>NC_134353.1:493777447-494377447 GCF_048569485.1 Anomaloglossus baeobatrachus | reverse complement strand
GTGGACTTGGAGATGCTGTCTATGAACAGAAGGAAAAGCTAAAGGTGTGTGTTACAGTAAGGAGCCACCGCGGAAACACTTCGTTCAATTGTGAGGGGAGTTGTGTTGTACTTTGATGATGAGCACTGTAACGTCAGTGAGCAGCATCCTGTGCCACAGACCACCATTCTTACGGTGCTGTCTATACTGTTTACCGTGAGAGGAGCGTAAAGTCTGTATTTCTGGCAACTGGACGTCACAGTACCCGGGTACTGTAGGCTGTGCCCAGACAATAATACGGGCACGCAACACTTTGTTTTATTAGCAAAACACATATCTGTTCTGGGTAGGCCGACTATATAGACAATAAGACTTGCTGCCTCTGCACTGTCAAATTGTCACATACAGTTTAAATCATAGAGGGACAGCAACACATGTTTGCATTGACTGTTGCTTTTCAAGATTTCCATGACTGTGTTGCAGAGCTGTGTGGTTTGCATTCACACTGTTATCATCTGCATTATCTGTGAGGCTTCAGCTAACAAGGGTATTCAGGGGGGTAATGTGTTTTGTCTATGTTTAGGTAGATAACTTGGAAGCTCTTGTGATGCGCCACTGGTAAGTCGTGTTCGCACACACACACACACACACACTGCACAAACACACAATTACTGCTACACAGAGAGATTAGCAGGTAGTAGGCAACAGAATAGATTGTTCAATTATTTAAATTGTATGCATGGTTCTTATTGTTTGTTTTGGTAAAGTTAAACAATCATTTATCAACCCAACTGCCTAGAGTCCTTTTCCTGTTGCCTGGTTTTGCTGCATACTGGGTAGCCCACCCTGTACACAACTTAAAATGAAGCATAAGTCGCAATGTGAATTTCACTGTGCTACAATGCGGCCTAGCGTGCCTGTGCAACCACCGCCTGCCCCATCAAGTGCATCTGCGTGCTCTTCATCCTCTGTGACTGAGGGGACAGCAGTCACACATGGTTTTTCACACTGAACTTCCACTCCTTTACCCGCAACAGGGAGTGTGATTGGCAGGTCATCACTTGTTTTGGAAGTGGAAACAGAAGGTATTGTTGAGCTGTCAGACATCGAGAGAACCATCATTGGATGCAGGCTACATTATATCCACACCTGCACCTTCGTCACAGATTGGCTGGACTACCTGCAGTTAATAATTGCATTCCAGAAATGGAAAGGAGTGTAGAATGCACATGTGTTGTACCTTGCTTGGCAGCAAAGGAACACTAACTTAGTATTCCAGACAATTTTAGGATAGCAGAAAAAGAGTCAGCTCTTTGGGCAAATTAAATAGCGTGGCAAAAGTGGACAGATGGGTACAGGGGCCGTGTTCTGTGGGTACCAGGACAGTAAAAGAAGCCTCACTTTCTATCCCTCCTAATGATCAAATGCAGCAAGGAATTCCATGAGTTTGCTAAAAAATTAGCATAGCTAAATGTGCATGAGGATAGAATGCAGAGGTGCTTGAGATTGCTTGGCACAAGTGGCACAATAAAGGAGTCCAACAGCCAGTTCTATGATGCCACTAAATGGCAGTATTTTTTGCTATCATTATAGCTTATTAAAAACAGAGCAGGAGGGTGTCCTGCACAGGTGCTAGAAATAGCTTGGCACCAGTGGGGCACTAATGGAATACAACAGCCAGTTCTATGATGCCACTAAATGGCAGTATTTTTTGCTATCATTATAGCTTATTAAAAACAGAGCAGGAGGGTGTCCTGCACAGGTGCTAGAAATAGCTTGGCACCAGTGGGGCACTAATGGAATACAACATCCAGTTCTATGATGCCACTAAATGGCAATATTTTTTGCTATCAATATAGCTTATTAAAAACAGAGCAGGAAGGTGTCCTGCACAGGTGCTGCACATAGATTTGCACCAGTGGGGCACTAATGGAGTACAACAGCCACTTCTTGTATGCCACTACGTTTACTCAATTTTTGGTATTATGTCTTAGAAAGTAACAATGAGTTTGAGTGTGCAATGCAGGCAGAGGTGCTGCAAATATCTGTGCACTAGTGGGACTATACAGAAGTCCAATAGCCACGTTTAGGATGCCACTAGGTTCACTGAGTGTTTGCTAGTATAATGGCTCAGTAACAATGAGTTTGAGTGTGCAATGCAGGCAGAGGTGCTGCAAATATCTTTGCACTAATGGGACTATACAGAAGTCCAATAGCCACGTTTAGGATGCCACTAGGTTCACTGAGTGTTTCCTAGTATAATGGCTTAGTAACAGTGAGTTTGAGTGTGCAATGCAGGCAGACGTGCTGCAAATATCTTTGCACTAGTGGGACTATACAGAAGTCCAATAGCCTAGTTTAGGATGCCACTAAGTTTCCTCAGTGTTTGCTGTATAATGGCTTAGTAACAATGAGTTTGAGTGTGCAATGCAGGCAGACGTGCTGCAAATATCTTTGAACTAGTGGGACTATACAGAGGTCCAATAGCCACGTTTAGGATGCCACTAGGTTCACTGAGTGTTTGCTAGTATAATGGCTTAGTAACAATGAGTTTGAGTGTGCAATGCAGGCAGAGGTGCTGCAAATATCTTTGCACTAGTGGGACTATACAGAAGTCCAATAGCCACGTTTAGGATGCCACTAGGTTCACTGAGTGTTTGCTAGTATAATGGCTTAGTAACAATGAGTTTGAGTGTGCAATGCAGGCAGACGTGCTGCAAATATCTTTGCACTAGTGGGAATATACAGAAGTCCAATAGCCACGTTTAGGATGCCACTAGGTTCACTGAGTGTTTGCTAGTATAATGGCTTAGTAACAATGAGTTTGAGTGTGCAATGCAGGCAGACGTGCTGCAAATATTTGTGCACTACTGGGACGATACAGAAGTCCAACAGCCACGTTTAGGATGCCACTAGGTTCACTGAGTGTTTGCTAGTATAATGGCTTAGTAACAATGAGTTTGAGTGTGCAATGCAGGCAGACGTGCTGCAAATATCTTTGCACTAGTGGGACTATACAGAAGTCCAACAGCCACGTTTAGGATGCCACTAAGTTTCCTCAGTGTTTGCTAGTATAATGGCTTAGTAACAATGAGTTTGAGTGTGCAATGCAGGCAGACGTGCTGCAAATATCTTTGCACTAGTGGGAATATACAGAAGTCCAATAGCCACGTTTAGGATGCCACTAGGTTCACTGAGTGTTTGCTAGTATAATGGCTTAGTAACAATGAGTTTGAGTGTGCAATGCAGGCAGATGTGCTGCAAATATCTGTGCACTACTGGGACGATACAGAAGTCCAACAGCCACGTTTAGGATGCCACTAGGTTCACTGAGTGTTTGCTAATATAATGGCTTAGTAACAATGAGTTTGAGTGTGCAATGCAGGCAGACGTGCTGCAAATATCTTTGCACTAGTGGGACTATACAGAAGTCCAATAGCCACGTGTAGGATGCCACTAGGTTCACTGAGTGTTTGCTAGTATAATGGCTTAGTAACAATGAGTTTGAGTGTGCAATGCAGGCAGACGTGCTGCAAATATCTTTGTACTAGTGGGACTATACAGAAGTCCAACAGCTTAGTTTAGGATGCCACTAAGTTTCCTCAGTGTTTGCTAGTATAATGGCTTAGTAACAATGAGTTTGAGTGTGCAATGCAGGCAGACGTGCTGCAAATATCTTTGCACTAGTGGGACTATACAGAAGTCCAATAGCCACGTTTAGGATGCCACTAGGTTCACTGAGTGTTTGCTAGTATAATGGCTTAGTAACAATGAGTTTGAGTGTGCAATGCAGGCAGACGTGCTGCAAATATCTTTGCACTAGTGGGACTATACAGAAGTCCAATAGCCACGTTTAGGATGCCACTAGGTACACTCAGTGTTTGCTAGTATAATGGCTTAGTAACAATGAGTTTGAGTGTGCAATGCAGGCAGACGTGCTGCAAATATCTTTGCACTAGTGGGACTATACAGAAGTCCAACAGCCTAGTTTAGGATGCCACTAAGTTTCCTCAGTGTTTGCTAGTATAATGGCTTAGTAACAATGAGTTTGAGTGTGCAATGCAGGCAGACGTGCTGCAAATATCTTTGCACTAGTGGGACTATACAGAAGTCCAACAGCCTAGTTTAGGATGCCACTAAGTTTCCTCAGTGTTTGCTAGTATAATGGCTTAGTAACAATGAGTTTGAGTGTGCAATGCAGGCAGACGTGCTGCAAATATCTTTGCACTAGTGGGACTATACAGAAGTCCAATAGCCACGTTTAGGATGCCACTAGGTACACTCAGTGTTTGCTAGTATAATGGCTTAGTAACAATGAGTTTGAGTGTGCAATGCAGGCAGACGTGCTGCAAATATCTTTGCACTAGTGGGACTATACAGAAGTCCAACAGCCTAGTTTAGGATGCCACTAAGTTTCCTCAGTGTTTGCTAGTATAATGGCTTAGTAACAATGAGTTTGAGTGTGCAATGCAGGCAGACGTGCTGCAAATATCTTTGCACTAGTGGGACTATACAGAAGTCCAATAGCCACGTTTAGGATGCCAATAGGTTCACTCAGTGTTTGCTAGTATAATGGCTTAGTAACAATGAGTTTGAGTGTGCAATGCAGGCAGACATGCTGCAAATATCTTTGCACTAGTGGGACTATACAGAAGTCCAATAGCCACGTTTAGGATGCCACTAGGTTCACTGAGTGTTTGCTCGTATAATGGCTTAGTAACAATGAGTTTGAGTGTGCAATGCAGGCAGACGTGCTGCAAATATCTTTGCACTAGTGGGACTATACAGAAGTCCAATAGCCACGTTTAGGATGCCACTAGGTTCACTGAGTGTTTGCTAGTATAATGGCTTAGTAACAATGAGTTTGAGTGTGCAATGCAGGCAGACGTGCTGCAAATATCTTTGCACTAGTGGGTCTATACAGAAGTCCAATAGCCACGTTTAGGATGCCACTAGGTTCACTGAGTGTTTGCTAGTATAATGGCTTAGTAACAATGAGTTTGAGTGTGCAATGCAGGCAGACGTGCTGCAAATATCTTTGCACTAGTGGGACGATACAGAAGTCCAATAGCCACGTTTAGGATGCCACTAGGTTCACTGATTGTTTGCTAGTATAATGGCTTAGTAACAATGAGTTTGAGTGTGCAATGCAGGCAGACGTGCTGCAAATATCTTTGCACTAGTGGGACGATACAGAAGTCCAATAGCCACGTTTAGGATGCCACTAAGTTCACTGAGTGTTTGCTAGTATAATGGCTTAGTAACTATCAGTTTGAGTGTGCAATGCAGGCAGACGTGCTGCAAATATCTTTGCACTAGTGGGACTATACAGAAGTCCAATAGCCACGTTTAGGATGCCACTAGGTTCACTGAGTGTTTGCTAGTATAATGGCTTAGTAACAATGAGTTTGAGTGTGCAATGCAGGCAGACGTGCTGCAAATATCTTTGCACTAGTGAGACTATACAGAAGTCCAACAGCCACGTTTAGGATGCCACTAAGTTTCCTCAGTGTTTGCTAGTATAATGGCTTAGTAACAATGAGTCTGAGTGTGCAATGCAGGCAGACGTGCTGCAAATATCTTTGCACTAGTGGGACTATACAGAAGTCCAATAGCCACGTTTAGGATGCCACTAGGTTCACTGATTGTTTGCTAGTATAATGGCTTAGTAACAATGAGTTTGAGTGTGCAATGCAGGCAGACGTGCTGCAAATATCTTTGCACTAGTGGGACGATACAGAAGTCCAATAGCCACGTTTAGGATGCCACTAAGTTCACTGAGTTTTTGCTAGTATAATGGCTTAGTAACTATCAGTTTGAGTGTGCAATGCAGGCAGACGTGCTGCAAATATCTATGCACTAGTGGGACGATACAGAAGTCCAATAGCCACGTTTAGGATGCCACTAGGTTCACTGAGTGTTTGCAAGTATAATGGCTTAGTAACAATGAGTTTGAGTGTGCAATGCAGGCAGACGTGCTGCAAATATCTTTGCACTAGTGGGACTAAACAGAAGTCCAACAGCCACGTTTAGGATGCCACTAAGTTTCCTCAGTGTTTGCTAGTATAATGGCTTAGTAACAATGAGTTTGAGTGTGCAATGCAGGCAGACGTGCTGCAAATATCTTTGCACTAGTGGGACTATACAGAAGTCCAATAGCCACGTTTAGGATGCCACTAGGTTCACTGAGTGTTTGCTAGTATAATGGCTTAGTAACAATGAGTTTGAGTGTGCAATGCAGGCAGACGTGCTGCAAATATCTTTGCACTAGTGGGACGATACAGAAGTCCAATAGCCACGTTTAGGATGCCACTAAGTTCACTGAGTGTTTGCTAGTATAATGGCTTAGTAACTATCAGTTTGAGTGTGCAATGCAGGCAGACGTGCTGCAAATATCTGTGCACTACTGGGACTATACAGAAGTCCAACAGCCACGTTTAGGATGCCACTAGGTACACTCAGTGTTTGCTAGTATAATTGCTTAGTAACTATCAGTTTGAGTGTGCAATGCAGGCAGACGTCCTGCAAATATCTGTGCACTACTGGGACTATACAGAAGTCCAACAGCCACGTTTAGGATGACACTAGGTACACTCAGTGTTTGCTAGTATAATAGCTTAGTTATAATGAGTTGGAGTGTGCAGAGGACAGGAGGGTACAGTGCCAGGATTGTGGGGCTCTGGGTAGAGGAATGGAAGCCTGCCTTTCTATTCCCTCCTAATGGGGAAATGCAGCGAGGAAATCCCTGACCTTAGCTACACAGACGCAGTCTCTGTTTTCAGGACCTGTCACCTATGGCTCTGACCCTGCCGGTACGAGCCCTTAAAAGGACTGATAGAAAGTGCTCTCCCTAAGCTGTCCAGCGCTGTGTATGGAGCGCATACAGCTGTATCGGCGATAGGACTCAGGACGGAGCTGCGCCAGTGATATCTGGCACCAAGGACGCAGAAGGCAGATAATGGCGTGCTGGAGGAAAATGTCCGTTTTTATAATGCAGGGACATGTGACATGGACATCCTATCACACATGCCGTTGCTTCTCTGGCTAAAAGTCCACTTAGCTGTGTGTGTGTCTGGGATTGGCTGACATAATGGTCCTCCCCACTACACGCGCACGCTTAGGGAAGGAAGACATGGAAAAAAAAAAAATGGCGATCGCCATTATACAAACAGCAGTGATCTGAAGGCGCTGTTCCCGCACACTATACACTGAAATTTCATAATAGTGTGAGTCACAGAGTGACTTACACTATTACAGCGTAAAGCCAGCTAGGAATTAGCTGTTTTTTTGCTGCTAGAACCGTTCTCGAACTTTATTAGAACTATCGAGCTTTTGCAAAAAGCTCGAGTTCTAGTTCGATCTAGAACAGGCCCCAAAATCACTCAAGCCTAGAACTGGAGAACCTCGAACCGCGAACCGCGCTCAACTCTAATCCTTACACTAATACATTTGTATTACTTAAACGTGTAGAAATTATTTATAGGAAACCTAGTTATTATTAAGCAGATATTAGAGCTACATTCAGCCAAGGATTCTACCAAACATTCGTTCAGTGCTGCAGACAGGAGATGGCTGTTAATCTTTGAAATGGGGATTTTGACATTGTGGATTGGTTACACATTTAAAGATTAGATTTTACTTTCTTCAAGATACAGGAATAATATGTCAGTCAAAAGCTACAGAAGGAACTATATTTCAGCACTTTTGAATAAGATTTAGCACAAGTGTGTTGAGGAGAGCCATAAGATGAAATACTTAATTAACTTCTTGACAAGGGATTGTGGGAAATGTCAATTTGCCTTACGTAATTCAGGTTTCAGATCATTTACATGACACAGATATAAAGATGTCTGCTATTGCCTGTTTTTCCACACCTTGCCTGGAATGCAGGAAATGTCCAGGTGTAAGAAGATACCATAAGGGAAGACCCCTGGTCAAGCTAGAAGACATCACAGACCAAACCATCACCATGGATCTACCAGATGACGTCCCTCTCATCACCATCACCATGGATCCATCCAATGATGTCATAGACCCACCTACAATGATGCCCACCAATCAGCTCATGGACTTACACATTGTTCGACCTACTGACCAATGAACACATCCGGACGTGCCCCTTTGCAAGGTTATATCACAGCAAGCTCAGTTGTAATAAAGGCAGAACATGGGCTGACTTCTGTCGAGGAAAGATGAATATCCGACTGTGTCTGATCTCATTTTTCAAGCATGCACTCGATCCACACCAATTAGGCCAGGCAGGAGGCAACTAGTGATCTCTGATTAAGAGTTCACCTTAACATTATTGGTGCCCAACGTGGGGCCAATAGACGGAGACACCTGAAATCCTGATGAACCGGCAACTGGAATGGCATGACGTGCTGGACACCCCAGGAAATTGATCACTTCCGAACGAGAGTACGGTAGGTCTGCTGATTTTTCATAATCTGTAGTCTTCCCGTGGTCTCAGTGGGGTGTGTGTCACTGATTGCCTGACTGTGTCCGGTTTGTTGGGGTATCTGTTGACGGGCAGACGTGTCTCACGGCTATTGGCCATATTAATCTCGGAAGAACCGTCACATATTCAGTTGCCTGCTCTCTGTTGTGTATTTGTGAAGAGAGCATGTGGGTTTGTGAGTTCTGTTAGTTGTCGCCTGTGATATGGTTTGTGGTTTTAGTGGAGACTTAAGTAGTTAATACGGTTTGGTACAAGACCTAGAGATATAGCGCAGGTTTTAATTGGTCAGGTTAGGCACGTGTTTTTCATGGGCTCTCAAATTTGTTGATATGGTTAAGGATTTTGTCTGTGGTATAGTATACGGTTGTCGCCTGTGGTACAGTTTCTGGCTCTGTAAGGAAATACGTGGGACTGCTGGTACATGGTAATCTTGGGGCCTAGCGCAGTGTAGCGTGGAATGGCTGGTACGGATACCATTGGGGCATAGCGTTTAAGTTGCGCATTGTGGCTGGTACGTGGTAGTCTTGGGGCCTAACGCTGGACGTGAAATGGCTGGTACGGATACCATTGGGGCTTAGCGCAAGCTTGGGTGATATAATTGGTATGAGGTGTCTTGGGGTCTAGAAAAAGCGCTGGACGTTAATCGGCTGGTACGGGCACCTTGTAGCCAGGGTGACACCATTGGTGTCTTTATGAATTACGGACCATGTAGAAACTGGGCAGGGACACCGTGACAAGGCGCCTGCTGCAGACTTAACAAAACTTTACTTAGTGTTCAAGTTGTGTGTCAGTTGTGAGTCATCTACTCCTGTGTTTGTTTGTTGGTTTTGTTGGTGTTGTTTATCTTGAGAGAAAGATGGAGAAATTGCTGAAGTTGTGTGCAGTTGTGGTCGGAAAAAATCCGGATGAGGGGACTGTGTTGAGATGTGGGGACTCTAGGCTGCAATCCTGTGATAAACCATGTGCTAGTCATGAAGGCAGACATTCTAGGTAAGATTTTAAACTGGTGGACGAAGCACATGGCTACAACATGATTGAGACAAAGAAAACAAAGTGAGTCAGGGGTTTGTGTGAAGAAGACCATGTGCTCTGTAAATGTTTGAGCAATGGATTGGATGGAGTACTATATACTTAGACCGAAAAATAAATGTTTTTATCTATAATTAGACTTAGATCTAGGACATATGTGTGTGTCTATAAATATATATATGTATAAGTACAGACAATAGAAAATGGGGAGACAGAGTTTGAGCAGATGTGAGGTCAGTTTTCCCTTTTCTGGATCCAGCGGTGGCCGCGAGTTACCTGACTGACAGCAGCTGATCGCGCTACTCATCTCATTAGCTGCGTGGAGGTGACCGGAGCGGCGGTGTCTTCTGCTGCTCCTGTCACCTGCATGCAGCAGAGCTGGAAGCGACGCTGGAGGTCCGTGGATTACGCCGGACATGGAGGGTTTGTCGGGGTTAATAAATTGGTAATGAGGGAATTTGTTTGTGTTTTTTATTTCTAATAAAGGATTTTTTTCGGGTGTGTGTGTTTTTTTACTGTCACTTACAGATTAATCATGGAAGGTGTCTCATAGACAAAGAGAAACCAAGGGAAAAATTGTGAAAACATACCCTGCTGTAACTAAATAAAAGCATAGTGCATATAAACATAGGGTACTTAGTAAACACTGTTTTTGATCAAAAAAAGCATAAAGCTATCCCACCAACGCCAAGGTGTACCCAGTTGGGATAGTACCTACACTCTCTAATATTAAAACCTTACCATGGGTCTAAAATAGGCCTCAATGTGGCTAAGGGCTGAGAGCGACCGGGTCCCAACAGGACACACACAGTCAAAGGGATTCACAGAATGAAATGTCCAGCTCACCAAGAGGGAGGGCCACACCCCATTTGTACTGAATACAAAAAAACTACATAAAAACAAAAAAATGTTTATATGCACTATGCTTTTATTTAGTTACAGCAGGGTATGTTTTCACAATTTTTCCCTTGGTTTCTCTTTGTCTAATGGCCAGTGTGAACATGAGCTCACAAGCTCCATGTATACCATCTCATACTCCGGCTCACTTTTTTGTTTTTATGTAGTTTTTTTGTATTCAGTACAAATGGGGTGTGGCCCTCCCTCTTGGTGAGCTGGACATTTCATTCTGTGAATCCCCCTGACTGTGTGTGTCCTGTTGGGACCCGGTCGCTCTCAGCCCTTAGCCACATTGAGGCCTATTTTAGACCCATGGTAAGGTTTTAATATTAGAGAGTGTAGGTACTATCCCAACTGGGTACACCTTGGCGTTGGTGGGATAGCTTTATGCTTTTTTTGATCAAAAACAGTGTTTACTAAGTACCCTATGTTTATATGCACTATGCTTTTATTTAGTTACAGCAGGGTATGTTTTCACAATTTTTCCCTTGGTTTCTCTTTGTCTAATGGCCAGTGTGAACATGAGCTCACAAGCTCCATGTATACCATCTCATACTCCGGCTCACTTTTTTGTTTTTATGTAGTTTTTTTGTATTCAGTACAAATGGGGTGTGGCCCTCCCTCTTGGTGAGCTGGACATTTCATTCTGTGAATCCCCCTGACTGTGTGTGTCCTGTTGGGACCCGGTCGCTCTCAGCCCTTAGCCACATTGAGGCCTATTTTAGACCCATGGTAAGGTTTTAATATTAGAGAGTGTAGGTACTATCCCAACTGGGTACACCTTGGCGTTGGTGGGATAGCTTTATGCTTTTTTTGATCAAAAACAGTGTTTACTAAGTACCCTATGTTTATATGCACTATGCTTTTATTTAGTTACAGCAGGGTATGTTTTCACAATTTTTCCCTTGGTTTCTCTTTGTCTAATGGCCAGTGTGAACATGAGCTCACAAGCTCCATGTATACCATCTCATACTCCGGCTCACTTTTTTGTTTTTATGTAGTTTTTTTGTATTCAGTACAAATGGGGTGTGGCCCTCCCTCTTGGTGAGCTGGACATTTCATTCTGTGAATCCCCCTGACTGTGTGTGTCCTGTTGGGACCCGGTCGCTCTCAGCCCTTAGCCACATTGAGGCCTATTTTAGACCCATGGTAAGGTTTTAATATTAGAGAGTGTAGGTACTATCCCAACTGGGTACACCTTGGCGTTGGTGGGATAGCTTTATGCTTTTTTTGATCAAAAACAGTGTTTACTAAGTACCCTATGTTTATATGCACTATGCTTTTATTTAGTTACAGCAGGGTATGTTTTCACAATTTTTCCCTTGGTTTCTCTTTGTCTAATGGCCAGTGTGAACATGAGCTCACAAGCTCCATGTATACCATCTCATACTCCGGCTCACTTTTTTGTTTTTATGTAGTTTTTTTGTATTCAGTACAAATGGGGTGTGGCCCTCCCTCTTGGTGAGCTGGACATTTCATTCTGTGAATCCCCCTGACTGTGTGTGTCCTGTTGGGACCCGGTCGCTCTCAGCCCTTAGCCACATTGAGGCCTATTTTAGACCCATGGTAAGGTTTTAATATTAGAGAGTGTAGGTACTATCCCAACTGGGTACACCTTGGCGTTGGTGGGATAGCTTTATGCTTTTTTTGATCAAAAACAGTGTTTACTAAGTACCCTATGTTTATATGCACTATGCTTTTATTTAGTTACAGCAGGGTATGTTTTCACAATTTTTCCCTTGGTTTCTCTTTGTATAATGGCCAGTGTGAACATGAGCTCACAAGCTCCATGTATACCATCTCATACTCCGGCTCACTTTTTTGTTTTTATGTAGTTTTTTTTGTATTCAGTACAAATGGGGTGTGGCCCTCCCTCTTGGTGAGCTGGACATTTCATTCTGTGAATCCCCCTGACTTTGTGTGTCTTGTTGGGACCCGGTCGCTCTCAGCCCTTAGCCACATTGAGGCCTATTTTAGACCCATGGTAAGGTTTTAATATTAGAGAGTGTAGGTACTATCCCAACTGGGTACACCTTGGCGTTGGTGGGATAGCTTTATGCTTTTTTTGATCAAAAACAGTGTTTACTAAGTACCCTATGTTTATATGCACTATGCTTTTATTTAGTTACAGCAGGGTATGTTTTCACAATTTTTCCCTTGGTTTCTCTTTGTCTAATGGCCAGTGTGAACATGAGCTCACAAGCTCCATGTATACCATCTCATACTCCGGCTCACTTTTTTGTTTTTATGTAGTTTTTTTGTATTCAGTACAAATGGGGTGTGGCCCTCCCTCTTGGTGAGCTGGACATTTCATTCTGTGAATCCCCCTGACTGTGTGTGTCCTGTTGGGACCCGGTCGCTCTCAGCCCTTAGCCACATTGAGGCCTATTTTAGACCCATGGTAAGGTTTTAATATTAGAGAGTGTAGGTACTATCCCAACTGGGTACACCTTGGCGTTGGTGGGATAGCTTTATGCTTTTTTTGATCAAAAACAGTGTTTACTAAGTACCCTATGTTTATATGCACTATGCTTTTATTTAGTTACAGCAGGGTATGTTTTCACAATTTTTCCCTTGGTTTCTCTTTGTCTAATGGCCAGTGTGAACATGAGCTCACAAGCTCCATGTATACCATCTCATACTCCGGCTCACTTTTTTGTTTTTATGTAGTTTTTTTGTATTCAGTACAAATGGGGTGTGGCCCTCCCTCTTGGTGAGCTGGACATTTCATTCTGTGAATCCCCCTGACTGTGTGTGTCCTGTTGGGACCCGGTCGCTCTCAGCCCTTAGCCACATTGAGGCCTATTTTAGACCCATGGTAAGGTTTTAATATTAGAGAGTGTAGGTACTATCCCAACTGGGTACACCTTGGCGTTGGTGGGATAGCTTTATGCTTTTTTTGATCAAAAACAGTGTTTACTAAGTACCCTATGTTTATATGCACTATGCTTTTATTTAGTTACAGCAGGGTATGTTTTCACAATTTTTCCCTTGGTTTCTCTTTGTCTAATGGCCAGTGTGAACATGAGCTCACAAGCTCCATGTATACCATCTCATACTCCGGCTCACTTTTTTGTTTTTATGTAGTTTTTTTCTATTCAGTACAAATGGGGTGTGGCCCTCCCTCTTGGTGAGCTGGACATTTCATTCTGTGAATCCCCCTGACTGTGTGTGTCCTGTTGGGACCCGGTCGCTCTCAGCCCTTAGCCACATTGAGGCCTATTTTAGACCCATGGTAAGGTTTTAATATTAGAGAGCGTAGGTACTATCCCAACTGGGTACACCTTGGCGTTGGTGGGATAGCTTTATGCTTTTTTTGATCAAAAACAGTGTTTACTAAGTACCCTATGTTTATATGCACTATGCTTTTATTTAGTTACAGCAGGGTATGTTTTCACAATTTTTCCCTTGGTTTCTCTTTGTCTAATGGCCAGTGTGAACATGAGCTCACAAGCTCCATGTATACCATCTCATACTCCGGCTCACTTTTTTGTTTTTATGTAGTTTTTTTGTATTCAGTACAAATGGGGTGTGGCCCTCCCTCTTGGTGAGCTGGACATTTCATTCTGTGAATCCCCCTGACTGTGTGTGTCCTGTTGGGACCCGGTCGCTCTCAGCCCTTAGCCACATTGAGGCCTATTTTAGACCCATGGTAAGGTTTTAATATTAGAGAGTGTAGGTACTATCCCAACTGGGTACACCTTGGCGTTGGTGGGATAGCTTTATGCTTTTTTTGATCAAAAACAGTGTTTACTAAGTACCCTATGTTTATATGCACTATGCTTTTATTTAGTTACAGCAGGGTATGTTTTCACAATTTTTCCCTTGGTTTCTCTTTGTCTAATGGCCAGTGTGAACATGAGCTCACAAGCTCCATGTATACCATCTCATACTCCGGCTCACTTTTTTGTTTTTATGTAGTTTTTTTGTATTCAGTACAAATGGGGTGTGGCCCTCCCTCTTGGTGAGCTGGACATTTCATTCTGTGAATCCCCCTGACTGTGTGTGTCCTGTTGGGACCCGGTCGCTCTCAGCCCTTAGCCACATTGAGGCCTATTTTAGACCCATGGTAAGGTTTTAATATTAGAGAGTGTAGGTACTATCCCAACTGGGTACACCTTGGCGTTGGTGGGATAGCTTTATGCTTTTTTTGATCAAAAACAGTGTTTACTAAGTACCCTATGTTTATATGCACTATGCTTTTATTTAGTTACAGCAGGGTATGTTTTCACAATTTTTCCCTTGGTTTCTCTTTGTCTAATGGCCAGTGTGAACATGAGCTCACAAGCTCCATGTATACCATCTCATACTCCGGCTCACTTTTTTGTTTTTATGTAGTTTTTTTGTATTCAGTACAAATGGGGTGTGGCCCTCCCTCTTGGTGAGCTGGACATTTCATTCTGTGAATCCCCCTGACTGTGTGTGTCCTGTTGGGACCCGGTCTCTCTCAGCCCTTAGCCACATTGAGGCCTATTTTAGACCCATGGTAAGGTTTTAATATTAGAGAGTGTAGGTACTATCCCAACTGGGTACACCTTGGCGTTGGTGGGATAGCTTTATGCTTTTTTTGATCAAAAACAGTGTTTACTAAGTACCCTATGTTTATATGCACTATGCTTTTATTTAGTTACAGCAGGGTATGTTTTCACAATTTTTCCCTTGGTTTCTCTTTGTCTAATGGCCAGTGTGAACATGAGCTCACAAGCTCCATGTATACCATCTCATACTCCGGCTCACTTTTTTGTTTTTATGTAGTTTTTTTGTATTCAGTACAAATGGGGTGTGGCCCTCCCTCTTGGTGAGCTGGACATTTCATTCTGTGAATCCCCCTGACTGTGTGTGTCCTGTTGGGACCCGGTCGCTCTCAGCCCTTAGCCACATTGAGGCCTATTTTAGACCCATGGTAAGGTTTTAATATTAGAGAGTGTAGGTACTATCCCAACTGGGTACACCTTGGCGTTGGTGGGATAGCTTTATGCTTTTTTTGATCAAAAACAGTGTTTACTAAGTACCCTATGTTTATATGCACTATGCTTTTATTTAGTTACAGCAGGGTATGTTTTCACAATTTTTCCCTTGGTTTCTCTTTGTCTAATGGCCAGTGTGAACATGAGCTCACAAGCTCCATGTATACCATCTCATACTCCGGCTCACTTTTTTGTTTTTAAGGTGTCTCATAGACGCCTGACATGATTAATCTAGGACTTATTGGCAGCTATGGGCTGCCAATAACCCCTTATTACCCCGATTTGCCAACGCACCAGGGTAAATCGGGAAGAGCCGGGTACAGCCCCAGAACTGTCGCATATAATGTATGCAGCAATTCTGGGCGGCTGCTGACTGATATTGTTAGGGTGGGGGGCTCCCCATAACATGGAGCTCCCCATCCTGAGAATACCAGCCTTCAGCCGTATGGCTTTATCTGGCTGGTATTAAAATGGGGGGGGACCGCACGCCGTTTTTTTTAATTATTTATTTATTTTTTTCACTGCACAGTATAGACACGCCCACCGGCTGCTGTGATTGGGTGCAGTGAGACAGCTGTCACTCAGCGTGGTGGGTGTGTGTGACTGCAACCAATCACAGGCGCCGGTGGGCGGGTAAAGCAGGGAATACGAGATTGATTAATGGGCGGCCGGCTTTTTCAAAATAGTAAAAGCCGCCGAAGTTTTTATAACAGCAGTGCAGCGCCGTGCCGGGGATCGGGGAGCGGTAAGTATGAGAGAGGGGGGGGAACTGACCGACAGACAGCTAGAGGGACAGATAAGACAGAGAGACCGACCGACAGACATAGAGACCGACCGACGGGCTGAAGGAGAGAACGAAACAGAAAAAGAAAAAAGACCGACATCACATGAAAAAAAGCACAAAACGTACAGGGAGCAAACAGAGATGCGTCCGTGTCACTCGGACGTGCGCACAGACCCATTGACTTTCATTGGGTCCGTGCTGCGTGTTGCGTGCAGAAAACGGACATGCTGGCGTGAGACACGGCCCACAAAACGCATCACGGAGACGGACTAACGGACATAACCAAAAACGCAATTGTAACCGCTGAGATATAGTAACATTGGTGCACGTTTGGCCGTGTCTCCAGTATACACGGAAATGGACCAAACACGCACGTGTTTCACGGATGTGTGTTTCAAGCCTAACATGAAGTGTTAGTAAAAGTTTATAGTACTAAAAGATGGAATATTGAATGATTGGGTAGTTGTGGAAAACACTTAATATAAATCCAGTGTGCAGGTTGGATTGAGTCAGGACAGTCACAAGGAGCAATATCTTATTAATAAGCAATAAAAGAATAAGAGAAAAACCTTAAAATAAACGTACCTTAAAATAGATCTGATGAAAATAAATAAATATTCCAGTTATGGATCTGATAGATTGATCCTGAGAGTTGAATGTTTTAAAAATAAATAAATAGATAAATATATCCATGGGATATCCATGTCTTGCAGAAAGGAAAATAAATAAATAAATAATGATAAAAAAAATCCAACAGAAGGAGGGAAATATCACTTGTGTCCAGGGAAAATGAACAGTGTGCTTTTGGCTTTTGGGGGAAGTAGCAACTTTTAGAAAAAAAAAAAACCTGTAGGGCAGGCTTTTCATCTCACCTTCGATCTATTGTGAGAGCAGCCCAAGAGAAAAAAAAAAAAAAAAGGGGCTTCCTGCATTTAATTCATTGCAAATTATATTGGAAAAAGGTCATTGACAATAGTTTTATTTTACTAATTTTATCCCAAAGAAATAAAAGTTAACTGTGGACATGTTTAGATTCATTGATAGCTTTTCAAGCATAGAAGTCTGTTAGATAATTTTTCTATGGCAAATCAACATTTTGTTTTCCCACATGGCCAGTTTATTTGTTCTAGATTCTTTTATCCCTTCAAGTTATAGGACAGTATCACAGAGATGCTGATAATCTCCTCAATGTTTCAAAAATGAACGCCCCTACATCCAATATCCAGAGGTTGTGCGACGTTATAGTTATTAATAATAATCATAATAATAATAATAATATAATAATATATTAATAAATTTATTAATAATTACAATAATTTGTTTTAAGGAATGTGGATGATTTATGGAATTCTGTGTTTTATATTTAATGTATTGAATAATCTGCTTTCTTTTTATAGAAAGAATGATTGCAATGCAGTTTTCTGTGGTCCAAGCAAAGGTTATAAAAGCCATTGAAAGGGTTTTCCATTATTAAGTTACAGATAAAAACAATATTTCTGGTGTTCCTGATTAGGTACAATCTATACAATGTGACTTTCATGCCTAAATGTAGAGCTCCGGGGCCACACACTTTTTGAATCTAATTATGTTTTGGATAATAGATTCAAAAAGGGGGGGAAGATGATGTGGAAAATCACACATTATTTAAGGTTTTAATTTGTTCATCGATTGGGTTTTTCTATTAAGTGTTCTTTATATTTTTATCTGTAAGGAGGATACAGCAGACAGACATATATCTCATGATTGCTCTGATGTAACAAGAATTGTCAGGTTTTGAACATGTCTCAGATGAGCCCATTGCTAATGCAGATTTTGAGTTTTTCCGTAGATGGATCCAGATACCAAGATGCTGGTTGATTCTGCACTGGATATGCTGAGGTTACGCAACATGAGGTAATAAAAATCAAACCACTCCCATAGGAGAACGAGTTGAAGATTTGCGACCACTGTGGTTTGTAGACCGGAAAGGGGTAAGATAGTCAAAATGTGGATATAGGCAGCAGCCGGAGGAGATGCTCGCACAGGTGCACAACAAAGAAAAATGGGCCTAGAGTTGAGAGTCCAATGCAGACCAGTACCTCGGTGGCTCCTGTCACGTCGTCCGTGACATTGGTCACTCTTTGTGTTCTTAAATCCTTACAGGAACAAGCGATTCAGCAAGGAATGGAGTGTGAGACGCAGAGAGCCAGTGACTGAGGAAGGTCTGTGGATAAAGGGCGGTAAGCTTTCTCTGCCATGAGCGTTCTACTCAATAATGGCCCAGGTAACCCATGTGACAAAGGTGTTGGGATGGACAAGATATGGGCGGCACCACTGCTTCAGTACCCAGGTGGCCAGACACATCCAGTCTTGTAAGACGTGTGCCTATTAAGGTAGAAAAAACTGTAAAGACCTCGTAGAAACACCCCCCTCATCCGCTCTACTGCTCCGGTGATTGCAGACTAGTCATATATATCTACCATGAGTAGGTTTATATGAGTTTTGTGCGTGTTGAGTGAATTTCTTTTCAGGCCTGCTCTGAAACATATCCAGTATGGAAAACGTTACTGCTGAAAAACTCATGGTGCTGGTGGTATGTAAAGATGGAGTTCCTAAAAAGCGGTAAAAGTACATATTCTATAGCAGAGGTCACTATAGAGATCAGTACCTGATGAACCCATCTGCCATTGTGAAGGGAGAAACGCGTTGGGTCTTTCAAGCTAAATATCTGACAAATATGCATTTGTTTTATTAGCCTGAGTGTGAATTGTACAGTGGAGGGTCTGTGATTGGACGAGATCCCCTCATGACTTTACCTGGCCTTATTATTATATTTATACAGTGGGTACATGTTATACATGTGAGATATTTAATTTATTTTAGGGTTTGGTCCTTGAATTTGCTGTATCATATTGATTTAAGCTACCAAACATCTATGTAAAATACAGAGTGTGAATATTTAATCTTTGGGAATGAATTGAATTGGATATATATAATTGCATATTGACGCCTCTTTATCCCCTGTATCTCATGGTTTCTATATTCCCTCACTGACATTAGCAGCACGTATTAGCTTAGCAGTGTAGGGATAGGGAGGGTGAGCCGTTGGTGAGCGGGGGCGCCAATTCGCCTTATAGGGTGCCGACCTCCGCTGCGAGGTAGGGAGAGTTTAGGGCTATTGCCCCATTCCCTGCCCCCTTCTTTATTGGAATATCTTATTGTGTCTATACTCACATGGGTGTATGTTGTTTGGAATTTTAATGATTATAACATAAACATGTAACGATCCACAAGATAATGGTGGACGCTGCAAATCATGTAACAAATGTTCGTTTTCCTTAATAATTCGATCTTTACATAAGGTATTTTTGGTTTAGTACCTAGAACGTGATTATATTTCTCACAGATACTGCAAATACAGTGTGATATCCTGACCAGTGATGTACGAGCCATATACAACTGCCTGTATAGTGTGTTAAACATGTGTATCCTCCAATTCCAGATCCTAAATCAGTGTCAGGAGCACGTGGTCTCCAGCCAGGAGACTGGGTGATCCTAAAAAGACAAGTCAGAATGATCCCTGAGTCAGAATTGGGTGGACCGATCCAGCTTATCCCAACCACAGCAACTTCCATGAAGCTTGAGGGAAAACCCATCTGGAGACAACAACCACTGTAAAGAGTCCATTGTACCAGCAGAATGAGGGTCACAACACACATAGTGCTGGATTATCTCACATAGAACCTTATGGAGAATTTCTAGATTGGGGATGATACATGGGAAATAACCATAAGGGAACAATGGGTACAGGAACATTACACAAATAAGGGCTCATGGTGGGAAAAACATTATCTGACCTGAACCAATCAATTATTTTAAGGGTTTAAGTGACTTAAGGATAACATACACTTATAGGTAACTGATATTGTTTTATTTGTTGGTATTTGAAGCCGTAAAAGTGCTACTCTGTGTTACTGAAGGTAATCGGATCCATGTGTAAGGGAAATCTTGTTAAAGGCCTCCTGGTGGTAGATTATAGACCCCAGACAAGAAGAGATCAATTAGAGTTGTGATACAATCAGGTGTATTCGGGTAGAAAAGTCTCGAAAATGCGGACAGCACTCAGATATTGACTGAGAATCAGCCTTTCACAAACAGTAATGCTAAAAGCTGCAGCATAACAGTAAGAAGCTTATTCTTACAATCGCCTTACTCTTTCTAATCGATTAATCTCAAATTCTGAGTAAGCTCTTCAGCATTAAATAAATCTGTTCTAGTTACCTGTGCCTCTGTGAACTGTGTGTGCGGGATGTGATCAACTCTCTGATCAGCAGTCTGTACCAGCGGGGGCAAAGGCTTAGTATTGCTTGTATAGCGGATAGCAAAACGAAAAAAGGTTGCAGTTAAAGCATTAGAGCTGATGTGTTAGAGGACCACGGTAGGGTCAGAAGGTTAATAAAGTATTTAGGGGGGACTGTTGAGGAGAGCCATAAGATGAAATACTTAATTAACTTCTTGACAAGGGATTGTGGGAAATATGTCGATTTGCCTTACGTAATTCAGGTTTCAGATCATATACATGACACAGATATAAAGATGGCTGCTATTGCCTGTTTTTCCACACCTTGCCTGGAATGCAGGGAATGTCCAGGTGTAAGAAGATACCATATAAGGGAAGACCCCTGGTCAAGCTAGAAGACATCACAGACCAAACCATCACCATGGATCCACCAGATGACGTCCCTCTCATCACCATCACCATGGATCCATCCAATGATGTCATAGACCCGCCTACAATGACGCCCACCAATCAGCTCATGGACTAACACATTGTTCGACCTACTGACCAATGAACACATCCGGACGTGCCCCTTTGCAAGGTTATATCAGAGCAAGCTCAGTTGTAATAAAGGCAGAGC
The DNA here is from genome assembly GCF_048569485.1 of Anomaloglossus baeobatrachus. NCBI lineage: Eukaryota > Metazoa > Chordata > Amphibia > Anura > Aromobatidae > Anomaloglossus > Anomaloglossus baeobatrachus. The sequence goes on along the minus strand of NC_134353.1, from coordinate 494,356,435 downwards.
ATGGGCTGACTTCTGTCGAGGAAAGATGAATATCCGACTGTGTCTGATCTCATTTTTCAAGCATGCACTCAATCCACACCAATTAGGCCAGGCAGGAGGCAACTAGTGATCTCTGGTTAAGAGTTCACCTTAACAAGTGTATAGCTTAGCAACTAAAAACTCATAATTTACTGTCTCTGTAATGCTGCAATGGAAGTAATATAGTTAGTCAAACTCATACTCACATATAGAATAATTTACTGGGACTACCTGCAGGTCAGCATCATATCCAATCACAGGAATATAGCTTCAAGGATTTTTAAATAATTTCATAGAACATCATATTACTTTTAAGGGTTATTCCTATATTCATAGAAAGATGTTGTCGGATAGTGCTTTTAAAAACAACCACTTCTGCAATTTAGGACTTATTAAAATTTGCAGCCATTCTCAAGATTGTTTCTACGGATGATCAAATACCCTATTATTCACTTCGACGGCTATCCGACGAATACCTCACTGAGAAAAGGTTGGAACAGTATGGGCACAGCCTGTAGAAGGTGCCTGACTGCATTTCTGGTGTCTTTGAATAACATGGTTAGAGCAGCACGCGGCGTTTACGAAGTTGCCAGAACAGCTCTCAAACCAAAGTAAAAGAGGGAAAAATGCTAAGAAACAGTTTCTAGTGCCTAATAACTAATAAAACGTCAAATCAAGCCCTGACCCCCCAAAAAAACACTTTAGCATATGTTCACACATTTAGTTTTTTATATTTTACTTCTTTTTCGATTAGAAAGGGCTGTAACTTATACATTATATTGGTGTTTGTCTCACACCTCCTTTTTTGGGACATATTTGACAGCACTTTAAAAGGTAAGCTACAATGTGCCCTTTGGGATGTTAACCTTGCCCCCCTCCTCCTCCTCCACCAGCACCACCGGCTCCTTAGACTTCTTAGGGCTCTCAGGTGGGCCCTGTAACATACATTGAGGAGGGATGGCAGTCATTTGTAGTTTTCTGCGTCCCCTGTATCATAAGTGTGAAAGTTGGAATACGTACTCCATAACACTTTCAAAGTGCTATTACCAATGTGGTCATTTGGGTATTGGCCTTGCCCTCCTCCTCCACCAACACCACCGGCTCCAACACCACCGGCCCTCTATTCAAATTCTATTCAAATGATTCAGAAATGTATGTTTTATGGACAAACGAATGCTACGCTGGGACATCGAAGCTGATGTTGTTGATGAACAGGAGGCATCGTCGCCTGGTGCCTAGACCGCAGTTTTTGAAGCATGCAGCACCGTGGAAGTGGCAGTTGTTTCACTCTGGAACTCAGGCTTTATTCCAAGGATTTAAAAAAATTCAGTTTCCCCAGGGGGTAATGGTTCAAAGACCATGTAGCACAGCATTAGAAATTACTCCCAACAGCTTATTTTAAAAAAAAATGGTAGGATAAACAACAGGGCATAACATGCCAAGGAGTTTAATATTGTACATTCAGTTCCCCTAGGGTGTAAAGGTTCAGACACCATGTAGCTAAGCATCACAAGGTACTCCCAAGAGCTCCCAACAGCTTATTTTTAAAAAATTGGTAGCATAAGCAATAGGGCATAACATGTCAAGGAGTTTAATACATTCAGTTTCTCCAGGTTATAATGATTCAGACACTATGGAGCACTGCATCAGTAGGTACTCCCAACAGCTTATTTTAAAAAAATTGGTAGGATAAGCAACAGGGCATAACATGCCAAGGAGTTTAATACATTCATTTTCTCACACCGCCAAAAGGGCGCAGAAAGCCTCTGTTCCCACAAGCCGATATGGCAAAATCTCAAGGGCTATCAATCGTGCAATGTGTGCAGTTATTGTGACCCCCTGGCCAGGCCAGGTAGTCACAAATAGGGCCCCACATTACACCTTTCCCTCACAGGTAACACACAGCCAACCTCTAAAACCCTAGTCACCCCCCAAAGGGCTTGATAGACACACCAGGGGGCGGAACCAGGCGGTTGGAAGATGCCTGCCTAGGAGTCTTAGATAGCCCAGGGCTAAAGTCAGACAAGTGTTGGAGTTCAAGTTGGAGAGGAATGTGGGCTGGAGCAGTGTCCAGCTCCAGCAGAGGCGAATACCCCAATTTGGACAGGTAACAGGGTAGGAGCCCTGGTGCCTTTGGCTAGGAGGCAGACGGCGGTCTCTATCTGCAGGAGCCGGGAAGATGGCTCGGTGGAACCGAGATGGACCGGGACAGGGTAGTGGCCCGCCGGTACCGACCCGGGGAACCGACTTGGAAACCGGAGCACACAGGGGGGTACTCAGACCCTGAAGCTAGGTCCAGAAGCTACTGGAACTAATTAACTGAATGTGTCCAGGAAAAGATGTCCTATCTCACCCAAAGTCCAGATTGAAGGCAGCAGCCCACCCAGGGGGATAAGAGGCCACCGCCAAGGCTCAGAGATCCCACGGGCCAGCATCTGCGGGCAAGGGCTCCTTAGGCCACAACCAGCCAGGAGCGGACTCCTGAAGTTGCAAGCGCAGGCAGTCCACCATTCCAAAACAGGTGCAGGAGAAAGACAGAGACCATCAGCCGGGTGGGGGAACCCGAACGCAGCCGGCTGCGGGCTCCGACGACCATCACCTTGGTTTACCAGAGACTCGTATGTGTTTATAATAGTGAGTACATCAGCACCCTGCCGTCGCCCATCTCCCTGCACCACCAAACCACAACGGGTCCCGGGGCCATCACCCCTGCCCACGGAGGAGTTAGTAACTTGCTGCGCAACATTTTCCCCGGGTGTCCCGTAACTGCAGCGGTGGTGTCCAATATCACCACATACCGTGGGTGGCATCACGAACCCCGTACGGCTCAGCCCGTACATATACATCCTACATCCACCATCCCATCACTCCCCTTTTCCTTTGAAGTGACCGCGAGACCCCCGGGTCCGGATACCCTCGAGCCCCCCACAGAAGGACCGGATCCGAGCAGCTCAGCTGCTGAGAGCGGGACGGTACATTATAGTTTCTGCCCTTGGGTGTGTAATGGGGTATTTTTGCTTATTTTTGAAGGTCTGTGGTATGGACAACTGAATGGAACACTGAGACACCGAAGCTGATGTCGTTGATGATTGAGTTTGGCCAGCATCAGGTTGGGAGAAGGAAGCATTAGCATCACCTTCTTGCACAACAGTTTGGGAAGCAGGCAGCCCAGGGGAAGTGGCAGATGTTTCACTCTGCAACTCAGGCTTTATTCCAAGGATTTAAAAAAATTCAGTTTCTCCAGGGTGGAATGGTTCAAAGACCATGTAGCACTACATCAGAAGGTACTCCCAATAGCTCTCAACAGCTTCTTTTTAAAAAAATGGTAGGATAAAGAACAGGGCATAACATGCCAAGGAGTCTAATGCATTCAGTTCCCCTAGGGTGTAAAGGTTCCGACACCATGTAGCTAAGCATCACAAGGTACTCTCAAGAGCTCCCAACAGCTTATTTTAAAAAAATTGGTAGCATACGCAACAGGGCATAACATGCCAAGAAGTTCAATACATTCAGTTTCTCCAGGGGATAATGGGTCAGATACCATGACCATGTAGCTAAGCATCACAAGGTACTCCCAACAGCTCCCAACAGCTTATTTAAAATAAATTGGTAGGATAAGCAACAGGGCATAATATGCCAAGAAGCTCAATAAAATTCTGGTTTTGCAGGGGGCCATGTGTAATACCCGTGGAGCACATTATCAATAAAGAACACAAATAGAGACTGCCTGACCAATTGTTCTAGACAGTGTAGCCTCGACAGTGCTTGTGCCAGTGCATAATGTACAAAGGCTTGAAAAATATTGCCCTGGGTGATTGGGTCAAACAATTACATGGCAGCAGCATAACAAGTTACATTAGTCATGCGGTGTCATTAGATGATAGAAGACAAAATAGTCTTGAATGAGAAACAATGGAACTTATTTGAACTTAAGAAATACAAATTTTGGGGGTACACTTATTATTGGGTATTGTTAACAGGCGGCCTGAGATACTCTGGGGCAATCCATCTATGGTTCATTTTGATCATCGTCAAACTGTCTGCACTTTCCATGGATATTCGTGTGCGACTATCTGTTATTGACCATGCTGAGCTGAAAACACGCTCAGACAACACACTCGCAGCAGGGCAAGCTAGCACTTCCAAAGCTTATAATGCGAGGTCTGGCCAAGTGTTGAGCTTGGAAACCAAATAGTTAAAGGGAACAGTAGACTCGGAAAGCACGCTGATACGGCCAACTACATAGTCCCTCACCATCTTACTTAACTGTTACCTTCTTGTAATCATTCCCCCAACCAGTATATGATTCGCAGTTGAAACGTTTGTGGAAAATGGACCAGTTTTGGCACATTAGTCCCCCGCCTGTGTTGCTCCTACTATGCGTAGCCATCTCTTGTAATCTTTTTGCGTAAGATGACACGCTACCTCTGACGCCAGCATGATCTGAGGGTAATCGTTTCATCAACTGCTCCACTACAGCCCTCTTGAATGTTTCCGTAGTACAATCTTTATTTGCCTCCACAAGTAGCAAAGCACATTTATCTTTGTAGCGTGTGGCAAGAAAGGTACATAACCAATATTTGTTGTCTGCCAAAATGTGGACTAGCTGACAGTCATGAGAAAGGCAGTGTGACATGAACTGTGCCATGTGTTCCAGATTCCGAACTGGAAACCTTTGTGTGTCACTGCTAAGAATACATTCTGTCTCCCTAAACCTCCTCTCCTCCTCAGTCTCTCTCTCAGTCTCTAGCTTTTACCATTTTTTGTAATATACAAATTGGTTCTTTTTTAATATCTTCAAAGAACTACATTGCTATCTCGTAGTGATTGTTCTCTATTACAGTTTCATACTCTCCTCTCCGCTTGTGTTTACACTGGGTGGTCACGTGCCTTGTTGGTCATGTACTTCCTATGAGACGCCCAGCTCTGACGTATCTAAAAAGGTGAGGACACACACATGACATTATAGATATGTGCAATGCTGCTTGTGTGCACCTGGGCGGCATTGTATCTTGGGTGACTTGATCGGTGACACACTTGTGTAGGCATGCCTGCTTCCCCGCACACTGGAGGCCCATTGATGGCTTAACAATTAAATACAGCTGTTTACAGGGAACGTGCGTCGGGGCTTGTATCATAGCAGCAGAGGAGAGCTCTGATTGTGTGTAGGTGCTGTTAAATCTAAGGAAATCCGTTAATGAATCTGTTTTCCTTAGACTGCCATGTTAAATAAATTAATTCTACAAAAATCAATTTTTTCAAAATGGACAAAAAAGTTGTGTTTGTGCAACTTTTTTGCCAATGGATTGCTGATGGTTTCATGCAAATGGATGATTACTGGACATGTTATGTTAGCCTAATACTTACGGTATACTTTCATGAGGATATTTATATGTTTTACCTCATGTACAGTACATACTTTATTAACCATATCATCTACCTAATATCCTCATTGATAATCATGTAATATGCATTACTGTTGTGAATGTTAGTTATGTTTTGGCTGCTGGGAGGCTCCCTCTGGTGGCCAGGAATGGTTTGGACTTGGACCAGGTGTGTTGTGCAGTGGGTGTTTCCTTTGCTAACTCTCTGCTTATTTAAGTCCTGGTCTGATTGCAGGCTGTTGCCGGATGTCAGTTGTTCTTTGTATCTCCAGCCTGCTTAATCCTGCTTTACACCACATCATCTCCAGATAAGTGCTTGCACTTTATTTATTGTCTGGTTCTTTTGCTTATCTGGGTTTGTCATTTGTTGTGGTTGGTTTCAGTTTATTTCCTTCCAGGGATTTTCCCCCTCAGTGGATTGTTGAGGAACTCTCTGCAGTTCTGTGTGGAGTATAGCTCCATGTGTTTGTGGCTTGTTGAATTTGTTATAATTCTTGTTTTCTGTTCATTGGTATGACAAGGGCACCTGGTATAGGACGGAGTTCAGATCGAGCGATCTGAGGGCCTTTTTATACTATCAGGAAGTTGGTATTTTGCAGGGTTTTTCTCTGGTCACCATCAGTCCCTTTCCTGTCCTTTCCTATTTTAGTCAGCGGGGGCCTCACCTTTTGCTAATCCTGTCATCTACCTGTGTATTGTGTTTTTCCTATATCACCGCAGTCTTTGAATGTGGGGGGGCTTGCTATTCTTGTCTATTATCTGAGGCAGATAGTTATTCATCTTTCCTACCTTTTAGGATAGTTAGTTCTCCGGCTGGGTTCGCGGTGCACAGGATGTTAGTTCACCCCTCGGCTACTTCTAGTTGTGATGGTTAGTAAGGGGATGGCGGCCAGATTAGTTGCCAATGCTCTTGTCACCTTTTGCCAATGATTTGTGGTGGTCTTCCATGGTTCCGGATCATAACAGTACATCCGGCCAACAAATTTAAAGGGTACTCTTAAGAAGGAAAAAAAAAAAAGCTGCTGAGAAAATTTTTTTTATTTTTTTTTTTTGGTGCTCTTCCTCTTCTTCTTTGGGTTCTGTGGAAGATTTCTTTTTCTAGCATGGATGAATTGGGTGAGCGTGTTGCTCATCTTGATGCTAAGGTTCGTCATATAGAGTCTTATCTTGCACAGACTCCCCTTGCAGAGCCTAAGATTCCTGTTCCTGAATTTTTTTCGGGAGATAGGGCGAGATTTTTGAGCTTCAAAAATAATTGTAAATTATTTTTTGACCTGCGCCCTAAGTCCTCAGGGAATCCCGTACAGCAGGTTAAGATTGTTATTATCTTCTTGCTGCGTGGTGACCCTCAGGACTGGGCCTTCTCTTTGGCGTCTGATCATCCGATTCTCAGTGATGTGGTCTCCTTTTTTCAGGCCTTGGGATTATTATATGACGAACCCAATATTGTGGACCAAGCAGAAAAAGTCTTGTTGTCCTTAACTCAGGGTTTGGATTCTGCAGAAACGTTTTGTCAGAAATTTCGAAAGTGGGCGGTCCTTACCAAATGGAATGATGATGCGCTTGCAGCTCTTTTCGCAAGGGTATTGCTGATGCTGTGAAGGATGTAATGGTAGGATTTCCCGTCCCTTCTGGTCTTGATGCCTCTGTGACCTTGGCCATTCAGATTGATAGGCGTTTATGTGAGCGCAGGAAGATATCTGCTGGTTTTGTGCCTGTGGAACAGCCTTTGGAGCCTATGGAGTGTGATAGGGTCCTTTCTAATGCTAGTCGGCAAGGGTTCAGATGGAAGAATAGACTGTGCTTCTATTGTGGAGACGCTTCTCATAACATCTCTGTCTGCCCTAAACATGAAAGGAGATTGGCTACTTCTGTTACTGTGGGTTCTTTGCAACCAAAGTTTCTTTTGTCTGTCACATTGATTTGCTCATTGTCTTCTTTTTCTGCATTTGCCTTTGTGGACTCAGGGGCAGCGCTCAATTTGATGGATTTTGGGTTTGCTAGGGATTGTGGTTTCCCCATGGTTCCTTTGCAAACTCCTATTCCTTTAAGGGGCATTGATGCTACCCCTTTGGCAGAACATAGACTCTAATTTTGGACCCAGGTGCCTATGAGAGTTGCACCAGTGCATCAGGAAACTTGTACATTTTTAGTATTGCATAATCTACAGGATACCTTGGTACTGGGATTTCTGTGGTTGCAGACCCATAATCCGGTTCTTGACTGGAGATCCTTGTCGGTAGCTAGTTGGGGTTGTCAAGGTGTGCATCAAGACCTTTCCGTGTCATCCACGTCTGCTCAGGCAGTTGATGTTCCGGCCTTCTTGTCTGATTTCCGTGATGTATTTAATGACCAGGAATCTGATTCTCTACCCCCACACCGGGACTGTGACTGTGCCATTGAGTTGGTGCCTGGTTGTTAATTTCCCAAGGGGCGGATTTTAAACTTGTCTGTGCCCGAACATGATGCCATGCGGTCATACATCAGGGAATCATTGGAGAAGCGGCACATTCGGTCCTCATCTTCTCCTTTGGGTGCCGGCTTCTTCTTTGTTGCTAAGAAAGATGGTTCGTTGACGCCTTGTATTGATTACCGTCTTCTTAATAAAATTACAGTTAAATATCAGTACCCTTTGCCTCTGATGTCTGATCTGTTCTCTAGAGTGAAGAGTGCCAAATGGTTTACGAAACTGGATCTCAAGGGTGCGTATAATCTCATCCGAATTAAGGAGGGTGATGAATGGAAGACGGCTTTTAATACTCCTGAGGGGCATTTTGAGTACCTAGTGATGCCTTTTGGGCTCACTAATGCACCCTCCGTCTTCCAGGCCTTCATGAATGATATTTTTCGGGACCTTATTGGTAAATTTTTGATTGTGTATTTGGATGACATCTTGATTTTTTCTGATGATTGGGACTCTCATGTTGGGCAAGTACGGGATGTTTTTCAGATACTTAAGGATAATGCACTGTACGTTAAGGGGTCAAAGTGCCTCTTTGGGGCGCAAAGGATTTCCTTTTTGGGCTTCATCCTGTCTCCCTCCGCTATCGAAATGGACCCGGTTAAGGTTCAGGCTATTTACGACTGGGTGCAACCGACTTCTCTAAAATCCCTGCAGCGGTTTTGGGGGTTTGCTAATTTTTACCATAAATTTATAGCCAATTTTTCTGCTATTGTCAAACCTCTGACTGATTTGACAAAGAAGGGAGCTGATGCGGAGAATTGGACCCCTGAGGCTATTGTGGCCTTCCAGGAGCTTAAAAGGCGATTCACTTCTGCCCCAGTTCTGCAGCAACCTGATGTGTCTCGCCCATTTCAAGTTGAGATCGATGCCTCAGAGATCGGAGCAGGTGCTGTTCTGTCTCAACGAGACGCTACTTCGGGTAAACTTAAGCCCTGTGCCTTTTTCTCTCGGAAGTTTGCTCCTTCTGAACGGAATTATGATGTGGGAAACCAGGAATTATTGGCTATGAAATGGGCATTTGAAGAGTGGAGGCATTGGTTGGAGGGGGCTAGGCATCAAGTTGTGGTGCTTTCGGACCACAAGAATCTCATCTATCTGGAATCGGCCAAGAGGTTGAATCCTCGGCAGGCCAGATGGGCTTTGTTTTTTACCCGGTTTAATTTTGTGGTCTCTTTTTTGCCGGGCACCAAGAATGTTAAGGCCGATACCCTTTCCAGGAGTTTCTGCGCTGACTCTTTGGAGGTTGTCGAACCGTCTACTATTCTGAATGCTGGTGTAGTTTTCTCGGCTATTTCGCCTGATCTGCGGTTGGCACTGGCGGAATTTCAGGGGGATAAGCCTGAGAGATGTCCTACAGGGAAACTGTTTGTCCCAGACCAATGGAGAGACCGAGTTGTCTCTGAGGTTCATTGCTCTGTTTTGGCGGGTCATCCTGGCATTTTTGGTACTCGGAATCTTGTGAGACGCTCTTTTTGGTGGCCTTCCCTGTCCCGAGATGTCCGTCGTTTTGTGCAGTCGTGTGGAGTTTGTTCTAGGTCCAAGCCCTGTTGTTCACGTTCTAGTGGGCTATTATTGCCTTTGCCTGTACCTAAGAAACCTTGGACGCACATCTCTATGGATTTTATTTCAGAGCTTCCCGTCTCTCAGAAAATGACTGTGATTTGGGTGATCTGTGACAGATTCTCTAAGATGGTCCACTCGGTTCCCCTATCTAAGTTGCCGTCTTCATCAGAGTTGGTGCCTTTGTTTTTCCAACATGTTGTTTGTTTGCATGGTATTCCCGAAAACATTGTTTCTGACAGAGGAGTGCAGTTTGTATCCAGGTTTTGGAGGATTTTTTGCTTCAAATTGGGTGTTCAGCTGTCTTTCTCCTCGGCGTTTCATCCTCAGACCAACGGTCAGACTGAAAGGGCTAACCAGACCCTAGAGACCTATTTACGGTGTTTTGTTTCTGCGGATCAGGATAACTGGGTTTCGTTTTTGCCTTTGGCTGAATTTGCCCTTAACAATAGAGCTAGCTCTACCACATTGGTGTCCCGCTTTTTCTGCAATTTTGGGTATCACCCTAGGTTCCTCTCAGGGCAGCTTGAGGCGTCTGACTGTCCGGGGGTGGATTCAGTGGTCAATAGAATGCAGCAGATTTGGGTCAGGTAGTGGATAAATTGTTTCAGTCCCAGGAAACTGCCCAAAAGTTTGCCAACCGGCGTCGAACTGTTGGTCCCCAGTTTAAAGTAGGGGACATGGTGTGATTGTCCTCTAAAAATATTCCTATGAGAGTTTTATCTCCTAAATTTAATCCCAGATTTATTGGACCATATAAGATTTTGGAGATTATTAACCCTGTATATTTCTGTTTGACTCTGCCTGCGTCATTTAAGATTCACAATGTCTTCCATAAGTCCTTGTTGAAGAAACATGTGGAGCCAGCAGTTCCTGCAGCAGCGCCTCCTGACCCTGTTTTGGTACAAGGGGATCTGGAGTATGAGGTTGAAAAAATTCTGGATTCCCGTCGCAGTAGGCGTCAGCTTCAGTACCTTGTGAAATGGAAGGGTTATGGGCAGGAGGATAACTGTTGGGTTGTGGCTTCTGACATTCATGCGGGCAGGTTGGTTCGCGCCTTCCATAATGCTCATCTAGAGCGACCCGGTTGCGTGGGTGGGGGTTCAGTGACCCCTCCTCAAGGGGGGGGGGTACTGTTGTGAATGTTAGTTATGTTTTGGCTGCTGGGAGGCTCCCTCTGGTGGCCAGGAATGGTTTGGACTTGGACCAGGTGTGTTGTGCAGTGGGTGTTTCCTTTGCTAACTCTCTGCTTATTTAAGTCCTGTTCTGATTGCAGGCTGTTGCCGGATGTCAGTTGTTCTTTGTATCTCCAGCCTGCTTAATCCTGCTTTACACCACATCATCTCCAGATAAGTACTTGCTCTTTATTTATTGTCTGGTTCTTTTGCTTATCTGGGTTTGTCATTTGTTGTGGTTGGTTTCAGTTTATTTCCTTCCAGGGATTTTCCCCCTCAGTGGATTGTTGAGGAACTCTCTGCAGTTCTGTGTGGAGTATAGCTCCATGTGTTTGTGGCTTGTTGAATTTGTTATAATTCTTGTTTTCTGTTCATTGGTATGACAAGGGCACCTGGTATAGGACGGAGTTCAGATCGAGCGATCTGAGGGCCTTTTTGTACTATCAGGAAGTTGGTATTTTGCAGGGTTTTTCTCTGGTCACCATCAGTCCCTTTCCTGTCCTTTCCTATTTTAGTCAGCGGGGGCCTCACATTTTGCTAATCCTGTCATCTACCTGTGTATTGTGTTTTTCCTATATCACCGCAGTCTTTGAATGTGGGGGGCTTGCTATTCTTGTCTATTTTCTGAGGCAGATAGTTATTCATCTTTCCTACCTTTTAGGATAGTTAGTTCTCCGGCTGGGTTCGCAGTGCACAGGATGTTAGTTCACCCCTCGGCTACTTCTAGTTGTGATGGTTAGTAAGGGGATGGCGGCCAGATTAGTTGCCAATGCTCTTGTCACCTTTTGCCAATGATTTGTGGTGGTCTTCCATGGTTCCGGATCATAACACATTACATAGTCTTTATTCTTACTCTCTCCTGCTGTCTTATGTCGCCTTTCATTACTATGACCTCCTTGTTTAATTGTGTGTGAATTTACTACTAAAGTCTTTTGTCATTATTATATATTTTTGAGGCTTATTAGTATTTTTCCTTCTTATTTTCTTTGTCTAATCCGTCTCTGATCAGAGTGGTACCAGTTTTTCTCAGATGTATAGAGAATTAAAAAAAGGGTTCTTCTCTATTTTCTCAGTCCAGAAAATTAGACACACAGACTTGAATGGGTGAGTGACATCTGATTCTCCAAGTAAAATTGTGCATGCTGCAAATTTTTTCATACACTGAATGGGTGCGATTTGCTTTTTAACAAATAGAACTCAGACCAAAAATACAAAATTATGTGGTCCATTTTTTTCCTATTATCCATTTTATCAATATTGAAAACTTAGGGTTGAATAATAATTTTTGTGCGAAAAAGAATATGTTTTTCATTTTCACAACCCAATATTATAAAATTCTGTAAATCACCTTACATGAATTCCTCCAGTGGTGGTCTTTTCCATGTGGCCTTTCCCATGTGTTTTTTGAGTTTCGGGGACTCTGCAATTGTGGCATGGTAACCTTAACACTGGGGAACAAATTAAAAAGAATGTTTGGTGCCTAAGGTAATATGTTTGATTGTAGGTATATTCAGTCCTCAGAATCAGAATATGTCATACATTTTTTGTAGCAGCTCTACTTTTTGAGATAATGTACAGTTGCCCGTATATGAATTTGAGATTTTTTCCTCAACAGTGGTATTAATTGCAGAATCAAAAATAGTCTGTAAGGTATGTGACAAATATATAAAAACGTATTAAATGCAAAGTGCATTTAAATAAGTATTAACATATAAGGTTTGCTGATGAACATGGGCATATCACAATATCAACAAAGTGAATGGCAGCTGTTCATGACAGTTCTATGATGTGACTAAAATGCGTGCTTTTACTCAATGGAAACAAATATGGGTAAACCCCAATAGGTCATTCGACTAGGCTAACTGAATAATAAAACACAATTTCTCTAGCCCTACAGAAAATATGATACAACGATCACCAGTGACCTATGTGGATCTAAAAATGGTGAATATTGTCTTGGGACAACAGATACACTGAGTATCCCTGTTTATTCTGTCTCCTGGATAGTCGTTAAAAATGAGTACTTGATGAGAAAGCAGTGTCCTCTGAGAGAACACATCGTAGTAGGAGAAAACAATGTAATTGCAGAACCATTGGTTGGCAGGAATAATATCATTTTACCACCACTGTACATTTAATAAAGGAGATTGTAAAGGCACTAAACAAAAAAGGAAAATGCTTTGACTATATCTGCAGAAAAATTCCAACGCTTACCATGTAGAAGCTAAAAGCAGGTATTTTTGACAGTCCTCAAATCAGAGGCCTCATAAAAGATTCACACTTCAAAGATTAATAGAATGATACCGAGGCAGATGCATGGTCTTCTTTCACTATGGTTGTACAGGAATTTTTGAGGAAATCTAAAGTAGATAGTTACACTGAACTAGTAAAAAGAATGCCATTTTATTTCCATCACCTTGGCTATACAATGAGTATCAAGGTGCATTACCTCTACAGCCACTTGGAGGATTTCCCAGAAAACCTTAAGTGAAGAGCAAAGTAAGCGATTCCACCAAACTTTAAAAACTGTAGAAGAAAGATATCGACAACACGGGGATACCCACATGATGTCAGATTACTGCTGGTTTTTACAAAGTTAGTGCCCTAGCACAACTCACTGCAAGAAATCTTTAAAGGGTCGCTTTTCGCTTTTCGCTTTTCCTAACTATCTTAGTAATTGAATAATGTCTCAATGACAACTTTTTATGGATGTTTAATTCTTGTTTTGTGATGTAAATTCTTCATAAATAAAATAAATCTACATTTATCAATTTGTTTTAATAAACCAGAAGGCAAAAATAATAATGTTTAGCAGACGTCAGTCCTTGTTTTTCCATCGGTCGTATCCATATACATAGGGTATATCACATCTCATTAACTCGAGCTGATGTAAAAAAAATTGTGGGAAAAAATGTATTTTTTCATTTTTAACAGTTACACATTATAAAAATTTTGTGATGCGCATGTGAATTCAAGCTGCTCACCACACTCTTATATGAAATCCTTGATTTGTGTAGTTAGCACAATGAAGTTAATTGTGGGGTGTCTTCAGTTTTCCAACATCCAAATCTCAGCTACTGCGACATGGCATTCACAGCATAATCCAGCCAAATTTGTGCTTCACTTCTGAGCTCTGCCATGGGCCTAAACAGCAGTTTTCAACAACATATAGGTATAGAGCAAATTGTGGCATCAATTTTTTTGTTACCTTTCTGAAAATGAAAAATTTGGGGCTAAACAAACATTTTAGTAAACAAAAAAAAGGAATTTTTCATTTTTTTTCTTTCCACTTTTCATTATTTCCTGTTAAGCAGCATCAAGGGTTAATACATTTTCTGAATAGGATTTTGAATACCCTATGAGGTACTATTTTTTTACCCCTTCACCCGCAGCAATTTTCCATTTTTCATTTTTGCTTTTTACTCTTCTTCTTCCGAGAGCCATAACGTTTTTATTTTTCCATCGATATTGCCATATGAGGGCTCCTTTTTTGTGGGCAGAGATGTACTTTTGAATGAAATCATTAGTTTTATCATATAGTGTACTAGAAAATGGGGAAAAAAATCCAAGTGCGGTGAAACTGTACAAAAGTGCAATTACACAATGTTTTTTGGGATTTTTTATTCACAGTATTCCCTATATGGTAAAACTAATGTGTGCATATGATGCCTCACATTAGTTCAAGTTTGTAGATACCAGACATATATACGTTCACTTTTATCTAAGGGGCTAAAGAAATTCTGGTTTGTCCAAAAAAATGTGCACTTTTGTTGCCATTTTCTGAAATTTGTAGCGTTCTCATTTTTTAGGATCTGAGCTTTTTTTTTGCGCCATGAGCTGACGTTTTTAATGATATCATTTTTGTGCAGATGCTACTTTTTGATTGCCTGTTACTTCATTTGTAAAACAATTGCAGTGACCAAACAATGTAATTTTGGCGTTTGGAATTTTTTTCCTGCCACGCCGTGTGCTGATCAGATTAACCCCTTCACGACCGCGGGCAGTAAAATTACGTCCTATTTTAACGTGACTTAACGACCAAGGACGTAATTTTACTGCCTAAAGTTCATTTGATTGCCGTGGCCATAGCAACGGCTTTCAAATGATGTCCCCTGCTGTTTCTTACAGCAGGGGACCTTTGCTTCACCCTAGGGGGGGTGGTATCACCACCCCCCATCGACGATCGATGTAATTGGCGGTTCAAATCTGAACCGCCAACCACATCTTTCGCACTGATTTCGGTAAAAATAATGCCGGAAATAGTGCGATACTGTGAGATCCAGCTATGAGACGCCGTAGCAGGTACAGCAGATCATAGGTGGATCTCAAACATGCCGCCACCAGCCCCTGCAGCACTGATTGGAGCGATCGTGCTATGACGCTGTTCTGGGTACCCTCCCCCAACATGTCTGCAGCACTGGCTGGTACTAGTGGTACCACGCCACCGCTGCTGCTGCCGCTGCTGTCACGTCACGGAGCAGGACAGGTGAGTATTGTGATCACCTTGCAGCCTCTGCGCGCTCCTGTGATTGTCCTGCGCGCTCCCGTATTGGCCCCTGCCTGTGCCCCCCTGCGATCTGCCCCCCTGCGATCTGCCCCCCCGACATCCCGATCTGCCCCACCGACATCCCGATCTGCCCCCTCGACATCCCGATCTGCCCCCTGACATCCCGATCTGCCCCCCGACATCCCAATCTGCCCCCCGCCATCCCAATCTGCCCCCCGCCATCCCAATCTGCCGGCCTCCCCCGTGATCTCTATTCTGCAGCTCCTCCGGTATCTCCCTCCTCCTCTGCTCTCCCCCTCTGCTGTCCCCCTCCCCCTCTGCTGTCCCCCGACATCCTCTTACCTGTCTTCAGCGGCCGATCCCATCTGCCTCCATCGCTGGGTCCTTTTTCCTGGGTCTTCTGCTGAGCTGTCCAACTTCCTGCCTGCTGGCTGCTGCTGTAAAGCTGTTCCTCCTGCTAATCCTCTGGGTACTGTGAGTGTAACTTTTTTTTTTTTTCTTTTTTTTTCCCTCTATCCCCTGTCCATTTTTACACCTCATGCGTCTGTGCGTCCCGCCGAGCGCTGATCAGGGATGCAGATAACGTATCTGCATCCGTGGTCAGTTTTCGGCGGGACTTTTTTTCCTGTATCCCCGACGCTTTTTGTATCTCATCAGTCCGTGCGTCCCGCCGAGCGCTGATCAGGGATGCACATAACGGATCGGCATCCTGCTCAATTTTTGGCGTGACAAAAAGCGTCGGGGATACGGAAAAAAAAGTCACGCCAAAAATTGAGCAGGGATGCCGATCCGTTACGTGCATCCCTGATCAGCGCTCGGCGAGACGCACGGACGGATGCGATACAAAAAGCGTCGGAGAGAAGGGAAAAAAAGTCACAACAAAAATTGAGCAGGGATGCCGATCCGTTATGTGCATCCCTGATCAGCGCTCGGCGGGATGCACGGACGGATGCGATACAAAAAGCGTCGGGGATACGGAAAAAAAAGTCACGCCAAAAATTGAGCAGGGATGCCATTGCCGATCCCTTATGTGCATCCCTGATCAGCGCTCGGCGGGACGCACGGACGGATGCGATACAAAAAGCGTCGGGGATACGGAAAAAAAAGTCACACCAAAAATTGAGCAGGGATGCCGATCCGTTCTGTGCATCCCTGATCAGCGCTCGGCGGGATGCACGGACGGATGCGATACAAAAAGCGTCGGGGATACGGAAAAAAAAGTATCGCATCTGTCCGTGCGTCCCGCTGAGCGCGGATCAGCATCCCTGCTCAATTTTTGGCGTGACTTTTTTTTTTTTTTTCCGTATCCCCAGTGCTTTTTGTATCTCATCCGACCGTGCCTCCTGCAGCGGCCGATCAGTGCACTGCGTCTGTGCGTTTGAAAAGTCAAATGGCGTTCCTTGTCTTCTGAGCCCCGCCATGAGCCCAAACAATTGATTTCCACCACATATGAGGTATCTGCGTACTCGGGAAAAATTGCACAATACGTTTTATGGTGCATTTTTTCCTGATACCGTTGTAAAAAGAAAAAAAAAAAGCTACCTTGTTGCTGCAAAAATTTAAAAAAAAATAAAAAAAAAATAAATAATTTTCACGGTTCATTGTTATCAACTTTCAGTGGAGCCCCTGAGGGTACAAGGGGCTCAATAAACATCTAGATAAATTCCTTGAGGGGTCTAGTTCCAAAATGGGGTAATTTGTGGGGGAGCTCCACTGTTTAGGCACCATGGGGGGGTCTAAAAACGTGACATGGCGTCCGCTAATAATTCCAACCAATTTTTGCTGTCAAATGGTGCCCTTCTCTTCTGAGCCACGCCATGCGCCCAACAATTACTTTCCACCACATGTGAGGTATCTGCGTACTCAGGACAAATTGCACAATACGTTTTATGGTGCATTTTTTCCTGAAACCCTTGTGAAAAAAGAAAGCTACCTAGTTGAAGCAACAGTTTTGTGGTAAAAAAATTTTTTTTTTCTTTTCACGGCTCAACGTTATAAACTTCTGTGAAGCCCCAGGTGTTCAAAGTGCTCACCAAACATCTAGAAAATTTATTTGAGGGCTCTAGTTTCCAAAATGGGGTCACTTGTGGGGGAGCTCCATTGTTTAGGCACCTCAGGGGGTCTTCAAACCTAACATGGCGTCCGCTAATGAGTGCAGCTAATTTTGCGTTCAAAAATTCAAATGGCACTCCTTCCCTTTCGAGCTCTGCCGTGTGCCCAAACATTTGATTTCCACCACATATGAGGTATCTGCGTACTCAGGAGAAAATGGACAATACATTTTATGTTGCATTTTTTCCCGATACCCTTGTGAAAAAAAAGCTACCTAGTTGAAGCAACAGTTTTGTGGTAAAAAAAAAATTTTTTCTTTTCACGGCTCAACGTTATAAACTTCTGTGAAGCCCCCAGGTGTTCAAAGTGCTCACCAAACATCTAGAAAATTTATTTGAGGGCTCTAGTTTCCAAAATGGGGTCACTTGTGGGGGAGCTCCATTGTTTAGGCACCTCAGGGGGTCTTCAAACCCGACATGGCGTCCGCTAATGATTGCAGCTAATTTTGCGTTAAACAAATTCAAATGGCGCTCCTTGCCTTTCGACCTCTGCCGTGCACTCAAACAATTGATTTTTACCCCATATGGGGTATCAGCGTACTCAGGAGAAAATGCACAATAAATTGTAGGGTGCACTTTCTCTTTTCTCCCTTGTAAAAATGAAAATTTTATGGCTAAAGTAACATTTTTGTGTTAAAAAGTAAAATTTTCATTTTTTTCCTTCCACATTGCTTTGGTTCCTGTGAAGCACCTAAAGGGTTAATAAACTTCTTGGATGTGGTTTTGAGCAGTGTGAGGGGTGCAGTTTTTAGAATCGGGTCACTTTTGGGTATTTTCTGTCACCTCGGCCTCTCAAAGTCACTTCAAATGTGATGTGGTCCCTAAAAAAAAATATTTTGTAAATTTTGTTGGAAAAATTAGAAATTGCTGATGAACTTTGACCCCTTCTAACTTCATAGCGAAAAAAAAATTCTTTCAAAAATTGCGCTGATGTAAAGTAGACAAGTGGGAAATGTTATTTAGTAACTTTCAAAATTTCCGCAAAATTTCCTAAATTTTCACAAATAAATGCAAAAAGTATTGGCCTAAATTTACAACTGACATGAAGTACAATATGTCACGAAAAAACAATGTCAGAATCGCCAGGATCCGTTGAAGCGTTCCAGAGTTATAACCTGTCAAAGTGACACTGGTCAGAATTGCAAAAAATGGCCCGGTCATTAGGGTGTTTTAGTGGCCGGAGTGATAGGGGTTAATTGATTTTAAACTTTGATAGATTGGGCATTTCTGTACTCGGTGATACCAAATATGTGTATTTTTTATTTTTGTGTTTTATTTTCAATGGGGCGAAGTTGGGGAGATTTGAAATTTTAGTTTTTTTATTTTTTAAAACTTTTTTTACATTATTTATTTTTTTACTAGTGCCCCTAGCTCTCTGTCAGGAACAATGCCTTCACTAA
This sequence comes from Anomaloglossus baeobatrachus, assembly GCF_048569485.1. NCBI lineage: Eukaryota > Metazoa > Chordata > Amphibia > Anura > Aromobatidae > Anomaloglossus > Anomaloglossus baeobatrachus. Next base: position 494,337,816 of record NC_134353.1, on the reverse strand, counting down.
CAAGTTCAGTATTAATGCGCCTGTCAGGCACAGGCTAGAAAAAAGTCTATAATATCTAATTGTCTCAATTTCAGTGCTCTAAAAGTGATCAGTGACCTCCATAGGAATGTAATAAATGAGCGTACACATAATCAGGTGCAAAAAACCCCGTAAAAGTAGTAATTCTAAAAGTACACACATTTCACAACTCTTGCTAAATAGCCCCCAGTTTTCGATGCATACCTATTATTAAAAAGTAAATTTAGGGGGAAAAAGCTTAATCTTAAACTACCTAGAATGTTATTAAATGCATATTCATTCAGAATTAGATGTTAAAGGTTCGCCAGAAAAAAAACACATTTGTAGAGCAAAGAGTAAGAATTACACATAATTTTTCCATGTGTCAGGCACATAATGAGTTTAATGACATTTGTGACATTCATAATTAGAAAGCCTTCTGTGTCCGCTTTCCATGGTGCAGGTGATGTATCTTATTCTTTTGGGAGGTGGTACAGGTGGTGCATCTTCTGGACGGAATCTTTTGAGCTGAACTTAAAGGCTAGAGAGTATACTGATAGTTTTCATACTTTTCCTGCATAGCTCTCCCAGCACTAGTTCATGGGCCAATTTTTTCAGATAGGCTCTTCTACAGAGTGTTTCAAGCTGGTTTTGAAGGTAAATTACTTGTGAATTTATACCACCAAAATTCAACATAGTGAAAAATATTACCATTGGACAGCGCCTGGAGTTTCTGCTGACGCTGAAATATTGAGCACATCTGATCAGCTGTATCAACACCCCCTTCCCATATAATATCGTTCTATATCTTCTTTATCCTCATCACTCTCACCATCTTGCTCTGTTTTAGAATCCATTTCCATACTTTCACCTCATCATGAAAATCAATCTCACTTTTTTCTTCTAAATCCTCATGCAGTGTGGGGTCTGCATCATCATTATTGTCTAACAGCATCATCACTAGAGTTGAGCGCGGTTCGTGGTTCGAGGTTCTCCAGTTCTAAGCTCGAGTGATTTTGGGGCCTGTTCTAGATCGAACTAGAACTCGAGCTTTTTGCAAAAGCTCGATAGTTCTAGAAACATTCGAGAACGGTTCTAGCAGCAAAAAAACAGCTAATTCCTAGCTTGGTTTTCGCTGTAATAGTGTAAGTCACTCTGTGAATCACACTATTATGACATTTCAGTGTATAGTGTGCGAGAACAGCGCCTTCAGATAACTGCTGTTTCTATAATGGCGATCGCCATTTTTTTTTTTTTTTTCCTTGTCTTCCTTCCCTAAGCGCGCGCGTGTAGTGGGGCGGGCCAGCATGTCAGCCAATCCCAGACACACACACAGCTAAGTGGACTTTTAGCCAGAGAAGCAACGGCATGTGTGATAGGATGTCCATGTCACATGTCCCTGCATTATAAAACCGGACATTTTCGTCCAGGACGCCATTATCTCTTCTGCGTCTTTGGTGTCAGACATCACTGTCGCAGCTCCGTCCTCCTGAGTCCTATCGCCGATACAGCTGTATGCGCTCCATACACAGCGCTGGACAGCTTAGGGATAGCACTTTCTAGCAGTCCTTTTAAGGGCTGAAACCGTTAGGGTCAGAGCCATAGGTGACAGGTTCTGAAAACAGCGACAGCGTCTGTGTAGCCAACGTCAGGGATTTCCTCCCTGCATTTCCCTATTAGGAGGGAATAGAAAGGCAGGCTTCCATTCCTCTACCCAGAGCCCCACAATCCTGCCACTGTACCCTCCTGTCCTCTGCACACTCCAACTCATTATAACTAAGCCATTATACTAGCAAACACTCAGTGTACCTAGTGGCATCCTAAACGTGGCTATTGGACTTTGCTATAGTCACACTAGTGCAAAGACATTTGCAGAGCACGTCTGCCTGCATTGTGCACTCCAACTCATTATAACTAAGCCATTATACTAGCAAACACTCAGTGTACCTAGTGGCATCCTATACGTGGCTATTGGACTTTGCTATAGTCCCACTAGTGCAAAGACATTTGCAGAGCGCGTCTGCCTGCATTGCACACTCCAACTCATTATAAGTTATAATTAAGCCATTATACTAGCAAACACTCAGTGTACCTAGTGGCATCCTATACGTGACTATTGGACTTTGCTATAGTCCCACTAGTGCAAAGACATTTGCAGAGCGCGTCTGCCTGCATTGCACACTCCAACTCATTATAACTAAGCCATTATACTAGCAAACACTCAGTGTACCTAGTGGCATCCTAAACGTGGCTATTGGACTGTTGTCTAGTCCCACTAGTGCAAAGACATTTGCAGAGCGCGTCTGCCTGCATTGCACACTCCAACTCATTATAACTAAGCCATTATACTAGCAAACACACAGTGTACCTAGTGGCATCCTAAACGTGACTATTGGACTTTGCTATAGTCCCACTAGTGCAAAGACATTTGCAGCACCTCTACCTGCATTGCACACTCCAACTCATTATAACTAAGCCATTATACTAGCAAACACTCAGTGTACCTAGTGGCATCCTAAACGTGGCTATTGGACTGTTGTCTAGTCACACTAGTGCAAAGACATTTGCAGAGCACGTCTGCCTGCATTGCACACTCCAACTCATTATAACTAAGCCATTATACTAGCAAACACTCAGTGTACCTAGTGGCATCCTAAACGTGACTATTGGACTTTGCTATAGTCCCACTAGTGCAAAGACATTTGCAGAGCACGTCTGCCTGCATTGCACACTCCAACTCATTATAACTAAGCCATTATACTAGCAAACACTCAGTGTACCTAGTGGCATCCTAAACGTGGCTATTGGACTTTGCTATAGTCACACTAGTGCAAAGACATTTGCAGAGCACGTCTGCCTGCATTGCACACTCCAACTCATTATAACTAAGCCATTATACTAGCAAACACTCAGTGGACCTAGTGGCATCCTAAACGTGACTATTGGACTTTGCTATAGTCCCACTAGTGCAAAGACATTTGCAGAGCACGTCTGCCTGCATTGCACACTCCAACTCATTATAACTAAGCCATTATACTAGCAAACACTCAGTGTACCTAGTGGCATCCTATACGTGGCTATTGGACTTTGCTATAGTCCCACTAGTGCAAAGACATTTGCAGAGCACGTCTGCCTGCATTGCACACTCCAACTCATTATAACTAAGCCATTATACTAGCAAACACTCAGTGTACCTAGTGGCATCCTATACGTGGCTATTGGACTTTGCTATAGTCACACTAGTGCAAAGACATTTGCAGAGCACGTCTGCCTGCATTGCACACTCCAACTCATTATAACTAAGCCATTATACTAGCAAACACTCAGTGGACCTAGTGGCATCCTATACGTGGCTATTGGACTTTGCTATAGTCACACTAGTGCAAAGACATTTGCAGAGCACGTCTGCCTGCATTGCACACTCCAACTCATTATAACTAAGCCATTATACTAGCAAACACTCAGTGTACCTAGTGGCATCCTATACGTGGCTATTGGACTTTGCTATAGTCCCACTAGTGCAAAGACATTTGCAGAGCACGTCTGCCTGCATTGCACACTCCAACTCATTATAACTAAGCCATTATACTAGCAAACACTCAGTGTACCTAGTGGCATCCTATACGTGGCTATTGGACTTTGCTATAGTCACACTAGTGCAAAGACATTTGCAGAGCACGTCTGCCTGCATTGCACACTCCAACTCATTATAACTAAGCCATTATACTAGCAATTTTTGCTGCCAGTTTAAGGGCCGTAGTTGCATTGTCAGGGATATTTATTCTTTATTATTCTGCTGTTAATAAAGCTAGACCACCACTGCAATCTACACCACCTCTGAATTTTTACTACCACATTTTCAGTCCACAATCTTGTCGCAATCAACATGAGTGGCAAAATGACAGATGCTGGTGGAAAGGGGAAGAGGCGTGGTGGAAAAGGCAAAAAAGGTTTTGTCCATGGGGAAGGTGGCAAAGCTTCATTATCATCTGCTGAAGATAGACCATCTACCAGCAAAAGTAAGATGTCTACTACTTACCGTGGACAATCCGTGCTCCCTTTTTTACCGACACGAACAACAGGAACAAAGGTAGATGATGGGCAAAAAAGGAAAATGCTTGAATGGATCTCAAGTGGTCCAACAAGTGCCCTCTCAGCCACTTCAAGTACCGCATCCAAAAAACACCAGTCCTCTGAGTTGTCATCCCAATCAAACTTGATTTCTCCCAGCTCTGAAGTCTCCATCAGCCCTGCACAGTATGGTGGAACTGAGATGGCTGAGTCTGCAGAGCTGTTCAGTCACACTATAGCCTGGGAATCAGAGGTCTGCTCCCAAGCTACAGTGAGTACAGAACAGGAAATGGTCTGCAGTGATGCCCAGAACCTTTGTGACTCTGATTCAGGCCGTGAGGACAAAGTTTCGGAGCATAATGTTGACCCTTTGTCACAAACTGTAACACCTGTGGTTATAGACAATGAGGAACATACTGATGAAGATGAGACGCAGATACCCAATTGGGATGACAACTTAAATATTCGGTCAGGGCAAGAAGAGGCTCGGTCAGAGGGTGAGGGGAGTGCAAACACAACAATTGATGATGAAGTTCTAGATCCCACCTACTGTCAACCCACAGTCAGGTACTCGAGGAGGTCAACAGAGGTGGTGGAGGAGGATGCAACTGATGACGAAGTTACCTTGCGCCTTCCTGGACAGAGTCGGAGTACTGGTAGCACGTCTACAACTGCATCCTCAGCCACCACTCTGCCTCTGAGCATTATTCGGGGTGGATCATCAGGTCGCATGGCCTCTAAGCCTTGCCTAGCCTGGTCCTTTTTTGACATAGAAAAAGATCGCCCAAATTATGTGATCTGTAAAATTTGTCATGGTTCTCTTAGTAGAGGTCAAAACCTCAGCAGTTTGACAACTTCTTCCATGAATCGTCACATGAATAAATATCATATGGCCCGGTGGGAAGCTCACCGTGCTGCAATGCGGCCTAGTGGAGCGAACCATCCACCGCCTGCCCCTTCCAGTGCATCCGCGCGCTCGTCGTCTTCTAGGACTGTGGGGACAGCTGTCACACCTGTTTTTCCACCCACAACTTCCACCACTGTAACCGCAACAGGCAGTTTGCTTGGTAGGTCGTCAGTTGTTTTGGAAGGGGAAACAAGTGAGTGTGTACAGCTGTCTCAGACATCGATAGCACCAACTTTGGATGAAGGCAACATCATGTCTCCGCCTGCACTTTCCTCACAAACCTGCATTTTTCCAGGGACACCCTACTCAACACCGTCTACACACACCAGCCAGATCTCTGTCCCTCAGATGTGGACAAATAAAAGGCCATTTCCTGCGACCCATGACAAAGCTAAGAGGTTGACTCTATCCCTCTGTAAGCTGTTGGCTACAGAAATGCTGCCTTTCCGCCTAGTGGACACACAGGATTTTAGAGACCTTATGTCTGTCGCTGTGCCCCAGTACCAGATGCCTAGTCGCCACTACTTCTCTAAGAAAGGTGTGCCCGCGCTACACCAGCATGTCGCACACAACATCACCGCTTCCTTGAGAAACTCTGTGTGTGAACGGGTGCATTTCACCACCGATACTTGGACCAGTAAGCATGGACAGGGACGTTACATGTCGCTGACCGGGCACTGGGTAACTATGGTGATAGATGGTGAAGGGTCTGCTGCACAAGTCTTGCCGTCCCCACGACTTGTGTGTCAATCCTCTGTCTGTCCAAGTTCCGCCACTGCTTCTGCATCCTCCACCTCATCTGGGTCCTCCACCTCCGCCCCAAGCCTGCCTGGTCAGGCCACCAGCGTTCTCACTGCGCAGAAGGAATCACGCACCCCTCATTACTATGCTGGCAGCAGAGCGCAACGGCATCAGGCGGTGTTTAGCTTGACATGTCTTGGGAATAAGAGTCACACAGCTGAGGAGTTGTGGTCAGCTCTGCGGACCGAGTTTAATAAATGGTTGTCTCCACTCAACCTGCAGCCTGGTAAGGCCGTGTGCGACAATGCTGCAAACCTGGGTGCGGCCCTTCGCCTGGGCAAGGTGACACACGTACCTTGTATGGCTCACGTGTTGAACCTTGTCGTGCAGCAATTTTTAACACAGTATCTCGGCCTAGATGGCCTTCTGAACAGGGCACGAAAACTGTCTGCTCACTTCCGCCGTTCAAGCGCCGCAGCTGAGCGACTTGCATCGCTCCAGAAGTCTTTCGGCCTGCCGGTTCATTGCCTGAAATGCGATGTGGCGACACGCTGGAATTCAACTCTCCACATGTTACAGCGACTGTGGCAGCACCGCCGTGCCCTGGTGCAATACGTCATGACGTATAGCCTGGGCCAACGAGATGCAGAGGTGGGGCAGATCACCCTGATGGAGTGGTCTCAGATCAAGGACCTATGCACCCTTCTGCACAGTTTCGACATGGCGACGAATATGTTTAGCGCTGACAAGGCCATTATCAGCATGACGATTCCAGTCATTTACATGCTGGAACACACGCTAAACACTATTCGGAGTCAGGGGGTGGGACAACAGGAAGGGGATGAACTACAGGAGGATTCATATACGCAAGACACAACAACATCACCAAGGTCCAGACGTTCATCATCACCAAGGCGCCAGGCATGGGAGCATGGGGTACAGGGATCAACAAGGGTGCATGGTAGCAGGCGAGATGTTGAGGAAGGTGCAGGAGGACATGAAGAAATGGAGGACGAACTGTCCATGGACATGGAAGACTCAGCAGATGAGGGAGACCTTGGTCAAATTTCAGTTGAAAGAGGTTGGGGGGAGATGTCAGAGGAAGAAAGAACGGTTAGCACCTCTATGCCACAAACACAGCGTGGACTTGGTCCGCATGGCTGCGCAAGACACATGAGTGCCTTCTTGTTGCACTACCTCCAACATGACCCTTGTATTGTCAAAATTAGAAGTGATGATGACTACTGGCTTGCCACACTATTATATCCCCGGTACAAGTCCAAATTTTGTGACATAATTCCAGCCATAGAAAGGGACGCACGTATGCAGGAGTATCAGCAGAAGCTGTTACTCGATCTTAGATCTGCTTTTCCACCAAACAACCGTGCAGGTGCAGGGAGTGAATCTCCCAGTTGTAACTTGACAAACATGGGATGGTCTCGTCATCTTCAGCAGTCTACACGTACCAGTAGGACCGTATCTGGTGCTGGTAACAGCAATTTTATGGAATCTTTTCATAATTTTTTTAGACCCTCCTTTGCAAGGCCACCAGAGACAACAAGTCTGACACATAGTCAACGGCTGGAGAGGATGATACAGGAGTATCTCCAAATGAACATCGATGCCATGACTGTGCAACTGGAGCCTTGCTCCTTTTGGGCTTCAAACCTAGACAAATGGCCAGAGCTCGCAACTTACGCCTTGGAGATTTTGTCGTGTCCAGCTGCCAGCGTTGTCTCTGAACGTGCCTTCAGTGCTGCTGGGTGTGTGCTGACAGATAAGCGCACGCGTCTGTCCAGTGACAATGTGGACAGACTGATGTTCATCAAAATGAACAAGTCATGGATCCAGAAGGAATTTACAACCCCTGTGTCATCCTGGGGAGAGTAAATGCTTGTGGATTTGGAATGTGCTTGATGCAAATCTAGCTGTGAAGTGTACAACTAGGGCACAAGTGCTGCCACTGAATGGGTGGGTGTGTGTGGGGCACAATTTTTGGAAAAAAAGGGAGACTCCGCTTGGAGTAACCCTTGCTTACATTGTTTTTAAAAGAAGCCAAGATGAACAAGTCATGGGTCAGCAAAGACTTTATCTACCTACCCCGGTGTCATGCTGGGGACGGGTAATTATGGCGTATTTTTGAATGTGCTTGATGCAAATCAAAACATCCTGTTTGCAACTAGGGCCCAAGTGCTGCCACTGATGGGGTGGGTGTCTGTGTGGCCCAATTTTTGGAAAAAAGGGAGACTCCGCTTGGAGTAACCCTTGCTTACATTGTTTTTAAAAGAAGCCAAGATGAACAAGTCATGGGTCAGCAAAGACTTTATCTACCTACCCCGGTGTCATGCTGGGGACGGTTAATTATGGCGTCTTTTTGAATGTGCTTGATGCAAATCAAAACATCCTGTTTGCAACTAGGGCCCAAGTGCTGCCACTGATGGGGTGGGTGTCTGTGTGGCCCAATTTTTTGAAAAAAGGGAGACTCCGCTTGGAGTAACCCTTGCTTACATTGTTTTTAAAAGAAGCCAAGATGAACAGAGCTGGGATCAGCAAAGACTTTGCTACCTACCCTGGTGTCATGCTGGGGACGGTTAATTATGGCGTATTTTTGAATGTGCTTGATGCAAATCTAGCTGTGAAGTGTACAACTAGGGCCCAAGTGCTGCCACTGATGGGGTGGGTGTCTGTGTGGCCCAATTTTTGGAAAAAAGGGAGACTCCGCTTGGAGTAACCCTTGCTTACATTGTTTTTAAAAGAAGCCAAGATGAACAAGTCATGGGTCAGCAAAGACTTTATCTACCTACCCCGGTGTCATGCTGGGGACGGTTAATTATGGCGTCTTTTTGAATGTGCTTGATGCAAATCAAAACATCCTGTTAGCAACTAGGGCCCAAGTGCTGCCACTGATGGGGTGGGTGTCTGTGTGGCCCAATTTTTGGAAAAAAGGGAGACTCCGCTTGGAGTAACCCTTGCTTACATTGTTTTTAAAAGAAGCCAAGATGAACAGAGCTGGGATCAGGAAAGACTTTGCTACCTACCCTGGTGTCATGCTGGGGACGGTTAATTATGGCGTATTTTTGAATGTGCTTGATGCAAATCTAGCTGTGAAGTGTACAACTAGGGCCCAAGTGCTGCCACTGATGGGGTGGGTGTCTGTGTGGCCCAATTTTTGGAAAAAAGGGAGACTCCGCTTGGAGTAACCCTTGCTTACATTGTTTTTAAAAGAAGCCAAGATGAACAGAGCTGGGATCAGGAAAGACTTTGCTACCTACCCTGGTGTCATGCTGGGGACGGGTAATTATGGCGTATTTTTGAATGTGCTTGATGCAAATCTAGCTGTGAAGTGTACAACTAGGGCCCAAGTGCTGCCACTGATGGGGTGGGTGTCTGTGTGGCCCAATTTTTGGAAAAAAGGGAGACTCCACTTGGAGTAACCCTTGCTTACATTGTTTTTAAAAGAAGCCAAGATGAACAAGTCATGGGTCAGCAAAGACTTTATCTACCTACCCCGGTGTCATGCTGGGGACAGTTAATTATGGCGTCTTTTTGAATGTGCTTGATGCAAATCAAAACATCCTGTTAGCAACTAGGGCCCAAGTGCTGCCACTGATGGGGTGGGTGTCTGTGTGGCCCAATTTTTGGAAAAAAGGGAGACTCCGCTTGGAGTAACCCTTGCTTACATTGTTTTTAAAAGAAGCCAAGATGAACAGAGCTGGGATCAGGAAAGACTTTGCTACCTACCCTGGTGTCATGCTGGGGACGGTTAATTATGGCGTATTTTTGAATGTGCTTGATGCAAATCTAGCTGTGAAGTGTACAACTAGGGCACAAGTGCTGCCACTGAAGGGGTGGGTGTGTGTGGGGCCCAATTTTTGGATAAAAGGGAGACTCCTCTTGGAGTAACCCTTGCTTGCTGTGTTTTTAAAAGAAGCCAAGATGAACAGAGCTGGGGTCAGGAAAGACTTTGCTACCTACCCCGGTGTCATCCTGGGGACGGATAAGAATGGCGTATTTTTGAATGTGCTTGATGCAAATCTAGCTGTGAATTGTACAACTGGGGCACAACTGCTGCCACTGAATGGGTGGGTGTGTGTGGGGCCCAATTTTTGGAAAAAAAGGGAGACTACGCTTGGAGTCACCTTGCGGTGTTTTACATGATTTTAGAAGGGCGTGCCATGCCTATATCTGTGTGTCCTCCTCTTTTTCCTTGTCCATCTGTTTTGTTTTCGCATGAGTATATGTCCTTGTCACTTTCCCATGTGTTTGAGCTGTTTGTCACCTTTTGGACACCTTTGAGGGTGTTTTCTAGGTGTTTTTCTGTGTTTGTGATTGCCTGCCATTGTTTCCTATGCAGTTCGAGTTCGGTTCGTCGAACGTTCGACGAGCCGAACTCGAACGGGACCTCCGTTCGGCGAACCGACCTCGAGCCGAACCGGGACCGGTTCGCTCATCTCTAATCATCACCTCCTCAACATGAAGGGGCTTTGATATACCATAAATTTTTCTCTCCATTTCAGCAGATAAGGCTACTTTCACACATCCGGTTTGAGCACTGCGGCTCAATCCGGCTGTGAAAACTATGCAACGGATGCGGCGAAAACACCGCATCCTTTGCATAAGTTTTTACATGCGGCCCGTCCGTTTTTTTCCGGTTGCGGCATGCTACTGAGCATGCGCAGTGGAAAAAACTGCATGCGGCGAGCGAATGCGTTTTTTTCCGCATCGCGCCGCATCCGGCCTCCATAGGTATGCATTGAAAAATGCGCCGCAGCGGCCGGATGCGGCGCGATGCAGTGTTTTTTGCCGGAGCAAAAAATGATGCAGGGAACGTTCGATCCGGCCGCGGCATCGGCTAAATCTGCCGCATGCGGCAAAAACCGGACCGAACGCAAGCCCCTGCAGCACAATACGGCACTAATGTAAGTCTATGCAAAAAAAAACGCAACCGGCGTTACAAAAGCCGGTTGCGGTTTTTCTGCAGAACGCCGTATTGTGCCGCAGAGCAAAAATCCGGATGTGTGAAAGTAGCCTAAGCTGATGCAAGAGAGAGAATATGTGTTAGGGAACAATGTGCCTGATAAGTACACTTTCATTTGTAAGAAAACATTACTTATTTCTATGATATAACCACAAACTTTGCACCATCTGTGAGGCAAATCCCGGGATATGAAGATGAATTATGACTTCCAGTCATAATCGCTCATCACTCCCTGGCAGTGCCCCCCTCCCTTCTTGTCCTCAATGTCCAGCATCTGTGAAGGTGTCACATCCCATGGCCATCTCCTATGATATGGAAATTAGGTGATGTGGGAACAATGGACACAGGATGACTCCCTGCCGTGACCCTGTGGTAGGAGCTGCTATCTAATTAGCAAGCTTGGAAGTATCCAGACAGAACGACTCCAGTAAAAAATGGTTCATATCTCGCAAGCCATATTTCCGATAAATATGGCAACCATAAAAATGGTGTCTCCGCATGCGGACGATGCTGGCACACCCTTTTTATGGGAGCGGGAGCTTGGGAAATACCCCAGGCGTGATATCAGCCAATGTGGAACTAGTAGACAAGTCATGAAACCTCTCGTTCTGTAGCTAAATTCATAGCTGTCACAATGAGAGCGTCGGCGTCCGCCTACGACGCTCCCAGGCAAAGTTATGGCCATATCCATGTTGTGGATTTTGTCCATAACTCCAGCCAGGGGTGGAGCAGTGCTCCCTCTGAGGTCACGAAGGTAGGAGGGGACCTGGATTTGCCCAGGTTGATAACCCTACTTCGGCCATTTTCCAGTGTTCTTTCGCTGGGGGTCACGTGTAGGAAACATCTGTGGGAGTTCCTGGAAACCTGGTCTACAGCGCCCCCCTGTGGCCAGACGCACAAGGTAACTGATTGAATTGCATACCTGTTTGTAAACCATGCTTTGTCTGTAACTGTACTCTGACATATGTATATTCTGTAGATTCCCTATTGTATATATTGTAGTTCCTAGTGTGGCTTTAGGCTGATTAAATTATATAATTAATCTTGGGCTGTTCTGTTATCTCGATCTTGAATCCCACGTCTGTGTGTTCGGCTAATAGTTACCGTGAAGCGGTTGGTGGCAGCGAGTTGTGCCAAGGATTATTGTGGGGAGGCCAGTGAGATTCGGGGAGGTTTTATATATTCCGCCCGCGGAGGTCGGGGGAATATATACCCTACTCTCACCGGGGACCCTTCAATAATCGGCATAAGTAGTATAGCGGCCTCCTTGCTTATTGTTGGGCAATTCCATAATTGGCCTGACTATAAGAGGGGCGCTAGAGAGCGCGTCACGTGCTCTGTCTGTCGGTCGGGAGGTATAAAGGAGGGGTGACCCCCACTTGTTACCCCCCGATTGTGACGTACTGGTAGCCAGCGCGGGGGATTTCTGAGTGACCCCCCCGGTGGTTTGTGACATATTGGTGGCATAGCGGTGGGATCGAGATAATAGTGTGTGTGAGTGTGAGACCCATACTCCCAGACACTAAAGACTGCCTGCAGCAGCTGTGGCTGCTGGGGTCTTCAGACTAGCTCAACACTAGAGTGTCAGAGTGCAGATACTGTAAGGTGTGTGGAGGCATCAGGTGTCAGTTCTGTGTCAGTGACCAAAAGTCTGCAAGAATGGCTGAGAGCACCAGGAGCAAAGCCAAAGGAATGGCCGATGCTCAGGCCAGAGACGATGAGGAGGTTGTCCACGAGCCCTCCAAGAGCCCGACGCCAGAGAACAGCTCTGCAGAGGACATCGCACAACCTGGCAATTATGGACAAGATGAGGAGCAGCTCACCCAAGGGTCCTCAACGAGCCAGATGCCAGCCCTCCGCTCTGCAATGGACAGTGAATCACCAGGCTCCGCAGCGGGCCGCAGATCACCACGTGCCATTCCACCGAGCCTGGGAGGCTCGGATAGCCTTCTTCAAATGGCTATGGCCCTACTCCAGGCTGGAGACCGGGAGGGCTACCAGGAACTCATGGCAGAGCGCAGGGCAGTGTGTGAGGCTGAGGCTGCGGAGCGGCAGGCAGAGCGTGAGGCTGCGGAGCGAGAGCGGCAGGCAGAGCGGCAGGCAGCGCGTGAAGAGCGCCAGGCAGAGCGTGAGGCTGCGGAGCGACGGCAACAGGCAGACCGTGACCACCAGCTGCAGCTAGCTCAGCTCCGGCCCTCATCAGCCACACGTGACCTTCAAGACACCAAACTTCCAAAGGTCCGTGTTGAGGACTTCCCAGTGCTGGAGAAGGATGGAGACTTGGACTCTTTCTTGACTGCTTTTGAACGGACTTGCTTGCAGCACCATCTGGACAAGGACCAGTGGGCCAAATACCTGACCCCCCGTTTAAGGGGTAAGGCCCTGGAAATCCTTGGGGACTTGCCTGCTGAGGCAGATCAGGGCTAGGACACCATCAAGCGGGCCCTGATCCAACAGTACAACCTCACTCCAGAGTCCTACCGCAAGAAGTTCCGGACCCTGCAGAAGGGACCAAAGGACTCCTGGGCTGACCACCGGCGGGCACTTGCCCGAGCTGCCGACCACTGGACCCAAGGCCTGCAGCTTTCCACCGGACCAGAGATCCTGGACTTGGTCATCACGGAGCAACTCTTGTGGAACTGCCCTGAGGATCTCCGCCAGTTCATCCGAGACCAGAAGCCAAAGGGGTCCACGGCTACAGCTGCCCTGGCCGATGACTACACCAACAATCGGGCTCCTGAGGCCAGGAGAGCAGCCACCAGCAGCACCTGGAGAGGGGGTAAGATGAACTCTGCGACTGCCCCACCTGCCCCTAGACTGCAGGGGGTGTCCCCCTCAACTCCCCTCTCCAGGCCCGTGGCAGAACCAAGACGGTGCCACCAGTGCAACTTACCTGGACACTTCAAGGCCATGTGCCCTCAGCGTCCCAAGGCCCCGGCTCCGTCCCCGTCCCAAGGGCCGCCCAAGGTGTATTGTGTGGGTGGGGGTGGTGGTAGGTCCCTGGACAGCTTCCAACCTGTCACCGTCGGCCGGTCTGTGACCATAGGACTGCGAGACAGCGCCTCGGAGGTGACTCTGGTGCGGCCTGACATGGTGTCCCCCCAAGACTTGATCCCGGGAAAAACCCTCGCTGTCTCCGGGATTGGAGGCATTGACCCGGCGCTGCCTGTTGCTGACATTTATGTGGACTGGGGCGCAGGGCGAGGGGTGAGGGAGGTGGGGGTAACTGATCGGATCCCCGCAAACGTGCTACTTGGGACAGATTTGGGGCAGATAACCTCCCAGTTTGGGCCCCAACCAAGGGCTGAACCTTCAGCCAGTACTGACATGCCTCCGGACAATGTTAATGTGTTATCTATGAATGATGTAAGGGAGGGAGGAGTGAACTCTGATATTTCTGCTTGCACAGACACCATAGACACACACACAGCTGCAGCTGTGACAGGGGAGGGGGTCAGAGAAAGGTGTGACAATGCCTCTACAAGTAATCAGCCTGTGAGCTGGGATCTGTTGCCCTCTGCAGGGATAAGCAGAGAGCAGGGTGCTGCAGGGGGAGGACCAGTGTGTGGGGTGGGGGCTACCACAGCAAATGTGGGGTCCCCAGAGATTTCACAGCGGGGTTCTGTTGCTGCAGGAGGGGAACAGGCAGGTGAGATTGGGGCCGGTCCAGGAGCGGAAGTGCTCCCAGGTAAGATCTCGGTGCATGGTTCCCCCACAACCGGGGTGTCAGGAAGCCAGGTCGGTCTGCCTGAACCGGCGACTTGGTCAGGAACGGAGGAGGAGCAGGCACGACCCACGGTCGCAGCGGCTGTGGCCGCTGTCACCCGCAGTGGGAGTGCTGGAAGCCAAGGGGCCTCCCGGAGGTCCGATAGCTCTTCCCCTTCTGACCAAGTGGCAGCCGAGTCAGGTGGAGGCCAGGACACAGGTCCCGGGGTACTGACTGAAGATGTGACAGTCTCGTCGATTCTGGCCACATCTAGTCAGGGGTTTCAGGCAGCGTTAGAAGCTGACGACAGCCTGAAAGCTCTTAAGGAGCAGGCGGCACAGCCTCCCTCGGACTCGGACCCGGAGCGAGTGGTCTGGGACCAAGGACGGCTGTACCGGGCCACGGTCCAGCAGGGTTCACCGGAGGCGTGGCCCAGGGACCGACAGTTGGTGGTACCCTATTCGTTCCGGACGGAGTTGTTGCGGATCGCACATGAGATTCCGATGGCCGGACACCTAGGGATCGCTAAGACCAAGGCCAGGTTAAACCAGCATTTCTACTGGCCAAAAATGGGGGCCGATGTGGCTGCCTACTGCCGTTCGTGTGAAACCTGTCAGAGAGTGGGGAAGGCGGGGCCACACCCCAAAGCCCCACTGGTATCTCTGCCAATCATCGATGAGCCTTTCAGGAGGGTGGCTGTGGATCTGGTCGGCCCGCTGGCCATCCCCAGCAGCTCCGGGAAACGCTTCATACTGACGGTAGTGGACTATGCCACCCGGTACCCGGAAGCAGTGGCCTTGTCGTCCATTCGGGCTGACAAGGTGGCCACCGCATTGCTGGAGATTTTCTCCCGAGTGGGTTTTCCCCAGGAAATGCTCACTGACCGGGGGACCCAATTCATGTCCCAGCTGATGGAGGCCCTCTGTAAGCAAGTCCAGGTGCGACATCTGGTGGCCAGCCCGTACCATCCACAGACTAATGGCCTGTGCGAGCGGTTCAATGGCACCTTAAAGCAGATGCTTAAGATGTTGGTCGACTCCCATGGGCGTGACTGGGAGCGGTATCTCCCACACCTGTTATTTGCTTACCGGGAGGTTCCACAGGCCTCAACAGGATTCTCACCGTTTGAGCTCCTGTACGGGCGACGTGTGCGGGGCCCCCTGGCTCTGGTGAAAGAGGCTTGGGAAGGGGATTTGGCCACCCCTGGAGTGTCGGTTATCGAGTATGTCATGCGCTTCCGGGACAAAATGCAGGCCTTGACGCAACTGGTACACGACAATATGGCTCAAGCCCAGGCCGATCAGAAGCGTTGGTACGACCAGAACGCTTGTGAGAGGACCTACCAAGTGGGTCAAAAGGTGTGGGTACTGGTCCCCGTACCACAGGACAAGCTTCAGGCAGCCTGGGAAGGCCCATACCTCGTGTACCAGCAGCTCAACCCTGTGACGTACCTGGTCACCCTGGACCCTGCCCGTGGAAGGCGGAAGCCCTTCCATGTGAACATGATGAAGGCACATCATGAGCGGGAGGCATGTGCGCTCCCCGTGTGCAACCTGCCCGAGGAGGGAGAAGCGGAAACCCTCTTGGATATGCTAGCCCAGGTTAGGGCAGGCGGATCCATTGAGGATGTGGAGGTTGGCCACCAGCTCTTGGAGGACCAACGGTCCCAGCTGTGGGCCACCCTCCTCCCCTTCCGGGGGTTGTTTACCAACCAGCCCGGAAGGACTGACTTGGCTGTCCATCACGTGGACACTGGGGATCATCCCCCGATCCGGCGTTCAGCATATCGGGTCTCCCTGGAGGTGCAGCAACACATGCGCCAGGAGATTGACGAGATGCTGAAGCTGGGGGTGATCCAGGCATCCAACAGCGCTTGGGCCTCGCCTGTAGTCCTCGTCCCTAAGAAGGACCGAACCACTCGGTTCTGCGTGGACTACAGGGGGCTCAATGCTGTCACGGTCGCCGATGCGTACCCAATGCCACGCATCGATGACCTGCTCGATCAGTTGGCCGGGGCTCAGTACCTGACCATCATGGACCTGAGCCGGGGATATTGGCAGATCCCCCTGACTCGCAAGGCCAGGGAACGCTCTGCCTTTATTACCCCATTTGGACTGTACGAGTCCACGGTGATGCCATTCGGGATGAGGAATGCCCCTGCCACCTTCCAGCGGATGGTCAACACCCTGCTCAAGGGACTTGAAGGGTACGCGGCCGCGTACCTGGATGACATTGCCGTCTTCAGTCCCACCTGGGAGGACCACCTAGAGCATCTAGCACAGGTGCTCAGGCGGATCCACCGGGCAGGTTTGACCATCAAGCCGGGAAAGTGTCAGCTGGCCATGAGCGAGGTCCAGTACCTCGGTCACCGGGTAGGTGGGAGAACACTGAAGCCAGAGCCTGAGAAAGTGGAGGCCATCGCATCCTGGCCCACCCCCAGGACCAAGAAGCAGGTGATGTCCTTCTTGGGGACCGCTGGGTACTATAGGAGGTTTGTTCCATGCTATAGTAGCCTGGCAAAGCCCTTGACGGACCTCACCAAGGAGAAGCTGCCCTCTGCAGTCGATTGGACAGTGGACTGCGAGACAGCCTTCCGGGCCCTAAAGGACGCCCTGTCCAGCCCGCCCGTGCTACAGGCAGCCGACTTCACGCGGCCGTTTGTAGTACAGACCGACGCCAGTGACTTCGGCCTCGGTGCGGTGCTCAGCCAGGTGGACTCTGCGAGCCAAGAGCACCCAGTCTTGTACCTGAGCAGGAAGCTGTTACCAAGGGAAGTGGCCTATTCCACGATGGAGAAGGAGTGCCTGGCCATAGTGTGGGCCCTGCAGCGTCTGCAACCCTATCTATACGGGCGCCACTTCATCGTGGAGACGGACCACAATCCCCTCAGCTGGTTGCACACCGTCTCTGGGACGAATGGGCGATTGTTGCGATGGAGCCTTGCGCTCCAGCAATACAACTTCACCATTCGCCACAAAAGGGGCCGTGACCACGGTAACGCAGACGGGCTGTCCCGACAAGGAGAGGTCGCGGACGGGCGCACGGGGGAACACCGGAGTGTGCTGCCCCCTAGCGCCCTCAAAAGGGGGGAGGTGTGAGGCAAATCCCGGGATATGAAGATGAATTATGACTTCCAGTCATAATCGCTCATCACTCCCTGGCAGTGCCCCCCTCCCTTCTTGTCCTCAATGTCCAGCATCTGTGAAGGTGTCACATCCCATGGCCATCTCCTATGATATGGAAATTAGGTGATGTGGGAACAATGGACACAGGATGACTCCCTGCCGTGACCCTGTGGTAGGAGCTGCTATCTAATTAGCAAGCTTGGAAGTATCCAGACAGAACGACTCCAGTAAAAAATGGTTCATATCTCGCAAGCCATATTTCCGATAAATATGGCAACCATAAAAATGGTGTCTCCGCATGCGGACGATGCTGGCACACCCTTTTTATGGGAGCGGGAGCTTGGGAAATACCCCAGGCGTGATATCAGCCAATGTGGAACTAGTAGACAAGTCATGAAACCTCTCGTTCTGTAGCTAAATTCATAGCTGTCACAATGAGAGCGTCGGCGTCCGCCTACGACGCTCCCAGGCAAAGTTATGGCCATATCCATGTTGTGGATTTTGTCCATAACTCCAGCCAGGGGTGGAGCAGTGCTCCCTCTGAGGTCACGAAGGTAGGAGGGGACCTGGATTTGCCCAGGTTGATAACCCTACTTCGGCCATTTTCCAGTGTTCTTTCGCTGGGGGTCACGTGTAGGAAACATCTGTGGGAGTTCCTGGAAACCTGGTCTACAGCGCCCCCCTGTGGCCAGACGCACAAGGTAACTGATTGAATTGCATACCTGTTTGTAAACCATGCTTTGTCTGTAACTGTACTCTGACATATGTATATTCTGTAGATTCCCTATTGTATATATTGTAGTTCCTAGTGTGGCTTTAGGCTGATTAAATTATATAATTAATCTTGGGCTGTTCTGTTATCTCGATCTTGAATCCCACGTCTGTGTGTTCGGCTAATAGTTACCGTGAAGCGGTTGGTGGCAGCGAGTTGTGCCAAGGATTATTGTGGGGAGGCCAGTGAGATTCGGGGAGGTTTTATATATTCCGCCCGCGGAGGTCGGGGGAATATATACCCTACTCTCACCGGGGACCCTTCAATAATCGGTATAAGTAGTATAGCGGCCTCCTTGCTTATTGTTGGGCAATTCCATAATTGGCCTGACTATAAGAGGGGCGCTAGAGAGCGCGTCACGTGCTCTGTCTGTCGGTCGGGAGGTATAAAGGAGGGGTGACCCCCACTTGTTACCCCCCGATTGTGACGTACTGGTAGCCAGCGCGGGGGATTTCTGAGTGACCCCCCCGGTGGTTTGTGACACCATCCATTTATAAAACAAGCTAAATTAACAATTGTGATGACTAAAAACATAAAATTCCAAGTTTATATTGTGTGACTTGTTCGGGAATAATGTGCCTTAGAAGCCAGCACAGGTATATCTACTCTCCTGAGTTTCTGCAGAACAACTGTGATATCAGGTTTCACAAAGCATCAAGACAGGAAGGTATTGGGCGGTGGATGATTTCTTGACAATCTGATGAGGAGGGAGAAATGAAACTAGCATTGCTCTGATCAGCAGAAATGCAGCGTTCATGTGAGTGTCGGTGCTCTATCGGCTCCCACAGGTAGCTACCATGACAAACCATCAGTGCCCCGTGATCACGTCACGGGGCTGCTGATGGCGGCAGAGAACAGCACATTCCCGCCACGGCCATTTAAATCATGTGGTCAGTATTTGACAGCACAATCTAAAGGGTTAACAGGTGTGGGTGGATATCTGATCCACTTGTTAGCTACACAAGCCTGTTGATCAGATCAGCAGAGATATGCAGGGATTACTGTGAGCTCGCTGCCGGAGCCCACAGTAAAGGCCCTGTCACACACAACGAGATCGCTAACGAGATCGTTGCGGCGTCACCGTTTCTTTGATGCAGCAACAATCTCGTTCTGTGTGACACCTACCAGCGATCAGGCCCCTGCTGAAAGAACGCTAGTCATTGCTGCATGGTTGGGACCATTTTCTTCAAAGGCGATGTCCTGTTGGGCAGGACACATCACTGTGTTTGACGCCTACCAACGACCTCCTAACACAGTCCCAACGCCCGACGAGGTCGTTATACAGGTCGCTGATCGTTACTGCGTCGTTGGTAAGATCTGACTGTGTGACATCTCACCAGCGACCTCCCAGCGACTTACCAGCGATCCTGATCAGGTCACATCGTTTTTGGGATTGCTGGTAAGTCGCTAAATGTGACGGGGGCTTAACCTGGAGGAAGCGACCAAGGACGTACAGGTATGTCCTTAGTTGTAAAGGGGTTAAAGTGGGATTTTGTTTAGGTACTTTCTGATATGGTCACTCAAAGGCTCTTGAAAAGTGAAGTGGTCTCTAAAAATACAGTTTTCGTAAATGTGTAATAAATAACAAATTGCTGCTAATCTTTTAAGCTTTCTAATATCCTAAAAAAAAAGAAAAACATGACAATTCAATGATTATGTTAATGTAAAGTAGACAGCATAAAAAAATATTTGTTAACATTAACTATTTTGGGTGGTATGATTTGTTTTAGGCTACATTCCCATGATGAGGTTTTGGAGAGTTTTTGATGTTATAGATGTTTTGGAGCATTTGTGCACCTATTATGTAATATATATACTTGTGTTTTTTAAAACTTTTTTTTCTCAAACTGACTGTGTTTTTGACTTTTGTTGGTATGTCAGATTTGAAACAAAGCTGCTTTGTTTTTTATACTTACTGGTATTTAGCTTGGACAAAACTTTATTGATATACTTATGTAAGGATTACATGTGTTTTTGATGTATTTATGCAATGGAAATGCAAGTGTGTTTTTTAAATGCATTTTTTCTACATCTAATATACGGTAAGTCTATAGGGAAAATCTGCAAGTTAAACTCAGCCCAGCAACAAGAGAAATTATTATGTTGAGGATTTTATACACACTGCAGACCCTGATGAAGATACACAGAAGCGATACGTGTAGGGTGAGTATTAGGCTGGAATCACACTTGCGAGTGTAAAATCGGACCGAGTCTCATGCTAGAAAGTAGCATGAGCTCTGTCCGAGTGTTCATCAGTGTGCAATGCAACAGCAATGCGATTCTGTGATTTTTCTCATGACTGTAGTCCATGTGCAATCCATGTGTGATCCGTATGGGATCCGTTTTTATTCTCAGCAGCTATGTCATCTGCCATTCAGCCCTGCTACATGGCCGCTGACAGCAGACACAGACAGAGCTGCGGGATCAGAATGAAGTCGGATAAACTTCACCCGACTTCATTGTCATCCCGCGGCTCTGTCTGTGTGTCATGGCCTGATTTTTGTTCACCGGTGAAGGTCTTACCGGTGACCGCAAATCCCCTGAGTGACTTAAGTGATCTGCGCTATCAGCGCTGCCGTCACTCAGGTTACCCACACAGCAGAAGTTCTCCCGCTGAGATCTGTGGCCGCGGGTAACCTGAGTGACGTCATCGTTGATCACGCGGCTCACTTCAGTCGCTGCGGGGAGATCACAGAGAGCGGTCGTGGTCTGTGACCACTCTCTGTCAGCTTCTGATGTAGCAGAGCTGAAAGCGTCATGGGACCTCTGTGGATTACGTCTGACCTGGAGGGGTATTTGGGGGTTTAATAAAGTGGTGAAAGAGGGTTTTTTTTGTCATTTATTTCAAATAAAGGATTTTTTTGATGTATGCCTTTATTTTTTTTATCTTACAGGTTAATCATGGAAGGTATCTCGGGGAGATGCCTGCCATGATTAACCTAGGACTTAGTGGCAGCTATGGGCTACTGCCATTAACTCCTTATTACCTCGATTGCCACCGCACCAGGGCAATTCGGGTAGAGCCGGGTAGAGACTGTCGCATCTTATGGATGCGGCAAATCCGGGTGGCTGCTGGCTGATATTGTTAGGGTGGGGGGCTCCCCATAATGTGGTGCTCCACATCCTGACAATACCAACAATACCAGCCTCCTGCCGTATGGCTTTACCCTGGCTGGTATGAAATTTGGGGAGAACTGCACGCCGTTTTTTTTTTATTATTTATTTATTTAATTTACTGCATGATATAGACCCGCCCACCGGCAGCTGTGATTGGTCACACACACACGGCTGGATCAGCAGACCTCCTGGAGCTATCGTCTACTCTGGGGTCCAGTACCCCGTCCTGCATAGTACCTGGGATCTGTCTACCCTCAGGCTACTATCTCCTAGTTGCCCTTTGGGGTCTCCTCACAATCCTTACACCCCTCTCACTCACTGACTCCTTTCAACTGTCACTCCTTCAACCATAATTTTTTCTCTCTCTAGTCTGCCTAGCAACCCCTGTCACTTCCCACTAGCCACGCCCCTTCCCCAAGCTAACAGCTAAGGGATTGGTTCTCACATCTGACCACTGCTAACCCTCTACATGCTGCGCCCAGTTCTCAGGGAATGTGCCCCTACCTGTGTGTGAGGTGTGGGTTGTCAGCAGAGGGTGTTCCAGAAAGCTTTAGGATCCTGCAGACCACTGGGGTAGCATATGCCAGTATGCTGCATCGTCTTACAGGAGGGGTCGGCAGTGGTGGTGGAGTAGAGTCACAAGAGGCAGGCGGTGCTGGTGGGGTCTGTTTTGGCAGCTGTGGAGTCTTTCCTGGCAGCAGTGGGGTCTGTCCTTGCAGCGGTGAGTCTGTACTGCCAACGGAAGTTGTGCTGGCAGCGGAAGCAGCAGTGGCTGTGTGGGGCAGGCCTGTGCAGCAGGTGTCCCAGAAATGGCACCCGGAGCAGTGCGTGCGCAGATGGAGCTTTCAGCAGAGAGCTCTATCTGCACATGTGGTGACTCCGGATGCCATCATTTGAACCCAGCATCTGGGACACCTGCCGCACCAGACTACTCCATACAGCCGCCTGCCTGCACAAAGAGGTAGCCAGCCGCCTGCCCGCACAAACAGCCATCCACACAGACAGCCGTCCGAACAGCCGCCCGCACAGACAGCCGCCCGCACAGACAGCCTCCTGCGCCAATTCTCCACCTCCTATGTAGGTGAAGAAAAAGTCAGCTGTTTTTTGTTCTTCGAAAACTACTGTAGAGTAATGAGAAAAAAATTACGAAAGCATACTTTTTTTATTCTAATACCTCCCTGGGAGTCTCAAACAGTTTAGCAAAAGCCCCCCGCTGTTGAGCCACAGAAGGATCAGGGAGTCGAAACTTGAGAATACCCCTATAACACATAGCACATCACTAAGTGTGAAAATCAAAGTACCCGATTAAGTTTATCATGTAAAGTCAATTAGCACATCTACCCAAATATTCTGTATTCCCTTCTTTAGCACTTGATCTGTGGCAAAAGAGTATCAGCTTAAGGCAGGGGTGGGGAACCTTTTTTCTGCCGGGGGCCATTTGGAAATTTCTACCAACCTTCGGGGGCCGCACAAAATTATCAACTTGAAAATTACCCTAATATATTTGGTCAAACAATTAACAATTAATTATTCACTGTGGCGGCTGAAGCTTCTACTTTTTGGTGCAGCTGTAATATGAGGCGATGTTGATCTTGTTGCTTTTCACAACTGCTTTTCCAGGTTTGAATTGTCTGGGACTGCTGTATATACATCAGAGGAGGGTATGGGGGCATATACACCACAGGGGAGGGTTGGGAGAAATATAGAACACTGGGGAGGCTGGGGGCATAGACATCACTGGGGGGTAAATACATCATTGATGGGGAGCACAGACATAGCTGGGGGGCATAAACATTGCTGAGGAGGGCTGGGAGGAATATACATCACTAGGGAAGCAGCAGGGCATAGACATCACTGGGGGTACATACATCACTGGGGGTATATACACATCACTGGGTTGCACAGACAAGACTGGGGGGCATAAATATTGCTGGGGTTATATACATAGCCGGGGGCAGACAGCCCTGGGGGATGCTGGAGGGACACAGACAGCCCTGGGGGCACAGAGAATGATGGGAGAGGCTGGAGGCACAGACAAATCTGGGGGACGCTGGGGGCACAGATGGCACAGAGACGGATGGGAGAGGCTGAAGGCACAGACAGACCTGGGAGAGGCTCGGGGCACAGAGATCACTGGGGAGACTGGGGGGGCACAGAGATCACTGGGGAGACTGGGGGGGCACAGATCACTGGGAAGACAAAGGGGGGCACAGATCACTGGGGAGACAAAGGGGGGCACAGATCACTGGGGAGACAAAGGGGGGCACAGATTACTGGGGAGACAAAGGGGGGCACAGATCACTGGGGAGACAAAGGGGGGCACAGAGATCACTGGGGAGACAAAGGGGGGCACAGAGATCACTGGAGAGACAGCACAGATCACTGGGGAGACTGGGGGGGCACAGATCACTGGGGAGACTGGGGGGCACAGAGATCACTGGGGAGACTAAGGGGGCACGGAGATCACTGGGGAGACAGCACAGATCACTGGGAAGACTGGGGAGACGGCACAGATCACTGGGGAGAAAGAAGGGGCACAGAGGGCTGGGGGCACAGGCAGACCCGGGGGAGCTGGGAGGCAGTTAGAGAACTGGGGGAGGCCTGGATCACTGAGTGCTGGAGGTGGCTGCGGGCACGGAGAGCACTGCCAGCGCGCACAGAGAGGAGCAGCTTCCGCCGGCCACAAGGAGCCACCACCGGGTACAGGGAGCTGCCAGTGACGCTGCCGGGTACAAGGAGCCGCCGCCGGGAACAGGGAGCCGCCACCGCCGCCGCCGGGAACAGGGAGCTGCCACGGCCGCCGCCGGGAACAGGGAGCCGCCACCGCCGGGAACAGGGAGCCGCCGCCGCCGGGTACAGGGAGCCGCCGCCGGGTACAGGCAGCAGCCACCGTCAGGTACAGGGAGCCGCCGCCGCCGGGTACAGGGAGCTGCCACCGCCGCTGGGTACAGGGAGCCGCTGCCACCGCCGCCGGGAACAGACCTGGGGGATGATTGGCAGTTAATCCTCTCCTGTTTGATTTTAGCGCTCTTCACGCTGACCCCACCTACAAAGTACGTCCTCACGTAGGTGGGGACGTAGTCTTTCAGTTATAGGAAATGCAGCGTTCAGCATTGAACGCGCTGTGTGGGGTTTTAAAGGGCCAGCAGCCAGCAAGATGCAGCTGCCGCTGTAGCACTGCAATCCCCGGGAATCAGCTTGGGGGCCGCAGGAAAAGTCGTCGCGGGCCGCATACGGCCCGCTGGCCGGAGGTTCCCCACCCCTGCCTTAAGGTAATTGCATTCTAGTCAGTTGTTTATAGGATTTGTCATTTTGATTTTAGATCTTTTAGGTTGAAGAATATCGTATTTGTTATTTGGATAAAAAATACAGTGCAAAATACAAATGTAAATTGAGCTAATGTGAAACTATATTTAAGTGTCTTACTCTTTATTTCTTTTATACAACCCTTGTTCTTTTTTTTTTCGCTAGGGTGCCAAAAATCCATAATTCATTTTTTTCGATCTGACATCTAGAATTGTTTAGGCAAAATAATTATTAACTACTTGCCCATAAAACATGTACTGTATGCTATTAACAGTTACTAACACATTAATTATCACTTCTTTTCTAGCCCTTGCATTGCATGGTACTCTGTACATTTTCAGCATCCTTCTCTTTGATTTAAATCACTTTGAAATAAACTTGCATTAGGGGACTTGTTAGCTAGAGGGAAATATGTAACATCTCCTTGACTGATGCTTACAGTGTGCTCTGATCTGCTGGGATAGCTGCAGACAGACAGTGATGACTCATAGTGCTGCAAGGTAAGCATATTATCTGACCGTGACAATCAGATGACTTTAACCTAAATTTATAATGTAGCAATCTTATTTCTATACTACATTACATCCTGCTGGGAACTTCCATCTGAGATGCAGATTGTGCATGTTTGCAGTTTGATTCATTCCATCTGCTAGAATAAGCAGCTTTTCCTTCTTGTAGCCGTCACAAATTAATATATTAACAGGAGTATAGAAAATGGAAAACTGTAAGTTTGAACATTACACCGGTAAAGGATTGAGCTGCTAGAGTTTAAAAACATGTAATTTAAGGCATCAAAAAATGTTATCAAGTGTTTTTGTAGATTATCATTCATAACCATTAGAGCTTCAGACAAAGCCAAAGAAATAAATTAGTATTTTAACGACATTTGGGTAAGGTTTTACATGCCGCTGGACCCGTTTTTTTGTCATCGACTTGTATTAGCGACGGACTGTGACAGATGGCCTCACGTTTCATCTGTCGTTCCACGGATCCGTGGGAAAATGTTTGTCCGTTGGACAGAGACAATGGTCACAGTAACGTTTTTTGTGTATGTCAAAAAAACGGAAAGCGACTGATCCGTCACTGTCCGTTTGGTTAAATGGAAGTCTATAGGCGCAGGATCCGTAATAATCCGTTAAATGACGGAATCCCGAGACGGATTCCGTTTTTTTTAACTGAGCATGCTCCAATTTATTATTTAGCCCCCAGCTAGTCGGATCTGTCAAAAAACAAATCCATCACATCAGTTTAGCCACAATCTGTGAGAAAACGGATTGTGAATGATGGCAAAAAACTGATGTGTGAAAGGGGCCTAAGACTGCCTCCTGTCTTTATTTTACAGGATTCCTCTTCGCTTGTCTTCCGAGTCCCTGTGACGTCAGGTGCACTGCTGGAAATCCCGCTCCTGTGCATTCTGCCTGCTGTCACTCCACTGCACAGTGGCTCCTCAATGCAGGCACACATCAAAATTGAAGACGACACGGAAAGGCACACTCTTCAACTTTGATGTACGTAGGTTTTGGGGAGTCAGTGCAGCTGCAGTGCAAGGAGGGACAGCAGGCAGAATATGCAGCCGAATGATTTACGGCCGCTCACCTGATATCACAGGGACACCAGGCAAGAGAAGGAGAGAAGGTATCCTGTATAATGAAGATGGAAGGCAGGCTTATCTTCTGAGCAGCACACACCAAATAGCCCGGAAAATAGAAGATATAAAAGATGATTTTTGCCACACAGGTATGGCTAATTTGATCTTTATCCCACCTGTATGTGTCGCGGGTGGAGGAGGGGACGCCGCACTCTCCCACTGCTCGGGTCCGGCTGCTGCTGGTGCTGCTGCTTGGTGGTGGCTCGAGCGGTGGGCCGGATCCCGGGGACTCGAGCGGCGTTCCTCGCCCGTGAGTGAAAGGGGGTTTGATTGGATGGTGGGGATTGGGTTATTGTCCGTGACGCCACCCACGGTTGTGGTGATATTGGTGACACCACCGCTGCTCTAGATGGGGATCCCGGGAGCGATGACAGGGAGCAGCTTGGATGTTGGTTCTCCCCTCCGTGGGTAGGGGGTTGGTTGTCCCGGGGCCCGGTGATGGGGTAGGTAGGAATGGATGACAGGCGGGTTACGGGGCCTGGTGAGGTGCAGGGTCGCGGGGGCAGCGCTGTGCCGCATGGCACGGTGGTACTCACTCAGCCAATGATGAGGACACAGTTCTCGGTAAAACACACGGCTGGATGGGCAGGTCCCACAGACGGCTGCGGTAGTTTTTCCCCTGACCCTGGTTGGTAGTGTAAGTCCTTTCTTTCGCCTCCGTTCACACTCCTCCTGCGCTCCAGTTTCCAGCTGGCTCACCGGTTCGGTACCGGTGGGCCACCGCCCAGCCCCGGCTACCTACGGTTCCACCAACTGTCTTCCCGGCTCCCACAGACGGCCACTACCGTCTGCCTCACTCTCTACCCGAGGGTCCTAGGCTCCAACCTAGGCCCCTGTCTGCTTCTGTCTCCCTGCAGACCTCCTCTCTCTTCCTCTGCCTGGACTTGTCTGGACCTGCTTCCTGCCTCAGGCCAGCTAAACTCCTCATTGGGCATGCCGATCTCCTTAACTCTGCCCACCTGGTGTGTCTGTCTGAACCCGAGGTAAGAAATCAGGTTTCAATGGGGATGTCTGCTGTGAACTGCTGGAGGTGCGTAGGTGTTGTTCTCTGTGGCCCCTGGCTTGTCCAGTGCACCACATTCCCCCTTAGTTAAATGCAGACCGTCCGCGGGCTGCCCGTCCATCACCGGTTTTATTTTCCTCTTTTTTTAACTGCAAAAGAATAAAACATTTAACAGGCATTATCAATCTTCCCACAACGGGATGCACATTACTTTAACGTTGCAACAACAATCAAACACTTTTAATAATAACAGTGGAACGGGTCCTTCAGTCACCCACCCAAACAACCTGGCCCTGATGCTGCCCCTAAGAAGTGGGCAGCACATCTTGACCCCAGTCCAGAACCAGGCTGCCCAGATAGTTAACGGGATGCTCGGGTCCAGCTGCTGCTGGTGCTGCTACTCAGTGGTGGCTCGAGCGGTGGGCCGGATCCCGGGGACTCGAGCGGCGTTCCTCGCCCGTGAGTGAAAGGGGGTTTGATTGGATGGTGGAGATTGGGTTATTGTCCGTGACGCCGCCCACGGTTGTGGTGATATTGGTGACACCACCGCTGCTCTAGACGGGGATCCCGGGAGCGATGACAGGGAGCAGCTTGGATGTTGGTTCTCCCCTCCGTGGGTAGGGGGTTGGTTGACCCTGGTTGGTAGTGTAAGTCCTTTCTTTCGCCTCCGTGCACGCTCCTCCTGCGCTCCGGTTTCCAGCTGGCTCCCCGGTTCGGTACCGATGGGCCACCGCCCAGCCCCGGCTGCCTACGGTTCCACCAACTGTCTTCCCGGCTCCTACAGACGGCCACTACCGTCTGCCTCACTCTCTACCCGAGGGTTCTAGGCTCCAACCTAGGCCCCTGTCTGCCCACCTGGTGTGTCTGTCTGAACTCGAGGTAAGAAATCAGGTCTCAATGGGGATGTCTGCTGTGAACTGCTGGGGGTGTGTAGGTGTTGTTCTCTGTGGCCCCTGGCTTGTCCAGGGCGCCACATATGCCCATATTAATGACTAAAAAAATGCAAAAGGGTGACAGATTCCCTTTAACCTCTTCACGACATTGGCTGTATATATCCTAGGTCTTGTCCCCCTAGTAACCTTGGGCTCCTGCGTTGAGCCCGCAGTAATCTCTGCACATGTCTGCTTATCCTGTCAGCAGATATGTGCAGCTAACAGGCGCGGGTGGATCAGAGATCCACCCACACCTGCTAATCACTTAGATTGCGTTATCAGAATTTGACACTGCAATTTAAAAGATGATGGGAATAGAGCTATTCCCACCATCTTTTAAATTGCAGTGTCAAATTCTGATAACGCAACCACTGGCGGCCCATGAATCGATCACGGGGTGCCAACGTGTTGCCATGGTAGCGCAGGGTCAGCTGATGAACGCTGATGCTAAAAGATCACTGGCTCTCACAGGAATGGTGCATTTCTGCTGATCACAGTGATGCTGCACAAGCAATCAGACAGTACAATCATAAGTCCCCTAGGGGGACTAGTAAAATCAATTAAAAAGAGTTTAAAAAAAGTTTCAAAAAATATGAAAAATTAAAAAAAACAAAGTTCAAATCACCCACCTTTCACCCAATTAAAATTAAAACAGTAAAAAAAATACACATATTTGGTATCGCCAGTTAATCTCATAGGTACACAGCGTGGCAATAAAAAAATTCCAAAGTACAAGATTAAGTTGTTTGGTCACTGCAACATAGCATTAAAATGCAATAACATGCGATCAAAATGTTGCATCTACACAAAAATGGTATAGTTAAAAATGCCAGCTCAAGACACAAAAAAAGGTCATAACTGAGCCCCAGATTCCGAAAAATTAGAACACTACAGGTCTTGGAAAATGACGACAAAACCCCTATTTTTTGGGGGACAAATTCAGAATTTTTTTCACCCCTTAAATAAAAGTAAGAGTATACATGTTTGGTATCCACAAACTCGTACTGACATGATGCATCAAAATAACATGTCAGGTTTACCATATAGTGGACAGAGTGAATAAAAGTCCAAAAAAACAATCATGCAATTGTTGCAGTCAGTGACTAGAAGCAGGTGTGAGGAGCAGCAAATCAATACTTGTTTAATGTAAACAGCGGATACACGTGGGTGCTCCAGCCACCGGCTTCCTGCAGAGGCTGGGGAGACTGTAAGTCCGCTGTTTAGGAGGCAGGAGCAGGGTGCCGCTGCAGTCATGTCTGGCCTGGAGGAAGTGCACATCACTGCAGTGCCCGGGCCAGAGGACGGCATTCCTTCACAGCCCAGCCGCAGTCTCTGTGCTGAGTGCTCACATTGATTTCACTTTGCTCCTGCCTCTGCACTAGAAACAAAGTCTCCCGTAACAGCAGGACCTGCAGTGATGTAATGAAGAGGGGAGGTCCAGAACAGCGCAGAACAGCACAGTGCCCCGCCTCTTCATTACATCACTGCAGGTCCTCTTCAGATATGGGAGACTTTGCTTCTAGTACCAGGACCAAACTGAAGCATGGTGAGCATCACATCTGTAAAAGTAAGGCAATAAATAATATAGTATATAAAGGCCTTACTGTACACCTGGAAGGGGTTGGATCATATATATATTTATTTGTACACACACACACACACACACAGTATATAACTCTATATATACACACACACACACAACATATAACTCTATATACACACACACACACACACACACACACTATATAACTCTATATATACACACACACACAATATATCACTCTATAAACACACACACACAGTATATAACTCTAGATATACACACACACACACACACACACAAATAAACAGTCTATATCTCTATATACACACACACACAATATATAACTCTAGATACACACACACACAGTATATAACTCTATATACACACACACACACACAATATATAACTATATATACACACAATCAGTATATAACTGTATATATATATACACACACACACACACACACAGTATATAAATCTATATATATACACACACACACACACACACACACACACACAGTATATAACTCTATATATACACACACACACACACACACCAGATTGGAGGATCACACTTATAATGATGGGGAACATACATATTCCACGATGGGGGCCATATATACCTGAAAGGTACCCAGAATGGGGGATATGAGTACAGAATTTGGGAATATTATTACTTCCATAACACTGTCAGCAGTAAAATAACAATGTGTCATGACCACATTTTTTTACTTTAATTTTTTTTCTATTTTTTCCTCCTCTAAAACAAGGGTGCGTCTTATAGTCCGGTGCGTTTTATAGTCCGAAAAATACAGTACTGCGCAAATTGGTGACATGATCAATACTTATATTAGCTTTTATATATATATATATATATACATATATACACACACACACACTATATATAAATATATATATATATATATATACAGTTAGGTCCAGAAATATTTGGACAGTGACACAATTTTCGCGAGTTGGGCTCTGCATGCCACCACATTGGATTTGAAATGAAACCTCTACAACAGAATTCAAGTGCAGATTGTAACGTTTAATTTGAAGGTTTGAACAAAAATATCTGATAGAAATTGTAGGAATTGTACACATTTCTTTACAAACACTCCACATTTTAGGAGGTCAAAAGTAATTGGACAAATAAACCAAACCCAAACAAAATATTTTTATTTTCAATATTTTGTTGCGAATCCTTTGGAGGCAATCACTGCCTTAAGTCTGGAACCCATGGACATCACCAAACGCTGGGTTTCCTCCTTCTTAATGCTTTGCCAGGCCTTTACAGCCGCAGCCTTCAGGTCTTGCTTGTTTGTGGGTCTTTCTGTCTTAAGTCTGGATTTGAGCAAGTGAAATGCATGCTCAATTGGGTTAAGATCTGGTGATTGACTTGGCCATTGCAGAATGTTCCACTTTTTTGCACTCATGAACTCCTGGGTAGCTTTGGCTGTATGCTTGGGGTCATTGTCCATCTGTACTATGAAGCGCCGTCCGATCAACTTTGCGGCATTTGGCTGAATCTGGGCTGAAATTATATCCCGGTACACTTCAGAATTCATCCGGCTACTCTTGTCTGCTGTTATGTCATCAATAAACACAAGTGACCCAGTGCCATTGAAAGCCATGCATGCCCATGCCATCACGTTGCCTCCACCATGTTTTACAGAGGATGTGGTGTGCCTTGGATCATGTGCCATTCCCTTTCTTCTCCAAACTTTTTTCTTCCCATCATTCTGGTACAGGTTGATCTTTGTCTCATCTGTCCATAGAATACTTTTCCAGAACTGAGCTGGCTTCATGAGGTGTTTTTCAGCAAATGTAACTCTGGCCTGTCTATTTTTGGAATTGATGAATGGTTTGCATCTAGATGTGAACCCTTTGTATTTACTTTCATGGAGTCTTCTCTTTACTGTTGACTTAGAGACAGATACACCTACTTCACTGAGAGTGTTCTGGACTTCAGTTGATGTTGTGAACGGGTTCTTCTTCACCAAAGAAAGTATGCGGCGATCATCCACCACTGTTGTCATCCGTGGACGCCCAGGCCTTTTTGAGTTCCCAAGCTCACCAGTCAATTCCTTTTTTCTCAGAATGTACCCGACTGTTGATTTTGCTACTCCAAGCATGTCTGCTATCTCTCTGATGGATTTTTTCTTTTTTTTCAGCCTCAGGATGTTCTGCTTCACCTCAATTGAGAGTTCCTTAGACCGCATGTTGTCTGGTCACAGCAACAGTTTCCAAATGCAAAACCACACACCTGTAATCAACCTCAGACCTTTTAACTACTTCATTGATTACAGGTTAACGAGGGAGACGCCTTCAGAGTTAATTGCAGCCCTTAGAGTCCCTTGTCCAATTACTTTTGGTCCCTTGAAAAAGAGGAGGCTATGCATTACAGAGCTATGATTCCTAAACCCTTTCTCCGATTTGGATGTGAAAACTCTCATATTGCAGCTGGGAGTGTGCACTTTCAGCCCATATTATATATATAATTGTATTTCTGAACATGTTTTTGTAAACAGCTAAAATAACAAAACTTGTGTCACTGTCCAAATATTTCTGGACCTAACTGTATATATATATACACATATATATATATATATATATATATATATATATATAAAATGGGTATATATATGTAAATATAACACTGAATATTATATATATATATATATATATATATATATATATAAACAGTATTTGTCACGTAGAATTATTTTTAGCAATAACATTATTCTTGATGTATTTATAAAATAATTATTAGTACTAAGTTATTACAAATGTGACCATTGAAATAATTGCTAAAGCAAGGAAAGAATGCATTAAAAGGAGAATGAATATATGACATTTAGGTGAATAATGAGGCTAGAAGTAGAACAACCTCTTCTAGGCTTCCCTTTTGTAGCCTTATTTTAGGTCATCTGTCATGTGCTGTTATGTGCTAGAGAAATCCACGAACCATTTTCCAGCTTCTTTACTAGTTCATCACATACAATGAATCATGAAATATAATGACTCGTCCATATTAAATGATTTGTAATTATAAATTAAACACTTCTATGCCAAAAGCAGAAGCTAATTTAATTGTAGTTTTTAAATAATTTATATTTGATAAATTATTAAGCAATTATCCTAATATTACCAGGGTCATAAGGCCTAGGCTACTCTGAATATCTGTGGAACACATGTTTCTGTGGTGTCTAGATTTCAATTACATTGCACATGATTTGATGAGTGAAAAAAGGATAAAAGCCGTGTTTCAGAGATCCTTTTATCAAAATCAAGAAGAAAAAATTGTTTCCAATACTGCAGCCATTCCTCCAAGAGAGAAAAGGGTAGGATAATCTGGGGGCTCGCGGGGTCTGGCTTATAAAACACATTTTTAAATATCAGTGATTTCTGAATTAATGGGGGGTGGGGGGCAGTCTGTTAAGTAATCTCACAATCTGGATGGTGAGTAATTTCCATGAATTACAAGGATCCTACTAAAAAAAAAATGAGACTGTATGATGTTTATTCTCCCAATGGTGGAGTTGCAAGATAAATTATTGCCATATTCACACTTATGGACATCTGAATGAAACCTGAATATTTAGCTCCCTAAAAGTTTCCATATGATCTCTGGGGGCAAAGAAGCAGACCATGTAAACCGGTTACTTTTCTTAGTTTAGTAATTCCCTAAAGTGGACAACACCTCAACACCTTGAACTATTTTTTGGTCACATTCCATGAAGAACTTAGCCCTGAAGGGTATATCTTGTACTTTACAAAAAAAATGTCCCTAAGCAGTAATAGGCAGGTAGTTGGCCCCTAATTTGCGTGTTTTTCCAGAAATAAGACACTGTCTTACACTTTTTTTGCCCCCCAAAAAAGCACTAAGGCTTATTTTTGGAATAGGACTTAGGGGTACTCTACACGCTGCGACATCACTAGCAATCGCTAGATAACACCCGCCCCCGTCGTACATGCGATATCTTGTGCTTGCTGCCGTAGCGAACATTATCGCTACGGCAGCTTCACACGCACATACCTGGTCCGCAACGTCGCTGTGACCGCCGAACAATCCCTCCTTTAAGGGGGAGGTGCGTTTGGCGTCAACGCAACGTCACCGCGATGTCACTAAGCGGCCAGCCAATAGAAGCGGAGGGGCGGAGATGAGCGGGACATAACATCCCGCCCACCTCCTTCCTTCCTCATTGCCGCTGGACGCAGGTAAGGAGATGTTTGTTGTTCCTGCGGCTTCACACACAGTGATGTGTGGTGCTGCAGGAATGACAAACAACATCATATCAGCAGCAGGAGCGACATTATGGAAATGAATGACGTGACACAGATCAGCGATTTTTGTCACTTTTGCGCTCGTTCATCGTCGCAGATAGGATTTACACGATGCGATGTCGCTACCGGCGCCGGATGTGCATAACTAACAAGGTAACAACGTGACCCCGACGATATACCAGCCGCGATGTCGCAACATGTAAAGCTCGCCTTATTCTTGGAGAAACATGGTTGGGGGTACTTTTACCCCCCTTCAAAAAAAAAAACAGAAACCCCCACCTCCTTCCCAGGAGACTCATGCTTACCAGACCCCTAACGTTTGCGTGGCTCCCAGGTCCCCCTGTGATTTCCATCAGGTCGTCCCAGCAGGCATTCTGCATGCTGTCCTCCCCTGCTTCTGGCAGATAACAGAGAGCAAGAGAGAGGGGTGTTTGATACTGCGCCAAAAGATCACTGGAACAGATGTTTAGATTAATGTATCTTTATTTCATCCAGGTCTACGCGTTTCAGGAGCCACTGCCCCCTTCCTCAGGACCGTCAGGAAAGACAAACATCAAATCCCATTCTGCATGCTGTCCTCCCCTGCTTCTGGCAAACACACTCACATACAGTACATCAAATCGTGCACTCACATTCATACACACACACAATTACCGATCAGATCACACACACACACTCATTAGTCAGTTACCACATCCGGCGATACAGAATGCCTCTGGCCACAGGGAAATATCGGAGGAAGTGATGCATCGCAGGTCCTGTAAGCATTCCATCTGAAGTTGCAGGCACTTGCGTTCCACTGCACTGCATCTTAGGATTTTGCCAGCCAGAAGAATCGATATCGCTGGATGTGGTGAGTGTGTGTGTGTGTGTGTGTGTGATCTCATGGATGATTGCTTGTGTGATCTGATGTGTGCAAGTGTGAGATCTCATGTGTGTGTGTTTGCGATCTGATGTGTGTGGGTGTGTGATCCAATGCAAAGCCTCCTGCTCGGCATCTGGTGAGTATGATTACGGTATGACCGCTGTCTACAATGAAGTTTGCTGCAGTATTTTTAACTTTTTTAGCTGTATGGACACTTCATTATTAAACCGAAGCTAGGGCTTATTTTCAGGGAAAGGCTTATAGTTAAGCATTGCTATGAAAATATTGAAAATCCCTGGAGGAGGTCTTATTTTTGGAAAAACACAGTACCTGATGTGCCTGGCACCATTCTTTGTCAACATGGAGTGATGACAGACACTCTTGCCAGCCATTTTGCAGCTTCCACTGGCGTCATGACAACAGAATGTGACTTCTCATCTGGTCTACTCTGTTGATGGGGCAAGACAGCCGACATCACACTGATTGACAGCCGGCTCCCCAAGTTAGGCATCAGGGAGCCAGCTGCCAATAAGCCTAATGTGAGCTGTCCTACTTGGTCTACGAGCAGAGTGGAACAGAAGCCTCCACTCTGTTGACAAGAAGCCACTGTATTGCAGGCAGGAGTGGTCTGTGACCTATGTGCTGGTAGTGAATGACGCCAAGCAAAACAGGCAGGTAGGTAGCAACTACCTGCCTGTTAGTGCTTAGGCACTTTTTATGTACCAGATATACTTTTTAAAGGAAATCTTTCAGTAAGATGAGTAGGATATAAGAAAAACTTGTATATCTCTGGAATACACTGTGTGCAAAATTATTAGGCAAATGAGTATTTTGATCACATGATAATTTTTATACATGTTGTCCTACTCCAAGCTGTATGGGCTTGAGAGCCAACTACCATTAAAGTAAATCAGGTGATGTGCATCTCTGTAATGAGGAGGGGTATGGTGTAATGACATCAGCACCCTACATAAGGTGTGCTTAATTATTAGGCAACTTCCTTTCCTTTAGCAAAATGGGTCAGAAGATAGATTTGACGGGCTCTTAAAAGTCCAAAACTGTGATATTTTTTGCAGAGGGACGCAGCAGTCTCGAAATTGCCAACCTTTTGAAGCATGATCACCGAACAATCAGGCATTTCATGGCAAATTGCCAACAGGGTCGCAAGAAGCGTGTTGGGCAAAAAAGGCGCAAAATAACTGCCCATGAATAGAGGAAAATCAAGGGTGAAACTGACAATTTGCCACTTGCCACAAGTTTGGCCATATTTCAGAGCTACAACATTACTGAAGTATTAAAAAGCACAAGGTGTGCCATACTCAGGGACATGGCCAAGGTAAGGAAGGCTGAAAAACGACAACCTTTGAACAAGATAAAACATTAAGACTGCGCCAAGAAATATCTTAAGACTGATTTTTTAAAGGTTTTATGGACTGATGAAATGAGAGTGAACCTTGATTGGCCAGATGGATGGTCCAGAGGCAGAGAGCTCCACTCCGACTCAGACGCCAGCAAGGTGGAGGTGGTGTACTGGTATGGGCTGGTATTATCAAAGATGAACTTGTGGGACCTTTTCAGGTTGAGGATGGAGTGAAGCTCAACTCCCAGACCTGCTGCCAGTTTCTGGAAGACAACTTCTTCAAGCAGTGGTACAGGAAGAAGTCGGTATCGTTCAAGAAAAACATGATTTTCATGCAGGACAATGCTCCATCACATGCATCTAACTACTCCATAGTGTGGCTGGCCAGTAAAGGTCTAAAAGATAAAAAAATAGTGACATGGTCCCCCTGTTCACCTGATCTGAACCCCATAAAGAACCTGTGGTCCCTCATAAAATGTAAGATCTACAGGAAAGGAAAACAGTACATCTCTCAGAACAGTGTCTGGGAGGCTGTGGTAGCCGCTGCATGTAATGTTGATCATAAAAAGATCAAGCAACTGACAGAATCTATGGATGATAGGCTGCTGAGTGTCATCATAAAGAAAGGTGGCTATATTGGTCACTAATTTTTTTTAAATTTTGTGCAGTTATATTGGTTTACCTGGTGAAAATAAACAAGTGAGATGGAAATATAGTTCGATGATCAATAATAAAAAAAATCCTCTAAAATACAACTTGCCTAATAATTCTGCACGCGGTGTATAACATCTGATCGCAGATATCAAGGCATCATTTTAATCAACTTTGTATGACTTACATGCCCATAGGCATAGGAAGGTTCATCCTGACAGATTCCCTTTAATAAACGAAACTCCAACTTTAACGTAAGCCATCTTCACAGCTTATGTCTTATTTAGCAATTTTCCATACTGTCTTCATTACTATTTTTTTTATTTTGGTGAAATCAACCAAAATAGATTATCTGCTCTTGTTAAATGTTGTGATTTTTCTTATGTGTCTCAATCAAGTACTTTGAGGATATTCCTTAATTTGTTTTCTATTTTTAACCCATTCACGACATCCGCCGTACATGTGCAGAACTGCGATCCTGCAAACCACCATATGTGTAAAGCGCTATGATGCTTGTGAGCCGGCAAAATCATCAGAGACTGTCAGCTATGGTATGTGTCAAAGCTGACACACTGCACTAATGCCCACAATCAGTCCTAGCCCTGATTATGGTCTGTCATTAATTTTACCACATGGTGAATGGCATGACAAAAACAAAAAAAACAATTCCTGTATTGTTGTCTTTTGTTCATTCTGATTTCTAAAAGCTGGAACAGAAAGCGATTAAAAAATGTTACATTCCAGGAAATGGAACCAATAGAAATGTCAACTCCTGCAAAAATCAAACCATCATGTGACTGTCGGCAGAAATGATAGCTCTCACAATATGGCAATGCAAAAGCTTGTTTTGTTAAAAAAAACATAATAAAACATTTTTTAGTGTTTTATAGTAGCCCAAAAAAATTAGTTTGGTATCTCTGTAATTGCTGAATATAGCCATCTAATCAATTACTGTATTTTTCGGACCATAAGACACACTTTTTTCCCCCCAAATGTTGGGGGAAAGTAGGGGGTGCGTCTTATGGTCTGACTATAGGGCTGCGGCCGGGAATGAGGGTGCTGCGATGGAGCGGGCCATCAGGGGCACGAGCAGGCTGTGGCAGCGCCTTCCGTGACCACGTGAGCCCGCTCATTACATATGCACGCCCATCCTCCCGACTATCATCTCTCAGCACTGAAGCCAGCCACTGACAGGTGGGCGGGATGATGGGCGGGGGGGTGTGTGCATATTAAACAACCGGCCGTGATCACCCCTGGCAACTACAGCCTGGAGTGATCATGTGCGGCTGTATTCACTGCCCCCCGCGCATCATCATCAGCGCGGGTTGCAGTGAATCAGTATACATACTCACCGTTCCCCTGCAGCTTTGCAATGTCCTCCCATCTGCCGGTCAGCTGATCTGTGTACAGAGCGGTGAGCACAGCGATGATGTCATCGCTGTGCGTGCCGCTAGTCACGCAGGTTAGCTGACCGGCAGACGGGAGGACATTGCAATGCTGCAGGAAAGTGACCGGTGACGGCTCCACACTCCAGCGGTGCTGCTGCCGCCTCCACAGACAGGGGGAGGAGCAATGCTGCATGGAGCGAGAAAAGGTGAATATAAACAGTTTTGGGGGGTTTTTTGTGTGTGATACAGAATACATGCCATATACCAGGATGGGGTTATTTATCAGGATGGGTGTATATAGCAGGATGGGTGTTTATAGCAGGATGGGTGTAAATAGCTGGATGGGGCCATATAGCAGGATGGATGGGGTATATAGCAGGATGGAAGGATCGGGGTATATAGCAGGATGGATGGCGGTATATAGCAGGATGAGAATATATAGCAGGATGGGAATATATACCAGGATGGCAGTATATAGCAGGATGGCAGTGTATAGCAGGGATAAGGGCATATACCAGGATGGGGTACATATACAAGGCAAGAGGATCATTACCAGGATGGGGTACCTTAGCAGAGAATTTGGGGACATTACCCCCATAACAGTGTCAGCAGCAGATCCTTGCCCCATAACAGTGTGTCATGACCACATTTTTGCTTAAAATTTTATTTTCCTATTTTTCTCCTCTAAAACCAGGGTGCGTCTTATAGTCCGAAAAATACGGTATACCGCATGGTGAACGACATAAAAAAATAAATAAAACAAATTCTTGACCTTGTTGATTTGTTTATTCTTCTTCCCAAAGATCACAGTAGGGGTGCGTGCCCATGATCAGTGTTTGCAGCGTTTTGGATGCAGCATGCCTCAGCTGCGTCCAAAACGCAGCTTTGTCCAGTACAAGCATAGTGGATGAGATTTCTGGAAATCCTGTGCCCACTGTGCTTGTTTTTTACACAGTAAACATTGACCTGCGATGCGGCTTTCCAGACCGCAGCATGTCAATTGTTTGCTGCGGAATCACATGCATCCTTCTTAGGGAGAACACAAGCAAAAGACCACAGTGCACTGAACCCTGATCGTGGGTACGAGCAACTGTGATCTCCTGTGGAGGAGATTCCTGGCCCCGCAGGTCAGGAACGGCTGTGTCCAGGATGCAGTGAGACCTGATCGTGGGCACATACCCTAAGGCTTGCCTCACATTTAACCTGCGCTATGCTGAGCACTTACACCAGGGTTTAAGTGTATATAAGAATAATGAAGTATGGTTCCAGCTCCTGAATAAAATTTTTCATTATTAGTTGATAGTGATGAGCGAGTACCAAAAAGCTCGGGTGCTCGAGGCTCGGGCCGAGCATCCCAAGATACTCGTGCACTCAGCCCGAGCACCGAGCCCAATGTTATCCTATGGGAGACCCGAGAATTTTTCTGAAATGACCCCCGGCAGCATGTAGAAACCCTAAAAATGTCACAAAAGTCTCAGAAGAGTGCTCAAATGACATGGCAACAGCATGGGGAAGACCCCTTGAAGCATTTATCACTCAAAAGTAACAGCTGTGAAAAATTTTGTCCAAGTTTTACTCCATTTTTACGGACTCACCAGAAAACCTTCCAAAATGACACCAAAATGAATTTTCATGGCGGAAATGTTAAGGGCACATACCCAATAGTGAGATAGAGCTGGTGTATGTTACTTTTTGAGATTAATACATGAAAGATTTTACGTAAAAACATTGTGTGGCACTCCGATGTCCAAAACGCACGTTTTGTGCTTTTTACTAGCGATGTCGGTCATTTTTTTTTTCATTCTATCCCGTCTGTCGGTCTCGCTCTGTCTTGTCTGTCCCCCTCTCACAGTCTGTCGGTCAGTCTCCCCCCTCTCTCTTACTTACCGTTAGAGATGAGCGAACCGGTCGTGGTTCGGCTCGAGGGCGGCTCGCCGAACGGAGCTCCCGTTCGAGTTTGGTTCGTCGAACGTTAGCGGTGTATTCTGCAGCTCCTGTCACCTGCATGCAGCAGAGCTGGACGCGACGCTGGAGGTCCGTGGATTACGCCGGACATGGAGGGCTTTGTCGGGGTTAATAAATTGGTGATGAGGGACTTTGTTATTGTTTTTTATTTCTAATAAAGGATTTTTCGGGTGTGTGTGTGTTTTTTAACTGTAATTTACAGATTAATCATGGAAGGTATCTCGGGGAGACGCCTGACATGATTAATCTAGGATTTAGTGGCAGCTATGGGCTGCCATTAACTCCTTATTACCCCGATTTGCCAATGCACTAGGGTAAATCAGGAAGAGCCGGGTACAGTCCCAGAACTGTCGCATCTAATGTATGCGGCAATTCTGGGCGGCTGCTGACTGATATTGTTAAGCTGGGGGGCTCCCCATAACGTGGGGCTCCCCATCCTGAGAATACCAGCCTTCAGCTGTATGGCTTTATCTGGCTGGTATTAAAATTGGTGGGTCCGCACGCCGTTTTTTTTAATTATTTATTTAATAATTTTACTGCACAGTATAGACACGCCCACCGGCTGCTGTGATTGGGTGCAGTGAGACACCTGTCACTCAGCGTGGGGGCGTGTCTCACTGCAACCAATCATAGGCGCCTGTGGGCGGGGAAAGCAGGGAATATGAGATGGCTGTGTGCATAGCACAGCGCGCCCGCCGGTATAAAGGCTCGGTCACGCTGTGCGGGCCGGCCAATCACTGCAATTCCACAACTAACAGGGCTGTGGCATTGCAGTGGTCTGCCAGCCAATCCCTGCATGAGGGCTGGCTCTCAAAAGAGCGCCAACATGCAGGGATGAAGACCACGAGTACAGCACGAGTATCGCGAAATTACTCGGTACCCGCCGAGTAGCCCGAGTACAGTGATACTCGTGCGAGTACCGAGTAGTAACAAGCATACTCGCTCATCACTATTAGTTGAGATTAAAAATCATTCCAAATATGCATGGTGTAAAAATAGAACAATGCTACATGCTTCAACTTCTTTATCAAAGGATGATGGGAAGATTTCATAGAAGTCCTAAATACCTCAGCAGACCAATAATATCAAACATTCATGATGACACACTTAAATAATTAAAACACAAATGTGAAAATGAACAAATAAGGAATGAAAAATAGCAGAAACAAATCCATAAGCAAATATATTACAAATTCCTCAATAATGTCACCAAACTCGCGTGGCAAATGCGTTCTGACCAGCCGAGGTCTGACGCACAACGAAAAACACACCTAGAAACACTACAGACAAGGGGGGAACACCGGGGACACAATAATAATGGTGCTTCCTGAGACTAGTGAGAGGGTAGATGGACACCTCCTAACCTCACCTCGCCTGTCCCTACTCTCCTAGCCAGTCCTTATACAATTTCTGCAACTGTTGCCAAGCAGCACCCTTTGTCCCTGAGAAACCCTATTGAGGTCCTGACTAGTGAGAGGCAGGTGAGGTCCACTAGACCCACCGCTGCACTAAAGAGACAAGAGGGTAGGAGAGACAAATGTGGCACCCTGGACTAGCCAGGTCATCACAGGTACTACAACATACACCCCCACCCTGAGACAGGCACATCAGCCAGACAAAAAATCCTTGTTGCCTCCCTCGAGGGGCTGATGTCCACACTAGGTGGAGTGGAGCCAGGCGGTTGGCCCCACCCACTGAGGAGTTCACAGTCCTGGAGGCGGGAAAATGAAGTCAGATGAGTGAGGGAGAAGGAGAGATCAGTGAGGAGGGAAGGAGAAGTGAGGAGTAAACTGACTGTGTCCGGGTGTGTGGCCCGGGCACCAAGAGCAAGGTTGGCAGATGGTGGTGGCTGTCTACAGGAGAGGCAGATCAACGCAGAACCGTAGGACCGGGGATGGGCGGTGGCCCGCCGGTACCGAACCGGGGAGCGAAGTGAAGCTAGCACACACAGGCAGGGCCTGCGGACCCCGACCAGGCTTGGAGCCGCCATTAGAGGTCAAATCCGTCAGTGACCGGAACCCC
This sequence comes from Anomaloglossus baeobatrachus, assembly GCF_048569485.1. Lineage (NCBI taxonomy): Eukaryota > Metazoa > Chordata > Amphibia > Anura > Aromobatidae > Anomaloglossus > Anomaloglossus baeobatrachus. Next base: position 494,295,432 of record NC_134353.1, on the reverse strand, counting down.
AGGGGTTTCCTAACAGCCAAGACCCGATTGAAGGCAACCGTCCAACCAACAGAAGGAAATACAGCTACCGCCACAGCTAGAGTTCCAAGGGCCAGAGCCTGCAGGCAAAAGGGCTCCTCCGGCACATATATACACTGGGGAGCGAGTTACCGGTGGGAATCCATCGGGACCGAACATACACAAAGGTGCAGGGAAAGGCAGCCACCACTAACCGTCCGGGAGAAGCCACAGCAGCCGGCTGCGGGACCCGTCCATCCAGCCGTTTGGTTTACCAGAGACTTTGCGTACATTTGTGGCTGAGTGAGTACAACCGTGCCGTCCGGCACCGCTCTGCGCAGTCCAGGCGACCCTGCCCCTGCAACCCTGCACCCATCCAACCCTGCCTCCCCGTCATCTCACCGGGCCCCGGGACCACCAACCCCTACCCACGGAGGGGGTAAACAACATCCCAGCTGCTCCCCACCATCGCTCCCGGGATCCCCGTCACCAGCAGCGGTGGTACCCATCTTCACCACAACCCGTGGGTGGTGTCACGGACCAAATCCCCAAACCAAACTACCCCCTTTCACTCACGGGCGAGGAGCGCCGCTCGAGCCCCCGGATCCGGCCCACCGCTCGAGCCACCGAGCAGCCATCGCAGCAGCGCCGGACCCGAGCGTTAGCGAGCGCAGCGTAGCGGTGTCCTTCCCCGCCCGCGACACAAACAGGGGCTAAAAAAACAAAAATGATTAGGATACGACTTCTGGAAAATCTACAGCAGCTTCCTTCCACCAAGGCGGCTATAATACAAAAGGCTTTGTATAGTCAGCAAAGCTTGCTCAGAGATCTGGCTATTTAAGCAAAGGAGGTGTGTCTACAGAGCGGGTGCAGCTGACCTTAATTGCAGCAGAGCTGCTGGCAGGAAAACTGACATTTAACTACTTCAGGACCAAAGGAAATAAAACACCATTTAAATGCCCATATGGAGATAGGAGGCTCCAGACATCAAGCTGCCCCTAGTCTCTAAAACAAGGAGACGACCATGACAATTGATAAATAATCTCTCTGTTTAAATTAAGACCATCAGGATATCTATAGCCAAGATTAAAAATCCAAAATATATCTCTGATTAAAATCTTTTCAAATTCCCTCCTTGTATCAGCTTGTTAACCCTTCCAATGCCATAAACTTGAAACGAATATTCCTATCATTGGTAATTTAAAATGAAATGAATAGCATCAGACGAAATATTATGGTTTTGAGATCCGGTACTTATTGCGTGAAGTGCATCAAATACCTTAAACTACATTTTGCTAATTATAATTAATAAATTGTTTGCTGTTATAAGAATGGGAATTATCACCAGAAAACTGAGTACATTGTAAAGCATGATTACAAGTTTTGCATTTTATTGTTCCACATTTATAAAATCTTAAAACCTAAGACACATTTTATTTTTTTCACTCAGAAAAAAAGGTGGGGAATACAATGTTACTTAATGAGGGGGCTTTTTGGCAATTGACATCCATTAATGAAGTCAGAATTCCTTCATCAAATAACACATCAAATATTTATTAATACCTGTTTAATGGACTTGAATTGTGAACTATATTGTAAGGACAGAGCTGGTTTTGAAACTATTTTCCTTTCATTATTTAAAATATGTGATTTAAATAATATGGGAATGTTTTTTTATCTGTGCAATATGCTTTCCCCTATTCAAAATCCAATGAGGATAACCACAATGTGTAAACCTTTATAAGATGCTTCTACTTCGTGTGCTACAACAGAAGGGTTACTGCAATTTCTCACGATTCTGGTGAACTTCCCACAGGTATAGTCTGTGTAACATGTTTGTGATGACTGCTATTATAATGCATTATTGTAATCCCACCAAAGGTTTGCAATACATTGAAGTGGAATTAATTTCTAGAACCCCAAATAACCATAAATCTAAGGGGTACTTTGCACTCTGCGACATCGCTAGCCAACTGTAGCGATGCCGAGCGCGATAGTCCCCGCCCCCATCGCAGATGCGATCTCTTGTGATAGCTACCGTAGCGAACATTATCGCTACGGCAGCTTCACACGCACTTACCTGCCCTGCAACGTCGCTCTGGCCGGTGACCCGCCTCCTTCCTAAGGGAGCGGGTCGTGCGGCGTCACAGCGATGTCACACGACAGGCGGTCAATAGAAGCAGAGGGGCGGAGATGAGCGGGATGTAAATATCCCGCCCACCTCCTTCCTTCCTCATTGCAGGTGGGACGCAGGTAAGGAGATGTTCCTCGCTCTTGCGGCTTCATACACAGCGATGTGTGCTGCCACAGGAACGAGGAACAACATCGTACCTGTCGCTGCAGCAAAATTATGGAAATGACCGACACTACACAAATCACCGATTTTTGATGGTTTTGCGATCGTTTATCGGTGCTTCTAGGCTTTACACATTGAGATGCCGTTATCGGCGCCGGATGTGCGTCACTTTCGATTTGACCCCGACGATATCGCAGTAGCGATGTCACAACGTGCAACATACCCCTGAAAATTAAATGAAATGCGGATTGTAATGTTGACATCCTTACACTGCCCAGCTTCCTCTCCTGACAAGGATGCCAATGTGTTTTTTCTGTGCCGGCTCCTGACGCAGCTTACAGGTCCCAGGGCCTGTGCATGTCACTCAAATCTCCTGGCAATGTGCTTTCGACGTGCGCCCGCCTTGCTTCTTAAAGGGGCAGCATGCACTCTGTAAGTGTCCCCAGCCTACGGCTGGGAGGCACTGGCTACTTAACAGACTCTCCCCTGAAGGGAGGTGCCTGAGCAACTTTAGTTCCTAGTTAGTTTCTGTCCCTTATAATAACGTTGTCTGGCCCCTGTGTATCTGAACCTGTACTCCTGTGAATCCAAACCTGTACTGCTGTGTACCTGAATCCATAGTGCTGTGTAACTGAACCTGTACTCCTGAGATCCTGAACCTTAACATGTCCTGTGATCCGGAACCATTCTATGACCCAGAACCCATCCTATGACCACTACCTGTCCTGCCAACCTGTCTCTAGTACCTGTAACCTACCTGGCTGTCCGTGTTCTTGAATCCATCCTGCCTTTCTGTGTACCCAAACCCAACCTGCCTGTCTCCAGTACCTGCCCGTCAATCCTGTCTCCTGTACATATTCCATCCTGCTTGGGCTAGGCTATTAGACACCAGGTACCACTTCAGGGCAGTCACTGGTACTGCAGCAGTTGAGCCAAAGGTCAGGGCCAAAGAAACAAGATGACTTGTGTGATATATTATTGTACAGTGGTGAAATGCTTCAATGGCAATATATAAAGGTATAGATTTATAAAGGGAGGTGACATTGCAATTGATCCATGAATAATCTTTTATATTTTTATTTTTCTGAGACATTTTTTCCAATACAAACCTGAAATCCCTGATGTTACCAGGAGTTCTTTAAACTAAAGGCTGAAAGAGGGAGCCCAGCCACTCCCCTTGATATTCATCATTGGTCCCTATGCCTGTAATTATAGGACTCGTGTGGAATAATGCCTTTGTGTACTTTACAGTAAAATTGGAATGATAGGATTGGAAATAATCAACCTGTTGATTTTGTTGTTTTTTTTTTTTTTTTTAAATTGCCAAACTAAAACCTTCCTTTATGAATTCCTAGAAAAAGCATTACAGGGATTACATGTAAGAAGAATGTAAGTGGTGGAATCTTTCAGTAAATCCATAATGATTTATGCATATCAACATTCATGATTACCGCCATTAATCCTTTATCTGAAATTTTGACAATAATGTCAGACATTTGGCTCAGTTGTTGTAAAACATTTTTCATAGAAGGAGTTAAATTTGTACTGAAGGAAATTTCACCTTCACAATCATGTCGTTATTTAAAATTTCTCTCAACTAAATCTTGGAAAAGGTCTATACATTGAACCCGCAATTGTAAGGGGTAAAAAAATAGAATTTTTGGTTTTGAAATGTATAGCTTGATGAACTTCTTTGGGACCATGTTTAGTATCAAGTTCATCAATAGATAAAACAGAACACTGTTCAAAAAAATCCAAATTTCAATAAGTATTCTGGGAATGAGGTGTAAATTAAATAGTTTCCTTATCAGTTTCAGTCCTAAAATGTTTCTTTATTGTCAGATTGCATATAAAAATCCGCAATCTTAAAAAAAAGAGTTGAAGTTTTTTTCAGCTTTAAAATTGAGACCGCAACCATGAGAAAGTTGCCTAATTTGGTCAGTAGTAAAGGTTTGAGATGATAGTTAAGCATGTTATTTTTCTCCTTTAAGATTGTGTTTTCTTACTCCAAGATGTCATGCTTAAGGTTTTTACTGTGCTTTCTTAAACCACGTATATTGCATTTTTTGGTCAACTTGAAACTTTGAAACCATTTATTTGATTCAAATGAATGAAAACCATTAACATCAGAATCTGAATCATTTGTAGGAATGTCTAATAAGTCCATGATAATGACACTTTGCTAAATCACATATTTTAAAGAATGAAAGAAACAGCGTTTCAAAAACTAGTTTTGTCCTTGGAATATCATTCACAATTGAAATTCTTTAAACCGATAATTAATAAATATTTGCCAGTGAACAATTCCCATTCCTATAACATCAAGTAATTTATGAATTGTAATTCACAAAATAAAGGTTCCACTATCAGATTTATGTGATAAATTCTATATTTGTTGTACTATTTGTAAAGTGAAATTTTGCATTAATGAACAACTCAATGATATATTCAGTACAGGATCTTCAAACCATAATATTTCTGCTGTTAAACATTTCATTTTAACTCACCAATGAAAGATATCTTCATTTCAAGTTTACGGTATCGAAAAAGTTAAGAAGCCAATAAAAGGAGATGATTTGAGAAGACGTCTGTTAACCAGAAACGCCGTTTGAATTTTTAAACTTGACCCTAGATTTCCTCATAGTCTTAATTTGCAGAGAGATAATTTATCATTATTGATGCCTTTTCATATAGTTTTTCTTGTGGAGTTCCCTCTATTATCTTTATTTCTTATTTGTTCATATTCATATGTGTGTTTAAATTAAGTAATTAGTCGTGTCATCGTAAATGTTTGGTTTTATTGGTCTGCTGAGGTATTTAGAACTTCTAAGAAATCTTCCCATCATGCGTTGATAAAGAATGCTGGATAGCAGGAGTTTTAGGAACTCACCACGCCGTGGACTTGATATGAAAGCCGGGAGATCTCTGAAGCTGGCCCAACGTTGGTGCAGCGCAGCATACACTAGCAGGAAAAGGGAGGAGGAGTGCACCACTATGGATAAGGGCATTATGTCGCCAGAAACACTTAACATTTAACTCACTGTGGATATGATCACTTTGAAATAAACTTGGATTTTATACTTACCGGATGGCTGTGCTGCACTACTCCCTTTTTCCTGCTAATGCTGAATGGCGTTCAAAACATGTAATTTTTGTTCTATTTTTCCACCATGCATATTTGGAATGAATTTCAATTTCAACTTATAAAGAAGAATTTTAACCAGGAGTTGGAGCCACCCTTTATTATTCATATTGAACTCATGTCTTGACTGACTGCGGTTACATTCACATTGTACTCTGACATTCTGATATCCTAGGCTATGAGCTAGCAATTTGCATTTTTTGTCTCATTTTCACAATGTGACTCTGCCGGGCTCTTTCCCCTGTTATTTTAAGGACTTTAATTTGATTATTGGAAATCTATGAACAAGTTAAAAAGTAGAAAAGAAAGAGCTGCATGTGTGTTTGACGAAATAAAATAATCCTCTGTTATTTATGCTTCAATATTGGAAAATGCGCAGGGATTAGTAAAACTTATGATTAACAAAACCATGCTTTTGGTGGGATTTTACAACTGTGCAAAAATATATCAAGTATATGATCTCTTATGGTTTTAAATTAAAAAAGATTCCAGCTAAAAGTTTATAATGGAACTTTCATGGGGGAATGGAATTAAATTTGGAGCAATTATTCTCTCAATTTAATGAGACTTATTATCAAATATGGAGAAACTAATCTTCAGGATATACAGACTGAACTAGATCTGACTTCAAAAGTCCTTAATTGTATGTCATGGTACTGAATTTGAAAAATCATTTTGCAAGATACAAAAATCCATTTCCAAATTGGATGAGAATATTCTGAATGTTAAAAAGCCTAAGTTTCATTGGGATTTGTTGGATTATTCCTTACATCATATATATGATTGGAGTAGAGATAATAAAATTATGCATACTATAAGATCTATTATCAAAAGAACAGATTACAATAGTTTATCACGTATCATACATGTCAGTTTTAGTTCATCTGTTTTAAATGTTTTGGATATTTCTACAAATGATTCCGGTTCTGATGTGAATGGTTTTCATTCATTTGAATCAAATAAACGGTTTGATAGTTCCAAGTTGACAAAAAAACCCCACAAACGTTGTGGTGGTAGAAAACAAAGAACGTAACCCCAAACATGACAACTCAGCGCAAGAAAAAACTTAGAGGAGTAAAATAATGTACTCAGTTTCTCATATCAAACCTTTATTACTGTCCAAATCAGACAACTTTCTCATGACTTGAGATGAGCAAACCTTCCAAGGTCCAAGGTTCAATTCGGTTCGAATTCACCTATGTTCACCAAACAGTTCAACAGACAGTTCAGCAAACATATCCGAAACTCATTGAATTCAAAGGGAGGCAAAAACAAAGGCATAGACAACAACATTAGGGGGGTTGAAAAGCTGCCAAAACAGCACAAATCATTTTACAGCACACTGTTATGGCACTGCCATTAGCTTCCTAGACTATTAACATAAGGAATATTTAGGTGGATGAGTGACTGATGTAGGCCTAGTGCTCTGAGATCCCTACCACTACAGACAACACACAACCTGGAGACCCACCTTGGAGTCTCCACATTTCCACAAATTAGGGGCAGGCACTGGGAAACGTAGCATCAATTTCCTCAGAGTGCAAATAGTATATTGGTGCAGCATGGATGCCTGGGACTGGCCTAGCATTTCTAGCTTAAACATTGCTCAGTAACAGGTGGATGAGTGACAGGAGTAGGCCTGGTGCTCTGAGACCCCTGCCACTACAGGCAACACACAACTTGGAAAACAAACTTGGAGTTTCCACATTTCCAAAAATGTGGGGCAGAAACCAGGACAGTGGCATCATTGTCCCAGAGTACTCATAGGGTCTTTGCGCAGCTGTCAGGCATGGACCATGCACAAGGCAGGGTCTGACCAAGAGTTTACAGCCTTCATATTAAAGTAAAATGAAGAGGTAGGTGGGTGAGTGACTGGTGTAGGCCTGCTGTACTGGGAGTCCTAATGCCTCATGCAACAGCTAAAACTGCTTTTCTGCTCAGCCACAGTTAGGTAGCAGTAATATTAGATTCATAGACTGTTATTGCTAGACACATTTAAGGATAGTACGAGAAGTAGATGAGTGAAAGGTAGCTTCATGCCTGGCAGTCTGGGAACCATACTGCTACATGCAACACACAACAAGGAGACCCAATCAGCATTAGTCTGTGAATCTTACTGTGCTAAAATGAAGGAGGAGCCGGAGCTCTGCAGCAGAAGACACTACACAGAACAACAAGAACCAGGAAGTAGATACACAGTGTGTGCTCGTACACTGCATCACAGCACAGCTGGGGAGCAGAGCTGCGGGGCGTGTGAGGAATGGTCAAGCAGGCTAAGTCAAACACAGTACGAGCAGAAGGAGGACCGGAGGAAAGAGCAGAAGCGGAGTCGAGGTCAGGCCGAGGTCAGTACCAGAGGAAGCAACCGAGTGGGGAGGTAGGAGAGGGGACAGAGGAATGGAGGAATGACTAGGGGACAGAACACTGACAGGGCACGGGGGCACAGGCACATATGGATCAGGATAACACTTACAGGACCAGCAATCACAGGCAAAGCAGCGCTAAGCATATAGCCGGCGCTGGTTCACTGGAGATGTCAGTTTTTAAAGCATCCAAGCTCCGGAAGTGAGGCTCGGGAGAAGGCTCCACCCCCTAGCCATGTGGACAGGGAGGCGGAACCGTGACAGTATATCTAACATGAGTGGTAAATTCAGAGGTCATGATAGAAGGGGGAATAGGCATGGTGTTGTAATGTTATATTGATGTTGCAGACATTCCTGTGGATTAAACAGATGGGTTATCAGAACTAGTGGTGACATTCAAGGGTGGTTATCATGGAATAAAATTTCTGGAATATTTCTGCTGAACACTTAAGGAGTCACACTTCTGGAGACAAGCACGGACCTCAGAAAATCAATCATGAGTGGAAAATACTGAAGTCTTGGTGCAAGGGGGAATAGGTGTGGTGTTCAAGTTGTAAGTGGGGTAGGTGCTAATGTTAAGGTGGTGTCACACATAGCGACGCAGCAGCGATCACGACCATCAATCTGACCTTATCAGGATCGCTGCTGCGTCGTTACATGGTCGCCGGTGAGCTGTCAAACAGGCAGATCTCACCAGCGACCAGACCCCAGCCAGCAGCGACGCGTGGAAGCGTAACTAAGGTAAATATCGGGTAACCAAGGAAAGCACTTCTCTTGGTTACCCGATATTTACCTTAGTTACTAGCATCCGCCGCTCTCACGCTGCCAGTGCCGACTCCCTGTTCCTTGCACTCCTAGCCAGAGTACACATCGGGTTAATTACCTGATGTGTACTCCAGCTATGTGTGCAGGGAGCAGGGAGCCGGCACTGGCAGCGTGAGAGCACACCACTTAGCGCTGGCTCCCTGCACTCCTAGCCAGAGTACACATCGGGTCAATTACCCGATGTGTACTCCAGCTAAGTGTGCAGGGAGCAGGGAGCCGGCACTGGCAGCGTGAGAGCGGCGGATGCTAGTAACTAAGGTAAATATCGGGTAACCAAGGAAAGGGCTTCTTGGTTACCCGATGTTTACCGTGGTTACAGCTTACCGCAGGTTGCCAGATGCCGGCTCCCTGCTCCCTGCTCGCTTCAGTTCGTCACTCTCTCGCTGTCACACACAGCGATGTGTGCTTCACAGCGGGAGAGCAATGTCCAAAAAATGAAGCAGAACATTCAGCAACGACCGGCGACCTCACAGCAAGGGCCAGATCGTTGCTGGATGTCACACACAGCGACGGGACGTCGCTGCTACGTCACAGAAAATGGTGACTTAGCAGCGACGTCGTTGTCATCGTCGCTATGTGTGACACCACCTTTACTGAAAGCTCTACTGAACAAATACTGGCTCATTCTATTCAAAAACAACTAATAACTTCTGTTACTGGACAGCCTACTCCACTCTATTTCTTTGGCAGCTGCACATCACTTCAACTTGTAGATGAAGCCCAGATAGTGCATGTGCTACAGTGGATTGCAAGCACTGTATCAAGTGGCCTTTCCTCCTCTTTCCCCTCTACATCAAACACAGTACAAATCCTCAGAGGTGGCACCCCAATTATTCTTGTATATCCCCTCGCCACAACTGTCCAACCGCCCAATTGACTGTGGAGAACCATAGATGGGTGAGTCTTCAGAGCTGTTCACACATTCTATTGAATTGGCATCTCTAAGGATTCACAGACTCAAGAGGAGAAAAGCATCTGCACAAATGGTACAAATCTTTGTCAGTTGGATCCAGGGCCAGATGAAGTAGGGTCTGAGCAGAATCCAGAACCTTGTCACCAGACGTTAACCCACAGAGGTAGAGGTGATCATGATGAGACTCAGATACCTGAAGTGCACGCGTACTGTACTGTGCTGTCAGGTCAAAAAAAGTAGAAGGGTGACTCTCAGAGGAAGAAGAAAATTCTTTCAGCCAGATGAAGTCAGCCCTAACAGGTGAAGAAATTCTGGCATACCCGACTACAACCTCCCTTTCATTCTGTATACTGATGCAAGCAACACGGGACTAGGAGCTGTTTTATCCCAAGTGCAAAATGGCAAGGAAAAGGTGATTGCATATGCCAGTAGGAAGCTACGCCTCACAAAAAGAAACCCTGAGAACTACAGTTCCTTCAAACTGGAGTTCTTGGCACTCGTCTGGGCCGTAACCAAGAGATTCAAGCACTACTTGGCCTCTGCAAAATTTACCGTGTACACGGACAACAATTCCTTGACCCACCTGGACACGGTAAAGCTGGGAGTGCTGGAACAACGTTGGGTTGCACGACTGGCAAATTATGATTTCACCATAAAGTACAGGGCTGGCCACAAGAACACCAATGCGGATGCACTATCCAGAATTCCCCACTTACCCGATGATGGAAAGGATTAAGATGACCTGGAGGAGATTGAATTGCCTGCCTTCCATTGCCCTGCTAGCATGGAACCGTCCCGGTCCTACAGCAGTCAACAGGAGACGACCTTCAATCCTTTACCCCATCACGGTTGGCAAGAAGCACAGAATGGTGATCCTGCAATCAGACTAATCAAGGCATTGATATCTCAAGCTGGCTCCCACCTTGACCCAGGCGCTCCAGAGGAAGCTAAGAAGTTGTGTAAGGACAGGAGTCGACTGTATCTCCACCGGGGCAAGTTGTGCAGAAGTCTCACCAATCCCAAGACGCATGAGAGAATATGCCAGAAAGGGATACCCAAAACGTACTTTCCGGTGGTCTTGGAAGTGTACTATGATCGAGCTTGGCACTTTGGATGGAAAAAGTTGGAGATGTTGCTGAGAAGTCGCTTCTATTGGATTGGAATGAGAGACACCATAGAAGCATGGTGCAGAAACTGCGGTCCTTAAACCAGAGTAGGGAGAAGCAAGAAAGGAACTTCAACAAGCAGGCAAGAGCTACTCCTTTCTCATCAGGCGAGATGGTACTAAAAAGAAAGCGAAAATTACACAAATTCGATGACCAATGGGAGAAGGAACCCTACGTGGTGCAGCCCTCTAATTTTGACAATCAGAAGACTTGCCTTATCAGTAAGGATCAAGGAAGAATCACGTCTGCCATCTCCAAAGACAACCTGAAGAAGTGCCCAGAACCCTTAAGAGTTCCAGATGAAGGAAGGAAAAAGAAAACCATCCATACCATCCTAGGTGATTTCCCAGAAGATTGGCCTATGCAAATGGAGCAGTGATAGTTCCTGTGTTAACATTCCCACAACCCGTGGAGGAACCAGAACAGGAAAGGCCTACTGACAATGCACTCCCATCAGCACCTAGAGTAGTACCCGTACCCTTACCACGAACACGTAGAGTCCTACCAGCCACACCTGTCACTGATAGTGAGGAACCCTCAGTAGGCATTGCTATATCATAAGGGGAAGCAGAGGGTCCAGAGTTGAGAAGGTCGACCCGTGTTAACTTTCGCCAGCCCCCACTGAGATATAGAGTGTAGTGGTAGCGGTACCTGGCTATCTAGTTCTAATGTTATGTTTTTATTATTCTGAGTTTGTTATTTTCTTAAAAATGATAAGAATAATGTTGCAAAAATGCTGATTTATATGTTTTCTAATTGACCTGAATACCTCACCTGATTCTAGAAGTTTATACTGTTTGCACCAGGTGTATGGGCCTTGTTTTATTCTAGTGCTAATTAAAAAAACGGACCATGGCTGCGGGACTTTCAGCATCCAGCATGAACGTCTGCTATTGTAAATAGTTGCGCCTTGTGCGCCCACCAGAGTCGTCTTTTATACCTCCAGGACTTCAACCCCATCACGGATCCCAAGTAGGAAGCGGCGGGTTACAGGTTGTTTGGGTGGCGGGTTGAATGGAGAGGGACAATGGGAATTGACTGTTGCAGGAAGGGGCTGCATCAGAGTAGGCTGAAACACCGGTTACCACCATAACCGGTAGCGTTCTCATGGTTCTTTTAGTAAAAATGACCTCTAAAAGCTTTCAGTTATGCAACATTTAAGTAATGTGCCTCCCCTGTTCGGGAAGAGAAATTGTTAATAAAAATTGTTATTCTTTTTTCTTTTTCAGTTAAACAAAAATAAACCTCTGGATGTCCTGTAGCCAAGGGACGAGCTACGTTTAACTAAGGGGGAATGTGATGCCCCTGGACTAGTCAGGTCATCACAGGGTACTGCATGCTCTTTACATCTTAGTGCAGGACTCAACCCCCCCATGGTTCTGGGTTCCCAACCTATAGTACTGCCTCCATCAGCATCCAAAATCCCAATCACACCTTTCACCACACCCTTCCAGTCACACCAGTGGGCTGCTGAGCTCGAATAGGGCCAACCACCTAAGGGTCAGGCAGACTGGTGGAAGGGAAGTAAGTCAGTTGAGTGTTAGCCCTCGATGAGTGAGAAGCTAGGGGGAGTGTGTGGCTCCCGGGGAGTAAAAGGTTGGGTTGCAGATGGTGGTCTGGATCCAGAGGAGTTGGAGACCCGGTCGCGGGATATTAAGACTGGGTGCCTGGACCTAGTCTCGGAGGATGGTCAGCAGTTCGAGTCCAATAGCCGGTCCGGGACCGAAAGCAAAGCGGGGTATTGGACCCCAAGTTGGGGAGTAGCTTCAGGCAACCTGGCAATTAACCTGCGGAGGATAGTGACTTTATGGACTGTCCCCAAGAATCTCATAGATCAGGGGCACTAGCACAACAAGGGGGATAGGGAATTCCAACATAAGCAGCCCATAGAAATCCCAAGCGTGAGCCCTTAAGAGCAAAGCTCCACTACAAACAGTAGGGAGCGGGTCCCGGACATCTTTATGCCAACGGGCCAACAGAACACTTCAAATTTGTGCATGGAGGTAGGCTCCAGACCATCAGGCAGTACTGTAAGGGACATATACCTGAACGGGCTCCCCTAAGAGGGCAGCGGCACCCAGAGACTTGGTTTACCTTGTTGTCAGAGTCTAGTTTTCATCATCGACTTTCATCATGCACTTCCCTGCACCCCTTAATCCAGAGTACCGGGGCCTCCCCCACCCATGGAGGGAACGTCATCTGGCTGCCCCACTCCATCTCCCCCGGGTACTCCCATCGGCAGCGGCGGTACTACCCTTATCGCAAACCACGGGTGGCGTCACGAACTATTATCCCTTGTAAATACCTCCCTTTTCATTTGAAGTGGCCGTAAGCACCCGGGTCCGTAGACCCTCGAGCCACAGTAATCCCGGATCCTAACGTTTTTTTTTTAACACAGCGTTTTCAAAGTCAAAAATTTGACAATTACTGCGTTGAAAAATGCAGCATGTCACTTCTTTCGTGCGCTTTGGATGCAGCTCCCACTCTGTCTATGGGAGAGGCAGCATCCCGAGCGCATGAATTCAGCGTCTATTCTGCAAACACACTGCCTCCATTATGTAGTGTTTCTGCAGCAATTTGAAGCGCACATGCACTGCCAAATCGCTGCAGCATTTGCAGCATGGACACGACACAACATGCACACATAGCCTTACTCTGTATTATTTTGTATATATTGCAAAAGAGGTATGAATTTATCAATGGGTGTGGATTGTGGATTTATCAAGGGAGCGGCCTTATTAAGAGGTGTGGCATATGTAGGTTAAAAATTTGGACCGTTTGTGAATTTTGGTCCACTTGTCCAGGAAAAATTGAATAGTAGGTTACTAACCCTAATAACAGGTATATCTTATCTGTAATTTGTTTTAAAATCTTTTTTTTTAATTTTGGCTAACATTGCTAAATTGTTAGTTTTGAAGACAGTAAACATACGGTATGTTCGTAAAGTATTTAAAAAGAAAAAAAAAACACCTGAAAAAGCGTTGCAAATCTGTTGAAATAAATATAGTTGATAGCAATGTAAAAATGGAATTGCTGTGCATAATTCATCTTTTACTATTTCTTTTAACTACCTCAAGTTTCAGAACACACAAAGTGGTGAATAGAAGAAGCCATTAAACATTGTAGAGTATAGAGAAAGATATTGATGGTAGAGTCAACATCGAAGAAACTGTAAAGCCACCAGTAAAGTCACTTCAGGAAAATAACCACCAATGTTTTCCTTTAAGACTTGCTTTAACCCCTTCAGCCCCCGGGCACTTTCCGTTTTTGCGTTTTTGTTTTTTGCTCCCCTTCTTCCGAGAGTCGTAACTTTTTTATTTTTCCATCAATCTTGCCATATGAGGGATTGTTTTTTGCGGGACGAGTTGTACTTTTAAATGAAACCATAAGTTTTACCATATAGTGTACTGGAAAACAGCAAAAAAATTCCAAGTGCGGAAAAATTTCAAAAAAAGTGTGATCGTACAATAGTTTTTGGGATATTTTATTCACTGTGTTCACTATATTGTAAAACTGAGGTATCTATGTGATGCCTCAGGTCAGTGCGAGTTTGTAGACACCAAACATGTATAGGTTTACTTGTATATAAGGGGTTAAAAAAATTCACAAGCTTGTCCAAAAAAAGTGGCGCACGTTTTGCGCCATATTCCAAAACCCGTAGCGTTCTCATTTTTCGGGATCTGAGGCTCAGTGATAGCTTATTTTTTGCGTCTTGACCTGACGTTTTTAACGGTACCATTTTTGCGCAGATGCTACGTTTTGATCGCGTGTTATTGCATTTTGCGCAAAATTTGCGGCGACCAAAAAACGTAATTTTGGTGTTTGGAATTTTTTTGCTGCTACACCGTTTACTGATCAGATTCATTGATTTTATATTTTGATAGATCGGGCATTTCTGAACGTGGCGATACCAAATGTGTGTGTATTTTTTATTTTTTTAACCCTTTAATTTTCAATGCTACAGAGCTGAGAACTGTAGATTTGCTGCTTTACTTTCAATGCCAGCTGTATTCCGGCATTGAGAGGAAGTGAGTCATGTTAGCTACAGGCGTCATCACATGACCCTGTGCTACCATGGCAACCACCGAAAGTCACATGGTCATGTCACGTGACTTCCGGTGGGGGCGGGGTAAGTGACTGTCATGGCGGCGCCCATATACATATCGCTGCCAGATTTTGGCAGCGAAATGTAAGGGGTTAATGGCCGCGGGTGGAAGCGATTCCACCCGCGGCTAGCAGGCACACATGTCAGCTGTTGATAACAGCTGATATGTGCGCGGATCGCCGCCGCCTGCTGGCGGCAGGGGGCAGGGCTTACCGGCACACGATCCATGATGTACCCAGTGCGTCATGGGTCGTTACGGGGTTAAAAAACACTATAGCTGTGTGCACATGCCTTAACACTGTTTTCAATAGGAAATATTTCCACTGCATATTTGAAAACTTAATTAAAGCGAAATCTGTCAGCAGATTTTGCTACCTCATCTGAGAGCAGCATAACATTGGCAAAGAGACCCTGAATCCAATGATGTATCACTTAATTTACTGGGTGCAGTGGTTCTGAGTTTTTAGATTTAGATGTAGCAGAGCTCAGAAAGCTAACCCCACCCATGCCAGGTTCTTTATGTACAATATCTATTTACATTGGTTTATCAAAGGAGGGGGGTGTTAGACTACAAGGCAAACATTATTGTAGTCCAAGCAATAAGAATCCTATGGTGCTAAAACAAATATTACAAGCAAACAACAGAAGCCAGTCTGATAGACCCATCACTGAAACCTGTGTTTTAACCCCTATATCATGCTATCTTCCAATTACGCAGCAAAAACCTGCTGACTGATTCCCTTTAAGTGTATTTACATGCATTTTGCCCAGAGACCTTAATGGGTAGCCACATGCAGATTAATCCGTTGAAAGGATCCTTTCCTTCATATGAAAAATCCAAAGGTGATTCTATCATTATAGTCTCAGATGACAAGTTACTATATTTTTTAGTATGGTGCCACAAGAGTAACTAAACTATTTTTTATTTTAATTTTTTTAAATAATCCTTGATCAGCAATTGCAATGTTAGGAATTTTTGTAGTAAACTTCCCTAACTTATTTTGTCTTCTTGTAGCCCAGTGTTCCCCAACTCCAGTCCTCAGAAGCCACAAACGGTGCATGTTTTTAGGATTTCCTTAGTATTGCACAGGTGATGATTCCAACACCTATACATTGTTTAGAAAATCCTGAAAACATGCACTGTTGGTTATGCTTGAGGAATGGAGTTAGGGAACATTGTTGTAGCCCATACCCAATGCTGCAGTGCTGTTTCATCTGCACAGTTCAAGCCCCTTTAGAAGCTTCTTTCACCTGTTGCTCAGCAATATCTGTATACTACATTTAAAATAGCTGAGTATGGGACTTTCCTTAGTCTATCTGCTCCCCTTCTACATACTGTAAAAGAAAGTCCCATAAAAAAAAAGATAGTCTGAATGCACATATATTGATTGGCAGCAGTTAAAAAGAACTTCTCAATGAGCTGTAGGAAAGAATTTCTGAGGGAAGGAGGAAAAATAATATAATGAATGTTGCTATTCTTGAAATTTTAAAATTTTATTTAATTACAAAATGTAATACTTTTTATTTGGAGTATTTTTTTAAATATGTATCTGTGTTTAGATATTGCTGATACATAAAAAAAATCATTATTTTACGTGTAAGTCAAATTTTGTAGAAAAAGCAATTATAGTGTGGGTGTGCTCATAATAATCATTTTTCTAAATCACTTGCATTGCTAAATCTGCTTTTACATAGCAGCTTTGAAAAATGAGGATATGGTTCTGCTTTTAACCTTATCTAGGAGGCCGCATGGCACATGAAATACGTAATATAGGCTAGGACCCCCCTATTGAGATTTGCCGTGACGTTGGCAGGGGTGGCTCAAAGAATTGATCAATTATTTGCTAAAAATCTCATTTTTTTTTTTTATTATAGTACAGTTGGAATAAATCTGTGAATTTGCACTTTTTATATGATGCATGCCAATTTCAGATCCTGCTGGCTCCTTTTTCTCTGTTATGACTGTAGTTATGCTACAAATTCTGGTGGCCGGTCACCACCATGCCATGCACGCCTGATTTTGGTTTGCAATGTATTCCTCTTGTTGGCAGCTGTTCAGATTCAGTTGCCTCACCCCTTTCCACAGGCAATGCAATTAAGCACCATTCTTGAATCTGGTCCGCCTTTATCAATGGTTGCTGTCTGGCACCGGGAGGGTCAGTTCTGAAATAGTACTGGTATGTGTAGAGCTTGCTCGACATGCTGGGACCTGGGCTGGTCTCTATCCACAATTTGCCTTTTTTGCAACATGGAAGCGGCTATATACAGGTTACAGGTATGTGTGCTCCATTATGGTTCTGCTTTTAACTTTATCTAGGAGGCCGCATGGCACATGAAATACGTAATATAGGTTAGGACCCCCCTATTGAGATTTGCCGTGATGTTGGCAGGGGTTGCTCAAAGAATTGATCAATTATTTGCTAAAAATATCATTTTTTTTTTTTATTATAGTACAGTTGGAATAAATCTGTGAATTTTCACTTTTTATATGATGCATGCCAATTTCAGATCGTGCTGGCTCCTTTTTCTTCATTATAGTCTCAGATGACAAGTTACTATATTTTTTAGTATGGTGCCACAAGAGTAACTAAACTATTTTTTATTTTATTTTTTTTAAAATAATCCTCGATCAGCAATTGCAAAGTTAGGAATTTTTGTAGTAAACTTCCTTAACTTATTTTGTCTTCTTAGCCCAGTGTTCCCCAACTCCAGTCCTCAGAAGCCACAAACGGTGCATGTTTTTAGGATTTCCTTAGTATTGCACAGGTGATGATTCCAACACCTATACATTGTTTAGAAAATCCTGAAAACATGCACTGTTGGTTATGCTTGAGGAATGGAGTTAGGGAACATTGTTGTAGCCCATACCCAATGCTGCAGTGCTGTTTCATCTGCACAGTTCAAGCCCCTTTAGAAGCTTCTTTCACCTGTTGCTCAGCAATATCTGTATACTACATTTAAAATAGCTGAGCATGGGACTTTCCTTAGTCTATCTGCTCCCCTTCCACATACTGTAAAAGAAAGTCCCATAAAAAGATAGTCTGAATGCACATATATTGATTGGCACTTGGCAGCAGTTAAAAAGAACTTCTCAATGAGCTGTAGGAAAGAATTTCTGAGGGAAGGAGGAAAAATAATATAATGAATTCTTGAAATTTTAAAATTTTATTTAATTACAAAATGTAATACTTTTTATTTGGAGTATTTTTTTAAATATGTATCTGTGTTTAGATATTGCTGATACATAAAAAAAAAATCATTATTTTACGTGTAAGTCAAATTTTGTAGAAAAAGCAATTATAGTGTGGGTGTGCTCATAATAATCATTTTTCTAAATCACTTGCATTGCTAAATCTGCTTTTACATAGCAGCTTTGAAAAATGAGGAACCGGTGTACTGGTAATAGGAAGAACAAATTATATAAAAGATATTTAATAAAAAATAATTATTTAGATATCGTGAACTGTGCATAGCTTTATGTAAGAAATAGAACATAAACAGTGTAGTTAAATACATAAATAAATAATAAAAATAAACAATTTTAAATCTATAGCAAATCAGGAGGATAATGAAGTAACACTAAAAAGCTAAAAATAAAAATGAAATAGTAGTTCACTAGATGCATGCACAGAATAATTGGGGCTGAGGTATTCGATATAGTGCTTCATCATTTGGCTATTAGTGCTGAGAGTGAAATACACTCATTCTATGCAAGTTGAACTCCAAATTATTAAGATTTGGTTTACAAGCGCTCAGAAAATCATAACAGCACACAAGCATTGTGGTGTATTGAAGACTTCTGCTTTATTTTTACCAATTTTAGCAGTAGGGGTGTGTATAGAAATGTGAAATTTCCTCGCCCATGAGTGCCACCCAATCACCATTACATTATACAGTTTTAAGACAAGATGGATACTATAAGAACTTAGGTACAGACTGTCTGAGGTTGGAGCTACTGTTGAAGTGTTGAGAACAAAGAACGATGAAAGAATGTGAAGAAATTACATATTGTATAGATGTTTTAACAATGGACTATTATAATGGGCATGTGCAGTATGTATTGTACAGAATCTATGATGGAAATTATTGTTTAGAATGTGGAGTGTTCAAACCTAAGCTCAGTTTACAAAATGCTCTATGTTTCTTCTAACACAAGTCTAGCTGGAGCAGGCACCACTGTATCCACATCTGTACACTTGTAAGGTGGGGACTGGGCAGCTCCACAAGACGGGAAAAAATACTTAAAAATGACTGAGTGTTAAATGAACAAGTAATTATGCTGGGTTTACAATGTTGAAGCAGGTTTTTTTTGCTACTCCCAAGATATCTGGGCTTCTTTCAGCTTGGTTAGACTAAAGGCCCCGTCACACACAACAACTTACCAGCGATCCCGACAACGATTCCACCTGATAAGAATCGCTGGTAAGTCACTGGGAGGTCACTGGTGACATGTCAAACAGTCAGACCTTACCAATGATGCAGTAATGATACAGGTCGCAGTAGCGACCTGTATAACGATCTCGGCAGTCATTCGGAACCTGTCACACAGTGTCAAACACAGCGATGCGTCCTGCCCAGCAGGACATCGCCTTTGAAGAATATGGTCCGGACTATTCGGCAACGACTAGCGATCTCACAGCAGGGGCCTAATCGCTGGTAGGTGTCACACATAACGAGAATGCTAACTGGATCGTTACTGCGTCACCGAAACTGTGACTCAGCAACGATCTCGTTAGCGATCTCGTTGTGTGTGACGGGGCCTTAAAGGAAGTCAATAAATTTAAAATCTCTCTGTAATCTCAAATGCCTGAAAGATGAACCTTTTTGTTGTATGCTGCATGTGAATCATGCTTACATGTAGATGCTTCTAAAATATTATATAACTGCAAATTAAATACAACTACTCCAAGCACCCACCCATCCATCGGCCAAAAAAGCATGGTTTACAGCAGAGACTTGTGGCTTATCATTCAGCTAAACTGTACCCCATCACTTGGAGTGAATCTCTTGTATCAGAGTCACTTCTGTGACTCAAGCTAGGGTTGAAAAGGTCACAAAAATAGTTCCTGATTACAAAGATACAATTAACATGAAATTTATAGTTTTCTCCATTAGGTACAATATAGATAATGTGCCTTTCTTCTGCCATAAATGTGGAACTCAAGTAACACACAATTTTGAATTCAGCTATGCTATGGATAATGGATTCAAAAAGGTGGAGAAAGATATCACCTATTATATTCTCCAACAGCAAAGGATGTAGCAGACATACTAAAACTAGCCCTTCCCCCACAACTGTAATATGTCCTGGATCAGTAACAAATATGTCTGGTCTGCTACGTAAATGATAAAGTAAAAAATAGAAAAATCTTGTCCTATATGTTATTTACTTTGTTCCTTCAACCATGTCAAGTACAGACAACCACTTACTGTATTATACTCAGAGCTAAAGTCATAGATTGATCTAAAACAGATTGTTAGTTTTTTTCATAGATTGAACAAGATGCTAAGATGTTGATCAATTCTACACTGGATATGCTACAGTTTACATAACCTGAGGTAATGAAGAGCTGAACCACGTTCTCCTCTCCTGTCAGCAGAGGAGGCAGAGATGAAGATACTTGATCACTGTTGCATGTAGAGTGGCAAAAAGGTAAGATGGTCAAATGTGTATGTAAGCAACAGATCTTTCCTAATGTCACATGAAATACTTGCACAGATGCAGCTAACAAGAAAGCAGCAAACAGGCCTAGAGTTGAGAGTCTTTTACCAGTGCAGACCAAGACCTTAGTGGCACCTACCACATCAGTGGCACCCGTCACCCCTATTGTTCTTAAATCGCTACAAGAACAAGTGGTTCAACAGGGAATGGAGTATGAGATGCTGGGAGTACAGCTGACTGAGTAAGGTCTGTGGCTAAAGGGTGACAAATTTCTCTGTCACAAGCTCTCTACTCAATGCTGGCTCAGGTAACCCATGGACTAACACACCAGAGATTTCAGATTGATTATATACATCTACCACGAGTAGGTTTATATGCATTTGGGCTTGTTGTGTAAATTCTTTACTACGTTAGCTAAAAGTTAAAGTTAGCTAAAACTACGTTACTCCTGAAAAACTCATGATAGAGGTGGTACGTAAAAATGAGGTTCCTGAAGTGGTAAAGGTACATATTTTATAGGAGAGGTCATTAGGGAGATCTTATAGTAACTGGAAATTAGCATGCTTTCCACACTACTTACTATTCACAGAGCATTGGGAAGGTGGAATGGCTAAATGGAACAGTCAAGTTAAAAATCCAGAAGGTAAAGGTGTTATGGTCAGGAGACTGCAAAAAATCTTGCAAAAATCCCATAAAAAAGGTTGATGATAATACACAAGAGTAGTTGGAAAGTTAGCTGGCTGTAATCCACTCACTACACAAACACAACTAAAAGTAACGGTGGAGCGTTCCTAAAAAACCTAGACGTTTCGTCACCGCCGGAGAACTAACCTACCTCAAAGATGGAATGAGGAATCTTGACTTGCCTCAGAGCAGCCCCAAAGGTAAGTCAAAGCCCCCAACATATAATAACGGTGATGTAAGAAAAAACAACACACAGATGGAAGATATAGAATTAAGGTAAGTGAGGCCCTGCTAGCTAGATACAAAAGTATAGGATAGATTGCTGGTTGCATCCAGTTAAAACCCTGAATAATACCAACAGCCGATAATCAAAAATTCCCTTAAAGATTACACGATCTTTCCTCCCACTATATCAGGAACTCTTGTGCAAATACACTTAAATGGAAAATGCAAATATAATAGAAAAGATATTAACTACAGAAACACATGAGAGGAAAAAATACAAAACTCCTGATCAAACAGGGAGTAAAAACTCCCTTTCTTGCTGGGAACAAATCGTCCTCCAAAAATAATGCAGGAAGAGCACTTTTTCACTTGCAAGAAACAAAAAGGGAATATTTTCAAACACTGATTTAGAAAAAGACATAGATTAAGCAGAAGTGCCCTTCGGTGCAAATTCAGCCTTTAACCACGCCCATACTCAGAAAACAAAATATCTGGCATAGCTGCAGACTCAGGATGGCATGGAGAAAAAAAACAGATGCAAAGTAGCAAAAAAACGCTGTAGAAATCATTCCTGGAGAATCCAAAAAGGCGCAAGAAGGCAAAACAAAAACCTAAAGGGAAAGGCAGAAGCCTAAAGGCTGGAGGACAAAATTCAGGACATCTTCACACGGAGCATAAACAATTAACACCAGCAAACGTTAGACAGAGACTGCCTTCCTATATTCCCCCCAGGCTGGACTCCATAGGCTTCCTGAAACAGCAATCATCTCCAACACCTGTCTGAGTGACAAATGCAGTATCAGACTCACTACCAGCACTAGCCACCAGAGGGAGTTCAGAAACACTCCCGGGAACAGCACCATCTCTGATGATATTCACAACAGTGGAGACTGGCAAATCATAGACCTAGTGCTTCCTTTTCTTTTCTTAATAAATAGGTCTCCATATAGGATATTTTTTAGCTTAGCACCTGTGACATAATTGGTCACCAAAGGGGTATGATATACAGTTATTAGACAAGATGGATACTATAATAACAAAATGAATTATTTTCTCTCACAATGGTTTTTCTATACCTAAACTCATTTGAAATACCCAATAGGGCTTGTGCCCATGACCACTAATTGATCATTCTGATAGACTTTGATCAAAGTTTGATCAGAATGACTTCAGTTTTTCACGGACATGGAGATATGAAAAATGTATTTCCATCTTCTGCAATCTGTCAGTCCGTGAATATAGGGCCACTCTTGCATGTCACCTCAATGCGATCTGAATTTTTTCACTGGCTCATAGACTTGCATTGCCAATTTTGATCCAATACACAAAATTGGACATGTACACAGTCCCAATTTATTATCAAATGTCTGAATTGTTTCCTTGAAAACCATAGACAGCAGTCAGGTGAGCTCTTTAGATGTTGTATGCAGATAGAGGAAACTGAAAAATTGTTGATGGAGGGAACATTGAGGGAAAAAAGTATTTCTCAAGCACGAACACATATATTTGTTTTTGGGTTTTTTTATTCACTCAGAATAATATAAAAAAATATGAAACATTAAAATTCAACCCTTCCCCTTCCCTAAACTGCAGTTATTCTTCTTTTCTAATGTAGCAGTTGTCCAAGTAAAATAAAGAATGAGGTGATGCTGTATTTTATGGCAAATACATCAAATAAATGATCATTTATAAATACAGGAAGAAGAACTGTGTGCAAAATGTCCTATGATAGCATTCATATTGTGTAAATGGAATAATGCATTTTCTTTTGATTGATGTCTGATACAATGTCTTTTGTGTGGTACACAAAAGAATTTGTACTAGCTCAGTTAAAATACAGCCATCGCTAATGTCTATGACAAATGAGTGGCATGAAAATTACATAGATTTTTTTGTTATTATTCTTTTTCTTTGAGTGGAAAAAGTTCACAATTTCTGTCCATGCTGTGAAGGTCTTTTCCAATATGTAAAATTACAGACTAGCAGTTAAAAAGATGTCCTGTGAAGTGTAAAGTCATATTTTCTTATGCATGGAATTTATGGATATGCTGGGTATAAATCTGGCACGCTCTTGAGGGTCAGAAAGTGACTAACAAGCAGCCAGGGCCAGATTAAGGTTCGTGGGGGCCCCTGGGCAGAAAATCTGGTGGGGGCCCCATAACATTAACATTTTTAGCCATAACAGTAGAGCACGAACTGTAGCATTTAGATATAAATCCAATGAACAGTTATCTTATCCTGTTCTGCCACATTCAGATTTACAGCACTACAATACAGACACAGTCCAGGAGAACTCACAGCCGTCACCTATACACAGAAAGTAGAGTTAAGGCTGCTTTACACGTTTCAATTACATATGCGATCTCGTATGCGATCGCACACGCCCCCATCGTATGTGTGGGACAAGCAATTTGTTGCCCGTGTCGCACAAATGATTTACCCCCGTCACACGTACTTACCTTCCAAACGACCTTGCTGTGGGCAGCGAACATCCACTTCCTGAAGTGGGAGGGACGTTTGGTGTCACAGCGACGTCACACAGCGGCCGGCCAATAGGAGTGAAGGGGTGGAGATGAGCGGGACGTAAACATCCCGCCCACCTCCTTCCTTCCGCATTGCCGACGGGACACAGGTAAGCTGTGTTCATCGTTCCCGGGGTGTCACATGGTGCGACGTGTGCTGCCTCAAGAACGATGAACAACCAGACGTTCAATTTTTAGAAAATGAACGACGTGTATGCGATCAACGTTTTAACGCACAATAAGGGTCACTCGTAGCAGTCACACACTACAATATCAATAACGATGCCGGATGTGCGTCACTTACGACGTGACCCCGCCGACACTTCGTTAGATATATTGTAGCGTGTAAAGCCCGCTTTAGTCACATATTTTTTATTGATCCCAATGTTAAGGCAGCCAGGGCCGGTTCCAGGTTTTTGTGGCCTCTGGGTGAAAGAGTCTCAGTGGACCCCATCCACACACAGACACGCACATACACATACAGGCATACGTA
Organism: Anomaloglossus baeobatrachus; assembly: GCF_048569485.1. NCBI lineage: Eukaryota > Metazoa > Chordata > Amphibia > Anura > Aromobatidae > Anomaloglossus > Anomaloglossus baeobatrachus. The sequence continues at coordinate 494,271,039 of NC_134353.1, read as the reverse complement.
CATATACATATTTGAAGACAAATTCAGAAAAATACATATAAACAGACAAATATATGCACGGTCATATACACTGACATACATGCAGACACAGACGCTGGGCAGGGCTCGTGCGCACGTTGCGTAATTCCATGCATTTACGCAGCGTGTAAGACTGCAGTGTAAATGCATGCGTCCTGTGTCCCCTGTACAATCTATGTAGATTGTGCATGATACGTGCACACGTTGCTTTTATGAATGCAGCGATGTGGGTGCTAAAATGTTGACCCAAATCCGTGCGTTCATAAAATGAGCATGTCAATTATTCCGTGCGCTATGGATGCAGCTCCCGCTCTGTCTATGGTGGGGGAAGCAGCCATAGCGCATGAAAACGGCTTTTTTTGTACAGAAAAACTGCATCCATTACGCAGTGTTTCTGCAGCGATTTGACGCGCACATGTGCTGTCAAATCGCTGCAGAATATTCAGCAGTTACGTGCGCATGAGCCCTTACAGGTATTAATATGGGGAAGTAGCCAGCAGCCTCACTCACCTCTCCCGCTTGTTTCCGTCCAGCTCCTTCAGGACATGTGGCTGTGTTTCACGATGGCTGTCACTAACAGATGTGACTGCACACTAACAGCACTGCTGTATATACATCACAGGAGGGGCTGGGGGCTACAATATATACATTACAGGAGGGGCAGGGGGCATAGACGTTACTGGAGTGGCAAACAGCTCTGGTGGTGTACTCATTACTGGGATGGGTGATATAGCGCTCTGGGGAACCCATATAGTTCTGGGGGGGCGCACAGACTGCTCTAATTCATATATACACACACAGTACTGCTTCTTACACACACAGCTCTGACACACACACAATGCACCCCCCATCACCCCCTACACACACACACAATGCACCCCACATCACCTCCTACACACACACACACACAATGCACCCCACATCACCTCCTACACACACACACAATACGATGCACCCCCATTACCCCTCCTACACACACACACACACAATACAATGCACCCACCATTACCCCTCCCCTCACACACAATAGAATGCACTCCCCATTACCCCTCCCCCCACACACAATGCAATGCACCCCCCCATTACCCCTCCCCCACACACAATACAACCCTCATAACCCCCTACACACACAAATTACACTGCCCCATCCCTACACACTCCTGCCTCCCTCGGAATACAGTGCTCCTCCTCTGCCTGTCACAGAGCTGTGTACCTTCACAAATGTTCCCCGTTATGTGTCCTCAGCCCCTCCTCACTCATCCCCATTAATTAAACCTGTCTCTTTAACTCCTTCATGGAGCGCCCCCTTCCTCATGTCCCCTGTGTGGTGCCCGCAGCACTGTGATGACGTCAGCATCAGCAAGGTGCTGATCTCATCACGTTGCTGCATGTCGGGTGCGGGGCCCAGTCCCGGCGCGCTGTTCAAATGTATTTACGTCTGAAAGACGCAAATACATTTGAATAGGAATGGAAAGAGGAAGCTGCGGTCATCGGCTCTGCTGCGCTTCTCTGCACTGGGTGCATGCCGAGCACAGCACACAGCAGAGCCGTCACAGCGCGCTGCCTCCTGCAAGTGTGCCTGGCATGTACACAGTGTAGAGGAGAGCAGCGGGGACAGCAGATACAGCGGCCCACCACACCGTGCCCCCGGCCGCAGCACATAGCGGGGAGCATTTGCACACCTCTGACCCCGGAAGTGCAAGCGGCCGCTGGTACTTCCGGGGTCAATCAGCGTCCTGTGCCCTGCAGTTTGTTTTTGCGTCTTAAAGACGCAGATGCAAATAAATAGCGGTGCTCCAACACCCCGCCCCCCCCTTCCCGCTGGAAACACAGCTGATTTATTAGACTGTCTTTACGGAGGGGGAGAGGGTGTGAAGAAAGAAAAAAAATTCTGACAGGTGCCTAGTGCCAAGTATGGCGGGGGCCCCCTTAGAAGCTCTTTTGGTGAGGGCCCCTGGGCTGGAGCCCCACCTGCCCCGCCTATAATCCGGCCCTGCAAGCAGCCCAGGTACAGAAACCTCACAGCCCACAAATAATATTGTTATCTCCAACACCAACCCTTCCATACATACTGGAAAAATTGCAGCATGAAGTGCTCGCTTGAACAAATTTTGCTTTCCATGGCCATGATCCTTTCCATCCAGGACCAAGAAAGTAAAATAAAAGCAGGAAATGGAAACATCTAACTAGATATTCAGGTAAAAAACACTTACATTGTTGGTCAGGAGCCAAATGTACTCCCTACTTCCTAACTTTGCAAGTACAAAAAGAGGGACAAATTATGTGGCACATGTAGTGCTCCATAGCAAATTTTGACAACAAACCTAGCTTTCCCCCAAGACTCACCGATTTAACATTTCTTTCTACCCTGGCAGGAGGAGATGTCAGAGGAGCGGTGGCAGTGAGGGAAATTCAGCAAACACCAAAGACTGCAGGGTGTAGATCCAAATCCAAATCCAAATCCAGTATAACTATGCATTATATCCAGGATGGTTGGGGCTAGAAAAGAGCAGATCAATTTACGGGACTAGTGCAGGGGTGGGCAATTAATTTTCCCATGGGGCCGCATGAGAAATTGGGATGGTTTTAGAGGGCCGGACTAATGTAATTAGCTCAGTTCTACCCAATATTGTATATAGTATATATACAATCCCTTCATAAACAAACAGTAAAGCGGGCTTTACATGCTGCGATCTCATTAGCGAGATCGCAAGCGATCGTACCCGCCCCCGTCGGTTGTGCGACACGGGCAAATCGCTGCCCATGCCGCACAACCTCGCTTAACCCCGTCTCATGCACTTACCTGCCCTGCGACGTCGCTCTGGCCGGCAAACCGCCTCCTTTCTAAGGGAGCCGTCCAATAGAAGCGGAGGGGCGGAGATGAGCGGGACGTGACATCCCGCCCACCTCCTTCCTTCCACATTGCCGGTGGATGCAGGTAAGGTGAGGTTACTCGTTCTTGTGGTGTCACACATAGCGATGTGTGCTGCCGCAGGAACGACGAACAACATCGCTAATAAGCAGAGAACGATTTTTTGTTTCAGGACGACCTCTCCGCGGCAAACGATTTTGACCGCTTTTGCGATCGTTTAAGGTCGCTCATAAGTGTCACACACTGCGATATCGCTAATGACACCGGATGTGCGTCACGAACACCGTGACCCCGACGATAATTCATTAAGGATATTGTAGCGTGTAACGCCCACTTAAGTTAAACAATAAAAAGATTCAATGAAAATGTGGGGGGCATACACATTACTGGGATCAGTGGAGGGCATAGACATTACTTGGTCAGTGGGGGGCATAGATATTACTGGGGTCAGTGGGGGGCCATACACATTACTGGGATCAGTGAGAGGGCATACACATTACTGGGATCAGTGGGGGGCATACACATTACTGGGATTGGTGGAAGGCATAGACATTACTGGGATCGGTGGGGGGGGAATAGACATTACTGGGGTCAGTAAGGGGGCATACACATTACTGGGGTCAGTAAGTGGCAGACATTACTGTGGTCAGTGGGGGACATACACATTACTGGGGTCAGTAAGTGGCATAGACATTACTTGGGTCAGTAGGGGGCATACACATTATTGGGGCCTGTGAAGCATACATACTGGCCCTGGTGGTCAGTGGAGCATACATACTGGCCCTGGTGGCCAGTGGAGTATACATACTGGCCCTGGTGGCCAGTGGAGCATACATACTGGCCCTGGTGGCAGGTGGAGCAGACATACTGACCGTGGTGGCCAGTGGAGCATACATACTGACAGTGGTGGCCAGTGGAGCATAGATACTGACAGTGGTGGCCAGTGGAGCATACATACTGACAGTTGTGGCTAGTGGGGCATGCATGCTGACATTGGTGGCCAGTGGGGCATAAATACTGGCAGTAGTGGCCAGTGGGGCATGCATACGGACAGTGGTGGCCAGTGGGGCATGCATACTGACAGTGGTGGCCAGTGGGGCATGCATACTGACAGTGGTGGCCAGTGGGGCATGCATACTGACAGTGGTGGTCAGTGGGGCATGCATACTGACAGTGGTGGCCAGTGGGGCATGCATACTGACAGTGGTGGCCAGTGGGGCATGCATACTGATATTGGTGGCCAGTGGGACATGCATACTGACAGTGGTGGCCAGTGGGACATGCATACTGACAGTGGTGGCCAGTGAGGCATGCATACTAACAGTGGTGGCCAGTGGGGCATGCATACTGACAGTGGTGGCTAGTGGGGCATGCATACTGACAGTGGTGGCTAGTAGGGCATGCATACTGACAGTGGTGGCTAGTGAGGCATGCATACTGACAGTGGTCGCCAGTGGGGGGCATGCATATTGGCAGTGGTGGCCAGTGGGGCATTCATAATGGCCCTGGGGGCCCTGAGGTCTCCTCTGGCTGCCTTCTCTGAGTCCCCTGTGTGTCTGCATCCTCTATTGTAGGCACAGGGGAGACCTGAGAAGACACAAGTGCTGGACTCTCTCCTGCTCCCCCCTCCTGCAGCCACTTTGCACTCTCCCTGCTGCTACTGGTGCACTTACCTCAGTTGCAGAACAGACGTTTTTGAAGCAGCCGCTGTGGAGATGAGCCGGTCATGTGAGGATCCCAGGGTATAAGGGGCATGCAAAGGGGGCGTGGCCAGCATCGACAGAGCAGGAGAAGGGGACAAGGGAGGCATCCAAGGAGTGTGTCTGTCAAGCATTGAGGGGGTGTGGACGACAGCAAAAGGGGGCGTGGCTAGCAGCATAGGTGCCATAGAAGGCATCCAGAGAGTGTGATCAGCATCCGGAGGGGGCATGACTGGCAGAGTGGGGGCATGGCAGCTGCTTATCACTGCTGTGCGGGATACATAGCTCCCGTCAGTAAGAGCCAGGCTGAGGCATAGATCAGGCTATGCCTCCAACTCTCAGCAAGACGGTCTGGACTAGTGTAAAGGTACCTGGTGGCTGGGTGGGAGGCCTACAAATCTTTTACCTTCTGTCATCCCAGGCTTTTGATTATCCAGGACTGGCGCAACGTCATCTGTGTGTCCTGCTCATTTCTGGTTGGGACTTATGGGTTTATTCTTTGTTCATTCATTCAAAGTAGAAGCAGAACTTTTTCATCTTTATGTAGCTTTACTGTATGATAGCTGCCTTTTTTGTGTCTGTATGGTCGTGCTCACATGTTGCATAAGTACGGTGATATTTGTCTCTGCAAGTTTCTACACCAAACTACATATTAACATAATTATTGCATTTGTGACACATTTTTATGCCTTTTCCTCCTTATTTGATGCCTTTTTTTGAGCAGATATGAAGCCTCATATTTAAGTGTTTTTTATAGTACAAAAAAGATTTGATTTTGCACTTAAAAAAGTAACTGCAGTCTTTTACTTGCATTTTTTAGGCTCCAAATAGCAACCTCGAGAGAAAAAAAGCACCAAAACTGCAGAGTTCAGCCACATCTTTATACGAACATTAGGTGAAGATTTCATATCACATCCACTTTACTTGGATACCTAAATACAGCAGAATTTCTGGGCAGAAAAGCAGCCGAAAAAACACAGCATTTGCACTATATGTGAATACGGCCTAAATGTCCATGCAAAATGGATGTGCTGTCAGAAGATACTGCTGAACTGTGTCATTTTAGTGCTTTTTTTCATTATAAGCTTTTATGTAAAGCCTGAAGGAAACGCAGTTAAAAAAATGCCACTTTTATGCACAGAATCAAAGTTTTTCTGTACTATTAAAGGCATTAAAAAGCAGATTCGCATCTACAGCAAAAAACACATCAAATATGGGTGAAAACGGATAAAAGAAATGCAGCAAACATTTGAGATGGACGACAACGAACTAGAAGATTAAAAGATCTTCAACCTACTCGGATCAATGATCACTCAAGATGCAGCGTTGACACTGGAATTCAATACGAGAATAGCTGTGGGCAAATTAACAGTGGGCACTGGACAAAGTCCTTAAATCAAGGAACATTTCACTGATGACGAAGACATGACTCTTACATAGTCTGGTCTTTTCTGTTGTAACATATGGATGAGAAACCTGGATGATAAAGAAACAAGACAGAAGAAGAATCAACGCCTTTGAAATGTGGTGCTGGAGAAGGATGTTATCAATATCATGGATGGCAAGAAGAACAACTAAATTAGTCTTGGAACAAATCAAGCCAGACGTCACTCAAAGCATGGATCACCAAGCCGTGACTTTCCTACTTTGGACACATCATGAAAAGTGAGCAATTGCTGGACAAGGACATATTGTTAGAAGGAATTCAAGGAACAAGACAAAGAGGAAGACCAGCAACCTGATGGCTTTATACTAATAAGATAACCGCAGAGAAGACTCTGGTGTACCTATTTAGGCTTGAAGAAGATCAATCTTCGTATAGCTCATTAATCCATCAAGTCACCATGGCCCAAGATTAAGTCAAATAATAAATACCTGTATGCTCATATAGATAGCTTAGGAGGGTTAATCCGACTGACTGATTCTCTTTAAACCCATTTTCTTTGCAAAATTTTCATATTTTAGATTATTTGGTTGTGTAAATTTGTCTGATAGAACACTGCAAAGGATTGGGTCCCTTTCCAGGACTGGAAATATAAAAGGCTCTAGTAGCTTTTCTTTATTTATGCTCCCTGTATTCACAATGAAACAAATAACAGGTAGTTAATGAGACTAATGGATCCGGCAACATCATAATTCTCCAAAACAGGTCTTTGTTAGCACTAAGTTACATAGATAGGGTGTTCACTTTGAGGAATAAAACCCTGATTCTCTATTTCCAGTGGCCTGGACATCATGTTACACACAGAAACATCATTAGACACAGAGATACAGTGCCGCTAGAATAAATAAGCAAATGTGGCAAAATCTGAATGCTCCAGTGGGGGCAGAGTTTCCCAAAAAATTCAATTTGCAACAAACTTATTTTCCGTAAATTGAAATTCCTTAATTATGATCTGGGGTCTTTCCCTACCCAACACCATAATTAATGTAATATATAAAAAATAAGAAAAAATACTAAACTTACCTCTCTTCTCTGGCCCCTCTGTTCCTCACTGTCCCCATCCAGCCCACATCACATCTTCTCATCATCACCACAAAAGCTGAAATAAAGTTTGGTGTAGACTACATGCAAGGCTGTTAAATTTTGAGTTGGCCCCTCTAGCAACGCAGAAACTGCTCTTAGATCTTTGATTTTTTTAAAAGAAGGCTAAGGATTTAACAATAAACGTCAAACAACTTGGTTACAGAGAAGTATGAAGAGACCTCAGATCATAAAAAGGCACATTTGATTTTCAGCAAATATATTTGATGTGAATCAATTTATGTAGCCAAATCACCATATCTGATGAATTGAACTTCAAGGCTTTTTATATGCTGTCAATTTCACGTTTCGGTAACACCTTATTAAAGTCACATTGCTTATCGAAAGAGATCAGAGTACTGATGTCATCACATCCCCTAAGCATTGCCTGACAGACCATGAGGGCTGAGAATGGACTGCGTATGATGCTGATCATAAATGATATTTGCTCTCCGCACGCTCCTGTACTAACATGAAAGGTCTGCCAAGGTGATTTAGACAAAACACTGTTCTTGAATTCAGCATGTAAAGATTAAGCACTGTCAGCAGCTTAAAGACGTAATTGGCTGACTATTGTCACGCTCCCCGGGTCCTTGGCTCCCCTCCCCGGGTCCTCCGCTCCGCTCCCCGGGTCCTCAGCCCCGCTCCCCGGCTCACCTGCCACGCTCCCCGGGTCCTTGGCTCCGGTGCCCGTCCTTCCCAGGCCCCCTGGTCTCCGATCGCGGCGCCCGACGGCCTCCCAGGCCCTGGCCGGCTCCCCTGCGTCCTCTTCTCAGCCTCCTTCCCTGGCTTCTGGCACCCGGGCTGCGCGCATGCGCATTAGGGCGCGCGCGCGGTCACTGACCCTTTCTTAAAGGGCCAGCGTCCATTAACAGGAAATGAGACTGAACAGGTACAGGGTATATAGGGGTGTATTGTCCAAGAGGGCGGGGCCTGATCTTCGTGTTTTCCAAGCTAGGAGTCAGGTCTCCTTGTGTCGTCTTGCCATACTCACGTATCTCTCTTCTAGAGCTGATCCTGCCTCGCCATCCGGTCCTGCTGAATCCCGAACCCCGCACGCTGTCCGTCTGCCATCTGACAGTCCGTACCATCTCGGATCCCTGCGGTGACCCGTCATCTCGCTCCAAAGGTTCCGGACCCCGCCTGACATCACCTCGGCTTCCGAACCTGAGCTACGTCACCCGGACTACCATCTGTGACTCCGCGGTCCCAGGGACTCCTTCGTTACACTCACTGGCACGGACTGTTCTACTGCCCATAGTGCTTCAGCTACCGGACTCCTTACCACCATCTTAGAGTTCGGCCCAGTGGATCCACCTCCTGGGTCTGCCCGACCGCCTGGCCCTGACAGTAAGATCAGGCCATGGATCCCGCTGCAGCACTAGCGGCCTTGCAAGAGGAACTCCAACGCCAGCGTGAAGTCCAGACCCGCATGCTGAACTTTATGACGTCCGTGGACACCCGCCTGACCACGCTACAAGCGGCAGTCACGTCTTCAACATCCAAAGCCGCCACTAGTCAAGCCACGTCCCCCGCTCCCGTGGCTGCCTCTTCGGATGCTTCCCGACTGCGTTTGGCCTCACCACCCCGGTACGCCGGAGATCCCAAGACCTGCAGGGGGTTTATAAACCAATGCTCCCTCCATTTCACGCAGCTGCCACATCTGTTTGCCTCCGACCAAGCCAAGGTCGCCTTCATCATGTCTCACCTGGAGGGCGAGGCACTGGCGTGGATGAACCCGTTGTGGGAGAAGGAGGATCCTATGACCAAGGATCTTCAAGAGTTCCTGCAGGCCTTTCGCAGCACCTTTGACGAGCCGGGACGCGCCTCTGCGTCTGCTTCATCTCTTCTCCGATTACGTCAAGGAACACTGACGGTGGGCCAATACGCCATCCGTTTCCGCACTTTGGCTTCAGAACTCGGGTGGAATAATGAGGCCCTAACAGCCGCCTTCTGGGAAGGACTCTCGAGTCGCATCAAAGATGAGTTGGCGGGTCGTGACGTGCCCTCCACCCTAGATGCCCTGATTGCCCTAGCAACTCGAGTGGACATTCGTTTTCAGGAGCGCTCCAAAGAGCTGTCTCGTGAGAGACGTCCGGTACGGCATTCTTCTCCTCCACAGAAGCCCTCCGTACCTCAGTCATCAACAGCTGGGATTCCCGTCCACGAGCCCATGCAGATCGACCGAGTACGACAGTCTGAACAACGTCGAGCAGAGCGGCTCGCCAAGGGTCTCTGCTTTTACTGCGGAGAGGGAACACACCTCCTACGCTCCTGTCCAGAAAGGCCGGGAAACTCCAAAGCCTAGGGTTGGTAGGAGAGGCCACCCTAGGTGCTGGGACTCTCTCAGATCCGGTTATGTGGACTGTGCAAGTGTCTACGGGAGAGACGCGCTTCACGGCTGAGGCATACCTCGATTCTGGAGCAGCAGGCAATTTCATCCAGCAGGCCACTGTGGACAAGTACCAGCTGCCTGTTACTCTACTCGAGAAGCCCCTAGTGATTGCCTCTGTGGATGGGAGACCCCTCTCTGATACCATCTCCTGGGTCACCAGACCGGTCGAACTGCGTATCGGTGCCCTGCACACCGAGAACATCGCTCTCTACGTCCTACCACACATGTCCCATCAAATCCTGCTGGGACTTCCCTGGTTGCGGACACACGAACCATCAGTCAGCTGGGGTACTGGCGAAATCACCCGATGGGGCCCTGCTTGTCATGAGAAGTGTCTGAAGTCCATACAACCCATCCGACGACCTCCGGTTCCAGAGAACCTACCGGAACTGCCCTCGGCCTATTGGTCCTTCGCAGACGTTTTTGACAAGAAGGAGTCTGAGGTACTTCCGCCACACCGTCCCTACGATTGTGCCATCGACCTGCTCCCAGGAACAACACCACCTCGAGGACGGATATATCCGTTGTCTCCCGCCGAAACCAGGGCCATGTCTACCTACATCACAGAGAGCCTGGCAAAGGGATTCATCCGGAGATCCTCCTCTCCTGCGGGAGCAGGCTTCTTCTTCGTTAAGAAGAAAGAGGGTGACCTACGCCCATGCATCGACTACCGGGGTCTGAATCAGATCACCGTCAAAAACAAGTACCCTCTGCCGCTCATCCCCGAATTGTTCGACCGGCTCAGAGGAGCCCGTGTGTTCACCAAGCTGGATCTGCGGGGTGCATACAACCTAGTTCGTATCCGCTCCGGGGACGAATGGAAGACCGCGTTTAATACTCGCGATGGGCACTATGAATACTGCGTGATGCCCTTCGGCTTGTGTAACGCACCAGCAGTCTTCCAAGAATTGGTGAACGACATATTCCGGGACCTTCTCTACATCTGTGTAGTAGTTTATCTGGATGACATCCTTATCTACTCTCCGGACCTCCAGACCCACAGAGAGAACGTACAGCTGGTTCTACAAAGACTGAGAGAGAATCGTCTCTACGCCAAATATGAGAAGTGTGTCTTTGAGCAGTCTTCTCTCCCTTTCCTGGGATACATCATCTCGGGCACTGGACTGCAGATGGATCCAAAGAAGGTCTCCTCCATACTCAACTGGCCTCCCCCTTCTGGATTGAAGGCAATCCAACGGTTCCTGGGATTCGCCAACTACTACCGCCAGTTTATCCCTCACTTCTCTGCCCTGACTGCTCCTCTCTCCGCTTTGACCAAAAAGGAGGCTAATCCAAAGGACTGGTCACCTGCGGCCGACGCCGCGTTTTGCTCACTGAAGCGAGCATTTGCCTCCGCGCCTGTACTCCACCGTCCGGAGTTAAACCGCCAGTTCACCTTGGAGGTGGATGCCTCCTCCTCGGGAGCCGGAGCAGTGCTCATGCAGAAGTCCTCCTCCGGCAAGATGGTGACGTGCGGTTTCTTCTCCAAGAGCTTCTCAGCACCTGAACGCAATTACACCATCGGTGACCGAGAACTATTGGCGGTCAAACTGGCTCTGGAGGAGTGGCGCTACCTCCTGGAAGGAGCAGTGTACCCCGTGATTATCTACACGGACCACAAGAACCTGGAATACCTGCGGTCCGCTCAGCGACTGAACCCACGGCAAGCCAGGTGGTCCCTATTCTTTGCCAGGTTTGACTTCCAGCTCCATTTCCGACCCGCGGACAAGAACGTACGCGCTGATGCTTTGTCTAGGTCTTTCATGCCCATGGAACAGGAGGAAGAGACTACCCAACCCATCATCTCTCCTAGCAAGATCATTTCGGTGGCCCCTGTCACCCTGGCCCAGATACCGCCCGGAAAGACCTATGTCTCTGAGACTGACAGGCAAAAAGTGTTACACTGGGGTCATGCCTCAAAAACAGCCGGTCATGCAGGCCAGAAGAGAACATGGGGTGCGATTGTACGCCATTACTGGTGGCCATCCCTTCGCAAGGACGTCGCTGCTTTTGTCTCTGCCTGCTCCTCTTGTGCCAGAAACAAGACGCCCAAACACCTGCCCTATGGCCGTCTTCTGCCTCTGCCTATACCCTCAGTTCCCTGGCAACACATTGCGATGGACTTTATTACGGACTTGCCATTATCCTCTGGACACACAGTCATATGGGTCGTGGTGGACCGGTTCTCCAAAATGGCCCACTTCATCCCCATGGCTGGACTGCCCTCTGCTCAGGAACTCGCGGAAGCCTATATCCATCACATCTTCCGCTTGCATGGCTTTCCATCCCACATCGTGTCCGACAGAGGAACTCAGTTCACCTCCCGCTTCTGGAGGGCGCTCTGCAAACACCTGGGAGTAACTCTGGACTTTTCTTCCGCATACCATCCTCAGTCTAATGGCCAAGTGGAGAGGGTCAATCAAATCTTGACATCCTTCTTACGTCACTATGTCAACACCCATCACGACGACTGGTCCACGCTTCTGCCTTGGGCTGAATTCTCACATAACCACCACATCAGTGAGTCGTCCTCCAAATCTCCCTTCCATGTCGTTTACGGACTTCAGCCCTCCGTTCCATTGCCTATATCCCCTTCTTCGGATGTCCCTGCGGCTGATACTGTAGCCCGTGACTTCGCTACCATTTGGGACTCTGTCAAGGCGTCCCTTGGACGCGCTTCCCAGCGGATGAAGAAACACGCTGACAAGAGGCGTCTGGACCCTCCGTGTTTCTCTCCTGGTGACCTGGTCTGGCTTGCTTCCCAGTACATCCGATTGAAGATACCTTCCTACAAGCTGGGTCCTCGCTACATCGGGCCGTTTAAGGTCCTCGCCAAGATCAATGAGGTCTCCTACAAGCTACAGCTCCCGGCCACGATGAGGATACCCAACTCATTCCACGTCTCCCTGCTCAAGCCGGTTGTCCTTGGTCCCTTCTCCGCTGCTGCCAGTCCGGCTCCTCCACCTATTGCCAATGACGACATCTATGCGGTAAGGGATATCGTGGCCATGAAGACCGTACGAGGTCGACAGTTCTTCCTGGTGGACTGGGAGGGGTATGGTCCTGAGGATAGGTCCTGGGAGCCCAGGGAGAACGTGGGCACTCCTCTGATCCGTGCCTTCATGTCCCGGTTGCGGGGAGGGGGGCGTGGGGGGGGGTACTGTCACGCTCCCCGGGTCCTTGGCTCCCCTCCCCGGGTCCTCCGCTCCGGTGCCCGTCCTTCCCAGGCCCCCTGGTCTCCGATCGCGGCGCCCGACGGCCTCCCAGGCCCTGGCCGGCTCCCCTGCGTCCTCTTCTCAGCCTCCTTCCCTGGCTTCTGGCACCCGGGCTGCGCGCATGCGCATTAGGGCGCGCGCGCGGTCACTGACCCTTTCTTAAAGGGCCAGCGTCCATTAACAGGAAATGAGGCTGAACAGGTACAGGGTATATAGGGGTGTATTGTCCAAGAGGGCGGGGCCTGATCTTCGTGTTTTCCAAGCTAGGAGTCAGGTCTCCTTGTGTCGTCTTGCCATACTCACGTATCTCTCTTCTAGAGCTGATCCTGCCTCGCCATCCGGTCCTGCTGAATCCCGAACCCCGCACGCTGTCCGTCTGCCATCTGACAGTCCGTACCATCTCGGATCCCTGCGGTGACCCGTCATCTCGCTCCAAAGGTTCCGGACCCCACCTGACATCACCTCGGCTTCCGAACCTGAGCTACGTCACCCGGACTACCATCTGTGACTCCGCGGTCCCAGGGACTCCTTCGTTACACTCACTGGCACGGACTGTTCTACTGCCCATAGTGCTTCAGCTACCGGACTCCTTACCACCATCTTAGAGTTCGGCCCAGTGGATCCACCTCCTGGGTCTGCCCGACCGCCTGGCCCTGACAACTATTACCAAGCGTTATCACTATATATATATATATATATATATATATACAGGCTAGAATTCTCCAATGGGTATTACAGTGGCTCATTGGTTATCACTGTCTCTTTGCAGCGCTGGGGGTCTTGGGTTCAAATCCAACCAAGGACAACATCTGCAGGGAGTATATGTTCTAATGATTTATGGTGGCTTTTCTACTACACACCAAAGACATACTGATAAGCAATTTAGTATTACCAAACGTTATCACTACTATCTATTTATATATATGTGGGCAGGCTAGAATGCTCCAGTGGGTAGTATGGTGGCTCAATGGTTAGCACTAGAGTTGAGCGAGTACCTAACTATTCATACTCGCTATACTCATAACAAGTACTGTCTAATAATCACGTATTCATCCTGAATAGTATGTGCAATGCAAGTCGATGGGGAAAAACTCGCAATGTAACGAGTAACCCAAATTCTGCACTATTCGCTACTCCCACGAAAAGTACGGCAGTTGGGTTACTCGTTACATTCCGAATTTTCTCCACTGACTTGTGTTGCACATACTATTCGGAACGAATATGAAAGTATTAGACAGTATTCTTTATGAGTATAGCAAGTACAACTAGTTAGGTACTTGCTCAACTCTAGTTAGCACTGTTTCTTTGCAGAGCTGGGGTCTTAGGTTCAAATCCAACCAAGAACAGCATCTGCAAGATGTTTCTATGCTCTAATCATGTATGGGGAGTTTTCTCCAACACTCCAAAGACATACTGATAAGTAATTTAGTTTGTGCACCTCAATGGGTCAGTGATGAAAATTAGTGCAAAGTACTGTGGAATATGATTATACTATAAAAGCAAAGCATAATTAATAATAACTAATGGACAGGTTGGATTCTGTACACCAAAACACTGTCCGCAAGTTAAAATTCTGGTTTGGCTTATATCCTAAGTCACATGGTAAGATTAGTTAAACGGTTGATATTGACTTAGGATTTCTACATCCAATAGGTGGCACTAGAGCTAAAGTCGTCTTCCTCTCTGAATTTGCATAAATTAACAGAAAATGAACTGTATATTTGTCAATTAAATGTAAATACAAAACAAAGCAACAGACTGCACCAAATGCAACTGTGCTGAATAAGATACACTATGTCACTACATATTTACTATGTCAAAGACAGTGGATGATAAGTAATAAAGTAGCAGCATAGCTGCACTTGCAAAACATCAAATATCTTTGCAATGTAAGTAATTCAATATGACAATTACTTCACCCCAAAGAAGAAATGGAAAACACAGAAAAATATATTAACACAAAGAAATAATTCATTGTCAACCACTATCTGCCATTCTCTCTTCATGTTAGGATGCTGTAATACTTTTCTAGTAGAAAAGGTCACTGTCATAAATTGCCTGTCTGATAACAACATTAGAAAAATGGGAGACCCAGAAATCAATAGTAAAACAGAGAGAGAGAAGAAAACAAACAAATAGCATAGCTTAGATACGGCATTCAAATCCAATCTAAGCAAATAAAGAGTGACAGACAATAAAAGGGACACAGCAACATACCGGTGCGGTATACAAATAAACATAATATGTGATCAAATTATAATTCAGGGGGAAAATTAAATTCAAAGGGAATCAAAGGGAAGGGCACAAATGGCTATTTTGAATGTTATATGCGTTAAAAATTGAATTGTCTTGGATTTTAACCCCTTAATGGCCTGACACCATTTGCCTATTTTATACATGTTAGCTCATTGGCCATCGTTTTATTCGATACACTATTAAAATTAATTTTAAATATTTCATTACTACATATTTCCTTCATTAAGTGATATCATTTCTGTTAAAAGCTATTGAGCAAGCCTAAGTTTAAGCTGGAGGCTGATCGTTCTCCATGTTTTGTTTTATCTGAACAGTGAACAAGCTCTGTAAATTTTACATTTTATATTGCGAATATAATTAATAAATTTCCTTCCTATTATTTATTGCTGGTGTCTCAACCATTTAATTATATATAGAGTGTACAGTTGTTGCGAATAGCTTCATAGTGTTTGGTCCATTAGCCAAATCTGAAGTTTTTGGCAGCTGGACAGTAGTCCTGAAAACTGCTTTTTACCTGGCGGTATCTTTGGATTTTTTCCACTAGGCACATGGGCAGCATTGACGATGTCACATCAGGCTGGCATTTCAAAAGAAGAGCCATGGACGCAGTCAAGTAAGAGGTTCTTGTCAGGGCTCCCATTCAGCAGACACAGATTACTGTCATATCCAATGAACAAGGTTGTGTGAATTGATTCAAACTAACTCGAAGAGTTTCATATCACGTGCAAAAAATGCATTTGGGCCTGATTCATTATTGCATTTTCACATATATTTTGCTTAGTTTTTCTTTTCTTAGCTTATTTTTGTTTTGCACCATATTCTTTTTTTTTACAATGCCCCTATTTTGAAGTTGATTTTTTACTTGTTGATCTGGTTTTTTTTCTATTATTGTCTTTGTGGTCTTTTTTTTTGTAATCCAGATGTTTGCAACCGATTCATCATTTGCAGCATTTTTAAGCAAATGTTCCCCAGCACCCACACTGTGCAGTGATTTTTATCATTAGAGGTTTTTTTGCACAACCATACATATGCAATATTTTAAAGATAATGCAACTTTTTTTTTAAAAATGGCACAATAAATTTAATAGACAAAAAAGTCACTTTGATTTTGCTCAGAATTCATCAATCTTTGTGTGCCAGTTTAAAAATTCAGTGCAAAAAAACAGCAATGAATGCATAACTCTCAGACTAAAAGTATTCTATTTCATGTTTTGTCTTGTTTGTTTTTTTTTTTTTTTAAAAAAGGCACTGCTGGTTTAGGTTTAGCTTTAGCTACTGAGGTAAGGTGGAAATCAAGGATCTTTACAGGTTCAGTCCAATTTGTTTAGGTTTTAACCAAACAAACCTGTCGGCAAGTTCCCAAATTCTTGCAAGCGTTCACACCTGGACAGCGTGACTGAAGTAATACATGTTTTTAAGTGACTCTTCAGTTTGCCTATACTTCATTGTATTCCTGTGATTAACTTTTTCCCTGCTGGAAAATACCAGAATGAATTTACTTGTCTCTTAAATTTTTGCTATTAACCATTGCCTTTCTAAAACATGTCATACTCTATTTAATTCTCTGTTACATTATTGCTAATAAAAAATTGCCCTACTGGAAGGTAGCAGACTGCATTTACTTCTTTTTTATATTGCTGCTAATAACCATTGCCATTCTGAAATATGCCGACTGCATTTATTTCTCTGTTTGAAAGATAGAGAACTGTGCCTATGCTACAGAATGCATAGTGCCTAATGTAAAATTTGATAGATTACAGATAATAGTGTGGGGCTATTTTCAAAGATGTCAGCTTGACTGGCACGGGAGACTAAGGGAACACAGGGAAACCTATACTGGCCCCTGTTCTCACACTAACACCCAGAGGTACCCTTGAAGGTAGGGAGGTCCAGGCATCCAACCTAGGCCCTATTTCCTGTCCTTGTCCCTGATGATAAGACCCCCTCTACAACCCACCACCTGGGGGGAAGGGACAGAAACAAAAGGCTACAACCCCACCGAGAAATAAAGACTAACAGGTGTAACAACAACTACAACTCATACATACAGGAACTACCCACAAAGGAGCCACTGAAAGTGCACAAGGGGTAACATAAAAGGGAGAAAGAAAACAGACTACTGGGTAACATCTATACCATGCAACCAAGACACATAGAACTGCTAAAGCAAGCACCAATGCTGCAGCGCACAACACAAGTCTCAGAGAGTGGGTTTCCCCGCTCCTTTCTCCTCCTGGCCAAGCTACCAAATGGTGAAAATAACTGGCACCCTCTGGTGGAAGTAGAGGGCATTTTAAGGACCTGTGTGTGGCCCCAACCAAAAACACCTGACCAGGAGTCAAAAGCTGCTGGAAGGTAAACTGACATTAACCCTATCCTCCCCAAAGGAAAGGGAATCCATTTAGTCAGCAGAGTCTTACAAGATAAAGTGAGACTTTGACCCAGAACATGTAACAAAACTCTGCAACAGAGAAAAGACCTTGACATTCACCTTTTATTTGCTGTAAAGGATAATGTGAATTATATACCATGAAAATACATTTTAGACAAATTAATGTTAGCATTTGTTGCAACAGTTTAGAAAGGGCCATTGCCGATTAAGAATGACTTTGCCTCTAGACATAAAGCCATAGCTTGTTGATGAGTTTGGAACTCAAGTGCCCAGTACATAATTATGACTTTAACTCCATCAAACACCATTGTAATAATTTGGCATACCAACAATTCCCTCAAACAACAGCATGTAATCTCAGAAATTACATTAAATAATTCTTGTTAAACTCAAGGTTGCTGGACAAGAGAACCACAAAAACACCACTATCTTACAGTGCATGATGTATTTTATATTATGTTTGTATTCTGTTTGAATCCTTTTTTAGTAACACTTTGCATAGTGATGTACTGCTTAATTAGACACCTTAAGGTTTTGTGATAAAAATTTTCAGTGAATAATTACTGTGCATGTAAAAACCCGAGGCTGTGTTACTGCTTACTGAAAAATGTAAAAACTCTACTTTAAATGCATAAGAAGGGAGCTTGGGAGCTACAAAAAAAAAGGAGGGGGTCAACTTTACTTTTGGATTCTTTCAAGGAATTTGCTAATTAATAGTCCTAAGTCCTGCAAGCAGTTTTTAGGTCGACAGTATGAAAATATTATCTGTGTTTGGTAGAATTCAGTATGTTAGGGTTTAGACTGCTGGAGTACATAAATTATTAATGACAATGTAGCGTGTGAATCACTGCTTTCATATTCTAATCATGTTCACCTTTTTCTGTTACCCTATTTAAATGAGATTAATTATGCAGAAGAAAAATTTCATCATGGTAGAGGGTAAACTCAATTAATAAAAAAACAACTGAACCAAAAATGATTTATATACTGTACATCAAAACTCCTGGTGCACAATCACATTTATGTAACTTATATAGTTTATAAGTTTATAGAATTCTGTAATGCTAACTTAATTTAAAATAAGGATTTTTCCATAAAATAATGTAATTATACATACAGTGAGTGAAATAAATGTCATCTTACCAATTTTCTAAGTAAATGTACTCATATTTTTAAAGATGCTATTGACATGAATTTCTCATCTCAACAGATGTCGGTAACAACACATCCGAACCACACAGGCAAAAAATCACACCATGAAGGTTCATAAATTTAGTGATGTCCAGTAATAAGTGATGAGCGAACCCATACATATTCGGGTTCTGAACCAGCAAGAACAAAAAGAAAATATGGTTTAGCAGCCGAACTTGACCCCGAATTTGACCCCAGACAAGGGACCCCATAAAGACAATTTTTAACAAGACATTCAGGGCTGTAAAATGGCCATAGTAAGCACTAGGCTGCAAATGGAAGTTAAATGGTAGTAAGCAGGATAGTTATGCATACCGTGTTTCCCGGAGGATCACACTGCAGTCAGACTCTTTTCCAGTCCCGCTAATTAAGGTTCATCAATATTCACTGCTTCCCCCACCCACCTTCTATGCCAGTATCTGTGATTGGTTGCAGACTGCTATACACGCCCCCCACTCTGTGATTGGTTGCAGCCAGTTTGCTATATGGTATTGTAAAAATAAATGAATCTATAATTTTAAAAAATTATGCGGACTCCAGCTATATTTTGATATTCAGTGCAGGTAAAACAACAGATACAGGATGAAGCCCTCACCTGTGAGGTTTACTGTTTTCCTGTTTTGTTATATTGAATTAGATGAAGTTCTGAGTGGGATGGGACCTATAGGTCCTCGACAGTGAATGGATGCACCACCAGCTAGGTAGGAAAAGCGTCTCCTTTGACTCTCAAAATAATAATCAGACTTTCTATCTCTCACTCACTCTCTCTCGCTCTCTTTTCTCTCACAGTAATAGTGCTCCATTTGTGACCTCATTTGTGCCTACTTTGTGCTCTTACATAGCAATATTGACACCACATGGTATGCTTACATACAATAATATTGGCAATTTTTGTGTTCCCAGACAATAGTGATCTTTTAGTAAAAACTAGAAGTTTTCTATAGCAATATTGCATCTTTTACACTAGGACTAGTGCCCACTTTGCACCAATGAAACCCACCTGAACTCATTGCTATGATAGCTGTCCAGATTAGGAGAGGTGTATTAACATCACTGTGACACCTGCAAAGGGATGTGGTGAACTATAGGTCTTAAAGAGGTGGTTCTCTACTCAGCATAAGTGGCTACATCGCTGTAAAACTCATAGGGAGGCTTTCCTCAAATACCTTGTATAGTACATTCTGCCTCTGAGCGGTGCTATTGCTGTCCGCTCATCCCCATCAAGTGGCCCCCAGGCTTTGTGACCTCTGAGATCCGGTGATGTCACGTCAACTTCCAGTTGACCCCACCTCTCTGAGTGACTGAGCTGTGGGCGGTGTTTCACCGCTCATCACAGCCCAGCATTGCTCCTGCTTGTGTACCGCCCCCATGCCAGCGGCTGAGTCGCTCAGATCTGGAGCCGCGGTGGCTCGAGGAGTCTCCGGACCCGGGGGTTCGTGTGGACACTCGAGTTTGAAAAGGGGAGTATGTACAGGGGACTTAGAAGTTCGTGACGCCACCCAAGGTGCATGGTAAGGTGAGATACCACCGCTGCAGTGGCCCAGTGGCGATGGTACGGCAGCAAGGTGTTTAACCCCTCCGTGGGTAGGGGGTTTGTGCCCCGGGGCCCAGTGTTGGTGGTGAAGGAGTGGGGATGCCATTAGGAAAAGGAAGGTTTTCTGCGTACTCACTCAGTACAAGTATACTGACACCGACATGTTGTAAACCAGAATTCTGAGCACCGCTGCAGCAAGGAGGGAGCACGCTGGTCCGTGCCCTTGGTGTTGCTTGTTAGCCTGTGGCCTTTTCCGTGGCACCTTGTTCACTGTTTGGACCCTGTAGTATGGAACTAGTCGGGTCCTGCTCACCCGTATGGCTAATGGAATGAGCTTGCTCTCAGGGTTCATGCTCGGGATTTCTGTGGACTGTGTCAGGGAAAGTCCTATCCCATCGGTGCGCTGTACCCCGATTTTGGAGCGGGTGAGGGATGAATCTTGAAGGTTTCACCCCCGTCGGGTAAATTACCAGATATGTTGATCTCCCTAAGGTCAACAATGCTTGCTTAAGTAGTCTTTTACTAGGCATTGCCCCCACTAGCCAGATTCCTACTCCACACTGATGAGGGGCAAATACCCCGAAACGGCTGTCTGTGGATGGATACCATGTTTGGTATAGGTGGTCTCCTTGACTGGAGACTGCCCTTCCCGTGGTTGTTCCTTCCCGGTGAAAGACCTGGCTAGTTTCCTGCCAGCGTTGAGAAACATGTGATGGTGTCTCGGCAGCTTTCTTATTTGCATACTTCCCAGGGGGCAATGCTCTAGAATCACTGCGTTGAGAAACACGTGATGGTGTCTCCGCAGTGGATATGTTGATCTCCCTAAGGTCAACAATGCTTGCTTAAGTGGGTAAATTACCAGGACGCTTGAAGCTACGTCCCGGCCTAGGGTCCGCGCACCCCGTCGTGCCCTGGACCCTTCCAGGAGATGCTCAAGGCCGCCAGCTGCCCTCCTCGGCAATCCGTGCCCCTTGACATGATCCCCTGCGACTGAGGTTCCAGCTCCTACCAGGCCCAGACCAACGTCTGCCACCTAATACTCAAGGAGCCCAGCTCCTAACCTGTGACCTCTCCTCTTGAGAGTCACCACACAACTCTCTTCCTCCTCTTTCACCTTGTCAATTTCCCCTACCAACCCGCATATGAGAGGCCCTATTCCCTTCAAGCCCCCCAATGGTGTGTCTGTTGGGTATGGTGCAAAGTGTTCCTAGGATTTTGAGTGGCTAAGCAGTTTGCAACACCAAAGGACCAGGACCCGTAACCAAGGAGGGTTGGATACTGTGCAGAAGGGCAGATTGCACAATACCCTGTGACGACCTGATAGGCCAGGGCGTCACACTTGCGGCGCTCTGCAGCGAAAGAGAGAGCGCACAAGATGCTGGGCTGTGACAAAAGGTGAATCTCCGCCCACAATTCAGTCATTCACGGAGACTGGGGCCTGCCTTGGTGACGTCAGGTCAACTGAAAGTTGACCTGACATCACCAGATCTCAGAGGTCATGGAGCCCAGGGGTCACTTGATAGGAATAAGCGTGGCGCACCTGAGACTTCAGTTGCCACAGAGTATTGCACCTTATTTTAGGTGCAATATTCGCCTTGAGTAAGAGGGGATTAATCACCGGTGTTCCACATTCACACCTTACATAAAGCTTAAGTGCCTTCTCACAGGGGGGATGGCTCAGGGTAGGCAAGGGGGTGGCCATCATGAGGCATGGACTTCACCAGTCACTGAAGCCAGCCACCCTGGGAGGCGTGTCCCACTTGGGGTAGAAGTAGGAGCACACTCACCCAATCACTAGACAGTTTTACCCGGGACACCAGTTCTCGGACATGGCACCATCACCTCTCTTCTCTTCACAGGAACTGGGGCTTGGAGCGGAGCGATCGACCCAGGTGCCTTACAGCTAGAAGGGCAATTCTGACAAAGGACTTTCTTCTTTCAAACACCGGTGACTTCTCCTAACTCCGGCACAAAGAGTGGGTAAAGACACCCGGAACCACAGCCACTTACTCGGACTCTTGTGACTGGCGCCGCCGCCCCACGCCTCGGTGCCAAACGCCATCACTACTCCTCTCATCATCCTCCATGGGGCCCACTCCACCTGTGGGGAGCGATACGTTCTTTGGCTGCTACAACCATCCGCCCGGAGGACAGCGACAGCAGCGGCGGCTAATCCCTGGCCGCATACCACAGGTGGTGTCACAACATTCATCCTTTATACTACCTAAATCATCTTCCCTCCTTATTGGTGTACACCTCAGGGCATGAAGCCGGGCAGGCCCCCACGACTTCCCAGATCATCACACCAGCCCGGTGACGAGTACTACACAAAATAATTGAGAAAAGCCTTCCCATGAGTTTTACAGCGATGTGGCCATTAAAGCTGAGTAGGGAACTGTTAGCAGGGGGAACCGGGAAGCATGCCAAGATGGTATGGAGACAGCTTCTGACTCGCCCACCCCAGGGCTATGGGACACCCGGTGCCGGGCCGGACTAGTCCGGTGGTAGTCAGTGGTGGCTGGGCCCGGCTCCGTGGCCCTGGTGGGTGTCAGTGGAATATGTGACTTGGTGAATAAAGTTTGTGTTTGTGACGCCACCTGTGGTATGCGGCTAATAAGCCGCCGCTGCTGTATGAGGCCTCCGGGGGATGATATGGCAGCAGTGGTGGTACTACTCCCCACAGGTGGAGCAATGCCCCGGGGCACAGTTGGTGCTTGTGAGTGTCTATGCAGATGAAATAACAGAGGCAACTTCAAGGGTACAGTTTCAAGTTCTTTACTCACAATTCTTGTCACAGTCCTGCAGGGACCCTTGGACTGCTGGGACCACTGTCAGGGACCTCCGCCGTTTCTGGGTGATTCTGAGAGTGAAAGCCGGTACCCTTCTCTTAAGTGTCTCTGCCTTCAGCTGTCTTCCTTAGCCTTGCCTTGGTAGGTTGAACCTGGCTTGGCCTCCACAACAGCCTCCAGGCTGGGGAGTCACCTGTCGGCTGATTATCCCTTTTCTAGAGGTACTGCTGTGGGCTGTGGCCCGGGGAGTTTACAACATTCCCTGGGCCTCGGTTTTTACTGTCTGGAGATGATTTTGCACTCCTCCGGTTTCTAGGGACCGTCCCCTGTTGCAGCTTGATCCCTCCACTGATGTTCTTGTGGAACAGGCCACCGCAGCTCTACAGCTACCCGTGGCCCTGGGACCCCTTCTGTTCTCTGCTTGGTGTCACCTGGACCCTCTGAGTCCCAGGATCTTCACCAGGAAGCGTCTCTTTCTTTCCTTTCAGCTCCTGACTGACTTGGAGCTTTCTTTCCTTTCTCTTCTCCTCCTTGCCTGCCTCCAGCAGGCCTCCTCCTCCTTCCCCACTCTCTCTCGTTCTCCTTCTTCAACTTTGCTCTAAACTAGACCTCCCTCTCTGTGTCTGCTCTCAGCTGGCTCCTCCCACCTCCCCAGTTGCCCTGTTCTACCCTATAGGAGCAGGGATGGGTTTTACGACCCCTCCCAACATGCAGCATGGGAGGGTTTTCTGCCACTTTCCCTGGTCCCAGTGTGTTCCTAGCAATGGGTGTAGTGTGGATTTACCAGGGGACCGGAGTTCACTCCCTTCCTCTCCCAGAATGGGGCATCACACCGCTGGATGGGGTGCAATGACCTGTGGCGACGGAAGCCTCAGGGGCGCCACACTTCCACCGGTCAAGGTCCACTGTGCGGTGTAGGGGACCGCTGCTATGGTTATTGAAGAGTGAGCAGGTTGCTGCTGACGATCGTCTGCTACGTCACAGACGATCTGCGTACACTGACCTGCCCTAACCCGTGAGGGTTGTATGGCATGGGGTTCACAGCTCAGTGTACTTGCTGCACGAAAAAGCACAGCGGTGCCCGCGCACGTGTGCCCAGAGGAAAGTCACGGAAATGTGGCACGAGGGTAGCACAGCGGTGCCCACGCATGTGTGCCTCAAAAACCAGGTGAGTCCGAAGGAGTACAGAGGAGCTCACCTAGGGCAGGACCACGGCCTGCAAACAAGAAACTGCAGGGGCAGCAAGGGCAGGAACATGGCCTGCAAACAAGGTATTGCAGGAGCAGCAAAGGCAAAGCCCACAAGTAGACAAAATGCCTGTACAGTGGCGTAGCAGCACGCTGCCAGTCATCCAACAATAGAGGACAGGCGCGCGCCACCATATTGGCAGGAGGAGCTTTTACGGAAGTGCAGCTCCACCCAAGGGCGGGCGCGAGGCTGAGATGACAGCCTTGGCCCAATCAGGGTCCATGACGTCCCAGCACGGCCAGTCAGGAATCACCACATCACCAGCCTCATCATCAAGCCGGGGTAACGTCAGTGGGCGAATCAGAACATGCCACGTAGTGCACACGCTCATCTTCCCGCCTCTGGGACATAGAAGCCGGATCCTCGGTTTCACAATGTGCAAGGATAACGGAAGTCTTGCTGCTTCCCTGAGCAGTTAAGCTCTGCACATTGCGTAGTCTCCCAGACCTTCGGTGCTGCTGAGCAGGAGGGCTTGTGGCAGGCAAGGAATGGGAGACTGCTTCTTTCCTTGCAACAGGAGAACCACGAGGTGCAACACTCCTGCTGCCTCTCTGAGCAGGCATCACCTGCATGTTGTGCAATCTCCCAGACCTTTGGTGCTGCTGAGCAGGAGGGCTCGTGGCAGGCAAGTAATGGGAGACCACATCATTCCTTGCAATAGGGGAGCCACAAGGTGTAACAGGGAACCACGCCTTTAAGCAGATAAAATAGCTTTGAACTTGAGAGAAGAATGCTACATGATTAATAAATTAGATATCATTTTTCCTGCACAATAGTTACAAAAAAATAGTATATAGTCCTCATAGGCCCAAAGTGGTTAAAAGAAACCAACATATTTTAATATTATAAATATGGTTATCCATATGCTCACTTTAAGCAAATGGCATTGAGAAAAAGAGCAGCTGGCCATGTGCTAAGTGAAGATTAAAAATACCACATTTCATAGAATGTTTCACATTTCATAACTGTGATGATTTAACATCTGAGGCTTTCA
Source organism: Anomaloglossus baeobatrachus (assembly GCF_048569485.1). Classification (NCBI taxonomy): domain Eukaryota; kingdom Metazoa; phylum Chordata; class Amphibia; order Anura; family Aromobatidae; genus Anomaloglossus; species Anomaloglossus baeobatrachus. The sequence goes on along the minus strand of NC_134353.1, from coordinate 494,245,911 downwards.
TGTAAAATTATTGAGATCAGACATTGTTTTCTTTTTCACCCTTTATCATTCCTTACTGATAAAACTGAGAAACGCATTAGGAAGCACTTTGAGATTCTTGATCTGTCATACAGACTGTCCAAAAACCACAAAATTTGATTGTAGAGATAAAGAGCTTCTTCTCCAAAAACTCCTGAAAAAAGCATACCTTTAAAGAATAGAGAGGAGCGAGCACCGAAATATTCGTAATCGCGATACTCGTAACGACTACTTGTAATACTCGCGTATTAGCTCTGAATAGCGAGTACAATGCAAGTCAATGGGAAATGTGAGTAATTTTCTGCTGGACCAAACAAAGAGGTCTCGGGGCCTGAGGAAAAGGCTGAAATGGATGGGAAAGTGATGAAACTGAATGGGGAGAGCCTGGAGAATATGCCTGCATGCATTTCTGACTCACATATGGTTTCTGGGAATAAGGATGTCACAGTATTACGCTAGTTTTACAGATTCACAAGAACACCCACCAAACCCAACCTAAATTGCATTATACAGACCAAAAAGGTTAAGAAACAGTTTTTCCTGCATAATCACTTTTAAATAACGCTAATTAAACCAGAGAAACAAATATCCATTTAGCATTTGTTCACATGTAGTGTTTTGACTGTTTTTTTTCTTTAGCTTTACAATTGGGAGGGCCCTGACATACATTTTGTAGGTCCCTCTGTCATACATAAATTCTAGTTAGTTATTTCCCAGCATTTTACAATGCCAGTTAGAACGTGCCCGTTGGTATGTTGATCTTTGACCTGAGGGGCCTCAAGTGGTCCTGTAAGATACGTTTTGGAGGGACTGCTATTACTTATACATTTGGGCAGTCCCTTATTGAGAGTCAGATAAAGGAATACATATTCCATAGCAGTTTACAATGTGCCCATTGTGGCTGTGGGCTTTATTCTCCTCCTCCTCCATGTCATTCTGCGACCCTAAATTCAAATTTTCAGAGGGTCTGCAATAGTCACAAAACCTGAGTTTGGTGAGGGCCCTGAGGTGGCCCAGTAACATACGACTGGAAGGGCACTCATCTATAAATTTTGGAGAGCCCTCTTCTGTACATTTGAGAGTGCCCTCACTTATTCATATCATAGGGCCCTCACTCGCTTATTTAACTCATTTAAGGGCAGAGACTACAGAAAAGAAGGGCAAGCAACATGGAGTACAAGAAGGGATAAGTGACTGCAGCCTGCAAGCCTAATGTTGAGTTCAACTCTGCCAAAAGAAAAAAAAAGTGCACTTGTCAACTGGATGTCGAGCTAAAATATATCACTTGTGCAAGTGAATGGACAAAGGATATATAGTACCCCCTCTTCAGGATGGGATGGAGGAGCTCCTTTAAATGACCTCCCATTTATTGGCAATACTCACTAGATTAAAGAGGAAGAGAAGACTTGTTGATTGATACTCTAGTACTTGGTCCAGTGCAGAATGTGCATCAGATTTATGAAAATTACTCCTGGGGGCTGTGTCATAAAAGCAGAAAGACACCATGACAAGGGTATTCCATGACAAACATTATCTACGTAGGACTAGTGTAGTAGTTGAGGCCCTCAATTCAAGTTTTCAGAGGACCATTAGTTGTTCATCAACATTCATTTTAAATTGCTATTGAGTATGTAACCCTTTAGGCACCATGTGGGACAACCTTGGGATGTTTTTTTGACAGCTATGGTGACTGACAGTAGATTTCTATTGAATATACAGTTAGGTCCAGAAATATTTGGACAGTAACACAATTTTCGCGAGTTGGGCTCTGCATGCCACCACATTGGATTTGAAATGAAACCTCTACAACAGAATTCAAGTGCAGATTGTAATGTTTAATTTGAAGGTTTGAACAAAAATATCTGATAGAAATTGTAGGAATTGTACACATTTCTTTACAAACACTCCACATTTTAGGAGGTCAAAAGTAATTGGACAAATAAACCAAACCCAAACAAAATATTTTTATTTTCAATATTTTGTTGCGAATCCTTTGGAGGCAATCACTGCCTTAAGTCTGGAACCCATGGAGATCACCAAACGCTGGGTTTCCTCCTTCTTAATGCTTTGCCAGGCCTTTACAGCCGCAGCCTTCAGGTCTTGCTTGTTTGTGGGTCTTTCCGTCTTAAGTCTGGATTTGAGCAAGTGAAATGCATGCTCAATTGGGTTAAGATCTGGTGATTGACTTGGCCATTGCAGAATGTTCCACTTTTTTGCACTCATGAACTCCTGGGTAGCTTTGGCTGTATGCTTGGGGTCATTGTCCATCTGTACTATGAAGCGCCGTCCGATCAACTTTGCGGCATTTGGCTGAATCTGGGCTGAAAGTATATCCTGGTACACTTCAGAATTCATCGGGCTACTCTTGTCTGCTGTTATGTCATCAATAAACACAAGTGACCCAGTGCCATTGAAAGCCATGCATGCCCATGCCATCACGTTGCCTCCACCATGTTTTACAGAGGATGTGGTGTGCCTTGGATCATGTGCCGTTCCCTTTCTTCTCCAAATTTTTTTCTTCCCATCATTCTGGTACAGGTTGATCTTTGTCTCATCTGTCCATAGAATACTTTTCCAGAACTGAGCTGGCTTCATGAGGTGTTTTTCAGCAAATTTAACTCTGGCCTGTCTATTTTTGGAATTGATGAATGGTTTGCATCTAGATGTGAACCCTTTGTATTTACTTTCACAGAGTCTTCTCTTTACTGTTGACTTAGAGACAGATACACCTACTTCACTGAGAGTGTTCTGGACTTCAGTTGATGTTGTGAACGGGTTCTTCTTCACCAAAGAAAGTATGCGGCGATCATCCACCACTGTTGTCATCCGTGCACGCCCAGGCCTTTTTGAGTTCCCAAGCTCACCAGTCAATTCCTTTTTTCTCAGAATGTACCCGACTGTTGATTTTGCTACTCCAAGCATGTCTGCTATCTCTCTGATGGATTTTTTCTTTTTTTTTTCAGCCTCAGGATGTTCTGCTTCACCTCAATTGAGAGTTCCTTAGACCGCATGTTGTCTGGTCACAGCAACAGCTTCCAAATGCAAAACCACACACCTGTAATCAACCCCAGACCTTTTAACTACTTCATTGATTACAGGTTAACGAGGGAGACGCCTTCAGAGTTAATTGCAGCCCTTAGAGTCCCTTGTCCAATTACTTTTGGTCCCTTGAAAAAGAGGAGGCTATGCATTACAGAGCTATGATTCCTAATCCCTTTCTCCGATTTAGATGTGAAAACTCTCATATTGCAGCTGGGAGTGTGCACTTTCAGCCCATATTATATATATAATTGTATTTCTGAACATGTTTTTGTAAACAGCTAAAATAACAAACCTTGTGTCACTGTCCAAATATTTCTGGACCTAACTGTATATCCCCTATCTCTGTCACAATGTGGGACAAACTGTGACAGGGGTCTCCAATGACAAATATTAGTTTGGTTGGACTACTGTTCTGGTTTGTCCAGTGCACAATGTGCATTGTTTACAAAAATTAGCCCTATGGCCTGAATCATGGTTGACGCAGGGAGGCACCCTAACAAGGGCCTCCAATGACAAATAGTAGTTAGGCTAGCCTATAAGTACTGTCCTGGTTTGTCCACTGCACAATGTGCATAATGTTTTTAAAAAAATAGGCCTGTGGGCTGAGTCATGGTTGACGCAGCAAGTCACCATCATAAGGGCCTCCAATGACAAATAGTAGTTAGGCTGGAGTAGGAGTACTGTCCTGGTTTGTCTACTGCACAATGTGCATAGTGTTTAGAAAAAATTAGCCCTATGGCCAGAGTCATGGTTGATGCAGGAAGGAAATGGCTTTATATGGGTAGGGGTGGACGTTAACCTCAGTAGTCAAAATCAACATTTTGGGGGAACTTAGTTTGGCTTGCACTCATGTGGAGGGATTACAAACTGTGGAGAAATCCAGTCCTTGTTGAATTTAACCAGAGTAAGTCTGTCTGCATTTTCTGTGGAGAGGCCTGTGCATCTATTAGTGATGATTGCCCCAGCAGAACTGAAATACGCTCTGACATCACACTAGCAGCCAGGCAGGCCAGCAATTCCACGGCGTATAATGAATGCTTGGGCCAAGTGTTCAGCTTGGGCACCCAATAATTAAAAGGGAACTGAGGCATCAAAAAGGATGCAGGTATGATCTCTTAAGTACCCCTTGATCATGTTGTTCAACTTCTCCCTCCTTGGCATTGTTAAAGGCACAGCCCTTGCTGATGTGCTGATTTATTGAAAATGGCCCAGTTTGCACACATTTTCTCACCACCTCTGTTCATGTCTCTCTCCATTATTCCTTTGTGCTGAAAACAGCCGGTAACTCTGCCGCCAGCATTGTCTGAGGGTGATGTTTTCAGCAACTGATCTACAATGAGGCTTTTGAAGGATTCCATTCTGCAACCCTTTGGTAACTCCAAAAGGAGAGAAGAAAAGTTCTCTTTAACCGTGGGTCCAGAAGGTGTCCAACCACTGTAGGTCGTTGGATAAAATGTGTATCATGCGAGGGTCTTGCCACGGATATGAACTGTGTCATGTGAGTCAAGCTGCAAACAGGCAAAGGTTCTGTGTCTCAACCAGGAGGAACAATACTCATCCTCTACTCATGCTTACCTGTTACATCTCGTGGCTCTCCTGAGGCAAGGACTGAGGCAGTCTCCCATTCCTTGCCTGCCACGAGCATTCCTGCTCAGCAGCGCCGAAGGTCTGCCAGACTGCGCAGTGTGCAGGAGATACCTTCTCAGAGAGGCAGCAGAAGGGTGACACCTAGTGGTTCTCCTGTTACAAGGAGTGAAGCGGTCTCCCATTCCTGGCCTGCCGCAGACTCTCCTGCTCAGCGGCCCCGAAGGTCTGCGAGGCTGCGCAATGTGCAGAGGTTTACTGCTCAGGGAAGCAGTGAGATTCCCGTTATCTCTGCACATTGTGAGACCGAGGATCCTGCCTCTATTTCCCAGAGGCAGGAGGGTGAGCATGTGCAATGCGTGGTGGGTCCTGATTCGCTCACTGACGTCACACGGCTTGATGACAAGGCTGGTGACGTGGTGAATCCTGACTGGCCAGGCTGGGACGTCGTGGACCCTGATTGGGTCAAGTCCGTCATCTCCGCCTCGCGCCCGCCCTCGGGTGGAGCTGCACCTCCTTAAAAGCTCCCCCTGCCATCATGGCGGCGTGCGACCGTCCTTCTATGTTTGGATGTCTGGCAGCGTGCTGCCACGCCACTGCTCAGGCATTACTGTCTCTTGTGGGCTTGGCCCTTGCTGCTCCGGCAGTACCTGGTTTGCAGGCCGTGTTCCTGCCTTGCTGCTCCGGCAGTATCTGCTTCAACAGCCCGTGTTCCTGTCCCAGGTGAGCTCCTCGAGTCTCCACCGGACTCACCTGGTTATTGAAAGCACACGTGCGTGGGCACCTCTGTGCTACCCTCGTGCCATATCCTGTGACTCCCGCTGGCACACGTGCGTAGGCACCTCTGTGCGTCCCCGTGCAACAGGTACACCGTACGAGAAGCCCCGAGCCATACAACCCTCACGGGTTAGGGCGGACCGGTGTACATAGATCGTCTGTGACGTTCCAGACGATCACTAGTAGCAACCCGCTCACTCTTTCCTGACCATAGCAGCGGTCCCTTACACCGCACAGTGGACCTTGACCGGCGGAAGCTGTCCATTTCCCATCTTGGCACGCTTCCTCGGGTCCCCCTCGTAACACTTACCTGCCTCCTCCTCCTCCACCTCCTACTCTCCAGCCCATCCATGATTGACAGACATGAAGCTGGGGTTGACAGTCCCCTGTGTAGCATTGGGAGTCCCCTCGGTAGCACAGAAAAACAAGTACTCTCCCTCCTCATCCTCCTCATCATCATCATCAAATGTTGCCTCAGAATATTGGCTGGGCTCAGTAGTCTCATCCATTGGGAAATCTGGCTCCATAGCCACATGCTAGGCACTCAAAGCTTCCTCTTCGAGATTGTGCAGTGATTGTTTCAGCAGACACAGCAGCAGGATGGTTAAGCTGATAATAGCCTGATCACTGCTCACGAGCTTGGTGCAGTACTCAAAGTTCTCAAGAACCTCCCAAAAGTCAGCAATCCACACCCACTTGACAGCTGTAGTTTGGTGGCTGACTCTCAGTCTGACTGGCATGTTAAAGATGGTATTCAGCTACTGCCCTATGCTACTCACTAATCCTCACCCACAGATGATATGGAGAGTTCCACTGCATGGGCAGGTCGCACATGAGTCGGTGACTTGGCAAATTCAAGCACTTTTGCAGAGCTGTAAGACCAGAGCAATGGCATAAATGGGTTTTAATATGGCACACCTTCTCAAGTAGGTGCGGCAAGTCAGGGTATGTTTTCAGAAATTTGTAAACAATCAGGTTCAGCAAGTGAGCCATGCATGGCACATGTACCAGCTTGCCAACCTTTAAAGCCGCTACCAGGTTACGCCCATTATCGCAGATGACCAGACTGGGTTGGAGGTACAGTGAGGAGAGACACTGATCGGTCTGTTCTTTTATACCTTGCCACAGCTCTGCTGGAGTGTGTGGTTTCTGACTTAAACAGAACAGCTTCAGCAGAGTGTGTTGCCACTTTGTCAATGCACTGCAGCACATCTCCCAGCTTGGCAGTGATGGGTAGGGTAATTCAGCAGAGGATAAGGAGCAGGAGGAGGAGAAGCGGAGACAAAAAGTGGCATATGATGAGGCGGAAACCGTCATAGTAGTTGGGCCCACTGTTATTGGCGTGGGTAGGATGTGTGATGTTCCAGTTTGCAACTTTATCCCAGCCTTCACTAGGTTGAACCAGTGCGCCAGAACAGATATGTTTGTCCCTGTCCACAACAAATTGTCCACAAGTCTGTTGTTAGGTGCACCTTCTCGGTTATAGCGTTGGTCAGAGCGCGGTTTAACATATACTTGTGTAACGCATGGACGGCTCACTGGGCAAAATAGCAGTGGTTGGGAACACTGTATCATGGTCAGCCACAGCCAAGAGATCACGGAAACACTGTGTTGCCACAAGCCTAAAAGGCAACATCTCCATTGCTAGCAATTTGGCAATGTGCGAGTTTAGGTTTTGTGCCTGTGGGTGTGTGGCTGGGTATTTACGCTTCCTTTCCAAGCTTTCAGGCACGGACAACTGGATGCTTTGCTAAGACAAGGAAGTGGATGATGTTTGCTGTGTCTGTGTAATCACAGCTTGTGGGCAGGAAGTATGAGCATCTGCTTCCTGGACAGCAGATTGTGAAAGACGTAGCACAGGTGACATGGCAGTGGTTTGACCCGCAGACACAAATTTGGATGTGTCAGCCTTCTGTTTATACACAGTAGACTGTGTGGTTGTGGGAGATTTGTTGCTGCAAGAAAAATGCATAGAGGCCTTGTTCGCCATCCAAGACAGAATCTGCTCTTGTTCTTCTGGCTTCCACACACGTTTACGTTCCAGACCAGGAAATTTGGAAAGGAACATAGTGTATGCATACTGTATGCATCAAGCTTCTTCTGACCTGACACAGACTCAGTGCCTTGTCGCCCACCGCTGACAACACCATGCCCACATCCATGTCCCTGTCCCTCAACAGCTGGCTTTTTTGTCATTTTGGGTTTTGGTGACATATTTACAGATATTGATGACTCAAGCCAAGCAAACTTTGACCCCAAAAAATATTGTGGAAAAAGTACCAGTGAGTATTTTGTACCAGACAGCACAAAATGCTAGAGTACTGCTTTATATTTGCAAAGGTCACTAGCAATGTATTATTGTGGCTGATGTGGATGGCACAAACCAGGCTGTCAACCCCTAAATATTGTAGAAACAAGACTGGTGCATTTAGTGTATCAGGCAGCACAAAATGCTAGCTGTACTGTTTGGCATTTGCAAAGGCTACTAGCAACGTATTAATGTGGCTGATGTGGACGCCATAAGTCAGGCTGTAAACCCCTAAATATTTTGGAAACAGGGCCGGTGTATTTAGTGTATCAGGCAGCTCAAAATGCTAGAGTACTGCTTTGTATTTGCAAACTCCACTAGCAGCTTAGGCTGGTTTCACACTACGTTTATTTAACATCCGTCCATAACGTTTTTTTAACGCAGAAACGGATCCAGTGCAAATGCGTTTTCATTTCAATGCATTTGCAATGGACTCGCGTTAACATGCGTTCACCTGCGTTTGCGTGCGTTATAGTGAGGATCCAGCGACTTGCAGTTTTTTAACATCTTTCAAAAACGCTACTTGTAGCGTTTTTGAGCTGCGTCCAACTTCTGCAAATTGCTGGATCCTGACTAAACAGCACGCAAACGCATGTGAACGCTGGCGTGCTGATAGGCAGGATCCTGCTTGCTCTACTGAGCATGCCCAGAAGCCAGCCTCCGTGATCAGTCTATCTCTCTCCTACCTCTCTCTCTCCCCCTCCCTCTCCTCCCTCTCTCTCTGTCTCTCCCCCTCCCTCTCCTGTCTCTCTCTCCCACCTGAGAGCTGCGGACACTCGTAACCAAGGTAAATATCGGGTAACCACTTATCTTAGTTACCCGATGTTTACGTTGGTAACGTGTGCAGGCAGCCGGCTCCTAGCAGCTGCAGACGCTTGTAACCAAAGTAAATACCCGATGTTTACCTTGGTTACAGCATCACAGCTGTTAGATGCCGGCTCCCAGTCTGGCACGTTTAGTTCCCCTCACTCCCGATCACATGACTCCAATGCCCGCCCCTAAACATCCAGTGACAGGATCCTGCAAAATAAGACATGCGTTTGCATGCGTTTTTTGCTGTAAAAGCAGGATCCGCTTTTGCAGCAAAAAAACGTTCAGGACGCATGTTAAAAAGACGTAGTGTGAAAGCAGCCTTATTAATGTAGCTGACATGGACACCACATGCCAGGCTATGAACCCCTAAATATTGTGGAAACAATCCACAATCTCTCCTCCTCCCTGCTATGACCTTGTTCGGTGGTTTCAGATTTTAAAAGAGCTATTGTTTTCTTGACGGTATTATGGAGGTAGTTACACCGTCCTTTAAACTCTGTTACTGCTCGAAAATCTGTCCCTGCCTACAGTACACTGACCTATACACTGCAGGTAGCTTTGAAAAGAGCTTTTGTGTTATTAAAAGGCCCAACACTCTCCTTAGCAGCTGCTCGTTCTGTTCCTATATTGATACAATGCTGGCTTCAAATAGAGATGAGCGATGTTCGTGTCGAACGGTTCGCCAATTTCATGTTTGAGTGATTTTGGGGGGTGCTCGAGTCGTTCGACGAACTTGAACGATTTGCTAAAAGTTCGGCTGTTCGAGTTACATTCAAGAACGGTTCGATCACCAAAAGCGTGGCATTTCACAGTAAGTATGTGCGCACATTGCGTATCTACATGTGTCCTGCGTCCCCAGCACAATCCCTCTCTTTCCTACTCACCGATCACGGGCGCCTCGCTGCACGGCTGTCACAAATCTCCGGCAGCTTTTCCTCTTTTGAAAATGGCTGCTGCTTCATTATTCGATCAGGTATTCTGTGCCTTCCCCACCCACCGGCGCCCATGATTGGTTGTAGTCAGACACGCGCCCCACGATGACTGACAGCTGTCTCACCAATCACAGCCGCTGGCGGGCAGGTCTATATCGTGCAGTAAAATAAATAAATAATTTAAAAAAAATCCATCCATTAGATGCGGCAGTCCCGGGACTCTACCCAGCTCATCCCGAATTGCCCTTGATATAGAAGGGTTAATAGTTTCTCTATTTCTTCATTAAAGATTTATTGTTATTAGTAAGTATATCTGATGGTAGTTCATAGTCATTATGGAGCCTACGGAATAAGAGACAGACTCAAGGATTATTATGGTTTCTAAATGTTCTTCTTATCTCATATGCATGACTCTACATTTTTGTTTTGCTAAAACTTAAAGGTCATATGAACAATTAGTAAAGTTCAGCTCGAAGTTTTTTTCTTTTTCTTTTGCAATATCACATTGATCTGTAAATGGTATAAATAAACTGTACTTTGATGAAATAAACAGAAGAAATTGATCATGCCCACATGGATGCTGGTCTTTTCTCTCCGAGCGCTCGATCTTGATTAGGTCTGAAGAGGCCTAACTCAAGAGAACCTCACTGGTGATCCCATAAGCTGACTTGTGACAAAACAGAACAGCTACAACAGTTTGGCGCCCAACGTGGGGCTGTGGCCAACCGGCCTATTCGGAAGAAGTTTTGGGGACTCTTGAGACAGTGAAATTTCAGCTGCAGCAAGGTGAGAAGCTTTATTCTTACACTTCATTTCACTCTCTCTGATTTCCCGAATATTCTGGGTAAGGCTGTACACACGGTTCAAGAACTCTGGCATCACCAGTGAGTATTGTTTTTTTCATGCATGTCTGAATGAGAGTTGAAATATAGAGTAATAAGATAATCTGTTGTCCGTCCATTAACTGATTGCATAGAGTGCATAGCACGGAATTTGGGACAGTCTCTGTATAATTGCATTTGCTGTGTTGCTGTGTTTTGTGTTTTTGTGGCAATACTCTGGTCTAGGGATATGTGTTCATAAGTGGTTTCATATTAATGCCTAGATAAAGTAGGGAGGCAATAGGTTGTTGTATATTGATGAGAAGCCTCTGAATAACAAAGTGACAAGTAATTGTGATAAGAGACTTGGTGAAATAATATGTATGTATAAGTCTAATGGTTATATGTCATACTGTGGACTGTGAAAAGATGTTCCGGTTGTGAAATGTCACAGGGCATAGCCATATAGAGTATTTGAGTGGATACCTGACATATGTATTTTTTCCCATCAGTATCAAGAGCGGTTTAGATAATTTTATTTGCATGTGAGGTTAACTGATCCTTGGAAGGTGTATTGTTACCTATGCTTCTGGAATCAATGAATGAGTAAGACAAGTGGTCCTGGGATCTGTCCTTATAGTGAGATATTGTGTGTTTCTTCCCCTCAAAATGGGGATGAAGGTTTTATAGTAAAGTAGAATATTAGTGCTGTGAAGGTATATAAGTGGTCTCAATTTTCTGCAGGGATTGTGTATTATACCAGTGGGTATTAGGATTGTGTTTTGGAAGCTGAATCTGAACGAGATAAGACTCTTGCTAAACAAACTGTGCGCTGGCTGACATTCTTTTGGGAGGGGGTCAAGTGAACAGCTGCGCGATTTTCTGCCCTCTGTGAGAAGTCAGCTCTGTTAATTGTTTTGGTTTAACTCTTACGTTTGTTGCTGAAATACTTTGTAAAGGACCAGCATGGAGTAGCCAAACTGCACACATCAGGTCAGGTGGGTTAGAGAGCCGTGTGGCCTTCCCACTTACATGGAGGTGGTCTAGCAGGTGAGAGGACTATCACACCTGGTCCTTCCTGCTTTAGTCATCTGGTCTATTGGGTGAGAGGTGTTTTTTAACCCTTCCCAATACGCCCTACAGGTGTAGCAGGTGAGAGTGAATGCTGATTGAGCCTTCTTGCTACCACTTGAGAGCCCATTCTGACTTGCCAGGAGACGTGTGGCCTGTTAACAAGGTTCAGGGACACTGAGAGGGCATTTGCAGAAAGGTGGGCTGTGTGGGAATAAGTTGAAGCCATGGGCAACTTGTTCAGTGTGCAGCGTGGGGCTCCAGCAGGATCCAAAACAGCCAAACAGATAGTGCAAGAAAGAGAAGGCAAAGAAGCAGTGAAAAATGTCAGACCGATACTCAAAAAGGCAGACATGCCAGAGTACGGATGTTTGGATGTTGAGAAATGGCACAGATTCAGGGAAGAAAAGAGAGGTTGGATAAAAGACAAGAGGGTAGAGCAACAAGTAAATAAATGGTGTCGTGTGGCTGAAGAGGTGCAGCATTGTGGATATAAAGAGACCACAGCGGGAGATAAGGTGTATTATGAATGTTTTAATGCACCAAAAGCAGGAATTGTGACTGCTACCGCCCCCCCTTCTCATAAGCAGAAACCCAGACCAGATGAATGGACTTGTAAACATTGTAGTCAGAAAAACCCAGACTGGAGAGGTACTTGTGCTACATGTAATGTTACTCGCCCTAAGCGGATTGCACTAAATCCTGTTCGAACCAGATCACATGTGATGACAGAGGACGCTGACACTGAGACAGAGGTAGTGAAGGAATTGAGTTTTGCGGAGGAAGCTGACGGTGAGGAAAGGAAAGAACGCGCTGGGACCAGTACAAAAAAATCAGATACATCCCGACCGAGGAAGGTCACAAGAATCAGACAGACACAGGAATATTACCCCTGGAGCCCCTCTGACCAGCTAGCTATGTTGAAACAGTTACCTGACCCTGAAAACCAACCTTTCCCATTTTACAGGCAAATACAGACAATACAGGTGACTTATAAATGCACTTGGGCAGACCTCGAGAGTTTGGTGACTGCAAAAGCAGGTGACGTGCTGGGACACATAATTAAGACGCAAACTGATATGATGAAGGAGCAATCATGGGTCATGGACGTTGAGTCTGAGAGGTCTGGAATGACGTACTGTGAGGCATTGAAAGGATGGGCTACAAAGAAACAAACAGAGCAGTCTGTACTGATGACTGACGTGACACAGCAAAAAGGGGAGAGTATAGAGACGTACTTTGGGAGGTTACAGCTGAAGTGGACAGACATGGGGTACAGTGCAAGAAACGACCTTGATATCAAAATATTGGTGAATGCATTCATTGACGGTATGAATAAGTTTTTACGAGAAGCAGTACAGACAGCCAGACCTGAGTGGAGAAACATGGACCCAACAGACCTTCTGCAAGTAGCTAAGGGGGTTGAACTGACAAAATGCAAGCGACCAGTTATGTATGCTAGAGCACAAGGAAGACAGTGGAAACAGAGGGGGGGGGCACCAGGTGACCGAGCGACCGTACAGTGCTGGAATTGTGGACAGAATGGACATTATGCCAGACAGTGCAAAAACTCCAAAAAGGAGAGTGAGCAGACTGATTTCCCTCCTCCCTTGCCTCTGACCTAGGAAACTGGCAACCCAGTGACAAATGTGTACCCTGTTTTCGTTCCCTCAGGACCTGGTCCCACCTTACTTACGACCATAACCATGCCAGGGGGGAAAGAGGCAGAATTTTTAATTGACACTGGGGCAGCCGGCACTGTGGTACATAAAGACCTGATAAAGCCAGATATGATCACTGACGAGACTGTGGAGTGTGTTGGGGTGGAGGGATTGGTGTCTGAAACTCCCTTGACAAAACAGATGAAGCTGAGATTACAAGATAGCCAGGAAATTCTCACAAAGCTTATTGTTAGTGAAAACACTCCTATGAATTTGCTGGGGGCTGATGTGTTAAGTGCTATCCAGGCTACCATACAATACACCCCAGAAGGTATTACAGTCACAAGTCCCCTCTCTGACAAACACTTGTGCAAGATTGCAGCAATGGTGTACATGTCCAAATCTGCGAGAGTGTCCGATACCAGAACTAGTGAAGACATAGCAATGCAACAAGTTCCAGACATTGTATGGGCAAAGGGAAAAACTGATGTTGGTCGGCTTCCTATTCCCCCAGTCATGATAAAATTAAAAGAAGGCTCCACTCCTCCTTGTTTAAAACAGTATCCCTTAAGTCCAGCCAAATCAATGGCCCTGACCAGAGATATAAGAGAATATGTGGAAGCAGGGGCTCTAGTACAAAGGTCCTCCCCGTGTAACACTCCCTTGTATCCAATCAAGAAAAAAGGGCCCAAAGGTTCCCCTGACACGTACAGAATGGTGCATGATTTGAGAGCTGTCAATGCTGTCACTGAGAGTGTAACACCAATTGTTCCAAACCCACATACCTTACTGTCACAAATCCCAGGGACCTCCAAATGTTTTACAGTAATTGATTTGGCAAATGCCTTTTTCTCAGTGCCTCTACACCCTGACTGTCAGTATCTTTTTGCCTTCACACATGAGGGGAAACAGTACATGTGGACAGTCCTCCCGCAAGGAGGAATGAATTCACCTACCATTTATTCTACAGCTATGGCAGGAATTCTGGAGCAGTGGCAACCGCCTCATCCACAGGTTACGCTATTGCAGTACGTGGATGACCTTTTGCTCTGCTGTCCAGACCAGACGTCCTGCAAGGAAGCCACAATTTCTTTGTTGTGTTTTCTGGCAGAGAATGGTTGCAAAGTTTCACGTGAAAAATTACAGTACTGTAAGCAAAAGGTAACATTTTTGGGTCACTGTATCTCTGAAGGTACGAGACACCTGACTGAGGAGAGAAAACAAGCAGTCCAAAATCTCTCCTTACCCAGGTCCCACCGGCAACTGCGCACCTTTTTGGGCTTAGTGTCATACTGCAGGCCTTGGATAAGGTCTGCCTCGCAAATGATGCAACCCCTCTATGATTGTCTGGCATCTGACCCCTTTGACCTCACTCAGGAAGCTATTGACTCCTTTCATTCCCTTAAACTACTCAGCGCGATTGGACCCAGTTGTCAGAGGGTCACCCACGTGTGTCCGTGCTGTAGCGGCTGCTGCAGTACTGCTAGGGAAAGCTTGCGAGATCACATTGACATTTCCCTTAACAATTTACTCCCCGCATGACATTCATGCTATACTTGTGCAAGTCCAACCAAAACACCTGTCTATGGCCAGACAGCTCAGACTTGAATGTGCCCTTCTGATTCCTGAGTATGTCACCCTCAAGAGGTGTAATGTTCTGAATCCAGCCACCCTTTTGCCAGTAGATTCAGAAAAGGGGGAATTGGTGACAATGGTAGCAAGTGAGGATGAATACTTTGACATGACGCACGAGCATGACTGCATAGAGCTGATGAGTCAGGAGACAGCAGGTTTTCCACATGTCTATGATACACCTATTACTAATGCAGATTTTGAGTTTTTTGTAGATGGCTCCAGATACCACCTGGATGGGAGATTCTACACTGGATATGCAGTAGTATCCTCGCATGAGGTAATCCGAGCTGAACCACTCCCGCCGCACATGTCCGCGCAGGAGGCGGAGCTAACAGCGCTCATTGAGGCGTGTAGAGCGGGGTCAGGTAGGAAAATTAATGTTTATTCAGACTCAAAGTATGGATTTGGGATCTGTCATGATTTTGGCCCTATCTGGAGAAGTAGAGCTTTTCTTACGTCAGCTGGTAAGCCTATTAAAAATGCAGAATTGGTAAAACAGTTAATGGAGGCACTAATGTTACCAGTCCAGGTTGGCATCATTAAGGTGAAAGCACACACAAAAGGTGACTCACTGGAGGTAGCGGGCAATAGAAGGGCGGATGCGGCTGCGAAAGCAGCAGCAAAGAGGCCTAGGGATCAGAGGATAGTGGCAGGGAGCCAGCAAGTCCCAGCCACAGTGAGTCTGGATGTCCTGAAATCCCTCCAGCATCAGGCTGCCCAAACAGAGAAGGAACACTGGGGGAAAATGGGAGCTGGGCTGAATTCGAATGGAGTATGGGAAAGTAAGGACAGGTTGTGTTTACCAAGGTCCCTGTTCCCTATGATGGCACAAGCAACACATGGCCCCACTCACGCCTCAAAAAGTCACATGTGTAACCAGGTGAATGCCTTCTGGATCGCTCCTGGCTTCAGTTACGTAGCCTCCAAACACGTACAATCCTGCATTATCTGCGCACAACACAACCCAGGTAAAACAGTAAAAGTCCCTAAGAAAGCAACACCCAAACCGCTCTATCCGTTTCAACGACTGCAGATAGACTACATACAACTACCCAAGGTAGGAGTGTATGAATACGTCCTGGTATGTGTAGATCTCTTCTCAGGATGGGTTGAGGCCTATCCAGTAAAATGTGCAAATGCTAAAACAACTGCAGAAAAACTGATGAAGGAACTAGTCTGTCGGTATGGCATCCCAGAAGCCATAGAAAGTGACAGGGGTACACACTTCACTGGAGAAATAATGAGGGACATTATGCAGGCCCTGGGAATAGAGCAGGCATTCCATACCCCTTATCATCCACAGAGCAGTGGAAAAGTAGAGAGATTAAACGGGACACTTAAACTAAAAATTCAAAAGGCCATGGCAGAGACAGGAAAGAATTGGGTAGAGTGCTTATCCCTGGCACTCTTTTCAGTCAGACACACTCCAAATAGGAAGACAGGCTTGTCTCCTTTTGAAGTCCTTTTTGGTAGTGCCCCAAAAACAGGTCTCTACTTTCCACAAGTGTTACAGATGCAACACGGCACTATGACAGCCTACGTCCAGGCCTTACAGGAAAGACTTAATGTGGTGCATAAACATGTCTTTTCATCCATTCCAGATCCCAATGCAAGTGCAGATGTGCATCAGCTGAATCCAGGTGATTGGGTGGTCGTGCGCAGACACGTGAGAAGGAGCCTAGATCCACGCTTTGATGGCCCATTCCAAGTCCAGCTGACCACATCCACCTCAGTGAAACTTGAGGGAAAACCCACCTGGATCCACGCCAGTCACTGTAAAAAGGTCACTCCACCGGCAGAATGACAGTCTTGCTAATTATCCTGCTAGGTGTAGCAGGGTTGCTGCAACAAACAAAGACACTGAGCGAACTTTTTAATACGGACTGGGATAATAAACTCATTCGCCACCATATTTCTCTTACTGAGGACATGGAGGGAGAAAAGCCAAAAGACTGTTGGATCTGCACACACAGTCCTATTTCTTCAAAGACTATGCCTTATTTAGCCTTACCTCTGGAACCACAGGAGGTATTGGTACCAGACTGTATACACAATGAAACCTGGACTCAATCTAGATTTTTGGGAGAAGATGTACCTCGTGATGTATCTGCTACATTGACTATAGTTGGATGGGTCACTAAACCCTGGTTCCAGCTAAATATCACTCGACCCGATGGATACTCGTGGTGGATGGAATACGATTCAGACATGGGCATAATTGCCAAAATAAAGACTAAGATTCCTCATTCGGGCCCCATTCCCCATGATGGATTATGGTTCAGTCTTCAATACAATGGTGTTGGAAATTGTGGAGAAGACAATAACTGTTTCTATATACATACACATGACTCAACCAAGGACAATGAGACAGTATATCAGAAGGGTATTGAGGGCTGTACATCATCATTTATTAGACGGACTTTTAGGAGGGAGCGGGGTAGCTGTATCTCGGGTATGACCGGAAAACAAATGAACAATACGTGGTGTGCTCATAAAGTCATGAAGGGGCTTCTGAATCTGCTTTATTGTGTACAAAGTCAAACTCACTTTTGTATTTTCCCAGAGGGAGTGTTTTTGGTTTGTGGGAATCGTGCTCACAAGTGGGTGAGCCCTGACATGAGAGGGGTCTGCACACTTGCCAGACTTACACCAGCCACTTTCATAGTTCCTCATAGTGAAGTAGATGTAGCAGCTGTCCCAATTCATACCTTGTATAAACGAGCAGCAGATAATAAACCCCGGCCAAATGGTAGGCCTCATGTAGTAGAATTGGGAAAAGCAAATAAGGTATTTAGTGCTATTTTCATACACCCTTTCTTAATGCAAATGTGGGACAAGCTAGTAGAGTCCACTGACTACCTGGATGATCAAATTTTTCGGGTTCTTGAGATTCTAAATGCTACCAATGCTATACAAAAACAATTAATTGTAGTCACTAACCAGCATACTATAGTGCTAGACTTTGTGACAGCAAAAGACGGCGGAATGTGTCAAATAATTGGTCCTGCCTGTTGCCATTACATTGACCCTGCAGGCAACCTCCAGGTTAGAGCAGATATACAGAAAACAAGTGAACTTAGGGATAAATGGTTAAAAGAGCACGATGCCAACAAGGACTCCTGGTGGGGAAATACATTTTCTTTTATGAATCCAGCCAATTGGTTTAAAGGCATAGCAGGTTGGGTTTCTGGCATTATACAAACCTGTATGCAAATATTGTTGTTCTGTCTACTGCTTTATATAGCTGTAAAAACATTGATATATGCATTACCTAAACTATTGAATAATGTATGTTCTAAGAGTCCCAGCATTGAACCCTCTGTAGTTTACTACGGACCCCAAATGGCCTCTGCTGACCGGGAGTAGGTGTCCACACTGAGGGTGGATGGGTGAAGTGGTAGGAAGACCCCTCATGGGTACTAGGCCCATGAGCCAGCAGCTCCTGTTTGGACGCCTACTGACCGTGTAGTGAAGGTTATACCATTTACAAAAGGGGGAAATTGATATAGAAGGGTTAATAGTTTCTCTATTTCTTCATTAAAGATTTATTGTTATTAGTAAGTATATCTGATGGTAGTTCATAGTCATTATGGAGCCTACGGAATAAGAGACAGACTCAAGGATTATTATGGTTTCTAAATGTTCTTCTTATCTCATATGCATGACTCTACATTTTTGTTTTGCTAAAACTTAAAGGTCATATGAACAATTAGTAAAGTTCAGCTCGAAGTTTTTTTCTTTTTCTTTTGCAATATCACATTGATCTGTAAATGGTATAAATAAACTGTACTTTGATGAAATAAACAGAAGAAATTGATCATGCCCACATGGATGCTGGTCTTTTCTCTCCGAGCGCTCGATCTTGATTAGGTCTGAAGAGGCCTAACTCAAGAGAACCTCACTGGTGATCCCATAAGCTGACTTGTGACAAAACAGAACAGCTACAACACCCTGGTGCGGTGGCAATCAGGGTAATAACGGGGTTAATCATGACAAGCGTCTCCCCGAGACACCTTCCATGATTAACCTGTAAGTGAAAGTAAAGAAACACACAGCGAAAAATCCTTTATTTGGAATAAAAGACAAAAAACCCCTCATTTACCTCTTTATGTATTAATCCCCAAACAACAATCCAGGTCCGAAGTAATCCCCACGACTCTGTCAGCTCTGCTACATGAACATGACAGGGAGCCCCGTAGAACACGAGAACACCTTCTTCACGCAGCACCTGAAGTAAGCCTCCGCTGTCCTTGCAGACTTCACTCTGCAATGCAGACGTCAAGATTACCAAAATCTGCCTATGTTTCCCATTAGAGCCAGTGGCTCAATGGTTAGAGCTACTGCCTAAGATTAAGCATTAGTTCACGAGTTCAAGTCCCGGCCACCCCGGTAAAGAATTTAATTTTAAATTATAATTATTATTTATTTATAATTATAATTTAATTTAATTTAATTATGCACTAAGGAGCTGGACATCAGCTGTGAGCCGCGGGCCACACCTCTAAAATCGGAGCAGTTCACGAAATGAGGCTGCATTGCTCTCTCCTCTCTCTCTTCTCTCTCTTGTTCTCTCTCTCTTGTTCTCTCTTTTGTTCTCTCCCTCTCTCTTTCTCTCTCTCTTTCTCTCTCTCTTTCTCTCTCTCTCACTCTCTCTTTCTCTCTCTCTTTCTCTCTCTCTCTTCTCTCTGTCTTCTCTCTCTCTCCCTCTCTCTTCTCTCTCTCTCTTCTTCTCTTTTCTTTCTCTTTTCTCTCTCCCTCTCTCTCTTCTCTTTTCTCTCTTTTGTTCTCTCTCTCTCTCTTGTTCTCTCTTTCTGTCTCTTGCTCTCTTTCTCTCTCTTTCTCTCTCTCTTTTTCTCTCCTCTCTCTCCTCTCTCTCCTCTCTCTCCTCTCTCTCCTCTCTCTCCTCTCTCTCCTCTCTCTCCTCTCTCTTCTCTCTCTTCTCTCCTCTCTTCTCTCTCTTCTCTCCACTTCTCTCCTCTTCTCTCCACTTCTCTCCTCTTCTCTCTCTTTCTCTCCTCTCTTCTCTCTCTCTCTCTCTTCTCTTCTCTTTTCTCTTTCTTTTCTCTCTCCCTCTCTCTCTTCTCTTTTCTCTCTCTCAGACCTGGCGATGATCAGCTGATGCGGTCACCTGACGGAATCGGCTGACACTAAAAGTCGAGCGGTGAGGCCGGATTTTTACCGCCCGGCCAGCTAAACTATCAGCTGACAGCTGATGCTGTCGGACAGGAGTCTGCACAGAAGTGTGTAGTTTGCTTTTTTTTTTTGCACTGATGCATCAGCTGATTGCATAAAAGTCGTTTTATACAATCAGCTGCTATGTCATGTGATTCAGGCCCTTGAACCTGAGCCATCATCTGATCGCTTTGCCTTCCAGCAAACCGATCAGATGATATTGGATCTGGATTGGACGGCGCGGGACCCTTGACCCAGGATTACTGCGGAGGGGGGTTCTTTATTTCAATAAAGATGGAGTAACTAATTGTGTTGTGTTTTATTTCTAATAAAATATTTTTCTGTGTGTTGTGTTTTTTTTTATCTGTACTAGAAATTCATGGTGGCCATGTCTAATATTGGCGTGACACCATGAATTTCAGGCTTAGGGCCAGTTGATAATATACAGCTAGCCCTAACCCCATTATTACCCAGCGAGCCACCCGTCACCAGGACAGCTGGAAGAGTTGGATACAGCGCCAGAAGATGGCGCTTCTATGAAAGCGCCATTTTCTGGGGCAGCTGCGGACTGCAATTCGCAGTAGGGGTGCCCAGAAAGCTTGGGCACCTTGCTTTGCGGATTCCAATCCCCAGCTGCCTAGTTGTACCTGGCTGGACACAAAAGTTGGGCGAAGCCCAATTTATGAAATAATTAAAAAAAGGTGGTTCCCTATATTTTTGGTTCCCAGCCGGGTACAAATAGGCAGCTGGGGGTTGGGGGCAACCCGTAGCTGCCTGCTGTACCTGGCTAGCATACAAAAACATGGCGAAGCCCACGTAACTTTTTTGGGGGCAAAAAACTCCTGCATACAGTCCTGGATGGACACAAGTAAAAAAAGAAAAAATACAGCTCACCATATGATATTATGCTGGTAAATTCATGTTATAGAGGTCAGATGGTGCATGGAATAAGGGAGGCTCAAACGTAATTGCAGCAAAAAGAAAAAAATATCCAGCAGCAACGTCTTCATAGGGAAAATATTTTTCTTAAAATTCCATTTTATTGAAAACTAATTAAAAAACATAGTGCAGCAAGTTATAAACACACGGTTGACACGTTTCAGAAGTTAGACTTCGTTAATCATAACCATTGTTGTTATGGTTATGATTAAGGAAGTCTAACTTCTTAAACGCGTCAACCGCGTGTTTATTACTTGCTGCACTATGTTTTTTAATTAGTTTTCAATAAAATGGAATTTTAAGAAAAATATTTTCCCTATGACGACGTTGCTGATGGATATTTTTTTCTTTTTACTGCAGTCCTGGATGGAGTTTGCTGAGTCTTGTAGTTCTGCAGCTGCTGTCTGCTGTCTGTCTGTATGGAGGAGAGCAGCTGTAGAACTACAAGGGTCAGCATGCTCAATTCACTAGTGTATGTAGGAGAGCAGACAGCAGCTGCAGAACTACAAGGCTCAGCATGCTCCATTCACTACTGTATGCAGGAGAGCAGACAGCAGCTGCAGAACTACAAGGCTCAGCAAACTCCATCCAGGACTGTATGCAGGAGTTTTTTGCCCACCAAAAAAATGATGTGGGCTTCACCATATTTTTGTATGCTAGCCAGGTTCAGCAGTCAGGTACGGCTGCCCCCAACCCCCAGCTGCCTATTTGTACCCAGCTGGGAACTAAAAAAATAGGGAAGCCCTTTTTTTAATTATTTCATGAATTTCATGAAATAATTAAAAAAAAATCGACATGAGCTGTGCCCCATTTTTGTGTCCAGCCAGATACAACTAGGCAGCTGGGGATTGGAATCCTCAGCACAGGTTGACCCGAGCTTTTTGGGCCGCTCTGCTGTGAATTGCAGTTCGCAGCCACCCCAGAAAATGGCGCTTTCATAGAAGCGCCATCATCTGGCTCTGTATCCAACTCTTCCAGCAGCCCTGAAGCCGGGTGGCTTGCTTGGTAATAATGGGTTAATACTAGCTTTGTTTTACTAGCTAGTATTAAGCCAGTGATTCTTAATGTCAGGCAAGTTTGACCCGGACATTAAGAATCTCCAATAAAGGGTTAAAAAAAAGACACCACACAGAGAAAAAATACTTTAATAGAAATAAATACACAGACACTCTTAGACACTCCATGTTTATTACTCCCTGTCACCCCTCCACAATCCTGGTCTTCTGTCTTCTTTCTCCTTTAACCCATGCAGCTCTGCTACATCAGACAGCACTGCATGGGAGGAAGACGCTGCTGCTCCCCGTACAGTCTAATCACTCAGTGAGAGTGAGCAGAGGCAGATGGGAAGATGGATGGTGGAAAATACAGTGATATTCTTCAGTAAAACTTGTTAAAGTATGTCAGGGATTTGAGACTGAAATGGAGGTTCACCTTACAACAAGCCAATCACCCAAAGCATACTGCTAAAGCAACACTCGAGTGTTTTAAGGGAAAAAGTGTTAATGTATTAGAGTGGCTTAGTCAAAGCCCAGACTATAATCCAATTGAGAATCTGTGGTCAGACATGAAGATTACTGTTCTCCTGAGGAAACCATCTAACTTGAAAGAGATGGAGCACTTTTGCCTTGAGCAATCTCAGTGGAAAGATGTAGAAAGCTCATAGAGACTTAGGGGTACTTTGCACACTACGACATCGCAGGTGCAATGTCGGTGGGATCAAATTGAAAGTGACGCACATCCGGCATCGCAGGCGACATCATAGTGTGTAAAGCCTAGATGATACGATTAACGAGCGCAAAAGCGTCGTAATCGTATCATCGGTGTAGCGTCGGCGTAATCCATAATTACGCTGATGCGATGGTCCGATATTGTTCCTCGCTCCAGAAGCAGCACACATCGCTGTGTGTGAAGCCGCAGGAGCGAGGAACATCTCCTACTGGCGTCTCCGCGTCTCCCGTAGGATATAGAATACCATAAAAATCCATTAGGCATCACACATGATCTCAAAATGTGAGAAAACCACGGGAAAAACAACAACGGGGTTTAAAACCGTGGAGAAAGGTGCACACCACAGGCAGCAATCAAAAAACAGGAGAACAAAAGTGGCTAATATGCAAAGAATTACAAGTATTTATTCAAAAGTATACAATACATTACAAAAATAACGTGGAGAAGAGATAAAGGACATGACAGAAAACTGGCATAATAGGTGGTAGAACAATTAGTACAAAAAGCTGCACTGAAGGCTGAAAAGGTACAATACTATGCATACACAATGTAAGTATATAATCAATCACAAAGACATACCCAGAGCAGCCAAAATGAAAAGGTATTAAAGTGCCAGTTGTGCAGAGGATGGAGGTCTGGATACCCCCCTAGGAAGGGTAACGCGCGTTTCGCGTGAGCAGAGTAGCACGCTTCATCAGACCGTGAGGGATACAATTTTCTCCGTTACCGGAAGTACTAAATGGGCCAGGTGACCCGTCACATGACCGTCGTTAACCAATGAATGGTGAGAAAGTCGGCGCATGCGCGGTCGGCGCAGGCGGCCGGGGATGCGCGCACAGCGTCAGGCAGGGCGTGCACGAGAGGGGGCGTAGCCCCCAGTCCTGCACGCCGCTGCCAAGGAGACGCCGTCGGGCAAGCCGGGACGCCAAGCGCGGGCCACGCATGCGCACAGATACACCATCCACCTTGGGAAGACAACACCTAAAGATAATTCTTACTCAGTACGTAAACGTAGATAGGGTCCGCCGGATGCCCAAAAGTAGGTCATATCGAAACATATAAAAGTAAGTCCAGAGAATAAGATAGAATAATTGGCAGATGTTAGATATCCATGGCGAGCACACATGCAGACGTAAAAACTCCGAAGTGGATTCTTCAAAACGACAGTGGTGGTTAAATGCTGGTCACATGAAACGGAGAAAAGGAACTATGAAAAAAATGTGAAAATAAGAAAAAAATATATTAAGAACAATATAAAAACATATAAAAATCTGGGACAAATGCCGAGGAATGAAAAGCAGGCAAATGCTCCAGAACTGAAGGGGGGGAGGAGGGAGGGACTACAAGAAAGGGGCAAAGCTAAGGGACTCATTCAGGCCAGCTGGGGTCATAGAGCCCAAGATGGTAATCCACTTAGTTTCCTTTTGGGCAAGGATTTTCCTAACATTGCCACCCCTGCTGCCGACATGAATTACATCTATACCCTTAATCCTAAGGGACTTGCTATTACAGTCATGATGACTCCGGAAATGTCGGGGCAGGGTTTTAAGGGTGGAAATATCCACCACCGTCTTGGCCGCACCAATGTCCCTCACATGTTCACGGACCCTGATTCGGAGTTCCCGTGAAGTCAGACCAATGTAGACCTTCGGACAGCCGCAAGTGGCATAATAAACCACATTCGAGGTTGCACAGGAAACGTAACACCTGATGTCAAAGGTGCGGCTGCCATCTACAGTTGTAAAGGTCTTGCTGCGGGGGACATTGGTGCAGGCAAGACAGTGGCCACACGGAAAACAACCGTGTATAGGGGCAATATGGCCAAAAGGATGGGACACCGCTGGAACGTAATGGCTACGCACAAGATAGTCTTTAAGGTTCTTAGAGCGTCGTGCCGTCATAAGTGGGTGGTCAGGCAGATGGGAACTCAGACTCGGGTCGCTCTTCAGGATTGGCCAGTGTTTATTAGGAATACCGCGCATAGTTTGCCACTCATGATTAAATGTCGAGATGAAACGAACCTCTCCGAACCCCCTACTCCCTCGACCAGAAGACTGTAGGAGCTCCTGCCTCTGGGTATTCCGAGCCCGATTGTAACCCTTCTTGATGGAGCGATGACTATATCCCCTAGCAACTAATCTAGACTTAAGATCTTCAGCCTGGGTCTTAAAATTATCAGAGGTAGAGCAGATCCGCTTCATTCTGAGAAACTGACCAACCGGGATGGCTTGAATGGTACTAAAAGTGTGGGAGGATGAAGCGTGTAAAAGGGAGTTGACCGATGTCGGTTTCCTAAAGACATCCGTCTGTAGTTGCCGACACGGGTCAACTCCAATAGAAATATCTAAGAAATCAATCTGCTGTAAATCAAATTTGTATGTGAGTTTGAGATTAATGGAATTATGATTCAATGTATCCATAAATAAAGTAAGCTGCTCCGCTGTACCCTGCCAAAGAATAAACACATCATCGATGTATCTAATCCAGCACTGCGCATGGGCCGCCGCCTGGACGCCCTCGTCGCCAAAAATGCCCCTCTCCCAATAGCCGAGGAACAGATTGGCGTACGAAGGCGCACAGGCCGCGCCCATCGCAGTGCCGCGTGTCTGTAAATAAAAACGATCTTTGAATAAGAAAAAATTATGTGTAAGAATGAAACGGAGCAGCTCAAGTATAAGTTCACAAAAATGGCCATCCCGGTTGGTGTTGCCCAGAAAGAAGCGGACCGCCTCCAAACCATCCTCATGATTGATGCTCGTATATAAGGCCTCAATGTCTGCTGTCACCAAGAGGGTATCAGTATCCACAAAAATCCCATCAACCCGATTCAGGACATCCGTCGTGTCTTTGGCGTACGATGGTAAGGTCTCAACGAGTGGCTTAAGATAGTAATCTATAAATCGGCACACTGGATCGCAAAGACTATCAATGCCAGACACGATCGGACGCCCCGGCGGGTTTTCGGGATTTTTGTGGATTTTGGGCAGAAGGTAAAATGTCGGAATCTTAGGAAAAGTTACAACTAAGCCATCAAAGACTTTTTTCGTAATGATGCCATCCTCAAAAGCTCCAAACAGTATCCGGTGGAGTAGGTCGGAATAGGGGACCAGAGGGCTCGAATCTAATCTTGAGTAGGTTTGTCTGTCGCGTAACTGGCGATATGCCTCTTTTTCATATAAACTATTGGGCCAGACCACAATGTTGCCTCCCTTGTCCGCCGGTTTTATCTGGACATCATCAAGATTTTGTAAATCACGAAGTGCCCTCCTCTGTGCATGGTTAAGATTATCAAATCTACGTCTTGTAGATAAAAGTTTAAATTCGTCAGAGACAAGTCTAGTGAAAATCTCTACAGAGGAGCAGAGGGACAAGGGAGGGAACCGTGTGGAACGTGGTAAGATGGAAGGTGGAAAGACGCCTTGTTGATCTACCTGTTGTTCACTCAGTAGGTCTTCCAAAGCCTGAAGAGCTTCTTGTTCTGCCCGGTCGGTAGAGTTAAAAGACAGAGGATTTTTGGAATGTAACTTTTTCAACAGGACCTTGCGAGAGAAAATATGGAGGTCCTTCAAGGCTGTAAAAAAATTAAATGAATTAGTGGGAGAAAAACTAAGACCTTTAGATAATAAATCAATCTGGGTTTGAGAAAGTGCATGTGAAGACAGGTTAATTACCTGTAGAGCATTTTTGTGTTGTTGTCTAGTCATGGGGGGATCAGTTAGAGGTCTAGGCGTATCCACCTGTTTCTTCTTATATTTCCTTTGGGGTATAAGCATCCTATTACCGGATGTGGAAGGATCGTACGCCTCTATGGAAGATTCCTCACCTGAGGTATAGGACCGTGTTGAGGTAGATCTGGAGCGTGATCGATTCTGATGAAATCGTCTAAATGGTCTAGATCGGTCAGATGACATTCTCCATTTATAAACCCTATTGGATTGCAGATCCAATTCATCTCGGTGGAATTTTTTGATTTTGCTGTCCTTAACTTCCTTCTCCCATCTGGACATATCATTCTCAATATCAGTCTCAAAAATTTTGAAGGCCTCCGTACTGAGTCCCGCAATGATCCTGTTTTGTAAATCAGCTGTCTCTGTTTCAATTGCCCGAAGTTGTGAGCTGTTAAGGTCACATAGTAGTTGAATGAAACCCTTCGAACAATTATTAGCAAAATCTTCCCATTTGTCTTTAAAGGTATTATCATCTATATCGAATGATGGGAACACCTGGACCCTCAGTCCTCGTGGTATGAGTCCCTGTTGTAGATACCGTTCCAAAAAGGCACGGTTCCACCATATTTTGGTGCGTTTATGAATGAGCCCCTTATACTTGGCCACCTCATCCCGCAGGCTCACCTCACCCGACCTGGCATCTGCACCACTGTCATGTCTGAAAAAATCATTGAGCTGAGACCGCCATGTCTCTTCTCGCACATGGAAATCCATAGCCATCAATGGAGACACTGTGCAAAACACAGAAAGCAGAGTTAGAATACCATAAAAATCCATTAGGCATCACACATGATCTCAAAATGTGAGAAAACCACGGGAAAAACAACAACGGGGTTTAAAACCGTGGAGAAAGGTGCACACCACAGGCAGCAATCAAAAAACAGGAGAACAAAAGTGGCTAATATGCAAAGAATTACAAGTATTTATTCAAAAGTATACAATACATTACAAAAATAACGTGGAGAAGAGATAAAGGACATGACAGAAAACTGGCATAATAGGTGGTAGAACAATTAGTACAAAAAGCTGCACTGAAGGCTGAAAAGGTACAATACTATGCATACACAATGTAAGTATATAATCAATCACAAAGACATACCCAGAGCAGCCAAAATGAAAAGGTATTAAAGTGCCAGTTGTGCAGAGGATGGAGGTCTGGATACCCCCCTAGGAAGGGTAACGCGCATTTCGCGTGAGCAGAGTAGCACGCTTCATCAGACCGTGAGGGATACAATTTTCTCCGTTACCGGAAGTACTAAATGGGCCAGGTGACCCGTCACATGACCGTCGTTAACCAATGAATGGTGAGAAAGTCGGCGCATGCGCGGTCGGCGCAGGCGGCCGGGGATGCGCGCACAGCGTCAGGCAGGGCGTGCACGAGAGGGGGCGTAGCCCCCAGTCCTGCACGCCGCTGCCAAGGAGACGCCGTCGGGCAAGCCGGGACGCCAAGCGCGGGCCACGCATGCGCACAGATACACCATCCACCTTGGGAAGACAACACCTAAAGATAATTCTTACTCAGTACGTAAACGTAGATAGGGTCCGCCGGATGCCCAAAAGTAGGTCATATCGAAACATATAAAAGTAAGTCCAGAGAATAAGATAGAATAATTGGCAGATGTTAGATATCCATGGCGAGCACACATGCAGACGTAAAAACTCCGAAGTGGATTCTTCAAAACGACAGTGGTGGTTAAATGCTGGTCACATGAAACGGAGAAAAGGAACTATGAAAAAAATGTGAAAATAAGAAAAAAATATATTAAGAACAATATAAAAACATATAAAAATCTGGGACAAATGCCGAGGAATGAAAAGCAGGCAAATGCTCCAGAACTGAAGGGGGGGAGGAGGGAGGGACTACAAGAAAGGGGCAAAGCTAAGGGACTCATTCAGGCCAGCTGGGGTCATAGAGCCCAAGATGGTAATCCACTTAGTTTCCTTTTGGGCAAGGATTTTCCTAACATTGCCACCCCTGCTGCCGACATCTCCTACTGGCGTCACCGCGTCTCCCGTAGGATATGCGTAAGGGAGAAGGTGGGCGGGATGTTTACATCCCGCTCATCTCCGCCCCTCCGCTCCTATTGGCCGCCTGCCGTGTGACGTCGCAGTGACGCCGTACGACCCGCCCCCTTAATAAGGAGGCGGGTCGTCGGCCAGAGCGACGTCCCAGGACAGGTGAGTGCATGTGAAGCTGCCGTAGCGATAATGTTCGCTACGGCAGCTATAACAAGGATATCGCAGCTGCGACGGGGGCGGGGACTATCACGCTAGGCATCGCAGCATCGGCTTGCGATGTCGCAGCGTACAAAGTACCCCTTTCAGCCATAATCACCAAATAAGGAGGCTCTACAAAGTACTGACTTTATGGGCTTGAATAGTTATGCACACTGAAATTTGTTATTTTGTCCTATTTGTTGTTTGCTTCCCAATATAAAGAAAACAAAATGAAAACAATTGTAGGCCTGTTCTTTACATGAACTGATGCAAATAGTGATGGTCGGTATAGGGGAGACTTGCCCGATCATTTTGTAAAGATCGGGATCGAGATAGCACGATCTTGCGTCCGATATCCGATCTTGGACTTTACAGTTATGGGATGGGGCGGGGGGGCTGTAAAATAAAGAATATAGTTATTAATAAACCTTGGAATTATACTTACAGGTCCCGCGACGCGTCCTGCAGACTCTGTCTCCCGCCACATCTGCTTCCGAGTCCGATCATTTCTGTACCCTCCCGGTAACCAGCACTGACTGAAAGGACCTTCCGTTACGTCATAACCATGTGACCAGTCACATGTGAATGTTGCATTACCTCTTTGGCTACAGACTGGTCACATGGCTAAGATGTCATGCAAGGTCCTGTAGTGTCAGTGGACAGGGATAGGTGAGCATGTTCGCCGGTACTCGGTGCTCGTCCAAGCATCTCAGTACTCAGTATACTCGGCAAGCGCCGAGTATCGGCGAGATGCTCGAGCACATGGTCAGCTCCCCCTCCCTGCATGTTGGCACTCTTTACAGCGTGAGCCCACATGCAGGGATTGGCTGCCACGCACTGTCATAGCACAGCCGGTGAATAGCGGCACCGGGAATCAGGTGATCGGAGATCACCGTTACTATAGTAACCTGCTCGTTAGGTTACTATAGCAACGGTAGCAGCAGTGATGTCACCGCTTACCATCCTGCAGCCTCTGCTCACTCATTGAGTGATTAGACTGCACGGGGAGCAGAAGCATTCTTCCCTCCCCCGTGCTTTCTGATAAAGCAGAGCTGCATCAGTTGAAGAAACAGAAGACCAGGATCATGGAGGGGTGAGAGTGAGTGTGTCTGTGTATTTATTTCTAATAAAGTATTTTTTTCTCTGTGTGGTGTCTTTTTTTTAACCCTTTATTGGAGATTGTTAATGGTCAAGTCAAACTTTGCCTGACATTAAGAATCTCGGGCTTAATACCAGCTGGTAAAATAAATCTGGTATTAACCCCTTATTACCCAGCGTGCCACCCGACACCAGGGCCGCTGGAAGAGTTGGATACAGCATCAGAAGATGGCACTTCTATGAAAGCACAATTTTCTGGGGCAGCTACAAACTGCAATTCGCAGCAGAGGGGCTCAAAAAGCTTGGGCCACCCTGCGTTGCGGATTTCATTCCCCAGCTGCCTAGTTGTACCTAGCTGGACACAAAAATTGGACGAAAGCCATGTTGTTGTTTTTTTAATTATTTCATGAAATTCAGGCTTCCCTATATTTTTTGGTTCCCAACTGAGTACAAATAGGCAGTTGGGGGTTGGGAATCATTTCAATCCAGAAATATTACTGAGTCCATCAGTTGTTAGATATACGAAACTGAAATAGCTGTTGCAAAAACCCAAGTTGTTATAAAGAAAAAAGGTTAACATTAATAGGGGTGCCCAAACTTTTTCATATGACTGTATATCTATAATTCCAAGCAATACATTTTGTAATTATTTTCTGAAAATAATAGTTTATAGAATAAAAAAGCAATTTACATTTTACTCAAAAATATACCCATAAAGAGAAAAATCAGAAAAACTGAAAATTTTACAGTGGTCTCTTAATTTTTGCCAGAGATATATATACAGTTAGGTCCAGAAATATTTGGACAGTGACACAATTTTCGCGAGTTGGGCTCTGCATGCCACCACATTGGATTTGAAATGAAACCTCTACAACAGAATTCAAGTGCAGATTGTAATGTTTAATTTGAAGGTTTGAACAAAAATATCTGATAGAAATTGTAGGAATTGTACACATTTCTTTACAAACACTCCACATTTTAGGAGGTCAAAAGTAATTGGACAAATAAACCAAACCCAAACAAAATATTTTTATTTTCAATATTTTGTTGCGAATCCTTTGGAGGCAATCACTGCCTTAAGTTTGGAACCCATGGACATCACCAAACGCTGGGTTTCCTCCTTCTTAATGCTTTGCCAGGCCTTTACAGCCGCAGCCTTCAGGTCTTGCTTGTTTGTGGGTCTTTCCGTCTTAAGTCTGGATTTGAGCAAGTGAAATGCATGCTCAATTGGGTTAAGATCTGGTGATTGACTTGGCCATTGCAGAATGTTCCACTTTTTTGCACTCATGAACTCCTGGGTAGCTTTGGCTGTATGCTTGGGGTCATTGTCCATCTGTACTATGAAGCGCCGTCCGATCAACTTTGTGGCATTTGGCTGAATCTGGGCTGAAAGTATATCCCGGTACACTTCAGAATTCATCCGGCTACTCTTGTCTGCTGTTATGTCATCAATAAACACAAGTGACCCAATGCCATTGAAAGCCATGCATGCCCATGCCATCACGTTGCCTCCACCATGTTTTACAGAGGATGTGGTGTGCCTTGGATCATGTGCCGTTCCCTTTCTTCTCCAAACTTTTTTCTTCCCATCATTCTGGTACAGGTTGATCTTCGTCTCATCTGTCCATAGAATACTTTTCCAGAACTGAGCTGGCTTCATGAGGTGTTTTTCAGCAAATTTAACTCTGGCCTGTCTATTTTTGGAATTGATGAATGGTTTGCATCTAGATGTGAACCCTTTGTATTTACTTTCACGGAGTCTTCTCTTTACTGTTGACTTAGAGACAGATACACCTACTTCACTGAGAGTGTTCTGGACTTCAGTTGATGTTGTGAACGGGTTCTTCTTCACCAAAGAAAGTATGCGGCGATCATCCACCACTGTTGTCATCCGTGGACGCCCAGGCCTTTTTGAGTTCCCAAGCTCACCAGTCAATTCCTTTTTTCTCAGAATGTACCCGACTGTTGATTTTGCTACTCCAAGCATGTCTGCTATCTCTGATGGATTTTTTCTTTTTTTTCAGCCTCAGGATGTTCTGCTTCACCTCCATTGAGAGTTCCTTAGACCGCATGTTGTCTGGTCACAGCAACAGCTTCCAAATTCAAAACCACACACCTGTAATCAACCCCAGACCTTTTAACTACTTCATTGATTACAGGTTAACGAGGGAGACGCCTTCAGAGTTAATTGCAGCCCTTAGAGTCCCTTGTCCAATTACTTTTGGTCCCTTGAAAAAGAGGAGGCTATGCATTACAGAGCTATGATTCCTAAACCCTTTCTCCGATTTGGATGTGAAAACTCTCATATTGCAGCTGGGAGTGTGCACTTTCAGCCCATATTATATAAATAATTGTATTTCTGAACATGTTTTTGTAAACAGCTAAAATAACAAAACTTGTGTCACTGTCCAAATATTTCTGGCCCTGACTGTACATATATATATATTTATATATATATATATATATATATATATATATATATATATATATATATATATATATATAGTTGTATAAAAATAAATAATTTAAAAAAATGACTTGGTGCTCCGTGGTATTTTTGATTATCAGACAAATAAAGCGGACGGCTACGGGCTGCCACCCCCACCCCCATGTGCTTGGCTTTACCTGACTGGCAATTAAAATACAGGGAAGCCCATTAATTTTTTTTAATTATTTAAAAAAATAATAATAAAAAAAAATGCATGGGCTCCCGCCGTATTTTGATTGCCAGTCAGGTGAAGCCAGGCAGCTGGGGGCTGGGATTCTCCGCAGCCCACAGCCGGCCTTGGAAATGGCGCGTTGTTTCTTAGCGTCATTTCCTGGTGTGTTACCCGGCTCGTCCAGCAGTCGTGATGGCAGTGGCACGTTGGGTAATAAAGGGGTTAATACCAGCTTTGTATTCTTAGATGGTACTAAGCCCGAAATTCATGGTGTCATGACAAATTAGACATGGCCACCATGAATGTCTAGTAAACAGTAAAACAAAAAATACAACACATAGAAAAACATTTTTTATTAGAAATAAAACAAAAAAAACATTTAGAGACTCCATCTTTATTATAAAAAAAAAATCCTAAATCCGATGTAATCCACAGGGACAGCAATGTCAACTCTGCACAGACACAGTCTATACAAAGTCTATACAAAGTGAGAAGCACAGAGAGCCATGTCAGCTCTGCTACATCAAGCAGCCTGACAGTGACGGTATGATTGCACTTGCACTTGCATCTCGCATCGCATCACCCCGCACCTGACGCTCTCCGGACAGGAGCGCATCAGCTGCATGGAAATACATACAGCCAACCCGTTCCTGTTGGGAGATTGTGCGCCGTGATGCGATGTGACACTCGCACAGTGACAATCCAAGTTCAGGTAAGAGGACCTTTGATGACATCATAACCATGTGACCAGACTGGAAGGTCATTTAGTCACTAGTGATTACCGGGGGGCACAGCAATGATCGGACGGACGTGGAAGTAGAAGCGGAAAGGAGACAGAGTCTGCAGGATGCGTTGCAGGACCTGTAAGTAGAGTTGAGCGCGGTTCGCGGTTCGAGGTTCCCCAGTTCTAGGCTCGAGTGATTATGGGGCCTGTTCTAGATCGAACTTGAACTCGAGCTTTTTGCAAAAGCTCGATTGTTCTAGAAACGTTCGAGAACGGTTCTAGCAGCAAAAAAACAGCTAATTCCTAGCTGGCTTTCCGCTGTAATAGTGTAAGTCACTCTGTGACTCACACTATTATGAAATTTCAGTGTATAGTGTGCGGGAACAGCGCCTTCAGATCATTGTTGTATGGATAATGGCGATCGCCATTTTTTTTTTTTTTTTCTTGTCTTCCTTCCCTAAGCGCGCGCGTGTAGTGGGGAGGGCCAGCATGTCAGCCAATCCCAGACACACACACAGCTAAGTGGACTTTTAGCCAGAGAAGAAACGGCATGTGTGATAGGATGTCCATGTCACATGTCCCTGCATTATAAAAACGAGTATCTGCCCGTCCGGACGCCATTATCTCTTCTGCGTCCTTGGTGTCAGACATCACTGGCGCAGCTCCGTCCTTTGTCCTATCGCCGATACTGCTGTATGCGCTCCATACACAGCGCTGGACAGCTTAGGGATAGCACTTTCTATCAGTCCTTTTAAGGGCTCGTACCGGCAGGGTCAGAGCCATAGGTGACAGGTCCTGAAAACAGAGACAGCGTCTGTGTAGCTAAGGTCAGGGATTTCCTCGCTGCATTTCCCCATTAGGAGGGAATAGAAAGGCAGGCTTCCTTTCCTCTACCCAGAGCCCCACAATCCTGGCACTGTGCCCTCCTGTCCTCTGCACACTCCAACTCATTATAACTAAGCCATTATACTAGCAAACACTGAGTGTACCTAGTGGCATCCTAAACGTAACTATTGGACTTCTGTATAGTCCCAGTAGTGCACAGATATTTGCAGCACGTCTGCCTGCATTACACACTCAAACTGATAGTTACTAAGCCATTATACTAGCAAACACTGAGTGTACCTAGTGTCATCCTAAACGTGGCTGTTGGACTTCTGTATAGTCCCAGTAGTGCACAGATATTTGCAGCACGTCTGCCTGCATTGCACACTCAAACTCATTGTTACTAAGCCATTATACTAGCAAACACTGAGTGAACTTAGTGGCATCCTAAACGTGGCTGTTGGACTTCTGTATAGTCCCAGTAGTGCACAGATATTTGCAGCACGTCTGCCTGCATTGCACACTCAAACTGATAGTTACTAAGAAATTATACTAGCAAACACTGAGTGTACCTAGTGTCATCCTAAACGTGGCTGTTGGACTTCTGTATAGTCCCAGTAGTGCACAGATATTTGCAGCACGTCTGCCTGCATTGCACATTCAAACTGATAGTTACTAAGCCATTATACTAGCAAACACTGAGTGAACTTCGTGTCAACCTAAACGTGGCTGTTGGACTTCTGTATAGTCCCAATAGTGCACAGATATTTGCAGCACGTCTGCCTGCATTGCACACTCAAACTGATAGTTACTAAGCCATTATACTAGCAAACACTGAGTGAACTTAGTGTCATCCTAAACGTGGCTGTTGGACTTCTGTATAGTCCCAGTAGTGCACAGATATTTGCAGCACGTCTGCCTGCATTGCACACTCAAACTGGTAGTTACTAAGCCATTATACTAGCAAACACTGAGTGTACCTAGTGTCATCCTAAACGTGGCTGTTGGACTTCTGTATTGTCCCACTAGTGCACAGATATTTGCAGCACGTCTGCCTGCATTGCACACTCAAACTGATAGTTAATAAGCCATTATACTAGCAATTTATGCTGCCAGTTTAAGGGCCGTAGTTGCATTGTCAGGGATAGTTATTCTTTATTATTCTGCTGTTAAAGCTAGACCACCTCTCAATTTTTACTACCACATTTTCAGTGCACAATCTTCTCGCAATCAACGTGAGTGGCAAAATGACAGATGCTGGTGGAAAGGGGAAGAGGCGTGGTGGAAAAGGAAAAAAAGGGTTTGTCCGTGGGGAAGGTGGCAAAGCTCCATTATCATCTGCTGAAGATAGACCATCTACCAGCAAAAGTAAGATGTCTACTACTTACCGTGGTTAATCCGATGTGCTCCCTTTTTTACGGACACGAACAACAGGAACAAAGGTAGATGATGGCCAAAAAAGGAAAATGCTTGAATGGATCTCAAGTGGTCCAACAAGTGCCCTCTCAGCCACTTCAAGTACCGCATCCAAAAAACACCAGTCCTCTGAGTTGTCATCCCAATCAAACTTGCTTTCTCCCAGCTCTGAAGTCTCCATCAGCCCTGCACAGTATGGTGGAACTGAGATGGCTGAGTCTGCAGAGCTGTTCAGTCACCCCCTAAAAACACCAACCGTATAACATTCTCCACACCCTTTAGTTCGGATTTTTTTCAAATTAAACATGCCATTCTACGTTTTATTCCCCTGTTATGTCAAGATAATACTCTGAGTAACATCCTTCAATCTGGAGTTAACATAGTGGCTAGGAGGGCTTGTACAGTGGGGAATTTAGTGGCCCCAAGCAGATATGCTCCCAATAAAACTGGAAAATCGAATAAAAATTGGCTCAGTATGCAAGGATCCTTTAAATGTGGATCTAGCAGATGCGGTCTCTGCAAATTTATGCAGAACAATAAATCTTTCATAGACAACAATGGGGTGAATTTTGCGATTAAATCCTTTATAAATTGTGCCTCCACGCATGTAGTCTATGTCGCTACATGTGGTTCCTGTAATAAGTTTTATGTAGGGTGCACCTCTCGAGCCTTGAGAACCAGGATTTCGGAGCATATCCGTATTCCTATTGGATAGGACTTCACTAAACTATGCCGCATTGGTTAGGAAACGCTCCTTGTCAGGATTAACTAGGCATTATATAGAATGCCATACTGCAGATTTCACCACCTTGAAAATCACAGGCTTGGAGTTTATTCCCAGACCCCCACGAGGAGGCGATTGGTTTAAAGCCCTGCTGATGGCTGAAGCAAAATGGATTTTGAAATTAAATTCACGATATCCGAGCGGTTTTAATTACCGTTCAGATTTGCGCTTCATTTTCTAACCATATACATTAAAATCTATGTGGACCCTATTTTCCAGCACCAATCACCATAGGGGCCCTCCTCCAACCCACCCCCCCCCCTCCCCCTCCCCCTACCTGTCTTTACCCACCCAGTGTCCCAAGACTTATATATATATATACTGATCCCCAAATAAATAGAGTCATTAATATTAATGTTTCTGCTCTTTAAGATCGCTTTTGTGTTTATCCCCATATTCGGATCCTAGTTAATTATAAATATTAAACTTGCGAATTATTATATATTATATATGTCCCTTGATTAATTCAGGCTTTCCAGTGCCATTTGGTACCTTTGGTTAGTTGCCGCCCTCCCACCCTGGTCCCCCCACCTCCCCCTCCCCCCCTCTCCCCCCCTCCCCCTCTTCCCCCCCCCCTTCCTTCACCTAGGACACCTTATTTCAATTTTGGGTTCACCACCAAATAGAAATTAACATCTATATCAATGTCCTGGTATATATATATATATTTTTTGCGTCAACTCCATGCTACATTATAAACTTATTATTCTATAAATACATTTTATATGAAGGGACAGGGAAACCTAGCATTAGCATTTCCCAGGCAAATGGGAATATTTATGACCACTTTTTTGGTAGATTCACCCTACGGTTACGCCTTACATTCCAGACTTGGTCCCACTTTTATCACTTAAATTTAACTCCAATTTTATCATACAGGAGGTATGCAAAGCCGTTAAGCCTATATTCTAATACTTGCGCATGTATCCCAATCACTAATAAGAATGGTTTTTTTTTTTTTTTTTTTTTTTTCTTTTTTCTCGTCAGCCTCTCATTCATTCATCCATCTCTTGATATCTAATTTGGGAGTAACCATTACAAAATCGACGGTTATAGAATCAGTGCTATGGATGTGAGGGACAACAATAAAAAATAAAAAATATATTCACGAAAAGATTATAATATTTAATCTATATCTAATAGGCAGGAGAATAATTTAATTATATCCATCATCGCGATCCCCAATATACTAACCTTATGCCAAAATACAGCCTTAATATAATAAATGGGAAATAATTCGGGCTTTTAACCTCCAACCTTGTACATCCCCTATGAATGTTATCCACACAGAGATGTGTTAATTTGCAGCCAATGATCAAATAAATTATAAAAAATAAAAAATAAAGAATAAAAAATAAGTAGAAATAATAAAATGAACGATATCCAGGGTTCAGCTGGCGAATTCATAATTCCGTAATTATGGAATTATCCCTCGCCTTCTCCCCCCCCCCCCTCCCCCATCCCATCCTTCCCCCCCCCCCCCCTTCCTTCTCCCACCCCACCTCCCTGCATAACACTAGCCAAAGATTTGGCATTTTTCATTCTATATATCATACATTCTCCCTGTATAAGTTTATACACTATTGTATTTATTTGCACGGTTTTCTAATTAGTTGTCTGGATTTTTAGGGTTTTTTTGCGTTTATAATTGAATATGTATTTACTGAATATAGTGTGATTCATCGTTTATATGTTTATTATAACCTGGAACAGCAGTTTCAATCGTATAGAGCTTAAGAATTTCCTGTTATTTATCTGACTTTCCTTCTCCAACTTTCTTCTTATTTTTCTCCCCCTTCTTTTTTTTTTTTTTTTTTTTTTTTTTTTCTCTTTTTCCTGTGGTAATTAACACACTTTTCCACACATTTTTCCACCCCTCCCTTTTTCTCACTTAATGAGTAAGTCTATTTCAGTAGCTTCTTTGGATTCATGAGACACTTATGACTAAGGACTAGTTGGTTTTATTTTCAGTCCGAAACGCGTAAAGCCCTCATGAATTGCGCCTTTACTATGCAAGTTTATTTTCGGTCTTCACCATGTTTTTAAAGAACTTTCAATAAAGATCCTAAATGTTTTAAACCAAGGAGGAATTGTGCTGGATCACTCCCTCTCCCTCTCCTTCCCACATCTCAGTCACACTATAGCCTGGGAATCAGAGGGCTGCTCCCAAGCTACAGTGAGTACAGAACAGGAAATGGTCTGCAGTGATGCCCAGAACCTTTGTGACTCTGATTCAGGCCGTGAGGACCAAGTTTCTGAGCATAATGTTGACCCTTTGTCACA
The DNA here is from genome assembly GCF_048569485.1 of Anomaloglossus baeobatrachus. Classification (NCBI taxonomy): domain Eukaryota; kingdom Metazoa; phylum Chordata; class Amphibia; order Anura; family Aromobatidae; genus Anomaloglossus; species Anomaloglossus baeobatrachus. The sequence continues at coordinate 494,207,675 of NC_134353.1, read as the reverse complement.
AACTGTAACACCTGTGGTTATAGACAATGAGGAACATACTGATGAAGATGAGACGCAGATACCCGATTGGGATGACAACTTAAATATTCGGTCAGGGCAAGAAGAGGCTCGGTCTGAGGGGGAGGGGAGTGCAAACACAACAATTGATGATGAAGTTCTAGATCCCACCTACTGTCAACCCACAGTCAGGCACTCGAGGAGGTCAACAGAGGTGGTGGAGGAGGATGCAACTAATGACGAAGTTACCTTGCGCCTTCCTGGACAGAGTCGGAGTACTGGTAGCACGTCTACAACTGCATCCTCAGCCACCACTCTGCCTCTGAGCACTAGTCGGGGTGGATTAACAGGTCGCATGCCCTCTAAGCCTTGCCTAGCCTGGTCCTTTTTTGACATAGCAAAAGATCGCCCAAATTATGTGATCTGTAAAATTTGTCATGGTTCTCTTAGTAGAGGTCAAAACCTCAGCAGTTTGACAATTTCTTCCATGAATCGTCATATGAATAAATATCATATGTCCCGGTGGGAAGCTCACCGTGCTGCAATGCGGCCTAGCGGAGCGAACCATCCACCGCCTGCCCCTTCCAGTGCATCCGCGCGCTCTTCATCTTCTAGGACTGTGGGGACAGCTGTCACACCTGTTTGTCCACGCACAACTTCCACCACTGTAACTGCAACAGGCACTTTGCTTGGTAGGTCGTCAGTTGGTTTGGAAGGGGAAACAAGTGCGTGTGTACAGCTCTCTCAGACATCGATAGCACCAACGTTGGATGAAGGCAACATCATGTCTCCGCCTGCACTTTCCTCACAAACCTGCATTTTTCCAGGGACACCCTACTCAACACCGTCTACACACAGCAGCCAGATCTCTGTCCCTCAGATGTGGTCAAATAAAAGGCCATTTCCTGCGACCCATGACAAAGCTAAGAGGTTGACTCTATCCCTCTGTAAGCTCTTGGCTACCGAAATGCTGCCTTTCCGCCTAGTGGACACACAGGATTTTAGAGACCTTATGTCTGTTGCTGTGCCCCAGTACCAGATGCCTAGTCGCCACTACTTCTCTAAGAAAGGTGTGCCCGCGCTACACCAGCATGTCGCACAAAACATCACCGCTTCCTTGAGAAACTCTGTGTGTGAACGGGTGCATTTCACCACCGATACTTGGACCAGTAAGCATGGACAGGGACGTTACATGTCGCTGACTGGGCACTGGGTAACTATGGTGATAGATGGTGAAGGGTCTGCTGCACAAGTCTTGCCATCCCCACGACTTGTGTGTCAATCCTCTGTCTGTCCAAGTTCCGACACTGCTTCTGCCTCCTCCACCTCATCTGGGTCCTCCACCTCTGCCCCAAGCCTGCCTGGTCAGGCCACCAGCGTTCTCACTGCGCAGAAGGAATCACGCACCCCTCATTACTATGCTGGCAGCAGAGCGCAACGGCATCAGGCGGTCTTTAGCTTGACATGTCTTGGGAATAAGAGTCACACAGCTGAGGAGTTGTGGTCAGCTCTGCGGTCCGAGTTTAATAAATGGTTGTCTCCACTCAACCTGCAGCCTGGTAAGGCCGTGTGCGACAATGCTGCAAACCTGGGTGCGGCCCTTCGCCTGGGCAAGGTGACACACATACCTTGTATGGCTCACGTGTTGAACCTTGTCGTCCAGCAATTTTTAAAACACTATCCCGGTCTAGATGGCCTTCTGACCAGGGCACGAAAACTGTCTGCTCACTTCCGCCATTCAAGAGCCGCAGCTGAGCGACTTGCATCGCTCCAGAAGCCTTTCGGCCTGCCGGTTCATTGCCTGAAATGCGATGTGGCGACACGCTGGAATTCAACTCTCCACATGTTACAGCGACCGTGGCAGCACCACCGAGCCCTGGTGCAATACGTCATGACGTATAGCCTGGGCCAACAAGATGCAGAGGTGGGGCAGATCACCCTGATGGAGTGGTCTCAGATCAAGGACCTATGCACCCTTCTGCACAGTTTCGACATGGCGGCGAATATGTTTAGCGCTGACAATGCCATTATCAGCATGACAATTCCAGTCATTTACATGCTGGAGCACACGCTAAACACTATTCGGAGTCAGGGGGTGGGACAACAGGAAGGGGAGGAACTACAGGAGGATTCATATGCGCAAGGGACAACAACATCACCAAGGTTCAGACGTTCATCATCACCAACGCAGCAGGCATGGGACCATGGGGGACAGGGATCAACAAGGGCACATAGTAGCAGGCTAAATGTTGAGGAAGGTGCAGGAGAACATGAAGAAATGGAGGACGAACTGTCCATGGACATGGAAGACTCAGCAGATGAGGGAGACCTTGGTCAAATTTCTGTTGAAAGAGGTTGGGGGGAGATGTCAGAGGAAGAAAGAACGGTTAGCACCTCTATGCCACAAACACAGCGTGGACTTGGTCCGCATGGCTGCGCAAGACACATGAGTGCCTTCTTGTTGCACTACCTCCAACATGACCCTCGTATTGTCAAAATTAGAAGTGATGATGACTACTGGATTGCCACACTATTAGATCCCCGGTACAAGTCCAAATTTTGTGACATAATTCCAGCCATAGAAAGGGACGCACGTATGCAGGAGTATCAGCAGAAGCTGTTACTCGATCTTAGCTCGGCTTTTCCACCAAACAACCGTGCAGGTGCAGGGAGTGATTCTCCCAGTTGTAACTTGACAAACATGGGACGGTCTCGTCATCTTCAACAGTCTACCCGTACCAGTAGGACCGTATCTGGTGCTGGTAACAGCAATTTTATGGAATCTTTTCATAATTTTTTTAGACCCTCCTTTGCAAGGCCACCAGAGACAACAAGTCTGACACATAGTCAACAGCTGGAGAGGATGATACAGGAGTATCTCCAAATGAACATCGATGCCATGACTTTGCAAATGGAGCCTTGCTCCTTTTGGGCTTCAAATCTAGAAAAATGGCCAGAGCTCTCCAGTTACGCCTTGGAGATTTTGTCGTGTCCAGCTGCCAGCGTTGTCTCTGAACGTGTCTTCAGTGCTGCTGGGTGTGTGCTGACAGATAAGCGCACGCGTCTGTCCAGTGACAATGTGGACAGACTGACGTTCATCAAAATGAACAAGTCATGGATCCAGAAGGAATTTACTACCCCTGTGTCATCCTGGGGAGAGTAAATGCTTGTGGATTTGGAATGTGCTTGATGCAAATCAAAACATCCTGTTTATAACTAGGGCACAAGTGCTGCCACTGATAAGGTGTCTGTGTGGGGCCCAATTTTTGGAAAAAAAGGGAGACTCCGCTTGGAGTAACCCTTGCTTGCTGTGGTTTTTAAAAATGATCCAAGATGAACAGAGCTCGGATCAGGAAAGACTTTGCTACCTACCCCGAGCTCATCCTGGGGACGGTTAAGAATAGCGTATTTTTGAATGTGCTTGATGCAAATCAAAACATCCTGTTTGCAACTAGGGCACAACTGCTGCCACTGATAAGGTGTCTGTGTGGGGCCCAATTTTTGGAAAAAAAGGGAGACTCCGCTTGGAGTAACCCTTGCTTGCTGTGTTTTTTAAAAATGATCCAAGATGAACAGAGCTGGGATCAGGAAATACTTTGGTACCAACCCCGGTGTCATCCTGGGGACGGTTAAGAATAGCGTATTTTTGAATGTGCTTGATGCAAATCTAGCTGTGAAGTGTACAACTAGGGCACAAGTGCTGCAACTGAATGGGTGGGTGTGTGTGGGGCCCAATTTTTGGAAAAAAAGGGAGACTCCGCTTGGAGTCACCTTGCGGTGTTTTACATGATTTTAGAAGGACGTGCCATGCCTATATCTGTGTGTCCTTCTCTTTTTCCTTGTCCAGCTCTTTTGTTTTCGCATGAGTATATGTCCTTGCCACTTTCCCATGTGTTTGTGTTGTGTTGTGAGTTGTTTGTCACCTTTTGGACACCTTTGAGGGTGTTTTCTAGGTGTTTTTATGTGTTTGTGATTGCCTGCCATTGTTTCCTATGCAGTTCGAGTTCGGTTCGTCGAACGTTCGACGAACCAAACTCGAACGGGACGTCCGTTCGGCGAACCGACCTCGAGCCGAACCGCGACCGGTTTGCTCATCTCTACCTGTAAGTATGATCATAATGTTTTTTAATAATGTGCTTTTTTTTTTTACAGCCCCTGGACCCAAACTGGACCTGATCTGTAACACGAGCTTCCCAGGAAAGCTCGTGATCAGGCTCGTGTACACGATCACTATGTGATCGTGTACGATCCCCGACCTTTACAGATCGGGATCGCTCATCACTAGATACAAACCCTCAAAAAAAAGATAAATTCTTGGTTGTGAGATAGCAAAACACGAAAAAATGCTAAGGGGGCGGAATAGTTTTGCAAGGAACTGTATACACAATAAGTAAATGAACAACAGTCCTTGAACATCATACAAATACATATCTCAAAATGCTGCCAACATTTGTAAGAAATTATTATTATTTATGAGGCTCACTTTTTATAGATGTATATTTTATATTACAAGTGAGCAGTATCAGTAAAATACCTGCCACAGTTAATAATGGATAAGTCTGCTACTATGAAAACATATTCTTGAAATAGTTTTGGTCAAAACAATATTCTAAACATGGATTGGAAATGATATGAATTAATGTATGTTAATACAATCAACCTATTTACACTAATGCACAAAAGTAATATAATAGTCTAAGAATGTATTGGTTTGGACACTTGTGAAGAAAGATTTTATATTTAAAAATGTGACTAGTGAGGGCACACCAGGATATATTTATATGTGATAATTATAAGGAATATAAATATATGATCAAAAGCAGAGCATTCATAATCCATTAAAAGCTTTATCAGGCAGGAATTCCCACTAGTTATACATTTTAATAGCTAGATTGCGTAGAATTAAATGCGTGAACATCTATGCAGATACTGTATATCCAAAACTCTTTAATTAATTAACACCACAGCAAGAAGCATTAAGATAGAGCAACTTGTCCATTTACTACTTAGCCAGTGATAAGGGAGTCTGTCACAAAGTTGTTGCTAGTCCGATGAAAGCAGCATTATATAAAGACAGAGAATCTGATTGGAGGTTTATATAACCCCCTGGGCTGCTTGCTGCAGTTTTGGCAAAATCACTCTTTGATCTGCTGCAGCTCCACCAGTTCTCTAAAGGCTGCTTTATATGCAGCGACATCGCTAGTGATGTCACTCGTGAAAGCACCCGCCCCTGTCGTTTGTGCATCACGGGCAAATCACTGCCCATGGCGCACAATATCGTTAGGACGCGTAATACGTACTTACCTTCTAGTGACATTGCTGTGGGGGGGGCGAACAACCTCTTTTTTAAGGGGGAGGTTCGTGCGCCGTCACAGCGACATCACACAGCGGCCCGCCAATAGAAGCGGAGGGGCGGAGACCAGCCGCTGCTGTTCGTCGTTCCCGGGGTGTCACACGTAGCGATGTGTGCTGCCTCAGGAACGACGAACAACCTGCGTCCAGCACCAGCAACGATTTTTTGAAAATGAACGACGTGTCAACGATCAACGATTAGGTGAGTATTTTTGATCGTTAACACTCGCTCATACGTGTCACACACAATGACGCCGCTAATGACGCCCGATGTGTGTCACGAATTCTGTGACCCCGACGACATATCGTTAGAGATATCATTGCGTGTAAAGCCCCCTTTAGGCCATGTGCCCATGGGAGATCATACCTGCGGACTTTTCTGCAGGTATTTCTGCAGGGTCACGCAGCAACTCCCCGGAATCTGTAGCTATCCATTGATGCGGTATTTCTGTGGAATTGTTGCGGTAAACCTGTGTAAACAGTGTGGATTTCATGCAGAATTCCTGTGGAGTTCCCGCCTTGTAGCTACATAGTGGAAAGGCAGAAATTCTGCAGATAATTCCGCATGAATAATTGACATGCAGTTATGTGCGGCTGCGGGAAATCCGCAGCATTTTCTGCAGCCGTAAATATCGCAGCATTGATACAGCACTCCCCAAATCCCATAGGATAATATGGGGAGTGTCTGTACTTGCGTAAACCCTCGGATTTATCTGAAAAATCTAGCGGGTTTTCCGAGGCAAAATTCATGGCCTAAATGTTGAGCTTTGTAAAACCTCACCCACACCATTGATTGGCAGCTTTCTGTGTACACTGTGCATAGGCAGAAAGCTGTGGGAGAAGGGATATACAGAGCTCATAAATATGGAGGACTACATGGATGCAGGTTTTCTAGCCTATAATAAAAATAATGATATATGATAAAATATGATAAATGAAATATGATAAATATGACAATAATACAGTGATTTTATCAAAACTACAGCAGGCAGATGAGTAAGTGAAACCTCACTTTAAGCAGAATCCGTTTCTATATTCTATATTATGTTACTCTCAATTTGCTGGCAAAAACCTGGTGACAGATGAGAGAAATTGCTGAAAAAAAGTGATACACAATGATATGTCAAGTACAGGGCCTGCGCGAGCAGTACATGATTTATGAATTTTACCTAAAAACTGACTACAAAGAATGTAATTCATAAATAATTTGTTAATTCCCATAGTCATAATGATATAATTTACAGTTATCTAAAATATAACAAAAAAGTGGTCAACTTCATCATTAATAAAAAGAAGCGTCTAGAATGGGTTGATTACTCCTATAGACATTAATCTTGCACTTAAATATGCACGAGTCATGATGATCTATTATCAGCTAACCACACTGTGCAAAAAAAGTATAAATAACATTCAAAAGTTAAAGTGCATCAAAATATACTAAATAGAAACTAATCCAAAAATAAGTACCATATATGCCTTATATAATTAACTAGCTGTACTACCCGGCTTCGCCTGGGTTAATAACTGTTGTTAACAAAATAGAATGTATCAATATTGCCGGGATAGAATGTATAAATAGAATGTATTAACGCCCGGGATAGTAACTGTCTCTCTGTTTCTCTCCCATTCTCTGTCTGTCTCCCCCTCTGTATATATCTCTCTGTCTCTCTCTCTCTCTATCTCTTTGTCTGTCTGTCTCTTTCCCTGTCTGTCTCTGACTGTCTCTGTCTCTTTCTCCATCTGTCTCAATCTCTTTCCCTGTCTGTCTATCTATCTCTGTCATTTTCCATGTCTGTCTGTTTCCCTGTCTGTCTCTTTCCCTGTCTATCTCTTTCCCTCTCTTTCCCTGTCTGTCTCTTACCCTCTTTCCCTCTGTCTCTTTCCCTGTGTCTGTCTCTTTACCTGTCTTTGTCTGTCTCTTACCCTGGCTGCATTGTGACACGCCAACATTCCATATAAGGGCATGGCTGCGCATTCTTCTGAAGTTCTGGCTGCACTGTGGCTCCCAGCTCCATTCGCTTTAATGGAGGCAGGTTTTTTGGTGAATAACTGTAAAGCGCGGGGTTAAAATTTCCCCTCAAAACATAGCCTATGACGCTCTCGGGGTCCAGAAGTGTGAATGTGCAAAATTTTGTGGCTGTAGCTGCGACGGTGCAGATGCCAATCCCGGACATATATACATACACACACACACACACATTCAGCTTTAGATATTAGACTAGCTGTACTACCCGGCTTCGCCCGGGTTAATAACTGTTGTTAACAAAATAGAATGTATTAACATTCCCGGGATCGAATGTATAAATAGAATATATTAACGCCCGGGATAATAACTGTCTCTCTGTTTCTCTCCCATTCTCTGTCTGTCTCCCCCTCTGTATATATCTCTCTGTCTCTCTCTTTATCTCTTTGTCTGTCTCTTTCCCTGTCTGTCTCTGACTGTCTCTGTCTCTTTCTCCGTCTGTCTCAATCTCTTTCCCTGTCTATCTATCTCTGTCACTTTCCCTGTCTGTCTTTTTCCCTCTCTTTCGATGTCTGTCTCTTTCCCTCTCTTTCCCTGTCTGTCTCTTTCCCTCTGTCTCTTTCCCTGTGTCTATCTCTTTGTCTGTCTCTTTACCTGTCTTTGTCTGTCTTTTACCCTGTCTGTCTGTTTCCATGTGTCTGTTTCTGTCTCTTTGTCTTTGTCTGTCTCTTTCCCTGTCAGTCTGTCTCTTTGTCTGTGTCTGTCTCTTTGTATCTGTCTCTTACCGTGTCTATTTCTGTTTCTTACCCTGTCTGTGTCTGTCTCTTTCCCTGGCTGCATTGTGACACGCCAACATTGCATATAAGGGCGTGGCTGCGCATTCTTCTGAAGTTCTGGCTGCACTGTGGCTCCCAGCTCCATTTGCTTTAATGGAGGCAGGTTTTTTGGCGAATAACTGTAAAGCGCGGGGTTAAAATTTCCCCTCGAAACATAGCCTATGACGCTCTCGGGGTCCAGAAGTGTGAGTGTGGAAAATTTTGTGGCTGTAGCTGCGACGGTGCAGATGCCAATCCTGGACATACATACATACACACATACACACATTCAGCTTTATATATTAGATATATCATAATGCTGAAATGTGCATAGTGCATGAGGATATAATAAGCTTTTATGCTTAGTGGTTGCATTTAGTAAAGTGCATAATGCCATTGAATAAGAAAGTACAGTATATCGGATGAAGGAAAGGCAAGTGTAGCGCCCCACGCCAAAGTGTTAGCTAACTCGTAGCCAGGCCATTTATGGTCAGGTCTGGAGGTGTCACAGGTTGCCTTGCTCGGTTCCGTTGCCCCGAGGCGTACACAAATGGAGGGGAAAATTGGGTGATGGGAATGGTTTGTCGTGACGCAAACTGTAGTATGCAGCCAGGTATTTAGCCACCGCTGCAGGGATCCTCGCTGAGGCTGGTGTTAATGCAGCTGAGGTATTGTCACTGCCCACAGGCAGAGCGGGCCCCGAGAGGGTGATGTGGGTGGTATTAGTGCAATGTGATATGGCAGTCCATGAGAGCGCCAAAGCCCTGGGCAACGGCATTGGTAATCAGAGTCTCAGTCAGCAGCTATGGTTCCAGGTTTCTTTACTCACTCATTGGATGATGCACCCTAGGTACTGGTGTCTGCTGTCACGGGCTCCGGTCAATCCCGGGTCCATTGGAGGTCGGATCCAGCACGGTACACAGTGGGCCCTTCCGTCTAGCGCTACATGTTGTGAGTCCCTTTGGCGTGGAGCACTCAGGGTCCCATCTCCTCTAAATTAAAGATCTGTCCTGTATGTCAGTGGCGCAGATATCCTTTGGACTCGACCGTGATCAAAACTCCGGAACCGTGTGTGGGTAGAGGGGCATGGAACCCCCCTGTCCAACAGATTTCGATGGGACAACTTGGAATATACCCCACTATAAGGGCTCTGCACCCTTCACTGCGCTGACCCCGAGGGAGCAATCAAGCTCTCCCCTCGGCGACCATTAAACTCCTTCATTCCACTAGAGCTACCGGGTAACACGTCCTCTCTCCTCCTCTCCTGCTCCAAAACTCATTGTTGTTTGTAGTGTTGGCTCCTAACTCCCCATGATGGCTACTCCTCCCCTCATTCAGGTCCCTAAGCTAGTGCATTGTGATGGTGTCCTGTAAACACCACCCTAAAGGAGACCCTGTTACGGAGGGCTGTCTGATAATAAAACCTAAAGGAATATCAGACAGTCAGGGTCCACCGTGCAAAGACTCTGCTGCAGACTATGGCAGAGGATAAGGGGTATATAAGTGTGCCACTGTAAATAATAATAGCACAAGTGCAGAGTGCAATACCTCTGTTAAACCAAAAGAGGAATATAATTAGAAAATAAAGCAATTCCTCCCTTACTTGGAGGGTGTGTAGAATGATCTCTGTTAATGATCACAGAGACAAAAGCAGTGAGTGTGAAATGGCACCTACCTAGGTCCGTTCCTCTAGTGGTGCCAGGAGACGGACAGCAGCGTAAGCCGCACAAAGCTCCTACCTGCGTTCGCTCCACTAGTGTGCGAGGACACGAACCACTAGATATGGCACCTGCCTAGGTCCGCTCTTCTAGTAGTGCAAAAGAGACGGACAGCAGCATAAGCCGCACAAAGCTCCTACCTCTGTTCGCTCCCCTAGTGTGCGAGGATACGAACAACTGCCAGACGCAGTATAAGGAACGTTACCCTAGCGGCAACGTCCAACTACGAGTAGAATCACAAGGCCCAGCCGGACCATGTGCCTCAGGCACCTGCCTATGTCCGCTCCACTAAGAGGTAAGGATACGGACTGCAGCCGAAGCTGTAAGGTATAAGAACGCTACCCTGCCGGTAGCGCTCACCTAACATAGACAGAGAAATGCCTAGAGGGACGTGCACAGAGCGTCTACTCTCATGCATGAACCAAGAGGACTGAGCGCCGGGCGGCGTGCGTCAGGATCTTATATAGACTCTGTGCCTCATCCAAGATGGAGGACACCAGAGCCAATCCGCTGCCAGAATGACAGCAATGACGTCACGCTGGCCTATCACCGAGCAAAGCGTCACAAGCACATGACCAGCGACCAATCGGCATAGAAGGTGTCAGAGACATGTGACCACGTGTCACAAGCACATGACCAGCGGCCAATCAGCTTAGAAGGTGTCAGAGTCATGTGACCTCGTGTCAGCGATGATGTCACCCGCACATGTGCAATGGCTCCAAGATAGGACTTAGTCTCCAGCGCTTGCACATGTGCAGTAGCAAGAAATCCGGACATAGTCTCCAGAGCCACAGCAACCGTAACAGTACCTCCCCCTCAAGGGCCCCCCTCCCGGCGATGCAGGTAATCGACAACTAAGTTGGGAGCATGGACAGCCTCCTCAGACTCCCAAGAGCGATGTTCCGGGCTATAGCCCTCCCAATCTATCAAGAAGAACCTGCGCCCTCTAACCATCTTAGAACCAACTATGGCTCGTACCTCATAGCTAGAGCGAGAGGAATCAGAGGCAGATGAGTGCACTTCACAAGCGTGAGGTAAAATAGCCGGCTTTAGCAGTGAAACATGGAATTTGTCATGGATCCTAAGATGGACGGGTAACTGCAATTGGTAGACTACAGGATTTACCTGTCGAAGAACCTATAAGGACCCAGGAAACGAGGAGCAAATTTGACAGAACTCACTCTAAGTTTCACGTGTTTTGCAGAGAGCCACACAAAGTCCCCTGGAGAAAAGACAGGAGCCGGGCGACGAAACCGATCGGACACCGTCTTCATACGGTCCTTAGCTGCTTGGATCGACTCTTGAGTCCGATCCCAAACCTCTCTGGCATTAGTTGCCCAGTCGGCCACAAGAGGAGAAGGTGCAGCAGCGGGAAACGGTACCGGTACCCTAGGGTGTTGCCCATTATTGAGTACGAATGGTGTCTGCCCAGTGGCCTCAGCCAGCGAATTGTTAAGGGCAAATTCTGCCCAGGGTAGGAGGAAGGACCAGTTATCGTGTTTCTCAGCAACAAAGTGTCGAAGGTATATAATCATGGATTGATTGGTACGCTCAACCAAACCATTGGTCTCCGGATGGTATGCCGAAGAGAGATTCAACTCAATTTGCAGAAGGCTACAAAGATCTCGCCATAAACGGGAAGCAAATTGCGGGCCTCTATCACAAATGATACGATCTGGCATCCCGTGAAGCCTAAAGACATGCTTGAGGAATAGTTTCGCTAGTACCCTGGAAGACGGGATTCTCGATAACAGTACGAGATGAACCATCTGGGAGAAATGGTCCGTAATGACCCACACAAATCTATGTCCCTGTGAACACGGAAGTTCACCCACAAAGTCCATGCCTACCACCTCCCATGGTGTATCTGGCACTGGTAAAGGATGCAAGAGCCCAGCCGGTCTCTGCCGTAATGGATGGTTGCGAGCACACGAGTAGCAGGAACCGACATATCTCTTGACGTGGCTGGCTAAGTGTGGCCACCAATACCACCTCTCGAGTAACTCTCGTGTCCGTCTAATACCAAAATGCCCACCCACCTTTGAGGTGTGGGCCCACGACAGTATATCATTCTGTCGATCAGGCGGAACAAAGGTCTTGCCCAGTGGGATTTGGTCTAAAGTCACAGGGGAGAGCGTATGAAAAACCCTGGAGGGAAGGATAAGACGAGGTTCTTCAATCTCTTCCTGGGTAGAAACCATAGAGCGAGACAGGGCGTTTGCCTTGTTATTCTTACTCCCAGACAGATAGTTGATGGAGAAGTGAAAGCGGGAGAAAAACAAGGACCAGCGGGCTTGGCGAGGATTCAGACGCTGAGCGGTTTGTAAGTACGTCAGATTCTTATGGTCTGTATAGACCTGGAAAGGATGTTTTGCTCCTTCCAGCAAGTGATGCCACTCCTCCAAGGCTAATCTCAGGGTGAGCAGTTCCCTATCCCCAATGGTATAGTTTCTCTCTGCCGGTGAAAAGGTTTTAGCAAAGAAGAAACACAGCCTTTTTCTACCTGCACTGTTCTTTTGATACAAGACCGCACCGGCACCCACTGAAGAGGCATCAACCTCCAAGAGGAAGGGCTTATTCTCATCGGGTCTTTGAAGAACGGGAGCCGTTGAAAAGTGTCTTTTTACTGCCTCAAAAGCCTGAAATGTCTCAGTAGACCAGACTTTTGGATTAGCACCTTTCTTAGTCAAGGCCACCAAAGGGGCCACCAAAGTAGAGAAATGGGGTATGAACTGCCTGTAATAATTTATGAATCCTAAGAAGCGTTGCACCGCCTTCAAGGAATAAGGTTCGGACCATTCCAGGACAGCAGAGAGCTTCGCAGGATCCATAGCCAGACCGTCTTGTGAGATTAGTTGATGCAACCGCAACGACCTTAGGTGGTAAGGGAAGACATCGGGACTGACATTTCGAACCCCAACTAATAATGCTGTCGGACTCCCAGTCAATGTGAGGAGCATGAGTCCGAAGCCATGGGAGACCCAGAAGGACGTCGTCTATACCCTCAGGCAAAACAAGAAAAGAAATCTCCTCTATGTGACCCTGAGACAGGGAAAGGCGCAAGGGAACTGTCCTCAATGTAATGGAGTCAGACAACATAGTCCCATTAACAACACGGACAGGAATAGGCGCCTCTAACATGATAGAGGGAATATTGTGTCTCTTTACAAATCCTGAGGACACAAAAGTCCCATCAGCTCCGGAATCCACAAAAGCCATAATAGGCCATGTATTCTCAGAGAATGAGAGCTGACCTGGGATACTACACTTAGAGGGTGCAGAAGACGTCTATAGTAACCCCCCTCTAATGGTTACTAGGCCTGGGAGTTTCCCTGACGACTAGAACACTTGTTGGCATAGTGCCCAGCCTGACGACATACGTAACATATAGGAGGACCAGACTTGCGTAGCCTGGAGGACGTATGACCTAACTCCATAGGAGTGGGAGATGTTTCAGATGCTGAGGAAGATGGTAGTGGACCCTCAACAACTGGAATAGCCCGATGCTTAGGGCGTGAGGAAGAGACCTCGAGTCTACGTTCCCTATGGTGTACGTCGATCCTCGTTGCTACTATGATCAAGTCCTCCAGAGAAGCAGGAACCTCACGAGTAGCAAAGGCATCCTTGACATAACCTGCCAACCCTCTCCAGAAGATAGGAATCAACACCTTCTCTGGCCAATCTAGTTCTGCCACCAGAGTTCTAAAAGCAATGGCATAAGAACTAGTGGATAACGAACCCTGAGATAAATCTAAGAGTCTCAGGGCCGCATCATGGGTAACCTGCGGACCCATGAATAACGCTTTAAGAGCATCAAGAAAGTCTTGATGTCTCAGAGTAACCACATCAGAGCGCTCCCATAAGGGAGTCGCCCATTCTAAGGCTTTGTCCTGAAGTAAGGAGATGATAAAGCCTACTCTGGACCTCTCCGTACAGAAGCGAGAAGAGTTGATCTCTAGGTGTATCTGATACTGACTAATGAAACCACGACATGATCTGGCATCGCCAGAATATCTGTTTGGCAGAGCAAGTTGAGGATCATGTGCAGATGTCACCATGGTCTGAGGTTTATCCTCTATACTCTTGAGCCGCGACTCAAGTACTTGTATGTAACGGTGTAACTGCTGCTATTCTGCCATAACTGCCAGACCCTTGGCTCAGTCCTAATGTTACGGGGAGCTGTCTGATAATAAAACCTAAAGGAATATCAGACAGTCAGGGTCCACTGTGCAAAGACTCTGCTGCAGACTATGGCAGAGGATAAGGAGTACATAAGTGTGCCACTGTAAATAATAATAGCACAAGTGCAAAGTGCAATACCTCTGTTAAACCCACAGAGGAATATAATTAGAAAATAAAGCAATTCCTCCCTTACTTGGAGGGTGTGTAGAATGATCTCTGTTAATGATCACTGAGACAAAAGCAGTGAGTGTGAAATGGCACCTACCTAGGTCCGTTCCTCTAGTGGTGCCAGGAGACGGACAGCAGCGTAAGCCGCACAAAACTCCTACCTGCGTTCGCTCCACTAGTGTGCGAGGACACGAACCACTAGATATGGCACCTGCCTAGGTCCGCTCTTCTAGTGGTGCAAAAGAGATGGACAGCAGCATAAGCCACACAAAGCTCCTACCTCTGTTCGCTCCCCTAGTGTGCAAGGATACGAACAACTGCCAGACGCAGTATAAGGAACGTTAACCTAGTGGCAATGTCCACCTATGAGTAGAATCACAAGGCCCAGCCGGACCATGTGCCTCAGGCACCTGCCTATGTCCGCTCCACTAAGAGGTAAGGATACGGACTGCAGCCGAAGCTGTAAGGTATAAGAACGCTACCCTGCCGGTAGCGCTCACCTAACATAGACAGAGAAATGCCTAGAGGGACGTGCACAGAGCGTCTACTCTCATGCATGAACCAAGAGGACTGAGCACCGGGCGTCATGCGTCAGGATCTTATATAGACTCTGTGCCTCATCCAAGATGGAGGACACCAGAGCCAATCCGCTGCCAGAATGACAGCAATAACGTCACGCTGGCCTATCACCGAGCAAAGCGTCACAAGCACATGAACAGCGACCAATCGGCATAGAAGGTGTCAGAGACATGTGACCACGTGTCCCAAGCACATGACCAGCGGCCAATCAGCTTAGAAGGTGTCAGAGACATGTGACCTCGTGTCAGTGATGATGTCACCCGCACATGTGCAATGGCTCCAAGATAGGACTTAGTCTCCAGCGCTTGCACATGTGCAGTAGCAAGAAATCCGGACATAGTCTCCAGAGCCACAGCAACCGTAACAGACCCCTTTTTATACCCGACCCTAGCCCAGTCCCCAGTGGGAAAGGGGCAACCAGCTATGTGAATGTGATTGTGTGGTGAAACTGGTATCAACCTCCTCTTGAACCAGGATAGGTACTACACCTTAAGTGAGATACAGTACCCTGTGGCGACCAAAGCCTCAGGGGCACCACACAAGTACATTCAATATGTTCACATTTAATTCACATAAAATCACAGTAAAGAGAAAATATCAACTAACAATCTGTAAACTCCATGCCTTATGCGTTTCACTATTGCTTCTTCTGAGGGATGCTAGATTTGGGATTTAGGAAAGTGGACACAAAATTCAGGACATTTCCTTCACTGAAACAACTGGCAGCCTAGTAATGTATGATGATTATGATATTGATTGTGTGGTGTAAAAAACCTGAGAACGTGACAAAGGTGATATCACAAAAGGGAAGCTGTCAGCAGGTTTTTGCTGTATAAACTGAAGCCAGCATGTTGTAAGGGTTAAAACAGAAAGTTCAGGCATGCATGTGTTGTCACTGTCCAATCTTTTGTTTATTTTCTATATTTGTTTTATCAGCCGGACCCTTATCATTGCTGTGGCTAGCTGGCTCCTGCCATGTTGTCTAACATGCCCCCTCCTCTGATTGACACTTCACAGTCAATGTACAATCTCTATAGTGAGCCTGACCTGGACATGGCCAGCTCTGTGCAGTCAGCTACATACTAAATCTAAAAATGCACATTGTGTCAGAACAACTGTATGCAATAATGTAAGTGATAGATCGTCAGATTCAGGATCTCTTTGCCTACATAATGCTGGTCTCAGAATAAGGTCGCAAAAACCTGCTGTCAGATTCTCTTTGGCTGACACCACTATAAAATGGGAAGCCAAACTCAGACCAAATGATTTTCTGCTGTTTCTGCTGTTTCTGCTGTGGTCAACTCAGGAGCAGGTGATGCCACAAGTGATGTTGTGAATATTTAACCATGCTAATAACTTGATTGGCCATAGCATCAATCTGCTGGCTGTGGCAGAATAATATATAACATAATGGGACAGCCATTATGGTCTTTACTGTTCTGCTGCCAACAATACTGATGCCTCCACACAGCCAGTCTGTTAGCATGTTCTATCTATATTGTGCTGCTGCTCCTGCTGCAGCTGCCAGTGCGGACTCTACACAGCTGCATTTTACCTGCCTGTCCATCATGTTATATTTTTTGCTGTTGCTGCTGCTGGCAATGTCTACTGACAGCCACTGACTGACACTATACCTTCTTACTAACAATAGTCCTCTATGGCTGTACTGTACTGATTCTATGAACCATAACTTGATGTCATTTCACATTGCTAAGGCCTCATATGTCAGTATTTTTGGTATTTCATCAGTATTTGTATGCCAAACCTAAAAGTTTCTCCAAAACACAGAACAGGTGTCAATCTTTCAATTATAGTTTTCATCTGTGAGTACCACTCCTGGCTTTGGCATACAAATACTGATGAAACACTGATGAAAAAATATTGATGTGGGAAGGAGACCTAAGGCCCCCTTCTCACATCCATGTCTCCGGTATGTGTAACATCAGTTTTCACACGTACCAGAGACACTGACACATGTAGACCCATTAAAATCAATAGGTCTGCACACACGTGCGTGTTTTCACATGGACCATGTGTCCGTGTGGCCCATACATGTGTCCATGTGCTCCACACCTAAACATGTCCATTTTCCTCCGGCAGCACGGGTGGCACACGGACCGCATGGACGTAATACCTGTGACATCAGTGTGACATGTACCGGAGAAAACCACGTTTCTGTGAAATAAAATTAATTTCCACACTCACCTTCTCCACCGCTGCTGTCTTTGGCCCTGCTGTCACTTGCTTCCGACCCCTACTCATTATGCTCATGCATATTCACTGCACCGAGGACCAGAAGCAGCAGCAGCGGGGATTCAGCAGGGCCGGAGACCGCAGAGTGGTAGACATCAGCACCAGGGACAGCAGCGCCAGGGACAGGTGAGCAGAAAGTTCCTGTTCTCCATGTGTTATCACGGATAGCACATGGAGAACACTCATGTGCCAAAATCATGGCACACGGAGGGCCATACGCAACTTTTACACATCCATGCAAAATGTGTGTGGTGTTTCCTTAAAGTTCTAGGAGCCGCTGTATCTTTAGCGCAGTTAGAGGCTTTCAGTACTTGTGACGCGCCACTAATTAAATTTTTGGGGAAAAATTGCGTGAGGTAGGCAAAATTCAGTTTCCAAAGATTCTATCATTTCTACTTCTTGCAGTTGAGTGTCCTGGCACATCAAAATGCTTTTACATGGATTTAAGGAAAGCAAAAGCAGAAAGGTGGCTTGGTTAATGTAAATGGTAACTAGGCTAAATGACACGTGTGTTGTGTGATATTAATGGAAAATAGGCTGATTAGTGACATCCAGTGCTAGACACCTTCTCAAAGGCAATTAGAATTTTATAAAATATAAGAAATATATAGACACTAGGAAAATGAAACATTGGGTGACCTAATTAGTGTGCGTATATGTAAAGTATATGAAGCACCAATCCTTCTATAAAATAATGACTCATCCAATATGCGTACTATGGTAAAACAAAATATGACTTGTTAATGTAAATTATGTCAAATGGGTAATTGATACAGAGATTATTTCAGTTGCACAATTTATTATTATATCTTAATAAAAGCAAATATTTTTGGAATTATATTTAAAAACAGTGATGGTTTTTAAAAACTCATGCATAAAGCATGACAGATTTAATTCCTAACAATATAAGTGATTGAGAGTACGGGACATCTGAATGCATGCCTGTATTCATTGGGTGACATGTTTTGCATGCCTAATATCTACATTTTTTTTTATTACTAAAAGGAATTTAATCTCCAGTTTATCTTGTAGAACTGTTACATATAAATTAATAGCTAGAAAATAAATCCTGGCTAGATGTTACATTGGTTTCTCCATTTACTAGAAGTCTGATGAATGACAATATTTCTAATCCAATATAATTGAGAAAAAGTTCTACAACCAGTCTAACTAAAGATTCAGCTGTCACACCAAAGAACAAATCTTAACAAAAGTTTACAAACTTGAAGCCACTTTATTTTAAAAGATACCACAATTTATATGATTATATTTTGCCCAGCCGGCAGGTCCAGCAGAATCCTGACCACTTCCGGTCTGCACCCCGCTGGAGACGGCGCATGCAAGGGATGTCGGATTGTCCAATAATGTCACTGCATTGTTCCGTCCAGCACTTACTGACAGAAGAGGAGATGGTGGAAGTGCTGTAAGTTGAGTCTGGATTAGGTGAGTATAAGCTTTTATTTCTTTTTCTTATATTATTTTGCAATTTAATGGGGGTTAACATAAGAGAGGCTGGCTGTGGAGGACATTATACTGGGGGCTGTCTGAGGGGAACATTATATTGGGGGTTGGCTGTGGGGGATTATCATACTGGGGCTAGTTTGTGGCGAACATTATCCTTGAGGCTTCCTGTAGGGGACATTACACTGTATGGCTGGCCTTGGGGGACATTATGCTGAGGGGCAGGCTGTGTGGGACATTATACTTGGGGGCTAGTTGTGGGGGACATTATACTGGGGGGCTGACTGTGGAATACCTTATACGATGGGGCTGGCTGTGGGGGAAATAGTGGGGGTTGGCTGTAGGGAACATTATACTCAGGGGTTGGTTGTGAGAGACATTATACTGAGAGCTGTCTGTGGGGGACATTATGCTGTAGGTTGCTGAGGAGGACATTATAACAAGGCTAGCTTTGGGGGACTGTGATGGTGGGATATGGTGTACTATGCATCATGTTGTGTAGGTTCGTATTTTATGCTTGGTTCCCTGTCCATTATTTGTAATGCTTGTGTGTACATTGTATTGTCTGTAGGGAATTAACCCCTGTAGTGTTCCTGTCCCTAAGTCTGGGATCCACCTACTGTAAAATCTCTGCTTACCTGGGGGATTTGTCAGTCTGTTTGAGAACTTGAAGAGAGAAGGAAGAAGATTGATCCTCTGGTCTGAAGGTGTGGCTTCAAAGAGAGACCTGGACATTTATTTATCGCTTTCTGGACTATATTCGTTTCTTTACTAATTTTAGCCTTGGTTTTGTGGATTATGTTATGGACCATTTGATTTGCTTGGAATAAATGCCCTTTGGATTGTATAGCCATCTCTCGCTCTATTGATTATGTGATATGGGAGAAGGACCCCGTCACAGGGACATACAGGGGACTGACTGAGGGGACATTATACTGGCGACAGGCTGTGAGGGACATTATACTGGGGGCTAAGTATAGACACAAGGCACTCCCAAAATTCTTGATGCTGTGATTTTATTAAACAGTGGATGTGCATAAAAAACGTTTTCGGTCACAGAAGACCTTCTTCAGTTGCACTATATACAAAAAAATTAATAAAAATTTCAAAATAAATGATATCAATAATACAAAATGTATACAATAAAGAGGAAAATGGACAGTGCAGAATCCAATATATATACACAAAATAACATAAACATATATGTTACATCAACAATTTTCAACATCAAGAATTTTGGGAGTGCCTTGTGTTTATACTTAGTTTCTTGGCTTTGGAACCTAATAAGTGCATCCCTTTCCATCTACATAATATTCACCATTTCAAGGAAGTGCCATTTGTTATATTCAATTATGCTGGGGGCTGGCTGGGGGAACATTATGCTGGGGCTTGCTGTGGGATATTATACTGGCAGTTGGCTGTGGGGGAAATTATACAGGGGCTAGCTGTGGCCAACGTTATACTGGCACATACTGTGGGCAACATTATTTTGTGACTGTAGGGAACTGGAGGCTGTGCTGACAACATATTATAAAGGGGCTTGTGGGGGACATTATACTCAGGGTGAGTGAAAATCATGGTTTATAGGAGACTGTGGGAGGGCATAATATTATATATATTGTATTGTGGAGTACACTATATGGGAGGTTGTGGAGACATCATACTAAATAGGTAGCTGTGGCAGGTATCCTACTGTATAGGGGGTTGTTAGTGACATTATTCTAGGGGCTGTGGAGACATCATTGTGTAAAGGGATTCAGGCAGTGTTGAAAGCCAAAGGTGGATTTTCAAAATACTAACAAAATAATTAAAAATGTTATTTTGATTTTTATAAGCAAAAGAGTAATAATGTAGTGGCATGACAAAAATTTGCATAACTAATATGCTAAATAGTTGCAAATCAAATTTATGTGTAAAATAGCCAACATGATTATCTATAAAATGAAGCTAGTCTATGGATATGGAACCTGAAAGTAAAAATTTTAAAACAATGTTACCTTTTTGGTTGTTAGTGTGTTAGTGTATACGAGGGACTGCTGATAAATCTTTTGCTTTACCCAGAAAGAAACGAGATAGGATGGTGAAACTTTACATTTAATCCACATACTCTCCACTGATGACAACACACTTCTTACATCGGTATTCCAAGTTCTGTAAGCCTAGCAAAAAGAAAAATCTCAGTTGTGCCTCAAACCAGGCATCCGTAGCAGCCATGGCATCAGAAATGGTGTGGAATTTGGTATCCTTGAGGTGTTTATTCAGGTTTGGAAACAGATAATAGTCGGAGGGAGCTAGATCTGGTGAATAAGGTGGGTGGTCAACCAGTGAAAAAATAGGAAACTTCAGCTCACCTGTTGCCTAGGCTGTAGAATCCAGCGAGTGCATGGAATCCACTGGTGAGTCCCAGCCGGTTGTGCAGAGTGAAGAAGTTGAGGAAAGGATCCGGCACAAATTCTCCTTATAGTAAAAACATCATGACCTTTATTTCAAGCATTAAAAACGTATTGTGAAGACCCAAAGGTGCACCGGCAAAGAGGAAAACTTTACGCGTTTCGGACTTTGGTAAAAACAAAAGAGTCCTTAGTCATAAGTACCTCGTCTGCAACACAAGACTACTAAAATAGACTGACCCATCAGTTGGACACAGGGGAGGGGCGGAAGCAACATAATTACATGAGGAAACAGGTGAGTATGAAAGTTCACATTGAATCAAGACACATTACCACATATATATAATTCATTATATCCAATACAATAAAAATATATATTAATAAAAATATTAAAAATATTCCGTAAACCACCAGATATAAACCATCCAATGTGAATATAAATAACATCAAATATGAATCAAAACATCACTATAAGGATAGCCCATGATAAAACAGATAAATAGATTAATATGATTCGATTAATATCATGATAAATATAATGTATAAAATATTAACAAGGCTGCTCAGCCGAAATGAAATAAATTACTCACACCACGAAATATCACAATGGATTCGATTAAGTGGAATAATAAATAAATAAATATATGTGCGTATATGTCAGGGGCTATTCTTAAAATATGTACCGTAAGTCTGATCGGTAATTCAGGCCGTCGGTATATCTAGAGTTAAGTTTTAATATCCATTTTGCCTCCACAAGGAGGAGAGCCTGAAACCAGTCCCCCCCCCGGGGGGGTCTGGGTATATATTCAATGCCGGTGACTACTAGCGATGAAAAATCTGCTGAATGACATTCAATAAAATGTCTAGTCAAACCGGATAAGGAGCGTTTTTTAACTAGTGCGGCATAATTCAAAGAAGTAGGGTCAGATGCTGTTGAAGGTACACGAATGTGCTCCGAGATTCTGGTTCTAAGGGCTCTGGAGGTACAACCAACGTAATCCCTGTGGCATATCGTACATGTAGCCACATAGATAATGTGTGTAGTGGAACAGTTGATGAATGAATTAATAATGAAATTTGCACCTTGGTTTCTCACAATGGAGTTAGTACTATGCACGAATTTGCAAAGACCACATCGGCTGGACCTGTAAGAACCAGAAACACTGAGCCAAGTTTTGTTACCTTTCTCAGAGATATACATACTGGGTGAAACTAGGATCCCTACCGTGCAGGCTCTTCTAGCGACTATATTTACCCCTGACCGAAGAATGGAGTCAAGTTTAGTATCCTGCCTCAAAAGGGGAATGAAACGTGGAATGGTTTGTTTTATTTTAAATGAATCCGTACTGAATGGGGTAGAAAACGTGACCCGATTGGTGGAAATAGAAGATTTGGGATGATCCTCCAATAAACTGCTCCGGCTTCTATTCGCAGTAATGGAAGAAGCCCTATTCAATACATGGTCTGAATGGCCCCTCTTCCTGAGTCTGCTTCTGATGTAATTAGCTTCTCTATGATATGAAGTTTCAGACGAGGATAACCTCTTAGCCTGCAGGAATTCCCCCACCGGTAGGTTCTGTAAAGTGTGGGGCATGTGGCAACTATCAGCATGAAGGGAAGTATTTCCACTAATGGGCTTTCTATATAAGGTGGAATTAATAGATCCAGTCAGGGGATCACCAGATAAGCGAATGTCCAAAAAAGGTGCAGATTCCTCATGAAAATTTACCGTAAATCTTAAATTCAAGTTATTGTTGTTAAAGTAAGTGCTAATTGCTTTCACGGCTTCCTGGGGGGTGACAAAATCTCCCATCTTGCATCTCAAAAGCTGGTCATCAATATATCTTGCGTACCATATGATGGATTTCAAAAAAGGATTGTCATCTGCATAGATAAATTGCTCTTCCCAGCAAGCCATGTAAATGGGACTTAGAAAAATTGTCTATACAACGCCTTAAAACCTGGTGGGATTCAATGACTCAAGAAATATACTGAGAAGAATATGGTCCCTAGGGGCCTCAGGATTAACAAGATTCCCACTCACGTCTTCTCTGACCAGTTTATGTAAGAGTGGAATTCGGTGCTTTCCACATGCTCTTTAAAACTAATGGATCTGATTATAAAGGAAGAACTTAAACGCATCCCCGATCTGGATGCTAAAATTAAGGATGTGCATACGTACTTAGTAAGAACTTATGATCCATCAGACTTTGAAAAATTAAATACGAGACTCAGGAATACTATTGAGAAGGTGGAATCTAGTATCGCGGACCTTAAAGAAAATAAATACCGAAGGGACACCAGGGACTATGAGTCCAAACAAGTTTACACCTGGCATACGTTTTCAAAAACTAAATCCATCCTTAAAAAAATGCAACCAATATATGCATGGTGGTAAAGCGGTATATTTTTCATCTACTGATAACGAGTCCACCGATGGTAGCATTGGATCATATGAATCCAATAGAGAGAATTATACATCTCGCTCTTCAAAAAACGTACAATCAAAAAACGTAAACCCCGAAGAGAGGGCAGGAAGCACAACCGGAAGGGAAGAGAGGTACCCTCTACGCTCCAGGAGGCGCAGATATTGGAGAAACTAACCTGCTAGGATTCCCTGGAGATTCCAGTGCTGAACCTGTCTGCTTGTATACTGAGTTCAGCACAGATCAACATTTTGCAAAGAGGGTTGAATTTCGCCCCTAATAACAGGGCTAGCCTCTTCCAGACCCTTAAAGACGTCAATAAATTCATCAGAAATCTTACGGTTAAAAGACACTTTTTCGATGCTACTCAAATTGACACGGATGAGCATGAGCCACCTGATCCTCCTACGGTGGATTTTGCCCAGGTTCCATTGTATTTGGGTCTGAGGGAACAGATTTCCATTTTACAATTACATGAATTAAGCAATACTGGCATGGACATTCCTGAACCCTCCCCTTTTGTCACTAAGAACCCGGGTTTTTACCCGGTTGCTTCCAGGGCGCCAGTTATGGATATGTTCCAAGACCTCATCGAATCTGAGATTAGAGAGGTCCTCTCGAGAAAATCCCAGACCCAGGATAATTTATCACCCTCTGAGAGGAATGCCCTGAAACCATTGAAGGACAATAACCATATAGTCATCCGAGGGGCTGATAAAGGAGGTTCTGTGGTAGTGTTGGACAATTCTTTACATGAGAGAGAGAATTTAATTCTATCTAAGTGACACGTCCACCTATAGGCAGCTGTCCTGTGATCCAACATCAGACTTTTCCTCTACTTTGCAGGTTCTCTTGTCACATGGCTTTGAATGGGGGATCTTTAATAAAAAAAAAGTCCAGGAATACCTGTTTGTTGAAACCCTGTCTGCCCCATTTTTCAGGGCTTGCCCAAGATCCATAAGGGGGTTTTCCCTCTTCCATTGAGGCCTATAGTTGCCAGCACGGGCTCCCTGACTAGCAACCTAAGTGACTGGTTGGACCCCCATATCCAACCCTTTATGCAACGTACCACCGGTCACATTAGGGACACTGAAAGCCTTTTGCAGAACCTTGACAAAATGACCTGGATGGAGAACTCCTTTTGGGTGATGAGCGATGTGGTATCATTATACCCTAGTATACCACATAAGGAAGCTCTACAAGCACTTATTTACCATCTGGAAAGATACAGTTCATTCAGCGATGTATTTAAGGAATTTATCCTTATGGCAGCGGGCTTCCTTTTGACTCATAATTTTTTCCAGTTCAATGGGGTTTTCTGTCTCCAGATCACCGGGTGTCCAATGGGTGCAAGTTTCTAATGTGCACTGGCCGATATTTACATGGCTTACTGGGAAGAGCAATTTATCTATGCAGATGACAATCCTTTTTTGAAATCCATCATATGGTACGCAAGATATATTGATGACCAGCTTTTGATATGCAAGATGGGAGATTTTGTCACCCCCCAGGAAGCCGTGAAAGCCATTAGCACTTACTTTAACAGCAATAACTTGAATTTAAGTTTTACGGTAAATTTTCATGAGGAATTTGCACCTTTTTTGGACATTCGCTTATCTGGTGATCCCCTGACTGGATATATTAATTCCACCTTATATAGAAAGCCCATTAGTGGAAATACTTCCCTTCATGCTGATAGTTGCCACATGCCCCACACTTTACAGAACCTACCGGTGGGGGAATTCCTGCGGACTAAGAGGTTATCCTCGTCTGAAACTTCATATCATAGAGAAGCTAATTACATCAGAAGCAGACTCAGGAAGAGGGGCTATTCAGACCATGTATTGAATAGGGCTTCTTCAATTACTGCGAATAAAAGCCGGAGCAGTTTATTGGAGGATCATCCCAAATCTTCTATTTCCACCAATCAGGTCACGTTTTCTACCCCATTCAGTACGGATTTCTTTAGAATAAAACAAACCATTCAACGTTTCATTCCCCTTTTGAGGCAGGATACTAAACTTGACTCCATTCTTCAGGGGTCAGGGGTAAATATAGTTGCTAGAAGAGCCTGCACGGTAGGGAACCTAGTTTCACCCAATATGTATATCTCTGAGAAAGGTAACAAAACTTGGCTCAGTGTTTCTGGTTCTTACAGGTGCGGGTCCAGCCGATGTGGTCTTTGGAAATTCATGCATAGTACTAACTCTATTGTGAGAAACCAAGGTGCAAATTTCATTATTAATTCATTCATCAACTGTTCCACTACACACATTATCTATGTGGCTACATGTTCGATATGCCACAGGGATTACGTTGGTTGTACCTCCAGAGCCCTTAGAACCAGAATCTCGGAGCACATCCGTGTACCTTCAACAGCATCTGACCCTACTTTTTTGAATTATGCCGCACTAGTTAAAAAACGCTCCTTATCCGGTTTGACTAGACATTTTATTGAATGTCATTCAGCAGATTTTTCATCTCTAGTAGTCACCGGTATTGAATATATACCCAGACCCCCCCGGGGGGGGGAACTGGTTTCAGGCTCTCCTCCTTGCGGAGGCAAAATGGATATTAAAACTTAACTCTAGATATCCCGACGGCCTGAATTACTGATCAGACTTACGGTACATATTTTAAGAATAGCCCCTGACATATATGCACATATATTTATTTATTTATTATTCCACTTAATCGAATCCCTTGTGATATTTCGTGGTGTGAGTAATTTATTCCATTTCGGCTGAGCAGCCTTGTTAATATTTCATACATTATAGTTATCATGATATTAATCGAATCATATTAATCTATTTATCTGTTTTGTCATGGGCTATCCTTATAGTGATGTTTTGATTCATATTTGATGTTATTTATATTCACATTGGATGGTTTATATCTGGTGGTTTACGGAATATTTTTAATATTTTTATTAATATATATTTTTTATTGTATTGGATATAATGAATTATATATATGTGGTAATGTGTCTTGATTCAATGGGAACTTTCATACTCACCTGTTTCCTCATGTAATTATGTTGCTTCCGCCCCTCCCCTGTGTCCAACTGATGGGTCAGTTTATTTTAGTAGTCTTGTGTTGCAGACGAGGTACTTATGACTAAGGACTCTTTTGTTTTTACCGAAGTCCGAAACGCGTAAAGTTTTCCTCTTTGCCGATACACCTTTGGGTCTTCACAATATGTTTTTAATGCTTGAAATAAAGGTCATGATGTTTTTACTATAAGGAGAATTTGTGCCGGATCCTTTCCTCAACTTCTTCCCTCTGGTCAACCAGCGAAAGCCCAGCTCTGCCAGTTTTGCAGTGGTCACTTGTGCAGTGAGCGCAGAGGCGTTGTCTTGCAGGAACAAGATCCCTTTGGATAACTTGCTGTGTCTTTTGGCCTGCAAAGCTGCCTTCCATTGGTACAAAAGTTCAATGTAATACCTTGCATTGATGGTGGAACCCTTTTGAAGGTAGTCCACTAGCAGCACGCTCTGCTTATCCCAGAACACAGACGCTATTACCTTAGTGGCTGATTTTTGCACCCTGAACTTCTTTGGATGAGGAGAACCACTGTGCCTCTACTCTTTTGACTGCTCCTTGTTTTCAGTGTCATACAAATAAATCCAGGCCTAATCCATAGAAGCCAGTCGATCCAGGAAGTTCTTATCAGTCCGGAAACGCTGATAAATGGACCGGGAAGTTTTCACTCGCATGTTTCTCTGATCTGTAGTCAAGCATTTGGGGACCCACTTTGCAGATAGCTTCTTCTTGTCCAAATGTTCATGGATAATGACACAAACACACTCACGGGAAATCCCCATGATGTCTGCTATTGCTTTAGGTGAAATTCGTCGATTCTCCAGTATGAGGTTGTGCACAACAACCACTCTCAGTTGTCCAGGACATTCCTCATCATTGGTGCTGAAGTGGCCCGTTTTAAATTTGTCAACCCAGTTCTTAACTGTGGAATATGAAGGGCATTAATCCCCCAACGTTTGCAACATATCGCTATGAAAGTCCTTCGCGGACTTTCCTTGCAGAAACAAGAATTTTATCACTCCTTTGCTCTCAGTTGCTGTTAATACCGCATTAGACTCCGACATTTTGTTTTCCCGCGTGCGTAGAACACTGTTGCCATAAGCATCAAACACAACATTTTGAAAAGATATATTAGACAAATAAGGCTTTCATGTGATGTAACATTACCATAAAAACAAAAAAAGATCACAAAGCTAAAGACTTATCAGCAGCCCCTCGTATATATAAAGTGAGTGAAAAAGGTGTTGAATATGTAAAAAAAAATGTAAGTAAATATATTTCTAAAGGTTCTATTGGCATGAATTTCTCCCCAGATGTCGGTAACAGCCCATTCAATCCATACAGGCACAGAAATCAAACAATAAATGTCTATGAATTAAGTTATGTGTAATAATGAAAAAATAAACTAGGAAAAAGTATTGAACACATGAAGAAAGAGAGATGTAAAAAGCCATGGAAAATCATGATGCCAGCTGGAATGAATCAGTAATTAGAAAGCAATCTTGCCACTTAGTTAAAAATAATATCAGCTAGTTCAAAAGATGGGCTATAAAAAAGTATCATTACCAAGATGCTGTGGAGACACGGGGGTCAGTGGGTGCTCTCGTCCGTTGGCTCAGCCGCCTTTAGAAAGACAGCATGTCCCAGGGCTCATCCCAACTGAACGCCCGACCTCCTTAACCGTGGAACACTACTCAGACAACACAGGATGAGGGAAAATTAAGGCTCTATTGGATCCCCAAACAATTAACGGCACATAACACATAACCAGCAAAACACACAAATGTAACAGGCAACAGAGTCTCACCCTTCCGCTGGCTCACCAGGGATTTAGAATGTCCTTGCCTTAGAGCTTCCAGGGCTACTTACTCCAATCCAGCAGCACCCCGCTTTCGGCAGGCACCCACCGAGAATGGAATAACGCCAGATTTAGGAAGCTGGCTGAGGACTGCAACGTCTGTAGTCAGATGACTGGATTATCCCAAGTTGGATTCCTTCCTTAGGTAGTCCTTGGTATCACAGCCGAATCCTTGCATTCAATGCTGAGGTCCATATAGTGTTATAATCCAGGTTTGGTTATGGATTGCCAATCGGATCCGCAGGTCCTAGATTGGTAGCATGTAGCAAGAGTCTCTCTGGTCAATGGACAGTCCTTCTTATACCCCTGAGCTCTCCATTCAGACCATTGGGGTCTTTACGATTGGTGGAAAAGACTGGGCTCTTATTGGCTAGATTTCAAGCCATATTCAAATATCCAGAGACAAGGGTGAGACAGGTAAGTTACATCACATCTAGCAATTCACTTAGTAAAACAATGGGAAGTTCGCATAATTTATTTATCTGTGTGTCTGGCCTTCATTAGCCAAGGCAATTACATGAGTCAACAAGAGTCTTGTAAAAACAATGAGGGCTTATCCCCCATCTATAAACAAACTATCTTCATGTCTGGCTGAATTTTAAGAAATGTAACCCCTGCTACGCACTGACAAAGTCCATGTCGTCACAGATGCCACAAAAGAAACATCTCACGATGGGTAAAACCAGTGAGCTGTCTCAAGATCTTTGCAACCTTATTGTTGCAAAACATACTGATGGCATTGGTTACAGAAGAATTTCTACACTACTGAATTTTCCAGTGAACACAGTAGGGGCCATAATTTGGAAGTGTAAAGAACATATTTTCACCATAAACTGGCCACAGCCAGGGGCGCCCTGCAAGATTTCAGACAGAGGAGAGAAAATATTTTTCGGAAGATTTGTCCAAGAGCAAAAAACCACATGTGGAGAACTATAAAAAGACCTGGAATTAGCAGGTACAATTGTTTGAAAGAAGACAATAAGTAATGCACTCAAACTGCAAGGCCTCTATAAACGCTCAGCATGCAAGACTCCATTGATGAACAAAAACAATGTTAAAGAGTGTAAACTGTTTGCTCAACAATCTTTAGACAAGCCTGTGAAATACTGGTAGATTATAGTCTGGTCAACAGATTTGTTTTCTTTTTCTGAAACCAATTGAGAGTTCCCTTAATTGTGTGTTTAAAAATACCCTGGGGACAGGGAAAGATAGAAACAGACAAACGCGTGCCAATCTGAGTGTAGTGGAGTTTTTTATATAAAGGTGTTGAAATAGTAGGAACTCTCACCTGGTTCAGAGGTTAGAAAGCCTGGAATAATCCAAAAGGAGTTGATCCACTTTCCAATAGGGTTATGGATGCAGCAATCGCACTGGATACTATAGAGGAGCCCTCCAGCAGGTCCACTTACTAAAAAAGGTTCCAAAGGCAATTACCAGTCTTGCGGCGCTCTAGCAACCAATAGTGGAACATATTGGATGATTTTCGGTCATATGACTAGACCAATATACAAATAAGTGAAAAAATATTTTATTTGTATATTAACCCCTTCACAACCATGGACGGATATATCCATCATGGAGCGTGTCCCGTTAAGCCCCGCCCCCTGCCGCGGGCAGGCGGCGGCGGTCGGCACACATATCAGCTGTTTTCAACAGCTGACATGTGTGCCTGCTAGCCGCGGGTGGAATCGCTTCCACCCGCGGCCATAACCCCTTAAATCTTGCTGTCAAAGTCTGGCAGCAAGATCTAAATGCGCGCGGCCATGTTTTTTACTTACCGCCGCCCCCACCGGAAGTCACGTGCGTGATCACGTGACTATCGGTGGTTGCCATCGTAGCACAGGGTCATGTGATGACGCCTGCAGCTATGATGTTTTACTTTCGTTTTCCCTCGGCCGAGAGCAGAGGGAAAAAGAAAGTGTCTGTATCTGCTGTTTACAGCTGTATAGCTGTGATCAGCAGATAGATAATAGCGATCGGATTGCTGATCGCTATAGCCCCCTAGGGGGACTAGTAAAATAAAAAAAAAAGTAAAAAAAAAGTTTAAAAAAAAAAAACCTAAAAGTTCAAATCACCCCCCTTTCCCCCCATTGAACATTAAAGGGTTAAAAAATAAATAAATATACACATATTTGGTATCGCCGTGTTCAGAAATGCCCGATCTATCAAAATATAAAATCAATTAATCTGATTGGTAAACGGCGTAGTGGCAAAAAAATTCCAAACGCCAAAATTACGTTTTTTGGTCGCCGCAAGTTTTACGCAAAATGCAATAACAGGCGATATTAACGTAGCATCTGCGTAAAAATTGTACCATTAGAAACGTCAGCTCGAGACGCAAAAAATAAGCCATCACTGAGCCATAAATCTCAAAAAATAAGAACACTACGTGTTTCGGAAAATGGCGCAAAACGTGCGCCACTTTTATTGTACAGGCTTGTGAATTTTTTTTAACCCCTTAGATACAAGTAAACCTACACATGTTTGGTGTCTACAAACTTGCACCAACCTCAGGCATCATACCCACACATCGGTTTTACAATATAGTGAACACCGTGAATAAAACATCCCAAAAACTATTGTGCCATCACACTTTTTTGCAATTTTTCTGCATTTGGAATTTTTTTGCTGTTTTCCAGTACACCATATGGTAAAACTTATGATTTCATTTAAAAGTACAACTTATCCCGCAAAAAACAAGCCCTCATATGGCAAGATTGATGGAAAAATAAAAAAGTTACGGCTCTCGGAAGAAGGGGAGCAAAAAACAAAAAATGCAAAAATGGAAAGTGCCCCGGGGCTGAAGGGGTTAAAATATGGTTAATTATAAAACAGGTTTTGGCTTGGATGTTTTATCCTTCAGCCTTCTCCAGGTATAATTGAGAGAAAAAAGATGTATAGCAGGAGCGCCGCAAAACTGGTAATTGCCTTTGGAACCTTGGTTGTGTGTTTGGGATTATTGTCATGCTCAAATGTCCATCCTCATTTCATCTTCATTATCCTAGTATATGGCAGCAGATATTTATCAAGATTGTCTCTGTACATTTGTCCATTCATCCCTCCTTCAATCATATGAAGTTTGCCAGTGCCATATGCTGAAAAACAGTTCCACACCATGATATTCCCACCTCCAAACTTCACAGTTGGTATGGTGATTTTAGGTGATATGAGACCAAAATTGAACTCTTTTGATGTCATAATAGACAACATATATGGAGGCCAAAAGGCATTGCATATCGCCTAAAAACACCATACCAATCGTGAAGTTTGTAGGTGGGAATATCATGGTGTGGGACTGTTTTTAAGCATTCAGCACTGGCAAACTTCATATGATTGAGGGAAGGATGCATGGACATTGTACCTAGACATTTTTAATAAATATCTGCTAACATATATCAAGATAATGAAGATGAAATGAGGGTGGACATTTCAACAAGACAATGTACCCAAACACACTACCAAGGAAACTCTTAATTGGTTTTAGAAAAAGAATATAAAGCTGCTAGAATGACCCAACTAATTACCTGATTTGAATCCAATAGAAAATTTATGGAAGGAACTTAAGCTGAGAGTTCATAGAAGAGCTCACAGAATATTCAGGATTTGAAATGTGTTTGTGTGGAAGAATGGACCAAAAACACACCTGAGCAATGCATGGAACAAGTTTTTCCATACAGTAGGCGTTTTGAAGCAGTTATCACAAACAAAGGCTTTTGTAAAAAGTATTAAATAACTTTCAGTTAGCATGGTCAATACTTTTTCCCTGTGTCATTTCTCATTATTACACATTAATAAATTTATGGACATTTGTGGTTTGATTTCTTTGCCTCCATGGATTGGTTGGGTTATTACCGATATGTGCTGAGAAATTTATGTCAATAGCACCTTTAGGCCTGTTTCACATGTCAGTGAAAAACACAGATGTTTTTTACTGACATGTGCCATGATTCACGGCACACGTGGGTTGTCCATGTGCAATGCGTGATACGTGCTCCGTTATCTGTGATTGCACATGGACGTATACTCACCTGTCCCCCCTCTTGCTGTCCGTGGTGCTGAATTCTTTGGCTCTGCTGTGTTTCCCTCTGCAGCTACTTCCGATTCGACTGTGGCCACATACGTGAATTGAATATGCATACCAGTAATTAGCCGGCTCTGAATCAGCAGCCAGCAGAGGCCGGATACAAGCATCGCTGGAGAAGGTGAGTTGAAAATGTTTTTTATTTTCAATGTCCGTGTTTTTCTGGTGCGTGTTTCATGGATCACAGCATAGTGTAGTCCGTGTGACATCAGTGATGCCAGAAAAAAAAACAGACATGTCTCCGTGTGGCAATCACAGACACGCGTGTACGCTGCATGAACACATGATCAGTGAAAAATCACTGATGTGTGTGCAGACCCATTGATTATAATGGTTCTGCATATGTCAGTGATTCTGGTACGTATAAAAACTAGCACATACGTACCAGATTCACTGATGTGTGAAACAGGCCTTAGAAATATATTTACTTAGAAAACTGGTGATATGTTCAATACTTCTTTCACCTGCTATATTCTATAGATACAAATAGTCAAATTAGGCTCATACAATGGCATTGCTAAAATTATGGTTCGAAAAACAAAATTATACTGCAAACACATTACAAACTGAAAAATGTACAGCTCCTTCACTCTGGCTGTCGGTACACTGCAATGCAATAGCAGGGAGAATAATGTTTTACTATAGCAGTCAGGGCTCTTACTACTTGTATGACAGGTTTGTCAAAAAATTGTCTGTGCGGCCGACGGAAGCAAAGTCCAAAGCAAAGTTTTTTGTAAACTTCGAAAAAAACGACAGAGACAAATCCGTCACTGTCCTTTTTTTAGAATGGAAGCCTTTGTGCACAGGATCTATCGCAATCTGTCAAATGAAGGATTTCAGCGACAAACTAATTTTTTTTGTAACTGAGTATGCCCACAACGGGTAAAAACCACTGTTAGGCTGGTACGACGGATCCGTTTTTTTAGGATCCATCGCATCAGTTGTACCACAATCTGCGACGGATCCGTCGCATCAGTCACAAAACAGATTGTGACTGATGGAAAAAAAACTGATGTGTGAAAGACGCCTTAGTCATATCATTTGTGCAAAGATTAAAAGTTTTGATGGCCTGTTATTGCATTTTAATGCAATGTTGTGGCGACCAAAAAAACTTAATTTTGACGTTTGGAATTTTTTTCTCGCTACGCCGTGTACCAATCAGATAAATTGATTTTATATTTTGATATGTCGGGCATTTCTGAACTCGCTGATACCAACTGTGTGTATTTTTTATTGTTATTGTTTTATTCTCAGTGGGTCAAAATGAGGCTGATTTGAATGTTTAGGTTTTTTGGATTTTTTTATGTTTTTTAAAATTCTTTAGTTTACTTTTTTTACTGATTTTACTAGTCTGACTACTGATTTGCACATGCACAGCCTCCACCTCCTTCTTCTGACTTAGGCCGGGGTAAGACGGCCGTATTACTCAAACGAGCATATTACTGCAGTGCACACACTGGCAGTGGCTCTCCTGACCCGAGTCTGGCAGCTTCATGTATTTCTAAATAGCTCTTACGCTCAGGTCAGGAGAGCCACTGGCCTGTCTGGGTATTTTGAATTGCAATCCTCATCTGTGTAAGGGCACAAACACATCAGTGGTATTCTGCCGCATTGCCGGATCCGGCATAATGGCAGTACAGTACAATACAGTTCACAGACAGTGCGGCAAGCCACGGTCACATGCTGTCACATGCTCCGGTCACATGACCGCATATGCCCGGAGCTTGCCAGTGAACTTTAATGTACTGTACTGTCCTTGTGCCGGATCTGCGAGTGCGGCAGGAAAACGCTGATGTGAAAGCAGTGTAATACAGCCATCTGACCTCAGCTTATAAAAACTTTTTCAGGCAGCGCAATGCAATGACATTGTGCCACCTGCTCCAGGACACTGAAGGCTTGTAATCTGGAGGCATACAGCAGCTCACGGCCTAGAAGATAGAGAGTGATAGGGCAGGGAGCATTACAGGCAAATTGAACAGTTGTTGGATTCCGACTGAGATTACTGTTGAAAATGACAATAGAACCACTTTAAGGCATCAGTTGTCAACTTTGGCATTAGATGTGAAATAAACTAAATTTCCCATATATATTTTATTTGCAGTCAACCACAGGTAATTTTACTGATGTCTAACTCACATTAGTAATTTGCATAAAACCTCTGTAATAAAAGATTTATGTCAGACTTCTCGACTCCAAACTTCTCCGAGATATGGTAATCCTTTTATTTAGATAACTACAACATAGGATATGCATTACAATTTATTAGAAATGATTACATCTGCATTGTCCCTTGGAATCTAGAATTTAACAATATTTCACGAGATCAGTGTGCGCACAACTGCTAACTGCTAAGTGGTTTATTTCACAGAATGTTCTGCTTTGATATTAGGAAATAGAAAGTGAAAACATTAATTCTATTTCTGCAATTATATGCATGCAATAAAATGAATCAAATTTAATCACAACCTACTTTTATTGCTTCGGAAGTTCATCAATATGAGCAACAACAAAATATGAACTGCTTAGAGTTGCCTTTATTATACCAACCATGAAAAATGAGATTCAGTCAGGCAAACTGACACACTTTTATTATATGAAATAACTAAGGCTCCATTTACACAAATAGCTCCAAGCTTCTTTGATGTATTTGTAAGGCAGTCCATTGATTTTTCTCAGGGTCTATACATTAATTTATTGTTCGCTTCACTTTTTTCACCATTGCTCCTTTTCTTTTAGGTTATGTGCGCACTTTGCGTTTTTTTTCTGCGTTTTGGCTGTGTTTACAACTGCACTGTGTCATTGACAAAATGCATGCATTCTGATTCCCCAGCAAAGTCTATGAGAATCATGCAAAATCTGTGCGCACGATGCTTCTTGAAACGCAGCGTTTTGATTGTCAAAAATTTATCAAAATCTCATGCGTTTGAAGAAGCAACATGTCAATTGTTTTTGCCATTTTTGATGCATTCTACACCCATTTAAATCAATGAGTTGTAGAAAATCGCTGCCAAAATGTTAAGCAGTGCGCTTGCATTGCATTATTGTTGCGATCCGCAGGTTTTTTTAACATAACAAAGGCAGGTCTTTCGTCTTTCTCTCTCTCTGTCGGTCGGTCTCTCTCTCTCTCTAGGTCTCTATCTCTCTCTCTGTCTATGTCGGTCACTCACTCTCACCCCCTCTCTCATACTCACCGATCCACGATCACCAGCGCGGTGCTGCACAGCGTTCTCACTGTGGCGGCTTATTCTGTTTTGAAAATGCTGGCTGCTCATTAATCCATCACCTATTCCCTGCTTCCCCCGCCCACTGGCGCCTATGATTGCTTGCAGTCAGACATACACCCACGCTGAGTGACAGATGTCTCACTGCAACCAATCACAGCCGCCGGTGGGCGTGTCTATATCGAGCAGTAAAAAAAAAATAATTGAAAAAAAAACGACGTGCGGTCCCCCCAATTTGGACACCAGCCAGGGGAAAGCCGCACGGCTGAAGGCTGGTATTCTCAGAATGGGGAGCTCCACGTTATGGGGAGCCCCCCAGCCTAACAATAGCAGCCAGCAGCTGCCCGGAATTGCTGCATCCATTAGATGCGACAGTCCCGAAACTTTATCCGGCTCATCCCAAATTGCCCTGGTGTGGTGGCAAACCGGGAAATAAGGAGTTAATGGCAGCAGCCCATAGCTGCCACTAAGTCCAAGGTTAATAATGGCAGGCGTCTCCCCGAGATACCTTCCATGATTAACCTGTAAGTTAAAGAAAATAAACACACACATCCAAATCATTTATTATTATTACAGGCGATTAGCTGTGATTTCATTCAAGTTACTCGCGGCCACCGCTCTCAGGTGGAGGACTGCCGCTGTGGCCGCGAGTAACCTGAGTGAAAGCACAGCTAATCGCCCAGCTCACTGCAGTCACTCAGTGCCACGGCTTGATTTGCAGTCACACGTGAAGAACTCACCTGTGATCGCAAATCCCCTGAGTGACTGCAGTGAGCCGGGCGATCAGCTGTGCTTTCACTCAGGTTACTCGCGGCCACAGCTGCAGTTCTCCACCTGAGAGTGGTGGCTGCGAGTAACCACAGTGACAGCAAAGCTAATCGCGCAACTCACTTCAGTTGCTGCATGGAGCTAACAGGAGCGGCGGTGTTCTACTGCCGCTCCTGTCAGCTTCCGATGTAGCCGCGCAATCACAATGCAGTCGGGTGAAGTTCATCCGAGTTCATTCTGATCGCACTGGCGGATGGCACTGTGTCGCAGCCAGCCATGCTCTTTTTGACATAATGGATGCAGTGTTTCAGCAGAATAAATCCCGATTTCATGCGCTCGGGATGATGCCCCCACCATAGACAGAGTTGGAGCTGCATCCATAGCGCACAAATTAATTGACATGCTGCATTTTTGAACACATGGATTTGGGTCAAAATTTTGGCATCCAAATCGCTGCCTTCAAAAAAGCAACGTGCACACGTGTCATGCACAATCTTCATAGATTGTGCTAGGGACGCAGAACACATGCATTTACGCTGCAGTGAATACGCAGCAAAAATGCATGAAATTACGCAACATGCGCATGAGCCCTAACAATGTTCTCTAATTATTGCATGTTTGCTGCTTTTTTAATGCATTTTTAGCATTATTTGATGCATTTTTGGCGACGGTGTGAATCTGTATTTTTAATCCTTTTTTTTACTCAATACAAAAATGCTTTGATTCTACACTTAAAAATGGCATGTTTTTTAACCTGCCTTTTTTTCAAGTGCTACATAGAAGTATATAGAGCAAAAAAAAGCATAAAAAACGCACAGTTCAGCAGCTTCTTTAGACACTCAGCGGGTGGAGGTTTCATGAATTCAAATCTACTTTCCTTGGACATTTAGGATGTGTTCACATGTGTAAATGCTGTGTTTTTCCTGCTGCTTTTTTTTCCTTAGAAATTCTGCTGTGTTTCCAAGCAAAGTGAAAGACGCCGTAGAACGTTAGTGGTTTTAGTGCTTTCTTTTCTCTAGACGTTTCTAGGTGGAGCCAAAAAAAAAAAGAATGCAAAAAACTGCGGTTACCTTTCTAAGTGCAGAATCAAAACTTTTCTGGATAAGTATAACGGGGCTTCACATCTGCACCAAAAAAGTATCAAATAAGGAGGATCAGGCATACAAATAATTTTTGTTGTTTTTTATCAATTTGGTGCAGAAAACAAAAAACACAGGATTTATGCAGCGTGTGAACACGGCCTAACAGGCACAAAAAAAAGCAACATGACATATAGTGAAGCTACATCAAGATGAGAAAATTTTGGCTCCTACAACTATGAATGAATAACTGAATGAATGAATGAATGAATGAATGAATAACAAAATAAATCCATAGGTCCCAACTAGAGATAAGCAGATGACACAGATTTCGTCGCACCAGTCCTGGCTAATCAAAAACTGTGCCTGGGACACCAGAAGGTAAGAAATTCATGGCCTACCACTCAGCCAGCAGGTACTACTGATCTGGACTGGAGTCCCGTGAATCGATCTACTCATCTCTAGTTTCAACCATTCTGGGATACAGTGGGACAAACCTTTGGGTCTAGCCCTGTGGCATCGGGCATCTGCCACCACCTCTCTGCCACCTCCTCCTGCAAGGGTAGAAAGAAATTTCAAATGTGTGTGACTTGGGGTGTGGCTTGGGGCGTGGTCAAAATTTTCCGTGGCGAGCCTAGCGCGCCATATAATTTATCCCTCTTTTCGTTCTTACAAATTTTGAAGGTATGGTATTTGTAAGCCAAAATCAGGAGAGGAACAACCAGAGGAAAAGTATTATAGAAACATGGGCACCACTTCTGCATTTGTTTACCCAATCCTGGTTTTGGCTTACAAATACTGAGATAATACCAAATAATCAAATTGTGCATGTGGCCTTACTGTATTTCAGAAGTTGGTTCTTCAACTACATGCTTCTACATACAGTACTTCACACCAGACTTATTGTATTCAGATATTAGTAGTAGTACATATGTGGCTCCTCTTGACCTGCAAGTTCCCGTACTATAGTGTGAACCATAGAAAAGCAAAACACAATATAGGACATATGGTTAGATCTTTACTCTTTGTAATAGGAGATTCACATTGGAGGCATCACAACTATAAATTAACACATGTGGAATGAAATACTTAACAAAAGAGTGTGAAACAACTGGAAATATGTCTTATATTCTAGGTTCTCCAAAGTAGCCACCTTTTGCTTTGATTACTGCTTTGCACACTCTTGGCATTCTCTTGATGAGCTTCAAGAGGTAGTCACCGGAAATGGTCTTCCAACAGTCTTGAAGGAGTTTCCAGAGATGCTTAGCACTTGTTGGCCCTTTTGCCTTCACTCTGCGGTCCAGCTCAAACCAAACCATCTCAATTGGGTTCAGGTCTGGTGACTGTGGAGGCCAGGTCATCTGGCGTAGCACCCCATCACTCTGCTTCTTACTCAAATATCTCTTGCACAGTCTGGAGGCGTGTTTGGGGTCATTGTCCTGTTGAAAAATAAATGATGGTCCAAGTAAACGCAAACCGGATGGAATAGCATGCCGCTGCAAGATGTTGTGGTAGCCAAGCTGGTTCAGTATGCCTTCAATTTTGAAAAAATCCCCAACAGTGTCACCAGCAAAGCACCCCCACACCAACACACCTCCTCCTCCATGCTTCATGGTGGGAACCAGGCATGTAGAGTCCTTCCGTTCACCTTTTCTGCATTGCACAAAGACACGGTGGTTGGATCCAAAGATCTCAAATTTGGACTCATCAGATCAAAGCACAGATTTCCACTGACCTAATGTCCATTCCTTGTGTTCTTTAGCCCAAACAAGTCTCTTCTGCTTGTTGCCTGTCCTTAAAAGTCGTTTCCTACCAGCAATTTTACCTTGAAGGCCTGCTGCATAGTCTCCTCTTAACAGTTGTTCTAGAGATGTGTCCGCTGCTAGAACTCTGTGTGGCACTGACCTGGTCTCTAATCTGACCTGCTGTTAACCTGCGATTTCTAAGGCTGGTGACTCGGATAAACTTATCCTCTTCAGCAGAGGTGACTCTTGGTCTTCCTTTCCTCGGGCGGTCCTCATGTGAGCCAGTTTCTTTGTAGCGTTTGTTGTTTTTTGCCACTGCACTTGGGGACACTTTCAAAGTTTTCCCAATTTTTCAGACTGACTGACCTTTGTTTCTTAAAGTAATGATGGCCACTCGTTTTTCTTTACTTAGCTTCTTTTTTCTTGCCAAAATACAAATTCTAACAGTATTCAGTAGGACTATTAGCTGTGTATCCACCAGACTTCTGCACAACAGAACTGATGGTCCCAACGCCATTTATAAGGCAAGAAATCCCACTTATTAAACCTGACAGGGCACACCTGTGAAGTTAAAACCATTTCCGGTGACTACCTCTTGAAGCTCATCAAGAGAATGCCAAGAGTGTGCAAAGCAGTAATCAAAGAAAAAGGTGGCTACTTTGAAGAACCTAGAATATAAGACATATTTTCAGTTGTTTCACAATTTTTTGGTAAGTATTTCATTCCACATGTGTTAATTCATAGTTTTCATACCTTCAATGTGAATCTACAATTCAAAATGAAAAAACCACGGTATTGGCCGCGCTGCCCAGACTGGAGATGAGGATGGATATAGATAGTTATGAAGTTATAATGTTCTTTTATTGAATTATTATAAAGCCACAATGCATTTCGGGGGCATGTCCTCCCCCTTCCTCAGGTAGCAAAGAATGAACATACTGATGGACCCATATATGCGGAGGCATTTACAACAATTAGATTCGAAACTCACAAAGACTAGTCAAGTAAATTAATCGATTAATTGACTAATTAATTATATCCTCCACATACATAGCCCATAGGAAAGAAAAAGAAAATGGGAAAAAAGGAAAAAAAACCCATAAAAATAGGGGGATTTTAGAAATCAATAAAATATACATTAAAAAGCATTATATCAACAGCTAATAAATTAAAAGTGATACAATTAAGTTACATCATGATTAATAACAGGATAAAATTACATATAATAAATAATGGTAATATATTAAATTGTAATCACTTAAAAAATGATAAAATAGATTAAATTAAAAACAGTAGTGATAATAATGATAAACCTTATACTGTTCTCAAAATATTAATGGTAATTGTTGGATCCCACAGGGGACACTCATCCTTTGTATAAAAACCGAATAAAGGAAACTGTATATGAATGAACTGTATGAAATTTATGAAATAATGAAATTATGAGGACATGCCCCCGAAACGCATTGTGGCTTTATAATAATTCAATAAAAGAACTTTATAACTATCTATATCCATCCTCAACTCCAGTCTGGGCAGTGCGGCCGACACCATGGTTTTTTCATATTGAATTGAAGTTTATCTGTCCCATCGGGAGCCCACGGAGCTGCTGCAGCCAGGTCAAGAGGTGCTATCTCCACTGACGCTGGAATACAGGGCTGGTTCTACACCGTCACCGGGATCACGGGACCATTCGGTTTGGAGGAGGAGTAGCTATCCGCAGCTGGTCCAACGGCTCTGCTCTGCACGTGTCTTTGGATCGCTTCAGCGGCTACGCCGGTGAGAACTCCAGCCGGACTGACAGGACAGGACCCCAGCGGTAAGGAACGGTGAGCCTTGGAACCCCCATCAGCATCTTTAACAGTGATGTACCATCAGGTGAGTGTACTAAACTACACTTTTATCCATTGTTTTACGGTTCCACACAGGAGCGCCCTCTCCCCTGTTTTCTATTCAATGTGAATCTACAATTTTCAGAGTCATGAAAATAAAGAAAACTCTTTGAATGAGAAGGTGCGTCCAAACATTTGGTCTGTACTGTGTATACATATATATATATATATTTATTTTTATATATATATATATATATATATATATATAT
The DNA here is from genome assembly GCF_048569485.1 of Anomaloglossus baeobatrachus. Taxonomy (NCBI): domain Eukaryota; kingdom Metazoa; phylum Chordata; class Amphibia; order Anura; family Aromobatidae; genus Anomaloglossus; species Anomaloglossus baeobatrachus. Next base: position 494,166,476 of record NC_134353.1, on the reverse strand, counting down.
ATACATATATATATATATATATATATATATATATGCAGCTCTGGCAAAAAGTTAGGAGACCACTTCCAAATTTTCAGTTTTTCTGATTTTTCTGATTTTTCTTTGTATAGGTATATTTTTGAGTAATATGTAAATTGTTCCTTTATTTTGCAAACTACTGACAACGTCTCCGAATTTCCAAGCAAAACATTTTCTATTTATTTTCTGAAAATGAGAAATAGTCAAAATAACAAAAAATGCACAGTGCTTTCAGACACCTTAAATAATTCAAAAAAACAAGATCATAATCATTTAGCAACAACAATACCAATGTTTTAACTCAGGAAGAATTCAGAAATCAATATTTTGTGGAATAATCATGATTTTTAATCACAACTTTTATGCGTCTTGGCATATTTTTGGGTGACCTTATACCACTCCTGGCGCAAAAATTTAAACAGTTCTTCTTTGTTTGATGGCTTGTGACTTTCCATCTTCATATTGATTACATTCCTGAGGTTTTCAATGGGGTTCAGGTCTGAAGATTGGGCTGGCCATGACAGGGTTTTGATGTGGTGGTCCTTCATCCACACATTGATTGACCTAGCTGTGTGGCATGGCGCATTGTCCTGCTGAAAAAAAACAGTCCTCAGATTGGAGACCATTGTCTGAGCAGAAGAAAAAAACTGTTTTTCCAGGTTAACCTTGTATGCGACTTGATTCATACGTCCAAGAAGTTTATTAACCCTTTAGGTTCTTCACAGGAGCCAAAGCAATGTATAAGGATAAAAGGAAAAATTTACTTTTTTACATAAAAATGTTGCTTTAGCCTTACATTTTGCATTTACAGAAGGCTATCAGGAAAAAAATGCGCAATAAAATTTATTGTACCATTTGTCCTGAGTACGCCGATACATCATAAGTGGTGCAAATCAATTGTTTGTGCGCACAGCAGAGCTCGGAACGAAACAAGCAGAATTCAAATTTTTGAAAGAAAACTTAGCTGCAATCATTAGCAGATGCCATGTCGCATTTGGAGACTCCCTGTGGTGCCTAAACTGTAAAGCTGCCCCAAAAGTAATCCCATTTTGGAAACTAGACCCCTCAATGAATTAATCTAGATTGGTGAGCACCTTGAACCCCTGGGGACGTCACGGAAGTTAATAACATTGAGCAGTGATAATAAATATGTTTTTTAGCCACAAAAATTGTTACTTCAATCAAGTAGCTTTTTTTTACAAGGGTATCAGGAAAAAATACAACCTAAAATGTATTTTTCAATTTCTCCTGAGTATGCAGATTCCTCATATGTAGGGGAACTCATTTGTATGGGCATTTGAATTTTGGAAAGCAAAATTAGCTGAAGTCATTTGTGGATGCCATGTCGCCTTTGGAGACCCCCTGAGGTGCCTAAACAGTGAAGCTCCCCCACAAGTGACCCCATTTTGGAAACTAAACCCCTCAAGGAGTTAATCTAGATGTTTGGTGAACATCTTTAGCTCCTGAGAACTTCACAGAATTTTATAATGTTGAGCCATGAAAATATTTTTGTTTACCACAAAATTGTTACTCCAACCAGGGGACTTTTCTTACCAGGGTATAGTGAATAAATTAACCATAACATATATTGTTCAAGTTCTCCTAAGTATGCAGATACATCATATGGGGTGGAAATCAATTCTCTGGGCGGGCTCGGAAGGGAAAGAGTGCTATTTGAATTTTTGGAAGCAAAATCAGCAGGAATTATTACCGGCTGCCATGACTCATTTGGAGACCCCCTGAGGTCTTTATCTAGATGGTTGGTGATCACTTGGAGCCCCAGGGGCTTCACAGAATTTTATAACATTGAGCTGTGAAAACGAAAAAAATAAATTTTTAACCCCAAAAATGTTTTGTTAACTTCATATTTTTTCAAATTCACTAGGGTTCAAAGGGATAATGAACCATTTAATTTGTTGTGCAATTTCTCCTGAATTTGCTAGTACCCCATATGTGGTTGAAAACTACTTTTGAGGCACAGCGACAGCACAAAATGAAGAAGGGAAGGCGTGCCACATTGGAGTGCAGATTTAGTTGTAATGGTATAGGCATGCCATGTCATATTGACAGAGCCCCTGAGGTGCCAGAACAGCATACACCCCCACAAATGACCCAATTTTACAAACTACACCCTTCAATGAATTCATGCAGGGGTGCAGTGAACATATTGAAACTACAAGTGTGTTACAAACTGTTATACTATTAAGGGCAGGAAACAAAAAATAATTATATTTTTACAACTAAAATGTTGTTCTAACCCCAGATTTGCAATTTTCACAAAGTGAATAGGTAAAAAAGGCCTATGATATGTTACACAATTTCTCCTGAATGTGGCAATACCCCACATGTTACCATACAGTACTGTTTGGCTATATCAAAGGGCTTTGAGGGAAACGAGCGCCATTTGATATTTGGAGAACAGATTTTTCTATAATATTTTGGGGACTCCATTTGTAGAGCCCCTAAGTGCCAGAACAGAGAGAATCCCCCTAAAGTGACCACATTTTGGAAATTACACCCCTCTGTAAATTTATCTACTGGTGATGTGATTATTTAGTCTCTGGAAAACACCCATAGTGTCAAACACAGTGAATGTTGCAGAATTAAAAATTGCAAATAAGCCCTTGTGAACAGTACATTGTAGTGCCAATACATTGTGCCCAGCTCGTGTTTATGTAAATCTGTATCCCGTACATTTAAGGAGACTCTCATCACTACAACAATGCCAAACATGTGGATGCTAACTGTAGTTTAGGCACATTGTGGGGCTCATGCCCCTCATGAAGGTTTTGTAGCCGAAAAGCACGTAGAGAACTTGGCGCCAGTACCAGCAGGAAGAGATGCCACTTGGTATGTTTAATCTTTTATTGCTTTAACTATTGCTTTAATTATTATATTATATTGCTTTAATTGACACTTTCTGTATAGTACAGAATTATTTCCCTACCACACTTTACCTCTTTCTAATGTCTCTATAGCATCAGGGTTATATGATTCACATTGTAATTTACTTTGTCTACCCCTTGGTGTTTGGAGGCATGGGGCTACTTTGAGCCTATGTATGGTTGCAATCTTAACCCCTTCTCCTGCTGTGTTCTGTTGCCCTTTATTCACTATTCTTGTAGCTTGTCCTTTTATTTAATTTATCAATAAGTTACATTTTATTTTGGCTATTTGCTTTGGCTCTCTTTTTTGGTGTTACATTGTAACAAAAGAGAGGGGGCATTTGGATTGGGAGCGCAGATTTTGTGGATTTCTTTTTTTGAAGTGGGAGCCATAGTGTTTATTGAGAGCTTTTGTGCTAGCAGTAACATGGCTGTTAGCCAATGACGGACCTGAGTGGGGTCTTGCTTTATTGTGACTTCAGTTGAATGCTATTTGGTGATAATTTTGGTACATAACACTTTTGATCAGTTCACATTTATCTTATGCTCTATGCTGAGAGCTTATATCAGGGTTTCCATCTACATCTCCGTGATTCAGGTGAAAACCACAATGGATCCATTCACTAATGAGGCAGCAGACTCTGTTTTTCCAGCTGAGGACACTCGTGTCTCCACAGTATATATTGGCATGCTGCATTTAGGAAAGCTGCTCTGCATGTCAGTTTTAACTGAGGAGAAAAGAAGCACAGAGGGCATGGGATTTCTACTAATCCATCCACTGTGCTTCTACCATACAACACAGCAGTTTGGAAGCAGCAAAAAGATGCTGCAGCCAATATGTTGCTATTCCTAATTGTGGGCATGCACCCTTACATGTAATCCCGATGCAAGCGCACAGCATGGATCGCAGGATAAATATGAGCCACGCCATACTGCAATTTTTTAGAGGCAGAATTAACAAATCAGTAGCGGTTGAAAAATATATATTTTTTCATTTAGTTGTTATGCCGTTCACCTTGCGGTATAGATGATTAGGTGGCTTTATTCCTCTGGTCAGTATGATTACAGCGATAACAGATTAATATAATTTCTTAGGTTTGGCGACTATCAAACTAAAAACGCTTTTTATAAAATATAGGATTTTTGCATCACAGGATTTTGAAGGCTATAGTTTTTTTTATTTTTCTGCCAACAGAGTCATGTGAGGGCTTGTTTTTTTCAGGATGACTTGGAGATTTTATTGATTCCATTTTTGGTCACATAATAATTTTTAAATGCTGTTTATTTTGTCAGGCAGAATCAAGAAGAAACAGTAACTCAGGAATAGTTTTGTTTCGCTTGTTTTTTATGCCATTTACCGTGCCGTAAATGTGACAAGATAGTTTTATTCTACAGGTCGATACGATTAGAGTGATACCATATTGATATACTGTAGTTAATTTTTTGGGGTATTTTGTTTTGCCACTTTTAGGCTATGTGCACACGCTGTATTTGTTGACGCGTTTTTTAGGTGCGCTTTTGTTCTAAAAACTGCATGAATCTCTTTCCCCAGCAAAGTCTATGAGATTTCATTTTTGCTGTCCGCTTATTGCAGGTTTGTTTAGCTGTGTTTTTGTGGTGACCACAATGATGCAGCATGTCAATTCTTTTTGCGTTTTGTCCCTGCATTTTGGGAGGGCTAGTATTTGGTCAGATACTGCGCCCCATATAAAGTCTATGGGGACCAGAATCGGGCATAAAGGGGTAGGAGCAAGTGCTACATACTCACCGATCACCAGTCGGCTGTCACACTGCTGCCGCGGCAGCTCTTACATTTTCCAGAACTGGCCGCTCATTAGGCTCATAACATATTCACACCTTCTCTGCTCACCGGTGGCTTTGATTGGTTGCAGGCAGACCTGCCCCCACGCTGAGTGACAGCTGTCTGACTACAGCCAATCACAGACGCCGGTAGGTGAGTCTATATTGTACAGTAAATTAAATAAATAATTTAAAAAAAAAACAATGTGCAGACCTCCCAATTTTGATAACCAGCCAAGATAAAGTCTCACAGCTGGGGTCTGGTATTCTCAGGCTAGGGAGACCCACATTATCGGTATCCTCCAAGTCTTAAAATATCAGCCAACAGCCGCCCAGAATTACCGCATCCATTAGATGCGACAGTCCCGGGACTTTTCCCGGCTCATCCTGATTGCCCTGATGCAATCAGGGTACTAAAGTGTTAATGGCAGCAGCCCATAGCTACCACTAAGTCCTAGCTTAGTGATGACAGACGTCTATGAGAAACCCCCTCATCACTAAGCTGTAATAAGTGAAAGTAAATAAACACAATCACCCAAAAAATCCTTCATTTGAAATAAAACACACAAAAAATCCCCCTCTTTCACCACTTTATTAATCCCTAAAACACCCCTCCAGGTCCGATGTAATCCACACAAGGTCCCACGACGCATCCAGCTCTTCTACATCTGAAAATCATAGCAAGCGGCTATAGAGCACAACTGCTCGCTGTGAGGGTCAGGCCGCAAGTGAAGTGAGCCATGCGGCATCAGCGGTGACTTCAGCTGTCACCAATGATCTCGCGCTCACGTCAGTAGCGGACGGATTTGCTGTAACAGGTGCAGGACTCTAGCTATCACCGCACATCAACTGACTGGAGTCCTCCACTTGTGACCACATATCAGGCTGCTGCTGAAGTGAGCCGCGAGATCAGCGGTGACTTCAGTCAGGTGATGTGCAGTGACAGCGGGAGTCCTCCACTTGTGACCACATATCAGGCCGTGGCTGAAATGAGCCTCGAGATCAGCTGTGACTTCAGTCAGGTGATGTGTGGTGTCACCGCACATCACCTGAGGGACGTCAGCGCTAATCACGCAGCTCACTTCAGAAGATGACTGACAGGTGGAGAACTCCTGCGTTTTTTTAAGCCAAAAACACTGCTCAAAGTAGTCATCGCAAAGATAAAAACGCTGCATCTTTGTGGTCACCACAAGATAAAAACACTGTGTGTGCACATTTCCTTACACCATAAAAACAATTTTATAGGAAAAAACAGTTTTTGCATTGTTGAATTCTGAGAGCTACAACTTTTCTATTTTTTGGCTGACGGAGCAGTATGGAAGATTTTTTTGCATGACAAGATGGCGTTTTCAGTGGTAACATTTTTATTTATATGACTTTTTGATCACGTTTTACTCCACTTTTATTTCAGCTGTATGTTGAACTGACATAGTATTTACTACTTTTTTTATTTTTTACAATGTTCACTGAAGGGGTAACTAGTGTGTCAGTTGTATAGCTCGGCTTGTTACGGACACCGCAATATAATTATAACTATTTATTGGAAATTTTTTAATCTTTTTGTACTTTATTTTCAGATTTTTAAATATTTTTACTTTTTTTTACTTTATCACTTAGTTCCTTTATGGGATAGCCCCCCACAGTGCTCTGATCACAGCTGCAATGTTCTGCAGTGCTTGATCACTGCAGGACAACACAGCTGTCAGTGCTGCACTGAGATAGTCCATGTGATCATGCTATAGGCATGATCACACAGGCTCTCTGTAGGCTCCCAGTAGTCAGGTGACCCGGAAGTAGTCATGATGACCTTGGGTTACCATAACAATGATCGGGCCCTCGCGATTACATGGCATGGGTCCCGATCAGAGGGGAGAGGGAGCATGATACCTTTCCCAATTCCTTAAGTATCACCATCGGTATTGATCACAGCAATTAAAAGGTTAAGCAGCCAGGGACAGCGCAGGCACCATTCTTAAGGGTGCTTTACACGCTGTGTTATCGGTAACGATATATCGTCAGGGTCACGTCGTTAGTGAAGCACATTCGGCACCGTTACCGACATCGCAGCGTGTGACACCAAGGAGCGACGATCAACGAGCACAAAAACGTGAAAAATCGTTGCTTGTTGACACGTCGCTCCTTTCCTTAATATCGTTGCTGCTGCAGGTACGATGTTGGTCGTCGTTCCTGCAGCAGCACAAATCGCTGTGTGTGACACCACAGGAGCGATGAACATCTCCTTACTTGCGTCCACTAGCAATGAGGAAGAAAGGAGGAGGGCAGCATGTTCCGGCCACTCATTTCCGCCCCTCCTCTGCTATTGGATGGCTGCCATGTGACGTCGCTGTGACGCCGCACGAACCACCCCCTTAGAAAGGAGGCGGATCGCGGGCCAGAGTGACGTCGCAGGGCAGGTAAGAACGTGTGACGGGTGTTAGCGATGTTGTGCACCACGGCAGCGATCTGCCCGTGGCGCACAACCGACGGGGGTGGGTGCGCTCGCTAGCAATATTGGTACCGATATCGCAGCGTGTAAAGTACCCTTTAGGCTCGGCTGTTGGGTAAGCCAAATCACTGGTCGCGATCGCGGGTGCACAGCCCCCTGTACCCACGTGATTGTTAGGATGTAATGGTACTTCCCTGGTCATTAAGACACGTTAAAATTGTATGTACCATTATGTCCTGCGGTAATGAAGGGGTTAATGTTTTGAGTGTCAATGTATTTTTGAAATGACCATGCATCATTGTATTTTACCCAGAATTCTTCTCAGTTTTCTTCATTCCTGTTACAATTTCATAAGATCAGAATACAATGTTATTTGTTGATTATAGGTGTACTGGTGGAACTCAATTCCAGGGAGCTGTTTTGCAGGGAGGAATGAGCTAAAATTTCTCTAAGCAAATGTGATGTGGTCCCTAAAAAATGGTTTTGTAAATTCTGTTGGAAAAATGAAAAATTACTGATAAACTTTGAACTCTTGTAACTTCCTAACAAAAAAATTTGTTTCAATAATTATGCTGATGAAAAGTAGAGATGTGGGAAATGTTATTTATTAACTATTTTGTATGACGTAACTGGCATGAAAGGGCATGAAAAATAAAAGTATGAAAAGTATGAAATTTTCACATTTTTGGCCAAATTTCCAATATTCTTTTTAAAAAATAAATATGAAACACAATGTGTCTCGAAAAGACATTCTCAGAATCCATTGAAAAATTCAAGAGTTATAACTGGTAAGAAATGTAAATTTTGGCCTTGAAAATAGACTTTAAGGGCAATATTATATATGCACCTTTTTCACTCCTGTCAGTCATTTCCAAGTTAAGCAATCTGCCAAGTGCTTTTCATGCTTTTATATCATTTCTTTGATTGAATGATATTTTCCAGCTTATGCTTTTGTTTTTACTTTCTTTTGTCTTTTGTCACGATAAAATAAGAGGAAGATTTATTTATTTTTTTTAATTAATATGTCTCATCATTCAACATTTAAGGAAGTTTGCTTATCGCAGCTTTTTTTCACCAAGTACTTTTTAAGGGCTACACAAATTTATTAAACATAGTTTCTTTTTAGTCTATGGTCGATTCTTACTGTCTATCTGTTTCCGCTATTTAATTATATATGCCTGTTTGGAGTCAAACTGCAGTCTTGGATCTTAGGTATATTTCCAAATTAACCTATTATCCCTAAATAACTCAGCAGTGTTTAGAACTGATGCCTTTTAAGGCTGTGTTCACATGTCCTGTAATGTTCCGGTCATAATGGGTCCGTTGGCGTACTATTAACGGATCTGTTAACAGATCATACAAAGGATCACTTTTTTAAAGGATCCATTAATGGATCATTATCATTGTAGTCAATGGAACTGGTAACATATCTGTTATCATTTTATATAGCTAGATAGATAGATATAATGTCCCACTCCCCTGCATATTGTAAGCTTGCACCCTTTGCTGCCTTTCATGTGGCACTTAGGGGTGTTTAGCCTGGTTTTTAGCCCCAAATTCAATACTTTCAAAAAAAAAATGTGGAGACCCTTCTATTTTTAGTAGTTAGCCAAGGTAAGGGCTCATGCGCACGTTGCGTCCTGGTCAGTGCAGAAATAAATGCACCCTCTGGCAGACGTGACGCTGTGTGTTGACAAAAAGAATGCATCCAAAACACATGTATTTTGGATGCATTTTACCTGCGTTTTGGATGCATTTTTGTCAGTGCGGTCCCCCAGCTCTGCTACATGGCCGCTGACAGCAGACACAGACAGAGCCAGGCGATGAGAATGAACTCGGATAAACTTCACCCGACTTCATTGTCATCCCGTGCCTCTGTCTCTGTGTGCTGTCATAAACTCACATGAACCTCCGAGGTCAGTGCCAGGATACAGGAGTCCGCAGCAGTGACGTCAGAGCTTTACCCGATTTCACTGACATCATGCGGCTCTCTTTGTGTCACAGCCTGATTTGCGGTCACACGTGAAGGACTTACCTGTGATCGCAAATCCCCTGGGGCACTGCAGTGAGCCGCGTGATCAGCTATGCTTTCACTCAGGTTACTCGCAGCCACAGCTGTAGTCCTCCACCTGAAAGCGGTGGCCGCGAGTAACTTCAGTGACAGCACAGCTGATCACGCGACTCACTTCAGTTGCTACATGGAGCTCACAGGAGTGGCGGTGTTGTACTGCTGGTCCTGTCAGCTTCCGATGTAGCAGAGCTGAAAGCATCGTGGGACCTTGCGTGGATTATGTCGGACCTGGAGGTGTTTTTGAGGGGTAAATAAAGTGATGAAAGAGGGTGTTTTTTGTCTTTCATTACAAATAAAGGATTTTTAGGATGTGTGTGGTTTTTTTTCTTTAACTTACAGGTTAATCATGGAAGGTATCTCGGGGAGACGCCTGCCATGATGAACCTAGGACTTAGTGGCAGCTATAGGCTGCTGCCATTAACTCCTTATTACCCCATTTGCCACTGCACCAGGGCAATTTGGGATGAGCCGGGTAGAGTCCCAGGACTGTCGCATCCAATGGATGTGGCAATTCCGGGCGGCTGCTGGCTGATATTGTTAGGCTGGGGGGCTCCCCATAAAGTGGAGCTCCCCATCCTGAAATTACCAGCCTTCAGCCGTGTGGCTTTACCCTGGCTGGTATCAAAATTGGGGGGACTGCACGTTGGTTTTTTTTAATCATTTATTTATTTTTACTGCTCAATATAGACACTCCCACCAGCAGCTGTGATTGGTTGCAGTGAGACAGCTGTCACTCAGTGTGGGGTGTGTCTGACTGCAACCTATCATAGGCGCCGGTGGGCGGGGGAAGCAGGGAATATGAGATGGATTAATGAGCGTCCGGCATTTTCAAAAGAGGGGAAGCCGCCACAGTGTGAACGCTGTGCAGCGCCACGCCGGTGATCGTGGATCGGTGAGTATGATAGAGGGGGTGGGAGAGAGAGACCAACATGGACAGAGAGAGAGAGAGAGAGACCGAAAGAACTGCATTTGTTATGTCAAAAAAATATGTGGATCGCAACAAAAATGCAGTGCAAACACACTGCTTAGCATTTTGGTAGCGTTTTTCTGCAACTCATTGATTTCAATGGGTGTAGAACGCTGCCAAAACGGACAAAAGAATTGACATGCTGCTTTTTTAAACACAGAGATCAAAATGCTGCATTTAAAAAAGCATCGTGCGCACGGATTTTGAATGATTCTCATAGACTTTGCTGGGGAAGCAGAATGCATGTATTTTGACAGTGACGCTGCAGCTTAAAACGCCGCAGAAACGCAAAAAAAACCACAACGTGCGAATGAGCCCTTAGGGGCCCTTAGAAACACTGCATAATGAATGCAGTTTTTTTGTTATATAAAAATGATTTCATGCACTATGGCTGCTGCCCCCACCATAGACAGAGCAGGAGCTGCATCCAGAATGCGCAAATTGACATGCTGCTTTTATGAACGCACGAATTTGGGTAAAAATTTTAGCACCCAAATCGCTGTGATCATAAAAGCAACGTGCACATGTCTCATGCACATTCATAGATTGTGCAGGGGACGCAGGACGCATGCATTTACGCTGCAGTGCAATGCACAGTGTAAATGCATGAAATTACGCAACATGCGCATGAGCCCATAGGCTATGTGCTTTTCAGCAGCTTTTTCAACAGCACCTTTTTAATGCCAAAATGCATGCGTTGTGATTTCCAAGCTATGTCTATGAGAAATAGGGATTTCTTGTGCGCACTTTGCTGTTATAAACGCTGCATGAAATTTGCATATTTTGTGGCAAAAACTCAGCGTTCAAAGAACCAGCGTGTCAATTGTTTTTGCCATTAGGGCTGCGTTTTGCTAAAATTGAAGTCAATGAGAAGTACAAAAAGCAAGCAACATCAAAATTCCAGCGTTTTACATGCTTTTTAGGTGCAGAAAACATGCGTTTATGAGTCTGACATCAAAATAATGGATTGATATTTCCCTTTACACACACACATAGTCCGACAATTAAAATATTAAAAAATATTAATGTTATGTTAGCCATAAATTGTCTAAAACCGCTATAATTTTAATAAATATAACTATTTTCGTTTTGATATAAATAATTATATTTTTCTTTTTTTTTTCCTTTTTTCAAAGTGTTTGTATGCATAAACTCTATTTAGCAGTGTCTTTATGTTCAAAACGCATCTGAGTTTAAGCAATGAAAAAGCATGTAAATCGCGCTAAAATGCGGTAATAACGCATGCGTATTTATCGCGTTTTTGTGATCAAAACCAACTTTGGCAAAAACCATTTCTGCCAGAGGATGCGTTTAGAACTGCAACTAGCTCGACGCATCGTGGACACATAGCCTTACACAGACAGCTGCAGACTGCAGCTAGCAGCTTTACCTTGGCTGGTAATCCAAAACAGAGGTCACCTTACCCTGTTGATTAAATTATTTTTTTTAAAATTAAATATATAATTAAACAAAAAATTTGGTCTCCCCTAGCCATGGCAAAGCGTATTGAATTCATGATACCCTACAATTTTTTAATTCACCTTTTTTCTCTATTTTGATTTTTTCGAGATAAAAATGCTAACTCTGTTGTTTTCTACCAGGTGGCGCTCTAGATGGTTTCATTGCGTAGCGCATAGCTACCTTACTATACTTAGACACCACTTCTATGCCTATAGCTTTATATATATATATATATATTATATATAATGTATATATATACAGTATATACCGTATTTTTCGCTTTATAAGACGCACCTGATTATAAGACGCACCCCCAAATTTGGTGAAGGAAAAGAGAATTTTTTTTAATGTTAAATGGGGTCCTTCTTATAATGCCAGTGTCCCTCTAACAAATCATACAGGGTATATGTCCCTCATAGCCCCCCATCCTAAAATTAGCCCCCTTAATCTGGATATGGACCTCTTATATTGAATATAGCCCCCTTGTTATGGCACACGTTCCCCTGTGCTGCCTATGGCCCCCTATGGATTGCATACATTCCCCTGTGCTGCCTATGGCCCCCTATGGATTGCATAAATTCCCCTGTGCTGCCTATGGTCCCCTATGGATTGCACACGTTCCCCTGTGCTGCCTATGGTCCCCTATGGATTGCACACATTCCTCTGTGTTAGATAGCGCCCCCATGCTGCTGCCCATGGCCCCTATAGATTGCACAAGTCCCCCTGTGTTAGATATCGCCCCCATGGTGCTGCCCATGGCCCCTATATAGATCGCAAAAGTCCCCCTGTGTTAGATATCGCCCCCATAGTGCTGCCCATGGCCCCTATATAGATCGGACAAGTCCCCCTGTGTTACATATCGCCCCCATAGTGCTGCCCATGGCTCCTATATAGATCGCACAAGTCCCCCTGTGTTAGATATCGCCCCCATAGTGCTGCCCATGGCCCCTATATAGATCGCACAAGTCCCCCTGTGTTAGATATCGCCCCCAGGCTGCTGCCCATAGTAAAATAAAACACTCTTTCCTTACCTCCTCCAGCACTGAGCTCCCTCCTGTCTCCCTCCGTGCTTCTGTTCTTCCACTTCCTAGGTCTTTGTGCCAGTCATGTGATCGGCACAGCAGACTGAGATCTCTGCGTGCCTGATCACAGTGGAAGCAGGGACACCGGGGAGAAACGCTGGAGGGGGTAAGTAAAGCTTTTTTATTTTAGAATGAACAGCAGCATGGGGGCCAAATCTAACACAGGGGGGGCATGTGCCATCACAGGGGGGCGCAGGCTCATTAATATGCACCGCTGCCCCAGCCCCTCACTGTGTGTGATTTCAGCACCACCGGAGATGGACAGCAGCTGTGCATATTATATGAGCGGGAGCAGGAGATCAAATGCTGCCGCCGCAGCGTTCACCTGCCCCCAGCAGCGCCCCCACCTCCCCTGGACCCTGCAGTGTACATATATATATATACCCCCCCCGTATATTCGGCATATAAGACGCATCCCCTATTTTCCCCCAAAATTTGGGGGAACAAAAGTGCGTCTTATAAAGCGAAAAATACGGTATATATATATATATATATATATATATATATATATATATAAATAAATATAAGAGGCTAATAAACAAGGCGGGGGTTGGAGTGCAGAGTCAGTCAGACAGGGCATCACTCCACATTAAATATAAAGAAAAAAGAATGAGACCAGGGATTCCCAGCCGGTCTCCCATGCCACTACTTGCCTGACTTCAAACTGGACTGGCAGCACCTCCCAATGTGAATAGGTGCATATCTGTTCATGTGAACATGGCGGGGGTTGAAGTGCAGTTCAGTAGCCTCTTGTGGTCATCTGCTGATCTTGTGTAGGTTTTTAAGAAGCACAAAAATATGTAGTGTAGAGTAGGACCCAGCAAAGGAGGGTGCCATGAAGTGGCGCTGGGCTAGTATTATAATGGCCATTCTAATATTCTAAATACCTCCAATTTCTTCATTAGATAGTGTATTTTTGTGCTATTGCAGAGTGCGACTGTTTTTTTTTCTATTTTTTATATATTGCATCATGAACAGATACGCACCTATTCACATTGGGAGGTGCTGCCAGTCCAGTTTGAAGTCAGGCAAATATCGGCATGGGAGACCGGCTGGGAATCCCTGGTTTCATATAGAATTGTATTTGCCGTGAAAAAAAAAACTGGAAAGGGGAGGAGAGAAAGTCTACCCACCAGAATAATACATATTGTTTTTAGTAGCATCGCGGTAAATTTGGAGATTCTGGAGATTGAATTCAGCTCTGTCATATACATCTTCAGTCCTGTGCCGAACTGTGCTCCACTGGAAACCGTTGACTTCTGATTACTCAGTGGTGTACTGACCATCACTGTACAAGGTATGATAATCTGCTTGATAAACTAGGATGTAATGTCATAGCTGCTGGGTACTGTGGGATAGGTTGCATGGTTGCACAAAACTCTTTGATGTGTCTCCCGTGTGGGAAATGGTGCATGGCAAGTTTTTGCAAAGCAAATCTCAAAGCGTTTGAATTTGCGCAGAACAATGAATTTCAGGAAATTCGACTTGAACTCGATCATTGAATTGTTCATCTCTACTGACCAGCTCTTCAAAAGTTGTACTTATGGTTGCCAACTTGAGAAATGTGACTCGGTGCATTGCACTATATGTGAGAAAATGTCTTGGCTAAGAGTTCATTGGTCAATTTTCTAGAAATTTAGAAAATGTCTATTACTTAAGTAAGGCTTTTTTTGTCACAGCTGATACACCCAATTTTTACTGAACTGGCCAATTAAAATTTGGATGTTAAACATTCTCAACATGAATCTAAGGTTAGTCAAGGTAAAATATCTGCATAATAAAATCTTACTAAAAAATGACACTTCCTGAAAGAAATTAGTCAATCAAGTAAAAATGAACTTATCTCATATTTAACTATCTAAAAGAATGATATACATTATTACAGTTTTGCATAAGAAAATTCAGAAAAGACAAGGACAATGGATCCTGTCACATTAAAAATAGTCTAAAGCGGGCTTTACACACTGCGATATCGGTACCAATATCGCTAGCGTGGGTACCCGCCCCCATCTGTTGTGTGACACGGGCAAATCGCTGCCCGTGCCGCACAACATCGCCCAGACCCATCACACTACTTACCTGCCCGGCGACGTCGCTGTGACCGGCGAACCGCCTCCTTTCTAAGGGGGCGGTTCGTTCAGCGTCACAGCTGCGTCACCAAACCGCCACCCAATAGAAGCGGAGGGGCGGAGATAAGCGGGACGTAAAATCCCGCCCACCTCCTTCCTTCCGCATAGCGGCCGGGAGGCAGGTAAGGAGAGCTTCCTCGTTCCTGCGGTGTCACACGGAGCGATGTGTGCTGCCGCAGGAACGAGGAACAACTTCGTTACTGCTGCAGTAACGGTATTTGAGAATGGACCCCCATGTCACCGATGAGCGATTTTGCACGTTTTTGCAACGATGCAAAATTGCTCATAGGTGTCACACGCAACGGCATCGCTAATGCGGCCAGATGTGCATCACCAATTTCGTGACCCCAACGACTTTGCATTAGCGATATCGTAGCGTGTAAAGCCCCCTTTAGGCTATGTTCACATAGGGCTTTTTTGATAAGTTTTTTTCCTGACCAAAAACTGATCTTGTGGCAGGAAATCTTCTTTGAGTCATCTCCGTTTTTGGTGCGTTTTTCATGCGTTTTCTAGTTGCGTTTTTGCTGCAGATTTGCTGTTTTTTTTCTACAAAATGGGCTATATCAATGAAAAAATGCAGCAAATCTACAGCAAAGAATTGACATGCTCATTGTTTAAAAACCTGACCAAAAACGCATATATTTGACAAAACAGTCAGGAAAAAAAAACTGACGTGTTTGTGTGTGTGCATGAGATTTCAGAAATCTTATAGACTTTGCTGGGACTGTAAAAAGCAGCTTTTTATTAGCATGGATTTGCATAAAACCAAGGCAAACCCACAGCTAAAAAATGCAGCAAAAACTTACCAAAAAAGCCTTGTGTGAAGATAGCCTAATCTGCCACCAGCATGGTGTGGAGCAGGAGAAGCTTAATTGATTGATGTATAGCTTTTGATGGAATGGGAAGGTGGGGGACAATGAAGGGGGGATCTAATAAATTTCTGCTGACTACAGGCAGGATGGTGGCTCAGTGGTTAGCACTTTTGCTCTGAAGCACTGGAGTCCTGTGCTGAAATCCCACTAAGGACAGCATCTGGCATTTGAATGTTGTCCCTGTGTATGCATGGGTTTCCTATTTTACTTGGAACACATACTGATTAGAGATGAGTGAACTTGTTCGGTTTACGTTCCCCAATTTCAGATTCGATACGAGCCTTGGCTGGTTCGTTTGGGCTCGGTTTACCAAACACTTTGCTGAAAAGTCAGCATTGTTCGGTAACTGTTCATTTGCAGAAAACCCACTACTGGACCCATCACAGACATGTCAAGTATCGGCATGGCTGTGTTTGCCCAGGGAAATCACTGTAAAAAAGGAAGCAAAAGGGTTAAAACATGACATACTTACCAAGTCTTCCCAGCTGTAACTGCTTCCACGGCTGTACCTCCGGACCCGCTGAATATCTCACATCAATATTCACTGCTTTCCTCACCCAATGGCATCTCTGATTCGCTGCAAATATATCAAAAAGACTGACCCGCACATCCAACAGGTGTGAACAGGTGCTAGCTGAAAAACACATTATAACTAAAGATGAGTGGTGTTTGAATCGAACTGTTCGTCAATCTCAAATTCAACCTGTTTTAGGCGACGTTTGAGTCGTTCGACAAATGCGAACAATTAGCTTCAAGTTCGACAGTTTGAGGTTATGTTCAATAACGATTCAATCACCAAAAGCGTAACTGGCTTTTCACAGTAACACTGTCATTCAATGTTAATACAGTGGAACCTTGGTTAACGAGAACAATTCGTTCTGGGAGTGTGCTTGTTAACCAAGTTACTCGTTCAGCAAAGCAAGATTTCCCATAGGAAATCATTGCAATGCAGACAATTCCTTCCACAACTTGTTAAATGTCCCATCCTGGTCCCCTATTGTGCCATTCCACACATGCACAAACACACACAAACACGTACAAACACACATAAACATACGCAAACATACACAGGGAAACACAAACACATACAAACATACACGCACACACACATATTATGCTCACCTTACCTTACGTTCCATCGCCGGCCTCCTGGGACTTGCAGTTCGCCGGTACAAGATGTGTATCGGGTAACCATCGTGACCGATGCCGGAACTTCCGCTGCCAGAGCGCTGACATCAAAGGCAGGAGCCACTTGCCTCTGATTAGCCAGCACGCTGCCTTTGAGTAGCGTCTGACAGAGGAAGTTCCTCCCTCGTCGCGATGGTTACTCGATACACGTTATTCGGCGCTACAGGATGTGTATCGGGTAACCATCGTGACAAGGGAGGAACTTCCTCTGTCAGACGCTACTCAAAGGCAGTGAGCTGGCCAATCAGTGGCAAGCGGCTCCTGTCTTTGATGTCAGCGCTCTGGCAGTGGAAGTTCCAGTATCGGTCGCGATGGTCACCCGATACACATCTTGCACTGGCGAACTGCAAGTCCCAGGGGGCTGGCGATGGAACAAAAGGTAAGGTGAGCATAATATGTGTGTGTGCGTTCGTGTTTGTATGTGTTTGTGTTTCCCTGTCATTGTTTTCAATGGTGCTCAAAGGTGTTCGACAAACGTTCGACGAACAAACCTCAAGTTCGATGAACCGAACTCAAACACTAGGGTGGTGGCTCATCTCTAATTATAACTACAAAACACAAACAGCTAAACGCTAAAATGCTAACAATGAATAAGAGAACTCTGGTATTGCATTACTGCTAGGAATATTTGAAAAAAGAGATATTTAGCTTATGTACTGGCCAATGCATGTGAACCCAGTAACCAACAGCAAGATATACCTCTATATACCGGGAACCTTACTCAATTGCCGAGGTCGCACAATGATTCCAGCTCTGCAACATCTGAACTGACAGCATGCAGCCATAGAACATGACTGCCTGCTGTGAGCGTCAGGCTGAGACTGTGCCTCAGTGATCAGTGGTGACATCCCTCATGTTAATTGTGATCACAGGTGGAGGTTCTCATGGCCATCCTCCTGTAATCACAGGTAACCTGATCTGAAGGGACCTCAATGAACTCTCACTGAGTTCACAGACCTACATCTCCTGGCAGTTACTGGTATTTGCATGCTCAATTGGCAATTAACCTGTTCACGTTTGGACAAAAAAAAAAAACACACTACTGTGTCTTTGTCCAGACATTTGTGATCTTCAGAAGAGGTTATACTTCCATGAATAAAGTATAGTTTTATTTGGCAAAATGTGTCAGAGTTTTCCCTACCTGTAAGCTCTGTTGGTGCCAATGCAGACTATTTTAATGTGTGTCCAATAAATTATATTTTGTTTATCCAAACCTGTATGATAGCTGGCTGGCTTTTTCCTTTCTCTTTAGTTTTACAGATTGAGTTGTTTAGGGTGCAGTAATACAAATTATTTGTATGTTTCTTTGTTTATTGACGTTTTAACAAAAAAGCTGTGTTTTAGTGGCAAATTGGCTTTTCGTGATTTTTGTGTGTTGTCTTTGTGTTTTTTTAGCTTTTTTACATATTTTATTTCACTTTTTTACCTTTTCACTTTTTCACACTGTGGGACAAATATTTTTCACTTAGATCGCTAGTTTCATGTATCGTAGTGCTCTTACAGTGCAGCACATAAGACCTATTAATGACTTAGGGTATGTTCACACATGAGGTTTTTGCTCTGCGGCACAATCCGGCGATTTGCGGGAAAAACGCATCAGTTTTTTTTATGCCGGGTGCGGTTTTCCCTCACAGACTTTTATTAACGCCGGATTGTGCCGCATGTACTTGCATTTGATCCGGTTTTTGCCGGATGCGGAAAAAATCGTCACTCCGGCGCCGCATAGTACGCAGAGAGGAACGTTTTTTTTCCTGCGGCAAAAAAACGCATAGCGCCGGGTGCGGCGCTGTGCGGCATGGTGCATAATGAAAGTCTATGCGCCCCGGATCCGATGGCATGCATCAAACGCCGGAAGCATGTACCGGATCCGGGTTTTACTTCTGAGCATGCCCAGAAGTGATAAAAAGTCATTGCTTGTCAGAAAATCAATCACTCACTCACTCTCTCTCAAACTCTCTCACTCACTGACTCACTGACTCACTCAATGACTCACTCACTCACTCTCACCCACTCACCGATCACCGACGCAGCGCTGAACGGCTGTCACACTGCGGTGGCTTCTCCTAATTTGAAAATGCCGGCCGCCCATTATTCAATCTCGTATTCCCTGCTTCGCCCGCCCACCGGCGCCTATGATTGGTTGCAGTCACACACGCCCCCATGCTGAGTGACAGCTGTCTCACTGCAACCAATTACAGCCACCGGTGGGCGGGTCTATATGTGCAGTAAAATAAATAGATAAATAATTTAAAAAAAACGACGTGCGGTCCCCTCCAATTTTGATACCAGCCAAGATAAAGCCACACAGCTGAGGGCTCGTATTCTCAGGGTGGGGAGCCCCACATTACGGGGAGCCCCCCAGCCTAACAATATCAGCCAGCAGCCACCCGGAATTGCCGCATCCATTAGATGCGACAGTCCCGGGACTCTACCTGGCTCATCCCGAATTGCCCTGGTGCGGTGGCAATCGGGGTAATAAGGGGTTTATCATGGCAGGCGTCTATGAGACACCCTCAATGATTAACCTGTAAGTGAAAGTAAATAAACACACACACACAAAAAAATACTTTATTTGGAATAAAAGACAAAAAAATACCCTCTTTCACCATTTTATTAAAATCCCCAAATACCCCTCCAGGTCCAACGTAATCCACAGAGGTCCCATGACGATTTCAGCTCTGCTACATGAAGCTGACAGGAGCGGCAGTAGAACACCGCCACTCCCGGGAGCTCCACGCAGCAACTGAAGAGAGTCACGCTGTCAGCGGGGACATCACTGAGGTAATGCCTGTGTGTGCGGTGATGATGCGTGCGGTAGTGCCTACGTGTGCTGTGATGATGCGTGCGAGAGTGCCGGTGTATGTGCAGTGATGGTGCTTGCGGGAGTGCCGGTGTATGTGCAGTGATGGTGCGTGCGAGAGTGCCTGTGTGTGCGGTGATGGTGCGTGCGAGAGTACCTGCGTGTGCGGTGATGATGCGTGCGAGAGTGCCTGCGTGTGCGATGATGGTGGGGGCGGTAATGCTGATGTTTGTGTGGTGATGATGGGGTCTCTGAGCATAAGAAAACAAAACAAAAAAAAAAAAACGGATCAGTTTTTTTTATCTAATCTGTCGCATCCGTTTTTACACATCTGAGACGGATCCGTTGCATCAGGCACAAACCGGATTGTGTCTGATTGGAAAAAACTGATGTGTGAACTTAGCCTAACTGATACAGCCTCTAAGACCCTGCTTAAAGCAGCCTCTGAAAGGACATCATACCCTGGGGTAATCAGATGACCTTAGGGTATAATGGCACCCAATAATCGCAGGTGGGATTATCATGTCAAAGGTGGTATTTTAACTCTCTTTTAACCTCTTGGATGTTGTGTGACAGTGTTTAAGGGGTTAGCAGCCCCCAATTGGTTCCAAAAATGGCAGAGGCCAATGCCTTCAGGTGTCAAATGTCATAGACAGCTGTTATCTGTGGAAATTTCAACCGTAAGGGGCGCTATCCATTATTTGTAAGCGGCGTTAAAAAGCAGTGGTGTGAAATATGGCCCCTGAATGGCTGCCTTTAAAAGGAGTATTGGCGGTCATTAAGGGGTTAAAAGCTATGACTGACCAATGTAAATGCACCCTTAAATCTAGGTACCTTATAGACCCTTGTGCATTGTTGACTTTTAATAGCCACCGCTTTCTCTATGCAGACTTACCTCCTCTTTAGTCTTATGCAGACTTGCCATTAAACATAAAAGTATCATTATAATGCAACCTGAATAAAAATATCAACCCACACTGTGCCCTATATTTGCCTATGCTAT
Organism: Anomaloglossus baeobatrachus; assembly: GCF_048569485.1. Classification (NCBI taxonomy): domain Eukaryota; kingdom Metazoa; phylum Chordata; class Amphibia; order Anura; family Aromobatidae; genus Anomaloglossus; species Anomaloglossus baeobatrachus. The sequence continues at coordinate 494,145,754 of NC_134353.1, read as the reverse complement.
GACCTTGAATAAATAATTGCTTCTGACTGTGCTCCATACACCAAAGATTAGCTTACACTGTCCAACTTATGGTATATAGCCTTCTTACTGACCTCCCCTATAAAATATTCCCACCACCCTTATATACTAAGACTACCACACTGTTCGTCCTTGTGAACTATACCCACTACACCTTCCTCAATTATGAACCTTCATCTACTCACTAACTTTACCCAAACTTGCATTGTCCCTCCCACAAGCTGCCACACTCTCCATGTTAAGCCCCTCACACTGCCCCACTTCACTCGCTGAGTCCCTCATGCTTCTACAGTCCCTGACAGAAGTTCTGTAGCTTATCCATGTTATGTAAATAAAAGGTTGTAACCTGACTTTAAATTCATCCATTGGTTTCATAAATTACTCTTTTGAAAGCTGAAACCCTCCCAAATTTGGTTTAGGTTATGAAAATAAAGTTGCTGCAAATCTGAAATATCATTTAATGAACATAGAAAGGTCATATTTTAGCAAGACAAAAGTTTTGTCACCCACAGAAAGTAATGTGAAATTCAAACAAGTAATTAACTTCTAATACAAAGATATGTTGCATAACATTGGTGAATGAAGTTGTGGTGCTATTAGAGCCATATTTAATATTTTGTGCGACTTCTATGAGCTTGAAGGACTGCAAACATGCGGTTCAACAATGATTCATACAATTTATTGATGAAGTCATCAGGAATAGCAAAGAATGCAGTCTTACATGCCTCCCAGAGTTCATCTAGAATCTTTGGTTTTGTCTTCCAAGCTTCCTCTTTCATCGTACCCCAAACATGCTCAATGTTGTTCATGTCTGTTGACTGGGCTGGCCAGTCCTTGAGCACCTTGATCTTCTTTGCCAGGAGGAACTTTGTTGTAGAGATGGATGTACGAGATGGAGCACCATCCTGCTGCAGAATTTGACCCCTTTTATGATTGGGAATGTAAGAGGTACCTAATACTTCTTGATATTTTAGGTTATTGATATTGCCTTCCACCTTGCAAATGTTTCGCACACCCCCATACTGAATGTAACCCTAGACCATGATCTTTCCACCACCAAACTTAACTGTTTTCTGGATCCATACAGGCACCAGTAGGTCTCCTGCAGTATTTGCGGCGGCTGTGGTGTAAGTCAACTGAAGATTCATCAGAGAAATCCACCTTCTGCCACTTTTCCAGCATCCATCTGTTTAGCAAGCTGTAGGACTTGGCAAATGCCACACATTTTTTTAATTGCCTTTTGTTTAGTGCTGGCTTCTGGGCACTGATTCGACTATGGAGGCCATTTCAAGACAGAATCCTACAAACTGTTCTAGTTCACACAGGAATTTGAGGTGACCAGACCTTTTGGAGCTCTGCTGCAGTGGAAGAGGGGCTGGCTTTGGATTTTCTAACCAACAAACGTTCCTCCTGAGCAGTTGTCTTGCTGGGTCTGCTGGACCTGGGCTTGTCAAAAACATCTCTAGTCTCTTCACATCTTTTTTTAATTCTTTGTACTTGATGCTGAGACACATTAAATGTGGCAGCCACCTCTGCAGTGGATCTGTTCTTCAGCCTCTTGATAATCAAGGCTTTGGTCACAGGGTGAATTTTTGGCATGTTGTCAGAGGTCAAGTTGCAGTTCAACTGAAGGTCTGGGGTGCTGGGTTTCTTTTTATACACACCCACTAATTAACCAATCATTTAGTGACCACAGGTGAGAATGTAAACTAGGTATGGGTGCATTATATGACAAGGTGACAAAACTTTTGTCTTGCCAAAATCTGACCTTTCTGTGTTCAGTAAATGATCAATAGTTCAGCTTTGCAGCAACTTTATTTTTATAACCTAAACCAAATTTGGGATGGTTTCAGCTTTCAAAAAAGTAATTTATGAAACCAATGGATGAATTTAAAGTCAGGTTATAAGCTTTTATTTACATAACATGGATGTGACATAACTTCTGTCAGGGGCTGTACACTCCCAATACTGAGCCCCCACATGCTGCCAGACTGTTCACATTAAACCCCCTACACGTTGCTTCACTTTCGATATTAGGCCCCTCAAACTGTCCAACTTTACATACTGCGCCCCTCATGCTTCTACACTCTCCCTATCGAGCTACCCATATGCTGTCCCACTCTCCATGCTGAGCCCCTGATTTTGTTCCACACACCACCCCACTCTACATATTGAGCCACATACCTCCCCACTCTCTATACTGAGCCCCACATGGCACTCTATTCTCTCTACCAAGCCCCATGCATTTTGTATACTGAGCCCCCCATTGCCTCATGCTTCATATTGAGACTGCTCCACTGCTCATACTGAGCTTCCAAGTTGCCTATTCTCCATACTGAACTTTTCACACTTCCCAACACTTCATACTAAGTCCCCCCACACTGTCCCACTCTTCACACTAAGACCTTCACACTAAGACCCACACACTGCACCACTCTCCATACTAAATCTCACAATCATTCCTCCATCCAATTTGTTCCCTATAATATCCCTTTTACGAGGGGCTGCTGATAAGTCTTTGGCTTTTTGATCTTATTTTGTTTCTGAAGTAAACGAATGTTACATCACATGAAAGCCTTATTTGTCTAATATATCTTTTCAAAATTTTGTGTCTGTTGCTTTGGGCAACAGTGTTCTAAGCACACAGGAAAACAAAATGGCAGGGTCTAATGCGAAATTCACAGCAACTGAGAGCACAGGAGTGATAACATTTTTGTTTCTGCAAGGAAAGTCGGCAAAGGATATTCATGGTGATATGTCGCAGACATTGGGGATTAATTTCCCTACATATTCCACAGTTAAGCACTGGGTTACCAATTTTAAAATGAGCCACTTCAGCACAAATGATGAGGAATGTCCTGGACAACTGATATTTATTGTTGTTCCGGAGATCGTCGATGCTGTGCACAACCTCATACTGGAGAATCGATGAATTTCAGCTAAAGCAATAGCAGACATTATGGGGATTTCCCGTGAACGTGTTTGTGTCATTATCCATGATTATTTTGACATGAGGAAGCTATCTGCAAAGTGGATCCCCAACTGCTTGACAACAAATCAGAGAAGCATGCGAGTAAAAACTTCTTGGTCCATTTGTCAGCATTTCCGGACTGATCAGAACTTCCTGGATGGACTGGTCACTATGGATGAGACCTGGATTTATTTGTATGACCCTAAAAACAAGTATCAGTCAAAAGAGTGGAGGCACAGTGGTTTTCGTCCAAAAAAGTTCAGGGTGCAAAATCAGCCACTAAGGTGATGGTGCCTGTGTTCTGGGATAAGGGGGGTTGCTGATAGTGGACTACTTTCAAAAGGGTTACACCATCAATGAAAAGTATTAAATTGAACTTTTGGACCAATTGAAGGCAGCTCTGAAGGTCAAAAGGTGTCAAGCTGTCCAAAGGAATCTTGTTTCTGCAAGACAACACCTCCGCTCCCACTGTACAAGCGACCACGGGAAAATTGGCAGAGCTGGGCTTCCAGCTGGTTGACCACCCACCTTATTCATCAGATCTAGCTCCCTCCGACTATCACATATTTCCAAACCTGAAGAAACACCTCATCAAGGGTACCAAATTTCACATCATTTCTGATGCCATGGCTGCTACGGATGCCTGGTTTGAGGCACAACCAAAATCATTCTTTTTTCTAGGCTTACAGAACTTGGAATACTGATGTAAGAAGTATGTTGACATTAGTGGAGAGTATGTGGAATTAATGTAAAGTTTCATCATTTTATCTTGTTTCTTTCTGGGTAAAGCCAAGGACTTTTCAGCAGCCCCTCATACAAATGGTAAAAAAAATGAGGAAACCAGTTATATAAAATATAGAAATCCTTTATTGAAGAAAGCTTAAAACTCATATAGTATCTATTCCACATGCTAACCAAGTTGTTTTAAGCCTTCTTTAATAAAGGATTTTTAATTTTTATATAAATGGTTTCTTCATATTTTTTCCATTTGGACTTTTTTATATTTCACTACTGGTGCAGCAGATTCATATGAGGACCACATAAATCATACGGAGCTGGACTCTTATATACATTGTGGTGAGTCACTTTTTTCAAAAAATGTTTTTTTACAATATCCTTTACTATGTAAGACTAACCAAAAATCTTAAGTAATAGCCACCATAGTATACAGTCAAAAGCCCCTTTTCAGCCTTTTGAGAGCTTATTTGCCCCACACTCCAGCCTCTCCTCACTGCAACACTCTGCAGTAATGTCTGCAGCGTGATGAGGTGACCTCATCACGCTGCAGTTACATCACCTGCATGTGAACATTGGAGCAGGTACAGAGCTGTTTTGGAGTCAATTACTTCCCTGATGTAGCTGAAAGATGTGATACAAATTAATGGAGGATACACTTTTCTCCTCCACAAAGACAGCAGATTTATTACGTAGTCTGGTGCAGGGGAGGAAAAATTAAAGAAAAAATATTTCTCTTCGTTCAACTTCGCCTCACGACATATAACCTATTGCCTTAGCCACCACAGCTCCAGTGTCCAATTGCAAATATGGATCTTGCTGCAGTGATGATTACAGTGAATGGAACCAAGGTTCCTAAGTTTTCCTAGTTGAAAATTAGATATATTTCTTTAAGACTCTGATTGAACTTTAAATGAAGAATGTAAATACTTTTGCAAGCAACTATTAAGTAGAAATGTCAAAGATCTTCACCAGTCTATTATGTCATTGACTGGTGAAATGCAAACATTTCTTAAAATAATTTGAAAAATAAACATATTGAAACATCTGTTTCAGAATGTTAAGTGAAATAATCATTAAAAAGGATTATGTAAGTGGAAATGTTGGCAAACTCAGTCTGAATTGTAAATAATTTTAATCATTACTGTTAACAAAATGAATACATATATGTATGTATAACAAGTACAATAAATAAAATGCATGTCTTTTTCTTTTCTAAAGTAGATAAAGTAAGACCCCTAGTGGTTAAAACGAAATTTATATATTTGTAGACAGATAAACTACACCAGTCCACAATGATATTCCACAACTATGAAAGAAAAGTCATAGAATTACAGTAATCACAGGAACAATACTGTAGACATGCTAATGATATGTAAATGAAGAAAAAGATGTAAATAAAAATTTTCAGAACATCTTGATTAATTCAGTATCGAGTATATGCACCACATACAGAAATATACGCACTTACAACCTTGAATGCTATAATGGATATCCAACATGACGGAACATTTCTCTGACAACCATCATTGTCTGAGAAATGTTCTGTCATGTTGGATATACTTGGGCATGAAAATCAACATCCGCTGCTGGCAGCACCCTTTATAATACCCAACTAATGATGTTCAATATGGGATTGATGGGAGACAAGTTGGAGCCGCTGAACAAGTTGGAGCCGCTGAACCATGAAAGCAAAATTTATGTCAGACTGCTCACAGTAACATACCATAGTCCTGCTACAGTAGATTATATCCCAAGAGTAATATTAGTGGGACATTCCCTTTGTGAAAGCCTCTTCATAGTGTTGCCCACATGGTCTATGGCTGGAATGGAAGTCTATCTTCTTAAGCAATTGTAACAGGGTGTACATAGTCATGGGTGAGGGATCTACTCCGGATGCCCCTGCACACTACATAGCAGACATGGTCCTTGCTAGGTGTGTAGACTTCTGTAGTGTGGGCTGTGTAACGGTGCAGGCTGCATGTTGTCGTTGTTCTTGGCTGGCCAGAACCAAAATGCAATCAGAGAGCAGAGGCGTATCTAGGATGGGGGGGCTGGCGGGGCATCTGCCCTGGGCGCAACTGTCTAGGGGGGCACTGTTGGGCTGCCTTATGCGGCGCTGTGCCGCCCCGTAGTGGAAGCTAGCCATTCTGTGAGCCCAGCTGTCACGCTGACAGCCGCACTCATAGAAGCTGCAGCGCGCGGCTCCCACTGCTGAATTGCCCTTGTGTCTGTCAGACGTGAGGACAATTTGAGCAGTGCCCGGCGTCGCTGACTTCTGTGTCAGAGAGACGGCTGTCGTGTGATCAGGTCAGCTGATCACACTGCTGACCTGGAAGTCAGGGCCGCAGCGCAGAGGCAGCAGAGAGCACTGATGATAAGTGATCCAGTGTGGAACTGAAGACACGGAGGAGGAACAGTGAGGGGGGAGGTATCTATGCACACACAATGGGGGGGGACAGAGGGTGGGGTGTGGTGGGGAGGGAGCAGTATCTTTGGACACAGTATGGGGAGAGAGAGGATGAGGGGTGATTGATGTATAGGGAGAGAGAGGATGAGGGGTGATTGATGTATAGGGAGAGAGAGGATGAGGGGTGATGTATGGGGCGAGAGCGGTTGAGGGGTGATTGATGTATGGGGAGAGAGAGGATGAGGGGTGATGTACAGGGAGAGTGAGGATGAGGGGTGATGTACAGGGAAAGAGAGGATGAGGGGTGATTGATGTACAGGGAGAGAGGATGAAGGGTGATTGATTTACAGGTAGAGAAAGGATGAGGGGTGATTGTTGTATGAGGAGAGAGAGGATGAGGGCTGATTGATGTATGGGGACAGAGAGGATGAGTGGTGATTGATGTATGGGGAGAGAGAGACAGTAAGGCATAAGAAAAATGTAAGTGGGCACAGAACAGAGACTGGGTAGCGGCGGGTGGGGCGGTATAGGGAGGGGATAGCATCAGGAGACAGTGTGAGGCCATAGCAAAGAGGGAGAGTGTGATGAGAGGGCACATTATAAAGGCTGGGTAGTATAAAGGGACACAGTGTAAAGAACAGTGTGAAGAGTGGGCTCAGTATGGAAAGGAAAGGGAGTGTGGGGGGCATGTACCATAAGAGGGACAGTGTGTGGGTCATGTTTTGTGCAGAGAACAGAGTGAGGGGCCATTATTTGTTCAGGGGCACAGTGTAGGGCAGATATTTGTAAATAGAAGCATTATAATCATTCTACTATTTTTAGGGGCATTGTGTCGGGATGTGCTTCAGAGGACCGGGAAAGATGGAAATCTGAAAAGACGAGATGTGAATGTGAAATTCCATCATGGTGTCAGGACAAGATGAAGAATAGAAAGAAACAACTCAGAGACAACATTATCTATAAGGTACTTGAATGTAAATATTTATTTGTGATACTGACTGTGTGTCATCATTATGCCTCTTCCCACTTGCGCATTGCTTCTGATGTGAGCGCAATGGGACCCCCACTGATCAGCTGTTCTTGGTGCAGGTGGCAGAAAATGCTTATTTCCGGATCTTCTCTGTCCTCTGATAGTGTCCGCGGCTGGGTACTGCAAAACTGCCTCATTGAATTTAATAGGAGGTTGTTGCCACTATCAGAAGACCTAGTAGATCCAGAACTGAGCACTTCTGGCCACCTGCCACCACCAGCACGGCATCGGCAACAGGCCATTGGTGGGGGTGCCAAGTGCTAGACTCTGACCAATCAGACATTGGTGACCTATCTTAAGGAAAGGCCATCAATGTTAAATTAGTGGACAATCTCTTTAATAAAGTCTTGTGCCGTTTAATAAGTTAAGGGTAACTATGTTTTTATTTATGTTATTAGGAACATTAAACATTAAAGGGGTTGTCCAAGTTTGTGATGAGCCTGCAGTCACTCAATGTGTCACTCTATGTGACTGCAGACTTCTGAATTCTCACAGTGCATACACTGCACACTGTCAGGATTCTCTGGTGCCAGCAGTGAGAGTGGGAGGTTACTAAGCTGCAAGTATGCGATTTACATAGATGTGGTCACGTGCTGAACAGATATGCTCAATGAAAATGAATTGACTGAGGCTGGACAAATCACATCAGAATGTGGTCAGAAGTAAACAAATCTCATACTTGTGCTCACATGATCGTTCACTCTCTTCACTGGCACCGGAGAATCCTAAAAGTGTGCAAAGTATGCATTGTAATAATTCAGAAGCCTGAAGTCACGAATGGAGTCACTGTAGACTTTCATCTCTTATCTGGACAAAACCTTTAGTTATAAAATTAAGCAGTGTACTATCCTCAGTAGAGTTGAGTGCGGTTCGCGGTTCTCCAGTTCGCAGTTCGAGTGATTTTGGGGGGTGTTCTAGTTAGAACTCGAACTCGAGCTTTTTGCTAAAAGCTCGACAGTTCGAGTTACGTTCGAGAATGGTTCTATCAGAAAAAGCGTGGCTTTTTACAGCTACAGTGTGCAGGAGCCATCGCTGGCAGCCTGTGGTAAGCTGGTAACCAAGATAAACATCGGGTATCCAAGCAAAGAGCTTTGGTTAGTAACCCGATGTTTATCCTAGTTACGTGTGCAGGAAGCCGACACTTCCCCGCTCAGCTCGCTCCGCCCCCCTCCTGCACGCGGCATGTACACACACACACACACACTCACACACACACTCACCTGTCCCCAGCCATGCAGTCCACGACACTGACGTCCTCAGCGCCACATGGCCCCGCTAGGCTCCACCCACTTTGCACTCCGCCGCCCGCACACATGGCCCCGCTAGGCTCTGCCCACCTGGCACTCTGCACACATGGCCCCGCTAGGCTTCGCCCACCTGGCACTCTGCACACATTACCCTGCTAGGCTCCGCCCACCTGGCACTCTGCACACATGGCCCCGCTAGGCTCCGCCCACCTGGCACTCTGCACACATGCCCCCGCTAGGCTCCGCCCACCTGGCACTCTGCACACATTACCCCGCTAGGCTCCGCCCACCTGGCACTCTGCACACATGGCCCCGCTAGACTCCGCCCACCTGGCACTCTGCACACATTACCCCGCTAGGCTCCGCCCACCTGGCACTCTGCACACAAGGCCCCACTAGGCTCCGCCCACCTGGCACTCTGCACACATGCCCCCGCTAGGCTCCGCCCACCTGGCACTCTGCACACATTACCCCGCTAGGCTCCGCCCACCTGGCACTCTGCACACATGGCCCTGCTAGGATCCACATGGCCCGCTAGGCTCCGCCCACCTGGCACTCTGCACACATGGCCCCACTAGGCTCCGCCCACCTGGCACTCGGCACACATTGCCCCGCTAGGCTCCGCCCACCTGGCACTTGGCGCACATTGCCCCGCTAGGCTCCGCCCACCTGGCACTCTGCACACATGGCCCCACTAGGCTCCGCCCACCTGGCACTCTGCACACATTACCCCGCTAGGCTCCGCCCACCTCGCACTCCACACACATTACCCCGCTCGGCTTACCTGCGGTGATGAAGTCCCGCCCTCCCGACCTCAGCGCTGACACTGTCTTCCATTGCCGCCGCTTCACATCTGTCATTGTCGCCAGAGACTGTCACTAGCGGTGACGTCACAGGCTCTCGCGATACTTGGCTGTGAAGGTCATTGAACTAAGTGACAGGTCTGCTGTCAGCAGTGCAGGAGATCGTCACCGCAGGTAATGTACCTCGCTCCTGACAGCAGCACTTGTCATGCCCTGCAGTGACCTGGGCTGACCTATTGATGTTAGCTCTGGTCACTGCATTGCTCTCCCAGCCAATGGGGAACATTCTGTTCTTCATGGACTGGGACAGTGACTATGGTAAGGATTATCATGGGAACCCCTTGGATTACAGCAGACCTGGATTTCTTTTTCTTTCTAATAAATTGGTGAAAGAGTGAATGTATTGGGGAGTGTTTTTTCTAATAAAAATGTGTTTGTTGTCTATTTTTTTTTTTTATTACTGACTGGGTTGGTGATGTCGAGTATCTGATAGACGCCTGACCTCACCAACCCCAGGGCTTGATGCCAGGTGACATTACACATCTGGTATTAACCCCATATATTACCCCGTTTGCCACCGCACCAGGGCACGGGATGAGCTGGGGCAAAGCACCAGGATTGGCGCATCTAATGGATGCGCCACTTCTGGGGCGGCTGCGGCCTGCTATTTTTAGGCTGGGGAGAGTCCAATAACCATGGACCTCCCTAGTCTGAGAATATCAGACCCCAGCTGTCTGCTTTGGCTTGGCTGGTAATCCAATTTTGGGGGGACCCCAATGTGTTTTTTTTTTTATTATTTATTTAATTTAAAATAGCAGCGTGGGGTGCCCTCAGTTTTGGATTACCAGCCAAGGTGAAGCTGCCAGCTGTGGTCTGCAGTCTGCAGCTGTTTGCTTTACCCTAGCTGGCTACAAAAATAGGGGGAACCCCACGTCATTTTTTTTTTTACATTTATTTATTTTTTTGGTAAATACAAGGCTAAGCACCCCTTTAGTGCCACATGAAAGGCACCAAAGAGTGCAAAGTTACAAAATGCAGGAGAGTGGGACATTATGTGTCTTTCTGCCATTATAATGACAGAAAAGACTGATATGAAGTGTACAAATTTATGTATTTTCCCTCCTTCAGTTTTTTGGCAGTGCTCCAAAAAAACGGAAGGCGCACGGATGACAAACGGATGACATACAGACCGTATACGTGTCACGCTCCCGATGCCTCGGCACCGCTCCTTACCCACTGATCCGGTCGCACCTGCACAGCACTGCTTCTTACCCACTGATCTGGTCCACGTGTCCACCGGTCACGGCTGACGCTCTTGCTCTTGCTCTCCTGTGTCCTGTCCCCAGTCTCATGTGTCTGACTCATGCTTCTGTGTAGGGTCGGGCCGCGCCCACTCAGCTTGTCTTATGGGCCCAGCACTGCTGCAGCAGGATATGACATGAGGCTGTGCTGGGTATATAAGACTGGCCTTGCCATGTGGGCGGGGCATGATCAATGTGTCTTGTAAGCCTTGTCTTAAAAGCTAGGTGCTCAGGTCCCCCTTGTGCCGTGTCCTGTGATCAATACTATTGCCTGACATTCTTACCCGGGACCTGTGCCAGATTCCTGCACTGTCTCCAGGAACTCTGAAGCCACAGTGACTGTTCTACCCGTCCCCTGTGGGATGCAGTCCCTGCCACGCTAGTGCTCCGGCTATCGTGCACCCAGGCCTCCGGTGGGGTGTACGGCCCAGTGGATCCACCACCCGGACCTAACAATATGGAACGGAAACGGATGCCACATGGATGCACCCGCAAAAACGGATCGGTCGTGTAGCCTTATTCTAATCTGCCGTTTATAAACAGCAGGCAGAAATAAGTGAATAGTGCCCCCCAGCGTCAGAAAATCTCCGGGGTTTTAGGGGTAGCTGAGACCCTGGAGATCATGACTCAGGTCGGTTTTACTGGTCCCCGCTCACGTGATCCCCAGTATACACCGTATACCAGTGATCATGTTACAGTAAATGGCAGCGCCGGTAAAAAGTTATTTATCTCCCATCTGGCATGAACAAACATGTCAGATGCGAGATAAATCTCCTCCCCGGTCCCCTCCGGTCCCCCGGTGTCGCCAAAGTGCCCCCCTCAACCCCCACCCGAAAATCCAAGATGGGCACGCGCACAGCAGCGCGCCGGCCACATTCACCCTACTCCTCTGATTTCTGTCACATGTGCCATGACACATGCAACAGAAAACTCCTCCCCAGGCCCTGCCAGGTCACCCCCTATAACCCCACCGGTGTTCCCCGGTGTCCCACGGTACCTGTGCAGCGTTGATCCCCCGCGGCTCCCTCCTTCACAATAGATGCTGCCGCATGCACAGAGCGGCTGTCAGCTCAGCTTCCCGTGTTCAGACACAGTGAGTGGTGGTAACCATGCATCTGTAAGCTACTGCAATGCCCTGCTCATGAGGTAAGGAACATAATTGATCAGGAGAGCTATACTACATTTCCAAATAGAGGGATTTGCTATTTCTGTTGCCCTGCTGAACGACTACCAAACATGAGTCCGTTATAAGCCACAAGAAAACATGTCTAAATAGCGAGCTCTGTTTAGTATTCATTCAGCTGGATAACTGGACTTAAAGGGGTATTCCATCTCCATGATCCTATCCCCAATATATAGTAGGTGGAATAGCAATAATATCAGCAAATACCAATATTTGGAAATGTAGAATAGTTCTCCTGATTAGGCATGCCCTTACCTCATGAGCAGGACATTGCAGCTTTGGTGGCAACAGTTACGACATGGATTCTGCTGCTCTGGACCCGGGAAGAGTGGGTGCAGATTCATTGCACCCACACTCCTCACATGGTGGGTCTGCACTAGAGATGAGCGAACCGGTCGCGGTTCGGCTCGAGGTGGTTCGCCGAACGGAGGTCTCGTTCGAGTTCAGTTCGTCGAACGTTCGACGAACCGAACTCGAACGTATAGGCTATAATGGGAGGCAATCACAAACACATAAAAATGCATTATAAATGTACACAAACAGTTAATAAACATTGCCATAACACTTACCGGTCCTCGCGATCCCTTCTGCACTCTGTCTCCTGCCGCTATTCCATCCGATGATCGCTGAATCCTCCCGGTGACCTGCACTGCCAGCAGAGATGCAGGACCTATCGTGACGTCAAAATAGCCATGTGACCAGTCATGTGGCTATTATCTCATTGGCTACAGACTGGTCACATGACTATGACACGTCATGTAGGACCTGCGAGTGCATCTCTCCGGTACACGGTGCACATATGTGTATCGCCGTGTACCGGCGACATGCTCTAGCACACGGTCGACTCCCCGTTCCGTTAGGGACCGGCTGACACAGCCGGTCATTAACGGAGATCACCGTTGCCATAGCAACGCAGTTAGCGGTGACGTCACCGCTAACCGCGGCTCCGAGAGCACCGTTGCTATGGTAACGCGTCTGTCAGCGTTACCGCTAGCAGCCAGCAGTGATCACTCACGGAGTGAAGGCTGCACGCTGCTGCACGATTGTAGTGAGCATTGTAGTGAGGATGGAGGTTCCCCAGCCCCAAGTGATGAGCTGGTGAATCTCATCCTTCCTCACTACAATCGTCACTACTACTACACTAGAAAGAAAGAAGACAGAAGAGCAGGGTCGTGGAGGGCTGACAGGGGGTAATAAAGATGGAGTCTCTAATGTGTCTGTGTATTTATTTCTATTAAAGTATTTTTCCTCTGTGTGGTGTCTTTTTTTTAACCCTTTATTGGAGATTCTTAATGGCCGGGTCAAACGTGCCTGACATTAAGAATCTCTGGCTTAATACTGGCTAGTAAAACAAAGCCAGTATTAACTCATGATTACCCAACAAGCCACCCGGCTCCAGGGCTGTTGGAAGAGTTGGATACAGCGCCAGATGATGGCGCTTCTATGAGAGCGCCATTTTCTGGGACGGCTGCGGACTGAAATCCACAGCAGAGGCGCCCACAAACCTCCGGCTAACCTGTGCTGCGGATTCCAATCCCCAGCTGCCTAGTTGTACCCGGCTGGACACAAAAATAGGGCGAAGCCCACGTCATTTGTTTTTTAATTATTTCAAGAAATAAGTGAAATAATTAAAAAAAACGGGCTTCCCTATATTTTTGGTTCCCAGCCGGGTACAAATAGGCAACTGGGGGGTTGGAGGCAGCCCGTGGCTGCCAGCTGTACCTGGCTAGCATACAAAAATATGGCGAAGCCCACGTAATTTTTTTGGTGGGCAAAAAACTTCTGCATACAGTCCTGGATGGAGTATGCTGAGCCTTGTAGTTCTGCAGCTGCTGTCTGCTCTTCTCCATACAGACAGACAGCAGCTGCAGAACTACAAGGCTCAGCATACTCCATCCAGGACTGTATGCAGAATTTTTTTGCCCCCTGAAAAAATTATGTGGGCTTCGCCATATTTTTGTATGCTAGCCAGGTACAGCAGGCAGGTACGGCTGCCCCCATCCCCCAGTTGCCTATTTGTACCCGTCTGGGAACCAAAAAAAAAGGGAAGCCCTTTTTTTATTATTTCATGAATTTCATGAAATAATTAGAAAACAAATGACGTAGGCTTTGCCCCATTTTTGTGTCCAGCCAGGTACAACTAGGCAGCTGGGGATTGGAATCCGCACCACCGGTTGGCCTGAGCTTTCTGGGCCCCACTGCTGCGAATTGCAGTCTGCAGCCACCTCAGAAAATGGCATTTTCATAGAAGCGCCATCTTCTGGCGCTGTATCCAACTCTTCCAGCACCTGCCTGCTATACCTGGCTAGCATACAAAAATATGGCGAAGCTCACGTCCTTTTTTTGTAGTTTTTTGGCAAAAAAAATAAAAAATGCTTCCCTGGATTTTCCATTGCCAGTGAAGGTAACACCAAGCAGTGGGGGTTAGCAGCCAGTAGCTGCTTGGATTACCCTTAGCTAGCAATACAAAAAATGCAGCGGGAGCCCATATATTTTTTTTAATTATTTATTTAAATAACTAAAAATAAAATGGGCTTCCCTGTATTTTGATTGCTGGACATCACAGTGCTGTAAAAATAAATCTTTAAAAAAATGACGTAGCGCTCCGCGGTATTTTTGATTCTCAGCGCAGATAAAGCAGACAGCTATGGGTTGCCACCCCCATCTTTCTGCCGTTACCTTGGTTGTCAATCAAAATACAGGGAAGCCCATTAATTTTTTCTATTTAAAAAATAGTTAAAAAAAAAAATTACGTTGGGTCCCCCCATTTTTGATAGCCAGCTAGGGTAAAGCAGACGGCTGTAGCCTGAAAACCACAGCTGGCAGCTTTACCGTGGTTGGGGATCCAATGTGGAGGTCCCCTCAGGCTCTTTTTTATAATTATTTTATAAATATTAATAATTACACAATAAAAGTAGGGTCCCCCCCAAATTGGATCACCAGCCAAGGTAAAGCGGACAGCTGTGGTCTGGTATTCTCAGGGTGGGAAGGTCCATAGTTATTGGGCCTTCACAGCCTAAAAATAGCAGGCCGCAGGCACCCCAGACGTGGCGCATCCACTAGATGCGCCAATCCTGGCGCTTCACCCCAGCTCATTCCGTGCCCTGGTGCAGTGGCAAACGGGGTAATAAATCGGGTTGATACTAGCTGTAAAGTCACCTGAGATCAAGCCCAGCAGTTTGTGATGTCATGGCGTCTATTAGATATCCAACATCATAAACTGTCAGTACTAACAAAAACAAAAAATCGACAAAAGAAATTTATTTGAAAAAACAGTCCCCAAAACATTTCCTCTTTCACCAATTTATTGTAAGAAAAAAAATAAAGGGGTCCCACGACGACTCTGGACCGTCTAGAATATGGGGGGGAGACACTCAGGGAACGTATCCCCCATTTTCTAGGAGTGCGGACCCTTCATGTGAGGAGTGTGGGTGCAATGAATCTGCACTCACTCTCCCCGGGTCCACAGCAGCAGAGTCCATGTCGTAATGGTTGCTACCAAAGCTGCAATGCCCTGCTCATGAGGTAAGGGCATGCCTAATCAGGAGAACTACTGTAGAGGAAGCTCTGCTCACTGGTATATAGGTGCTCAGAGGTAATAATAGATAAAATTAGTGAGTAACCTCGGCACTCTAAATCTCCCAGACTAAGTCAGTAAGTCCCAATGGATAGTAATGCAAAATCACTCTTTATTGGTCCGTATTAAGAACATTTTTTTTTCATAAGCATATATGTTTTTGTCCAAAACAAGTTACAAATGACGTTTCGGCCTGAGCCTTCGTCAGATTGGACTTATCTGCATGTAATCATGAAAAATGACAATAATCAGTATCACATAAGAGTGAGAGAACAATAACATAAACTCGAACAATGTAGAGGTACAATTGGGATGCAGCAAAAAAATTGCAACACAGCAAGAAATGAAACACATGATACAAATGTCATAATACAGTACAAGGACAATATAGTAATGACAAATATGGGGTCAGAGTAGGCTTAGACAGCTCTGGTACGAAAGAGATGTCAATCATAAAGTAACATGTGCAGTAGGTGTAGAGCTACAGTATGCATGGCAGAGCTAATGGGTAGACTGACCATAGAAAAAGAACGGAGAAAAAGTGGAGAAAAAGTGGAGAAAAAGTGGAGCATAAGAGGAGAAAAAGTGGAGAAAAAAGTGGAGAAAAAGTGGAGAAAAAGTGGAGAAAAAGTGGAGCATAAGAGGAGAAAAAGTGGAGAAAAAAGTGGAGAAAAAGTGGAGAAAAAGTGGAGCATAAGAGGAGAAAAAGTGGAGAAAAAGTGGAGAAAAAGTGGAGAAAAAGTGGAGAAAAAGTGGAGCATAAAAGGAGAAAAAGTGGAGAAAAAAGTGGAGAAAAAGTGGAGAAAAAGTGGAGAAAAAGTGGAGAAAAAGTGGAGCATAAGAGGAGAAAAAGTGGAGAAAAAGTGGAGAAAAAGTGGAGAAAAAGTGGAGCATAAGAGGAGAAAAAGTGGAGAAAAAAGTGTAGAAAAAGTGGAGAAAAAAGTGGAGAAAAAGTGGAGAAAAAGTGGAGAAAAAGTGGAGATTAAGAGGAGAAAAAGTGGAGAAAAAGTGGAGCATAAGAGGAGAAAAAGTGGAGAAAAAGTGGGGAAAAAGTGGAGAAAAAGTGGAGCATAAGAGGAGAAAAAGTGGAAAAAAAGTGGAGAAAAAAGTGGAGAAAAAGTGGAGAAAAAGTGGAGCATAAGAGGAGAAAAAGTGGAGAAAAAGTGGAGAAAAAGTGGAGAAAAAGTGGAGAAAAAGTGGAGAAAAAGTGGAGCATAAGAGGAGAAAAAGTGGAGAAAAAGTGGAGCATAAGAGGAGAAAAAGTGGAGCATAAGAGGAGAAAAAGTGGAGAAAAAGTGGAGCATAAGAGGAGAAAAAGTGGAGAAAAAAGTGGAGAAAAAGTGGAGAAAAAGTGGAGAAAAAGTGGAGCATAAGAGGAGAAAAAGTGGAGATTAAGAGGAGAAAAAGTGGAGAAAAAGTGGAGAAAAAGTGGAGAAAAAGTGGAGCATAAGAGGAGAAAAAGTGGAGAAAAAGTGGAGAAAAAGTGGAGAAAAAGTGGAGCATAAGAGGAGAAAAAGTGGAGATTAAAAGGAGAAAAAGTGGAGAAAAAGTGGAGCATAAGAGGAGAAAAAGTGGAGAAAAAAATGGAAAAAAAGTGGAGAAAAAGTGGAGCATAAGAGGAGAAAAAGTGGAGAAAAAGTGGAGAAAAAGTGGAGAAAAAGTGGAGCATAAAAGGAGAAAAAGTGGAGAAAAAAGTGGAGAAAAAGTGGAGAAAAAGTGGAGAAAAAGTGGAGAAAAAGTGGAGCATAAGAGGAGAAAAAGTGGAGAAAAAGTGGAGAAAAACTGGAGAAAAACTGGAGCATAAGAGGAGAAAAAGTGGAGAAAAAAGTGGAGAAAAAGTGGAGAAAAAAGTGGAGAAAAAGTGGAGAAAAAGTGGAGAAAAAGTGGAGATTAAGAGGAGAAAAAGTGGAGAAAAAGTGGAGCATAAGAGGAGAAAAAGTGGAGAAAAAGTGGAGAAAAAGTGGAGCATAAGAGGAGAAAAAGTGGAGAAAAAGTGGAGAAAAAAGTGGAGAAAAAGTGGAGAAAAAGTGGAGCATAAGAGGAGAAAAAGTGGAGAAAAAAGTGGAGAAAAAGTGGAGAAAAAGTGGAGAAAAAGTGGAGAAAAAGTGGAGCATAAGAGGAGAAAAAGTGGAGAAAAAAGTGGAGAAAAAGTGGAGCATAAGAGGAGAAAAAGTGGAGAAAAAGTGGAGCATAAGAGGAGAAAAAGTGGAGAAAAAAGTGGAGAAAAAGTGGAGAAAAAGTGGAGAAAAAGTGGAGCATAAGAGGAGAAAAAGTGGAGATTAAGAGGAGAAAAAGTGGAGAAAAAGTGGAGAAAAAGTGGAGCATAAGAGGAGAAAAAGTGGAGAAAAAGTGGAGAAAAAGTGGAGAAAAAGTGGAGCATAAGAGGAGAAAAAGTGGAGATTAAAAGGAGAAAAAGTGGAGAAAAAGTGGAGCATAAGAGGAGAAAAAGTGGAGAAAAAGTGGAGAAAAAGTGGAGCATAAGAGGAGAAAAAGTGGAGAAAAAAGTGGAGAAAAAGTGGAGAAAAAGTGGAGAAAAAGTGGAGCATAAGAGGAGAAAAAGTGGAGATTAAGAGGAGAAAAAGTGGAGCATAAGAGGAGAAAAAGTGGAGAAAAAGTGGAGAAAAACTGGAGCATAAGAGGAGAAAAAGTGGAGAAAAAAGTGGAGAAAAAGTGGAGAAAAAGTGGAGCATAAGAGGAGAAAAAGTGGAGAAAAAGTGGAGAAAAAGTGGAGAAAAAGTGGAGCATAAGAGGAGAAAAAGTGGAGAAAAAAGTGGAGAAAAAGTGGAGAAAAAGTGGAGCATAAGAGGAGAAAAAGTGGAGATTAAGAGGAGAAAAAGTGGAGCATAAGAGGAGAAAAAGTGGAGAAAAAAGTGGAGAAAAAGTGGAGAAAAGTGGAGAAAAAGTGGAGAAAAAGTGGAGCATAAGAGGAGAAAAAGTGGAGAAAAAAGTGGAGAAAAAATGGAGAAAAAGTGGAGCATAAGAGGAGAAAAAGTGGAGAAAAAGTGGAGAAAAAGTGGAGCATAAGAGGAGAAAAAGTGGAGAAAAAGTGGAGCATAAGAGGAGAAAAAGTGGAGAAAAAGTGGAGAAAAAGTGGAGCATAAGAGGAGAAAAAGTGGAGAAAAAGTGGAGCATAAGAGGAGAAAAAGTGGAGAAAAAGTGGAGCATAAGAGGAGAAAAAGTGGAGAAAAAGTGGGGAAAAAGTGGAGAAAAAGTGGAGCATAAGAGGAGAAAAAGTGGAGAAAAAGTGGAGAAAAAAGTGGAGAAAAAGTGGAGAAAAAGTGGAGCATAAGAGGAGAAAAAGTGGAGAAAAAAGTGGAGAAAAAGTGGAGAAAAAGTGGAGAAAAAGTGGAGAAAAAGTGGAGCATAAGAGGAGAAAAAGTGGAGAAAAAAGTGGAGAAAAAGTGGAGAAAAAGTGGAGCATAAGAGGAGAAAAAGTGGAGAAAAAGTGGAGCATAAGAGGAGAAAAAGTGGAGAAAAAAGTGGAGAAAAAGTGGAGAAAAAGTGGAGAAAAAGTGGAGCATAAGAGGAGAAAAAGTGGAGATTAAGAGGAGAAAAAGTGGAGAAAAAGTGGAGAAAAAGTGGAGAAAAAGTGGAGAAAAAGTGGAGCATAAGAGGAGAAAAAGTGGAGATTAAAAGGAGAAAAAGTGGAGAAAAAGTGGAGCATAAGAGGAGAAAAAGTGGAGAAAAAAAATGGAGAAAAAGTGGAGAAAAAGTGGAGCATAAGAGGAGAAAAAGTGGAGAAAAAGTGGAGAAAAAGTGGAGCATAAAAGGAGAAAAAGTGGAGAAAAAAGTGGAGAAAAAGTGGAGAAAAAGTGGAGAAAAAGTGGAGAAAAAGTGGAGCATAAGAGGAGAAAAAGTGGAGAAAAAGTGGAGAAAAAGTGGAGAAAAACTGGAGCATAAGAGGAGAAAAAGTGGAGAAAAAAGTGGAGAAAAAGTGGAGAAAAAAGTGGAGAAAAAGTGGAGAAAAAGTGGAGAAAAAGTGGAGATTAAGAGGAGAAAAAGTGGAGAAAAAGTGGAGCATAAGAGGAGAAAAAGTGGAGAAAAAGTGGAGAAAAAGTGGAGCATAAGAGGAGAAAAAGTGGAGAAAAAGTGGAGAAAAAAGTGGAGAAAAAGTGGAGAAAAAGTGGAGCATAAGAGGAGAAAAAGTGGAGAAAAAAGTGGAGAAAAAGTGGAGAAAAAGTGGAGAAAAAGTGGAGAAAAAGTGGAGCATAAGAGGAGAAAAAGTGGAGAAAAAAGTGGAGAAAAAGTGGAGCATAAGAGGAGAAAAAGTGGAGAAAAAGTGGAGCATAAGAGGAGAAAAAGTGGAGAAAAAGTGGAGAAAAAGTGGAGCATAAGAGGAGAAAAAGTGGAGATTAAGAGGAGAAAAAGTGGAGCATAAGAGGAGAAAAAGTGGAGAAAAAAGTGGAGAAAAAGTGGAGAAAAAGTGGAGAAAAAGTGGAGAAAAAGTGGAGCATAAGAGGAGAAAAAGTGGAGAAAAAAGTGGAGAAAAAGTGGAGAAAAAGTGGAGCATAAGAGGAGAAAAAGTGGAGAAAAAGTGGAGCATAAGAGGAGAAAAAGTGGAGAAAAAGTGGAGCATAAGAGGAGAAAAAGTGGAGAAAAAGTGGAGAAAAAGTGGAGCATAAGAGGAGAAAAAGTGGAGAAAAAGTGGAGCATAAGAGGAGAAAAAGTGGAGAAAAAGTGGAGCATAAGAGGAGAAAAAGTGGAGAAAAAGTGGGGAAAAAGTGGAGAAAAAGTGGAGCATAAGAGGAGAAAAAGTGGAGAAAAAGTGGAGAAAAAAGTGGAGAAAAAGTGGAGAAAAAGTGGAGCATAAGAGGAGAAAAAGTGGAGAAAAAAGTGGAGAAAAAGTGGAGAAAAAGTGGAGAAAAAGTGGAGAAAAAGTGGAGCATAAGAGGAGAAAAAGTGGAGAAAAAAGTGGAGAAAAAGTGGAGAAAAAGTGGAGCATAAGAGGAGAAAAAGTGGAGAAAAAGTGGAGCATAAGAGGAGAAAAAGTGGAGAAAAAAGTGGAGAAAAAGTGGAGAAAAAGTGGAGCATAAGAGGAGAAAAAGTGGAGATTAAGAGGAGAAAAAGTGGAGAAAAAGTGGAGAAAAAGTGGAGAAAAAGTGGAGCATAAGAGGAGAAAAAGTGGAGAAAAAGTGGAGAAAAAGTGGAGAAAAAGTGGAGCATAAGAGGAGAAAAAGTGGAGATTAAAAGGAGAAAAAGTGGAGAAAAAGTGGAGCATAAGAGGAGAAAAAGTGGAGAAAAAAAATGGAGAAAAAGTGGAGAAAAAGTGGAGCATAAGAGGAGAAAAAGTGGAGAAAAAGTGGAGAAAAAGTGGAGAAAAAGTGGAGCATAAAAGGGGAAAAAGTGGAGAAAAAAGTGGAGAAAAAGTGGAGAAAAAGTGGAGAAAAAGTGGAGCATAAGAGGAGAAAAAGTGGAGAAAAAAGTGGAGAAAAAGTGGAGAAAAAGTGGAGAAAAAGTGGAGCATAAGAGGAGAAAAAGTGGAGATTAAGAGGAGAAAAAGTGGAGAAAAAGTGGAGAAAAAGTGGAGAAAAAGTGGAGCATAAGAGGAGAAAAAGTGGAGAAAAAGTGGAGAAAAAGTGGAGAAAAAGTGGAGAAAAAGTGGAGCATAAGAGGAGAAAAAGTGGAGATTAAAAGGAGAAAAAGTGGAGAAAAAGTGGAGCATAAGAGGAGAAAAAGTGGAGAAAAAAATGGAGAAAAAGTGGAGAAAAAGTGGAGCATAAGAGGAGAAAAAGTGGAGAAAAAGTGGAGAAAAAGTGGAGCATAAAAGGAGAAAAAGTGGAGAAAAAAGTGGAGAAAAAGTGGAGAAAAAGTGGAGAAAAAGTGGAGAAAAAGTGGAGCATAAGAGGAGAAAAAGTGGAGAAAAAGTGGAGAAAAACTGGAGCATAAGAGGAGAAAAAGTGGAGAAAAAAGTGGAGAAAAAGTGGAGAAAAAAGTGGAGAAAAAGTGGAGAAAAAGTGGAGAAAAAGTGGAGATTAAGAGGAGAAAAAGTGGAGAAAAAGTGGAGCATAAGAGGAGAAAAAGTGGAGAAAAAGTGGAGAAAAAGTGGAGCATAAGAGGAGAAAAAGTGGAGAAAAAGTGGAGAAAAAAGTGGAGAAAAAGTGGAGAAAAAGTGGAGCATAAGAGGAGAAAAAGTGGAGAAAAAAGTGGAGAAAAAGTGGAGAAAAAGTGGAGAAAAAGTGGAGCATAAGAGGAGAAAAAGTGGAGAAAAAAGTGGAGAAAAAGTGGAGCATAAGAGGAGAAAAAGTGGAGAAAAAGTGGAGCATAAGAGGAGAAAAAGTGGAGAAAAAAGTGGAGAAAAAGTGGAGAAAAAGTGGAGAAAAAGTGGAGCATAAGAGGAGAAAAAGTGGAGATTAAGAGGAGAAAAAGTGGAGAAAAAGTGGAGCATAAGAGGAGAAAAAGTGGAGAAAAAGTGGAGAAAAAGTGGAGAAAAAGTGGAGCATAAGAGGAGAAAAAGTGGAGATTAAAAGGAGAAAAAGTGGAGAAAAAGTGGAGCATAAGAGGAGAAAAAGTGGAGAAAAAGTGGAGAAAAAGTGGAGCATAAGAGGAGAAAAAGTGGAGAAAAAAGTGGAGAAAAAGTGGAGAAAAAGTGGAGAAAAAGTGGAGCATAAGAGGAGAAAAAGTGGAGATTAAGAGGAGAAAAAGTGGAGCATAAGAGGAGAAAAAGTGGAGAAAAAGTGGAGAAAAACTGGAGCATAAGAGGAGAAAAAGTGGAGGAAAAAAGTGGAGAAAAAGTGGAGAAAAAGTGGAGCATAAGAGGAGAAAAAGTGGAGAAAAAGTGGAGAAAAAGTGGAGAAAAAGTGGAGCATAAGAGGAGAAAAAGTGGAGAAAAAAGTGGAGAAAAAGTGGAGAAAAAGTGGAGAAAAAGTGGAGCATAAGAGGAGAAAAAGTGGAGATTAAGAGGAGAAAAAGTGGAGCATAAGAGGAGAAAAAGTGGAGAAAAAAGTGGAGAAAAAGTGGAGAAAAAGTGGAGAAAAAGTGGAGCATAAGAGGAGAAAAAGTGGAGAAAAAAGTGGAGAAAAAGTGGAGAAAAAGTGGAGCATAAGAGGAGAAAAAGTGGAGAAAAAGTGGAGAAAAAGTGGAGCATAAGAGGAGAAAAAGTGGAGCATAAGAGGAGAAAAAGTGGAGAAAAAGTGGAGCATAAGAGGAGAAAAAGTGGAGAAAAAGTGGAGCATAAGAGGAGAAAAAGTGGAGAAAAAGTGGAGAAAAAGTGGACAAAAAGTGGAGCATAAGAGGAGAAAAAGTGGAGAAAAAAGTGGAGAAAAAGTGGAGAAAAAAGTGGAGAAAAAGTGGAGAAAAAGTGGAGAAAAAGTGGAGATTAAGAGGAGAAAAAGTGGAGAAAAAGTGGAGCATAAGAGGAGAAAAAGTGGAGAAAAAGTGGAGAAAAAGTGGAGAAAAAGTGGAGCATAAGAGGAGAAAAAGTGGAGAAAAAGTGGAGAAAAAAGTGGAGAAAAAGTGGAGAAAAAGTGGAGCATAAGAGGAGAAAAAGTGGAGAAAAAAGTGGAGAAAAAGTGGAGAAAAAGTGGAGCATAAGAGGAGAATAATTGGAGAAAAAGTGGAGAAAAAAGTGGAGAAAAAGTGGAGAAAAAGTGGAGCATAAGAGGAGAAAAAGTGGAGAAAAAAGTGGAGAAAAAGTGGAGAAAAAGTGAAGAAAAAGTGGAGCATAAGAGGAGAAAAAGTGGAGAAAAAAGTGGAGAAAAAGTGGAGAAAAAGTGGAGCATAAGAGGAGAAAAAGTGGAGAAAAAGTGGAGCATAAGAGGAGAAAAAGTGGAGAAAAAAGTGGAGAAAAAGTGGAGAAAAAGTGGAGAAAAAGTGGAGCATAAGAGGAGAAAAAGTGGAGATTAAGAGGAGAAAAAGTGGAGAAAAAGTGGAGAAAAAGTGGAGCATAAGAGGAGAATAATTGGAGAAAAAGTGGAGAAAAAAGTGGAGAAAAAGTGGAGAAAAAGTGGAGCATAAGAGGAGAAAAAGTGGAGAAAAAAGTGGAGAAAAAGTGGAGAAAAAGTGGAGAAAAAGTGGAGCATAAGAGGAGAAAAAGTGGAGAAAAAAGTGGAGAAAAAGTGGAGCATAAGAGGAGAAAAAGTGGAGAAAAAGTGGAGCATAAGAGGAGAAAAAGTGGAGAAAAAAGTGGAGAAAAAGTGGAGAAAAAGTGGAGAAAAAGTGGAGCATAAGAGGAGAAAAAGTGGAGATTAAGAGGAGAAAAAGTGGAGAAAAAGTGGAGAAAAAGTGGAGAAAAAGTGGAGCATAAGAGGAGAAAAAGTGGAGAAAAAGTGGAGAAAAAGTGGAGAAAAAGTGGAGAAAAAGTGGAGCATAAGAGGAGAAAAAGTGGAGATTAAGAGGAGAAAAAGTGGAGAAAAAGTGGAGCATAAGAGGAGAAAAAGTGGAGAAAAAGTGGAGAAAAAGTGGAGCATAAGAGGAGAAAAAGTGGAGAAAAAAGTGGAGAAAAAGTGGAGAAAAAGTGGAGAAAAAGTGGAGCATAAGAGGAGAAAAAGTGGAGATTAAGAGGAGAAAAAGTGGAGAAAAAGTGGAGAAAAAGTGGAGCATAAAGGAGAAAAAGTGGAGAAAAAGTGGAGAAAAAGTGGAGCATAAGAGGAGAAAAAGTGGAGATTAAGAGGAGAAAAAGTGGAGCATAAGAGGAGAAAAAGTGGAGAAAAAGTGGAGCATAAGAGGAGAAAAAGTGGAGAAAAAGTGGAGAAAAAGTGGAGCATAGGAGGAGAAAAAGTGGAGAAAAAGTGGAGAAAAAGTGGAGCATAAGAGGAGAAAAAGTGGAGAAAAAAGTGGAGAAAAAGTGGAGAAAAAGTGGAGCATAAGAGGAGAAAAAGTGGAGATTAAGAGGAGAAAAAGTGGAGAAAAAGTGGAGCATAAGAGGAGAAAAAGTGGAGAAAAAAGTAGAGCATAAGAGGAGAAAAAGTGGAGAAAAAGTGGAGAAAAAAAGTGGAGAAAAAAGTGGAGAAAAAAGTGGAGAAAAAGTGGAGCATAAGAGGAGAAAAAGTGGAGAAAAAAGTGGAGAAAAAGTGGAGAAAAAGTGGAGAAAAAGTGGAGCATAAGAGGAGAAAAAGTGGAGAAAAAAGTGGAGAAAAAGTGGAGAAAAAGTGGAGAAAAAGTGGAGCATAAGAGGAGAAAAAGTGGAGAAAAAGTGGAGCATAAGAGGAGAAAAAGTGGAGAAAAAGTGGAGAAAAAGTGGAGAAAAAGTGGAGAAAAAAATGGAGAAAAAGTGGAGAAAAAGTGGAGAATAAGAGAAAAAGTGGAGAAAAAGTGGAGAATAAGAGGAGAAAAAGTGGAGAATAAGTGGAGAAAAAAATGGAGAAAAAGTGGAGAAAAAAATGGAGAAAAAGTGGAACACCCTTTGGTACCTTTCATGTGGCACTAAGGGGTTCTTAGCTTTGTATTTAGCCAAAAAAATGAAAAAAAAATGACGTAGGGTTCCCCCTAGTTTTGTAGCCAGCTAGGGTAAAGCAGACGGCTGCAGCCTGCAGACCACAGCTGGCAACCTCACCTTGGCTGGTAATCCAAAACTGAGGGCACCCCACGCTGTTATTTTAAATTAAATAAATAATTTAAAAAAAAAAACACGTAGGGGTCCCCCAAAATTGGATCACCAGCCAAGGTAAAGCAGACAGCTGGGGCCTGATATTCTCAGACTAGGGAGGTCCATGGTTATTGGAATCTCCCCAGCCTAAAAATAGCAGGCCGCAGCCGCCCCAGAAGTGGCGCATCCATTAGATGCGCCAATCCTGGTGCTTCGCCCCAGCTCATCCCGCGCCCTGGTGCGGTGGCAAACGGGGTAATATATGGGGTTAATACCAGATGTGTAATGTCACCTGGCATCAAGCCCTGGGGTTGGTGAGGTCAGGCGTCTATCAGATACCCGACATCACCAACCCAGTCAGTAATAAAAAAAAATAGACGACAAACACATTTTTATTTGAAAAAATACTCCCCAAAACATTCCCTCTTTAACCAATTTATTAGAATGAAAAACAAATCCAGGTCTGGTGTAATCCAAGGGGTTGCCATGACGATCCACACTGTCCCAGTCAATGAAGAGCAGGATGTTCCCCATTGGCTGGGAGAGCAATGCAGTGACCTGAGCTAACATCAATGGGTCAGCCCAGGTCACTGCAGGGGATGACAAGTGCTGCTGTCAGCGAGGTACATTACCTGCGCTGATCTCCAGCACTGCCGACAGCCCCTGTCACTGAGGTCAATGACCGGCGCCTTCACATCAAGTATCGCGAGAGGTCCGTGACGTCTCGGGTGGGAAGCGAGAGGTGATGTGACAAGCGGCGGCCATGGAGGACAGTGACAGCGCTGAGGTCTGGATGGCGGGACTTCATCACCGCAGGTAAGCCGAGCGAGGGGGGGAGGGGGGGGGTGCGTGTGTGAGAGTGTGTGTGTGTGTGTATATATGTATGTATACATGCCGCGGGCAGGAGGGGGCGGAGTGAGCTGAGCGGGAAGTGTGGGCTTCCTGCACGTAACTAAGATAAACATCGGGTTACTAACCAAGCGCTTTGCTTGGATACCCGATGTTTATCTTGGTTACCAGCTTCTGGCAGGCTGCCAGCGATGGCTCCTGCACACTGCAGCTGTAAAAAGCCCTGCTTTTTGCTGCTAGAACCATTCTCGAACGTTTCTAGAACTATCGAGCTTTTAGCAAAAAGCTCGAGTTCTAGTTCGATCTCGAACAGCCCAAAAATCACTCGAGCCTAGAACTGGAGAACCACGAACCGCGAACCGCGCTCAACTCTAGTCTGCACTCCTAGAAAATGGGGGATACGTTCCCTGAGCGTGTACCCCCATATTCTAGACGGTCCAGAGTCATCGTGGGACCCCCTTATTTTTTTCCGTACAATAAATTGACCAGAGGGAATGTTTTGGGGAGAGTTTTTTCAAATACATTTTTTTTCATCTATTTGTTTTGTTAGTGCTGACAGTTTGTGATGTCGGGTATCTGATAGACGCCATGACATCACAAACTGCTGGGCTTGATGTCAGGTGACTTTACAGCTAGTATCAACCCCATTTATCCACCGCACCAGGGCACGGGATGAGCTGGGGTGAAGCGCCAGGATTGGCGCATCTAGTGGATGCGCCACTTCTGGGGCACCTGCAGCCTGCTATGAAGGACCAATAACTATGGACCTTCCCACCCTGAGAATACTAGACCACAGCTGTCCGCTTTACCTTGGCTGGTGATCCAATTTTGGTTTGACCCTACTTTTTTTTTGTAATTATTAATATTTATAAAATAATTATAAAAAAAGAGCCTAGGGTGACCTCCACATTGGATCCCCAACCACGGTAAAGCTGCCAGCTGTGGTTTTCAGGCTACAGCCGTCTGCTTTACCCTAGCTGGCTATCAAAAATGGGGGATATGGGATATGATGGCTAAACACGGGCTGCTGCTGGTTTGGGGTTTGAAGGTGATGGCTTAAAAATTATTGTTGTTTTGTTCATCAATACTCTGCAGGTTAGTTGGCAGAAAACACAGATTATTCATCAGCTGTGGAATACCCACTTCTCCCACCACAGTGATCTGCTGCTGTAGTGCCTTGGAAAACCAAGTAGTTATAGAAGTAGGTTCCCGCATAACACCAATCCCACGAAGGATTAAATAGCCGACCTGAAACCCTAGTCACCCCACTCAGGGAAGGACGGACACACCAGTGGGCGGGACCAGGCGGTTGGGACACACCCACCTAGGGGTCTGGAGAGACCGGGGTGGGAAAGCAGTCAGATAAGATTAGTTGAAGTTGAAGTTTGGAGTGGAGGTGTAGTCTGGCAGGTGCCAGGGTCGGAGCCCTGACACCTTGGCTAGGTGGCAGATGGTAGCCAGAGTCTGCAGGAGACGGGAAGACGGCTGGGGAGATCCGAGGTGGACTTGGACAGGGTTGTAGCCCTCCGGTACCGACACTGGAGAACTGACCCGGAAACCGTGTGCACAGAGGGAGTACTCAGACCTTGAAGCCAGGACCGAAACCAACGACCTAGCTAATTAACCGATTGAGGGCAGGATTTTAGGTCGTGTCCCAACCTAAGTGCCGAAAAGTAGACAACCACCCACAGAGAGGAATAGGGCCACCTCCAGGGCCCATAGATCCCAAGGGTCAGTGTCAGACGGGCACGGCTCCCAACAAAAGGACCGGGAGTTGACTCCCGCGTTTCACACCAGGAAGTCCTACTTACAAAACACTAAGTGCAGAGGAGGGAGACTTTGACTACCAGCCCGGGTGTAGGATCAGATACACCCGTCTGCAGCAGCCGGCCATCATCACCTTGGTTTACCACAGGACTCGTGTGCTTTATTCGACCGTGAGTAACATCCCCAGCCTGGCTGGGTGCGCCAGCCCCTACACTCACCATCCCCAGCATAGAGACATTGGGCGCCGGGACATCCATCTATACCCACGGAGGGGTTGACATCCAGCTGCCAGCCCAACGTCCCCGGGAGCCCCGCAATGGCAGCGGTGATGCTACATCTCACCATACACCGTGGGTGGCGTCACAGACATTCTGCAACCAATCCCGTATAAATACGCCCCCCCCTTTTATTCGGAGTGTCCGCGCAACCCCCGGGTCCGGAGAACCCCTCGAGCCACACCGTAGATCCGGATCCGAGCAGCACCGGCTGCTGGCAAAGGGTGGGGCACACTGCCGCATAGATTGCAGCCCTTGTTCTCCTTCTCCTCACTTTCCACATGTACTATAGAAGTGAATATGTCATCTGGAATAATCAGGTGCATCTCTCTTGGTACTTTGGTGGCCACCTTTGATAAATAGCTGGCTCCTCTGAACCTTTAGCTAGGGAAGGTCAAGTGTGATTAGGCTGCAAACCTAGTAGTGACACTACATCTGGGTGACATCACATATGCACAGCATGGATGAACCTGGTTGTACAGCAATTTTTCTAGGGCAGGATTATGGCCTGGAAGTGCTGCTGTAGAAGGCACGGGGGCTGTGTGCTCATGACTCGCCCACCCCAGGACTTTGGGTGACCCGGTGTCAGGCCGGACTAGTCCAGGGTAGTCAGCGGTGGCGGGGCCCGAATCCGTGACCCTGGTGGGGTCAATTATATGGCGGCTGTAGGGGTGATGATCAATAATAAAGTTTGTGGAAATATATATTCGTTATGCCACCTGTGGATTGCGGCTATGGAGCCGCCGCTGCTGGATGGGGTCTCCGGGGCTGATGTAATGACAGCTATGGTGGTTCTGCTCCCCACAGGAGGAGCGGTACCCCGAGGCAACCGTTAGTGCTTGTAAGAGTCTATGATGGTTTTGTGAATGATGCGGTGCAGGGCCGACAGGACAGTGAAAGGAACAGACACAAACAGTAGTCTCTTTACCTTCTTTTACTCTGCGACAAACGGTGCAGTCCTGGGAGACCGTTACAAGTGGTGGTGGCGATCCGGTCGGCCTGGAAGCAGTTGTGGTTATCTCCTTGGCCAGGTGAGTATTGAGGCCTTATCCTTACTCTTTCTTCTCTTTTACAGGACCCCGCAACATTGGTTTAACGGAAGCACTTTCTCTGCTGGGACTTGTGGTACATCCCGTTCCCGTATGGTAGGCTACGCAGGACCTCTCTGATGCTTCTCTGCTGGAGTCCACACTGGGCCCCGGTAATGCAGCTGTACCTTCGGGTTGTTTTGGGGGCCAGGAGACCTACAGTCCTCCTGCCCTTCGGATTCGGTTACTGGGAGATCTAACACCCTGGCAACCACAGACTCCGATGTCTAATTTTCAGTGGGTTCTTCTGAGGCGAACCGGTTCCAACCTGCTTCCCCCTAGAATCTTTGCTCTGTGCCTCTCTGCAAGCCCTGCTTTTCTGGGCTGAACTATCTTAGCTCCAGGCCCCAGCTCGCAAGCCTGCACTACTCAAACTACTCTCTCCTTGAACTCTTCTCACAGACTACCTAACTCCTCCCCCAGGTCAGAGCTTAAGGGATCCTCCCTGGAACTCCAGGTTTAGAGCTCCCCCTGCTGGCCTGGGAGAGGAACGGTGTTGGATGCTGGTGTGGCACCCTGGCCTAGCCAGGTCGTCACAGATAACACTCAAACACCCCCACCCCCATTAGACAGGGACACCAGCCAAACAAAAACCCTTGTTGCCTCCCTCCAGTGTCTGATGTACACACCAGGTGGGGCGGAGCCAAGCGGTTGGCCCCACCCACCAAGGAGTTCACAGGCCTGGAGGCGGGAAAAGTGACAGAACAGTGTAGGAGTTTGAAGTGAGAGGAGTGAGTACTTGGGTGTCTGGGTTTGTGGCCCAGGCACTGACAGCAAGGTTGGCAGACGGTGGTGGCCGTCTGCAGGAGTGGTGGAACAATGCGGAACCGTAGGACCGGGGTCGGGCGACGGCCCGCCGGTACCGACCGGGGAGCGAAGTGAAGCCAGCACACACAGGCAGGGCCATCAGACCCCGACCAGGCTTGGAGCCGCCGTCAATAGTCAGATCCAAATGTGACTGGAACCCCAGGGGTTTCACAATAGCAAAAGTCCCGATTGAAGGCAACCGCCCACAACGTGAGGGTATACAGCTACCGCCTAAGGCTAGAGACCCAAGGGCCAGCGCCTGCGGGCAAACGGACTCCTCCGGTACCCATACACCGGGGAGCAGACTACCGTTGGGAATCCATAGTAGTCAGAAGGAGAACATCAAGGTGCAGGGAAAGACAGCCGCAATCTCCTGTCCAGGGAGAAACACTGCAGCCGGCTGCGGGACCTGTCCATCCAGCCGTTTGGTTTACCGAGGACTTTGTACCTTTCTTGCTGAGTGAGTATACCCGTGCCATCCGGCACCGCGCCGCGCTGTCCCTGCAACAATGCACCTCGCCAACCCTGCCTCCCTGTCACAACATCACCGGGCCCTGGGACCACCGACCCCTACCCACGGAGGGGGAAAACAACATTCCAGCTGCTCCTTACCATCGCTCCCGGGATCCCCATCATCAGCAGTGGTGGTGCCTATCTTCACCATGACCCGTGGGTGGCATCACGGACTAAATCCCCCAAAACAACCACCCCTTTCACTCACGGGCGAGGAGCACCGTTCGAGTCCCCGGATCCGGCCCACCGCTCGAGCCACCGAGCAGCAGCAGCAGCCGCAGCAGCACCGGACCCGAGCGTTAGCGAGAGCACAGCAGCGACGGCGTCCTCCCCGCCCGCGACAACTTGGCGTCACGAACAGGATTTAATCCCTCTACGTACCAGTAGAAGTGCGCCTTGTGATCTCCGCCGGCGGTGTTTGGCCGAAAATTTTGAAGCGTCGCCATCTTGGCACGAAAATTTCCCGCTCGAGCATCTTCTCCGAGCATCGAAGGCGCGAAAGCGAAGCCCCGCCCCCAACAAGCAGAAGTGCTGAAGAGTACCAAGGGGGGACGGGAAAAAGATGTCTGCGCCCGACGAAGCTGTTGGAGGAGTGGCGGTTGCAGCTCCCGCCGCACCCGTAGATGGAAACGGGATAGCCCCTGCTCCGGTCGCAGGAGCGGGGGGGGGCCGCGGGTCCAGCGGTCGCCCAGGTGATGCCGTTCTCCCTGCCCTATGTGCCCGGTGCTACCTGGCTACCGCAGTACAATGGGAAGCCTGATGCTCTGCAGGTGTTCCGGAAAAAGATTAGCCCGGTCCTCGATTTATATCCCTTGGCTGATAGGCAACAGACAGCGGTAGTGCTAGGGCAGCTAACCGGCCTGGCTGAGCAGGAGGCGAAGACCTGGACTGAAGCGGATCGGGCCTCAGTGACTACCATTTTCGAAAAACTACAAATCGCTTTTGAGACCCGCACCGAAGCGGAGCTGAGGATGCAGTTTTATCAGTGCCGACAACGGCCTGCGGACAATATAAGAGACTATGCCCTGCGCCTGCAAACGGCCCTCCGTACGCTGAAGCGGGTGGACACTATCAATGATGTGGACAGTAATAAGATGCTAGTAGAGCAATTCCTGCAGGGGCTGGGGTCCATGGAAGATCGCAAGCAGCTGTGGCTGTGGGCCTTGGAACACCCCAATCTGGACTTTGCAGTACTGAAAGAGCGGGCCATCAAGGCCCTGCAGGCCCCAGCACCAGACGCTCCTCAGGCCGCCCCGTGGCTGGCTGAGACCGCTCCTATCACAGTGGCGCCTCCACCTCCGGCTCTACCGGCCCCTGCTGCACCCTTCGGGATGATGGAGGAACTAGCAGCCCAGGTCCGCCGCATGGATGGAGACCTAGCCAAGATCCTTGCCGCACTCCAGCTTCCGACGAGAGTCAAGCCCCCAGGCGGGATCCAGCTCACCGACAGCCCGGAGGACGTCCCCTGAATGCAGCGGAGAAGGACCAATGACTCACGGTATGGGCCTCCTATCTGTTACAGGTGCAGCAAGCCTGGCCACTACTCTAGGCGGTGCCCGTTAAATGAGCAACCCCTGGGGCCAAGGGCCAATCATCAGGAGTAGACACCAACGGCCCCCCTGATTGGCAAGACTGGTACGTCGGGGCTTGCCCCATCATTCTCCTGGCAGTGGACGGCGTCCCGCTCATGGCCCTCTTGGACACAGGATCACAAGTAACCACTATACCATATACACTGTACCAGCAGTATTGGGGTACTGACGAACTTGCCCCCTCTGATGATAGCCTGACCCTGATTGCAGCCAATGGACTCCCGCTAACCCAGGTGGGCTATAAGCAAGTGACCCCTGACTGTAGGACGTGCGGAGTTAAAGAATCAAGGGATGATTGTGGTAATGAATGAACCCAGTGATCACACCCCGAAAGTAATCTTGGGGACCAACGTAATGGAGCATTGCATGAGTGAGGTGCTGAATCTGTTGCAGCAGTTGGCCGACACCGCAGGAGGAGGCCGACAGAGGGCTGTGCAGCGCGAGATCCGGGCCCTGCTGTATCGGCAACAAGTGAGCTAGACTGGCGGAGAGATTGGTGGAGTGAGGGTGATGGATGTGGCCCCCTTAGTAGTGCCACCCCGGAGTGAAATGATGATCTAGTGCAGGGCAGCAGTAGGCCCCCAGGGGCGCGACTACCCGGCGATGGTGGAACCCACGCCTTCTGAACACTGGCCCACGGTGATGGTGGCCAGAGGGGTGGTTGACATTAAAAAGGGGAGAGTGCCTGTAAGAGTGCTGAATTGTGGAGAGGAGGAAGTCAGGCTCCCCCGTTATGCTACCCTCGCCAAGTTGCTCACCTTAGACCCTTACAGCATTCACGAAGCTGTCCTTCCTACCTCGGCATCCCCTGTCAGTAGCCATACACCCTCTGCACAGTTG
The DNA here is from genome assembly GCF_048569485.1 of Anomaloglossus baeobatrachus. Taxonomy (NCBI): domain Eukaryota; kingdom Metazoa; phylum Chordata; class Amphibia; order Anura; family Aromobatidae; genus Anomaloglossus; species Anomaloglossus baeobatrachus. The sequence goes on along the minus strand of NC_134353.1, from coordinate 494,113,225 downwards.
GAGGGGTGGTGCCAGGAACTACACGTAGGTACTGAAACCACACCCATGCATCACAAAGAGGGGGTGTACAGGGTAGTGCAAGAGTATTAGCATTTTTTCAGCAAGCACCCCTTAGATTTTGGGAGGATTAAGGGGATTCAACACCATATCCCTACAGGCCTACACCCACCTATCAAAGAGAGGTACAGGCCCATTCCGCCAGCACACTATCAATGCGCTAAAGACATGTTGAGGAACATGAAGGAGGCAGGGGTCATTCGGGATAGTTGTAGTCCCTGGGCAGCCCCGCTGGTGCTGGTCAAGAAGAAGGACGGCACCATGAGAATGTGTGTGGATTACCGGAAGATCAACCAGATCACGCATAAAGATGCCTACCCTCTCCCCCGTATCAAAGAGTCCCTAGCTGCACTGAGAACTGCTAACTTGTTCTTTACCCTTGACCTTACTAGCGGGTACTGGCAGGTAGCGGTTGCGCCAGAGGACCGTGAGAAGACGGCATTCGCCACTCCCATGGGACTCTGTGAGTTCAACAGCATGCCGTTTGGGCTGTGCAATGCCCTTGGAACCTTCCAACGGCTCATGGAGTGCTGCCTGGGAAATCTCAACTTCGAAACGGTCCTACTGTACCTGGACGACGTGATCATGTACTCCCAGACGTACGAGGCTCATCTGGAACATTTGGCTGAAGTGTTCGCGTCCCTAGCCAAATATGGGATGAAGTTGAAGCCCTCTAAGTGCCACCTACTGAAACCCAGGGTACAGTACCTCGGAAACGTGGTGAGCGCGGAAGGCGTCACTCCAGATCCCGAGAAGATCACTGCCATTCAGGACTGGCCGAGACCGACCACGGTGAGAGAGGTGAGACAGTTCCTGGGCTTGGTGGGCTACTATCGTCGCTTCATTAAGGGGTATACGAAGATGGCCGCCCCCATGCAAGACCTCCTCGTGGGACAGACCAAGGGTGGCAGGCCCTCTGGAACCCCGTTGGCATGGGAAGCGAAACACGAACAGTCTTTCCGCCAGCTGAAGACGGCCTTGACAGGGGAAGAAATCCTGGCGTATCCAGACTATAATCTCCCATTCATCCTCTACACCGATGCCAGTAATGTAGGCTTGGGAGCCGTCCTGTTCCAGGTCCAGAACGGAAGGGAAAAAGTGATCGCCTATGCCAGCAGAAAACTCCGGCCCACGGAAAGGAACCCTGAGAATTACAGCTCCTTCAAGCTTGAGTTCCTAGCTCTGGTGTGGGCCATTACTGAGCGGTTCTGCCATTACCTCGCAGCCGCCAAGTTCACCGCCTATACGGACAATAATCCGTTAACCCATCTGGACACGGCCAAACTAGGCGCGTTGGAGCAGCGGTGGGTAGCCCGGCTGTCTAATTATGACTTCACGATCAAGTACCGAGCCGGCCGCAAGAACACCAATGCGGATGTGCTATCCCGGATGCCCCACCTATCGGATGAGGGACCGGAAGGCGACGATCTCGAAGAAATCGAGCTGCCCGCATTCCACCGGCCACCAGTCGAGAAGCTGCATGTCCAACAGCAACAGGCGAGCCTGGACCCGCTGCCAAGTCAGGGATGGCAAGAAGCCCAAGACCAAGTGCCTGCCGTCCAAGTGGTCAAGACCATGATTGAACAAGGTTACAGTGGACTGGACCCCACTGCTCCGCCTGAGGCCCAACGGCTGTGGAAAGAACGAGCCCGGCTGCATCTGGACTGGGAATCACTGTATCGGGAACTGATCAACCCGAAGACCCATGAGAAGGTTCGTCAGCTGGTGGTTCCCCAAGCTAGTGTGCCCACAGTTATACGGGCTTACCATGACAGTGCCGGGCACTTTGGGTGGAAGAAACTGGAGATGCTGTTGAGGGAGCGATTCTATTGGAGTGGGATGCGGGAGTCTGTGGAGGCCTGGTGCCGAGAGTGTGCTCCCTGTGCATTGAGAAGAAGGGACAAGGCCAGCCAGAAGGCCCCTTTGCGCCCAATCATTACTCATCAGCCGCTGGAGCTGGTCGCCCTCGACCACGTGAAGCTCACCCCTAGCCAAAGTGGGTACACCTACGCCCTGACCATTGTAGACCACTATTCAAGATTTATCGTGGTTGTCCCAGTCAAGGACCTGACCAGCCGTACCACCGCTAGAGCATTCCAGGCCTATTTCTGCCGACCGCACGGGTACCCGGAGAGGGTGCTTACCGACCGGGACCCGGCTTTTGAAGCGGAGGTGTTTCAAGAGTTCTGCCAGTTGTACGGCTGCAAGAAAATTTGGACCACGCCTTACCATGCCCAGACCAATGGCATGTGTGAAAAGATGAACCATCTGGTCCTGGGTCTCCTCAAGACATCACCGCTAGAAGAGCGGAACCTGTGGCCAGAAAAGCTGCCTGACCTGGTCGATATGTACAATAACATCCCTTCCAGCTCTACCAAATGTACACCAGCGTACCTGATGAGAGCTCGGCCAGGCCGGCTGCCAGTAGACCTAGAAATGGGTTTGGAAGCTCCAGAAGCCCTCCCTTCGACTGCTGGATGGGACACTCGGCGGAGAGCGCAGTACCGACAGGTCCAGGAGTACGTGGAAAGGAACCTGTGTCGGAGCCGGGAACAGCAGGAACAGTATTTCAACAAGCGGGCTCCAGCTGGCCCCTTTAAACCTGGAGATGTAGTGCTGAAACGAAAAAGGAGAACCCATAAGCTCGATGACCAGTGGGAAAAGACCCCATATGTCATACAACCCACTGAATGGAAGAATGAGAAGGCCTACCAGATTAGTCGTGACCAGGGAAAGACTTCGGCCACGGTGTCTAGGGACCACCTGAAGAGGTGCCCATCGCCGTTGAAGGTAGCAGCTGAAGTTCCAACCCCCAGACCAACCGGGGAGAAGAAGAAAGAGGTGATCCACACTGTAATGGGTGATTTCCCAGCGGACTGGCCTACATAGAACGGTGCGGTGCTTATTCCGGTGATAATGTTCCCACAACCCGTGGAGGAATAGGAGAGGAGGTGCCCGCCAGTAAACGAGTGCCCAGGGCTGCACCTGTACCCAGTCCCCCTGAGCCTCCGCCGGCCCCACACAGTAGACGGGAAGAGGAGCTGACTGTCTCCTCTGTCCCCTTGCCCTTCATTGATAGCATTGGGCCCAGAAGGTCCACACGCCCTAACCTAGGCCAACCCCCCCGCTTAGGTACAGGGAAACTACCATTTAGGGGTGTTATATATTGAGTGTGTAAATATGTGATTGAATGACTTTAATGAACCGTGAACCTTTACCTGATTATCCATGTGATTATTCCGGCCATTGCCAGCCAGTTGTCCCCGGAGGGACCCTGTGTGCTTTTACCCCCCCCATGCATGAGAGACTACTCATGGACATGGCCGAGAACTGGCAGGCCACCCACGAACATGTGGGCTTGTAAATAAGTTGAGGGATGATTTTCCGTCGGAGCCTCCGGAGAGGCAGATTGGAGGAAGGGCCCGCAGCAGAGCAGGCTGGGGCCCGGCCACCACCAGGACCGGTGGCCATCCTCCGGGGGTCAGTGTTCCCCCAAGGACGTGGGGTCCCCTGAAGTGACAACCGGGTGCGAGTTACCGTACCCGTTCCCGCTCGGGCAGCCTGAACCTGGACTGGGGTCAAGGGGTGCTGCCCACTTCTTAGGGGCAGCATCAGGGCTAGGTTGCTCGGGTGGGAGAGCGGAAGACATCCGTCCGTCCGTCTGTTATTATTAAAAATGTTTATATGTGCAACGTTCAAGTGTCCTAACAAAAATGCTTATGTTTGAAGATGTTTACAGTTATTTATATCTTTTTACAGTTTTTGAAAAAAAAATTAAAAAAAACGGTGATGGACGGGCAGCCCGCGGACGGTCTGCATTTCACCAAGGGGGAATGTGGCGCCCTGGCCTAGCCAGGTCGTCACAGATAACACTCAAACACCCCCACCCCCATTAGACAGGGACACCAGCCAAACAAAAACCCTTGTTGCCTCCCTCCAGTGTCTGATGTACACACCAGGTGGGGCGGAGCCAAGCGGTTGGCCCCACCCACCGAGGAGTTCACAGGCCTGGAGGCGGGAAAAGTGACAGAACAGTGTAGGAGTTTGAAGTGAGAGGAGTGAGTACTTGGGTGTCTGGGTTTGTGGCCCAGGCACTGACAGCAAGGTTGGCAGACGGTGGTGGCCATCTGCAGGAGTGGTGGAGCAACGCGGAACCGTAGGACCGGGGTCGGGCGACGGCCCTCCGGTACCGACCGGGGAGCAAAGTGAAGCCGGCACACCCAGGCAGGGCCATCGGACCCCGACCAGGCTTGGAGCCACCGTCAATAGTCAGATCCGAATGTGACTGGAACCCCAGGGGTTTCACAATAGCAAAAGTCCTGATTGAAGGCAACCGCCCACACCGTGAGGGTATACAGCTACCACCTAAGGGTAGAGACCCAAGGGCCAGCGTCTGCGGGCAAACGGGCTCCTCCGGTACCCATACACTGGGGAGCAGACTACCGTTGGGAATCCATAGTAGTCAGAAGGAGAACATCAAGGTGCAGGGAAAGACAGCCACCATCACCTGTCCGGGGAGAAACACTGTAGCCGGCTGCGGGACCTGTCCATCCAGCCGTTTGGTTTACCGAGGACTTTGTACCTTTCTTGCGGAGTGAGTACACCCATGCCATCCGGCACCGCGCCGCGCTGTCCCTGCAACCCTGCACCCCGCCAACCCTGCCTCCCCATCACAACATCACCGGGCCCTGGGACCACCGACCCCTACCCACGGAGGGGGAAAACAACATCCCAGCTGCTCCTTACCATCGCTCCCGGGATCCCCGTCATCAGCAGCGGTGGTGCCTATCTTCACCATGACCCGTGGGTGGCGTCACGGACTAAATCCCCCAAAACAACCACCCCTTTCACTCACGGGCGAGGAGCGCCGCTCGAGTCCCCGGATCCGGCCCACCGCTAGATCCACCGAGCAGCAGCAGCAGCTGCAGCAGCGCCGGACCCGAGCGTTAGCGAGAGCGCAGCAGTGATGGTGTCCTCCCCGCCCGCGACACTGGTACTTACTGGCCAATAGATTTCCCCAATTACCTCCAGGCTCAGCATTAACCCTTTGGAGGGGCAACACTGTTGTGGCAACCAGATGCTGGGGCGCCACACTCACTTTTTCAAATTAAAATGCCAGCCCACAGCCTGTGTGTTGCATGGACCATACCTCCAAGCTCTGTTAATGCCCTATGGGGAGGGGGAAATTTATGGTATTGTACTGCTGTATCCCTGAAGGATTTTTAATGTCCAGACTCCAAAATGGGTGTGAAACTTATGTCTTGTGGGTAGTGCCAGGATTCTGTGACCAAGAGGCCCAGACCAGTCACTGTAGCATGCGTTCCTTTTTCTAATTACAAGTGAAAAGGTTTTGGTACCGTGTTAGCCAGTTGAAAAATTATTGAATTTTGTATGAATAATTGTAATGCCGGTCACAGGCCTGTGTGTTCAATGGACAGTATTTTCTGCTTCTTTAAAGCCCAATGGGGAGGGGGCAATTGATGGTATTGTACCACTGTGTCTTTAGAAGGATTTTTCATGTCCTGACTCAAAAATGGGTGTGAAGCTTATGTCTTGTGGGTAGTGCCAGGATTCTGTGATGAAGAGGCCTAGACTGGAGCACTGTAGCATGTCTTCCTTTTTATATTTCTAATGCCAGACCACAGGCCTGTGTGTTGCATGGACCTCTCTCGGTACTTTGTTGACTGAGTTTTATAAATGGCTGGCTCCACAGAACCTGGAGCTGGGGAAGGCCATGGGCGATTAGGGTGCAAACCTAGTGGCAGTACTATGGCTGGGCGACACTACGTCTGGGCGACATCACATATGAACTGCATGGATCAACCTGGTTGTACAGCAATTTCTATGGCAGAATTATGTCCTTAATACGCTGCTGAAGAAGACACGGTCATTGTGTGCTCCCTTTTTTCAAATTAAAATGCTGAACCAAAGGCCTGTATGTTGCATGAACCGTCTTTCCCTGCTCTCTTAATGCCCCATGGGGAGGGGGGCAATTCATGCTACTGTACCGCTGTGTCACTGGAAGGATTTTTAATGTTTAAACTACTACATAGGTCCCCAAGTTGCGTCTTGTCTTGCTGGTTATCATAATACGGGGGACCCTATGCCAAATGTATTTATTTATTTTATTTATTTATTTATTTTTACTGTATGATATAGATCTGCAGACAGCGCCTGTGATTGGTTGCAGGCAGATGCTGTCACACAGGCTGGGGGCGCACCTGACTGCAACCAATCACAGACGCTAGGACTGCCAGTGGGCGGAGAAAGCAGGTAAAGCAGTGCATGTAAAATGAAAGTAATGAGCAGCCCCTGAAGTGAAGGACCAGCCGCAGGAGCAGTGTAGAGCCGCAACGATGCCTCGATAAGTATAGCGCACCTGCTCCTATCCCCATATCCCTTCTACTAATATTTTTAATCACCAGATTCTGGTCCCCCTAGACTTATATGGTGACCAGAGTCCAGCCCGGATCCAGATTTTAAAAACAAGATAACAGGGACCCGCCAGTCCCAGTTATCTATGAGTCTGCTCATCACTAATCTTGATATCCATGGTGATGTGCATTGAACACAACAGAATGTTCATTAGATAACTATTAATAACTTAATTGAAGGCTTGTCAAAGTGTGTAAGGGCTTGTATTTTTGCTCGTAGTGTCTCCATAATGTGCAATATGTGTACCACTAAATGATGCCTCTGTGAGGCATTATGTTCACCCTTAGGTCTCTTTTCGATTTGCAATTTTCATGTGCGAGTGCGATCCGATAAAACATAGGATCGCACTCACACCAGTGTTAATCAATGAGGCAGTGCCCTTTCCTTTTATTTCTCAACACAAATTGTGCTCTTGGTGCAATCGCAGCCTTCTGCCTTTTGTAGCGAGTCTCAGCTCACGCACCCCCACACAAGCCCATGGGAGTGTGTGAAACCGGACTGCACTCGCATATTTTGCAACTGCAGTGCAATGTATGCAGAGACAGACAGCGGAGAGGAAGGGGAGAAAGTGTTCCCTCCCTCTTCTCCGAGGCAGTGATACAATTGCAAGATCGCATCACAGTCGCATGACCCTCGGCTGACGCTCGCAGCAGAGGGTCATCAGCATATCGCTTCTGATGCTCTCGCATCGGAAGCGGTATGCAAATGGAAAAGAGCTCTTAAAAGCATTATTGTACATAGTTTGTATTAGAACATGTCTCAGTTTTTTTTCTGATGGTTGGATAGTGCCAAACGTTTTAGGGGCATGTACTTCTTCCCTCTGTATTACAGACACCAATCATATGCAGTCAACAACACACTGGGAAAGGAAAACATGCCCCCACCATAGCTTAGATCATTAGCACAGGCTCAGGGTGAGACATGTATGGACAAACAGTCTTCTTTCTTCACTGCAGTCTGATGCAGCACAGCAAACCTGAGTGTGATTAACTAACAGCTTTCAGATTACATCTCTGGCAGTCAGTGTGTGGGGAGGATTACTGAGTACTGCTGAAGTTAAGTCTCAGGCTATGTCCGCACGTTGCTTTTTACCTGCTTTTTTGCTGCTTTTTCAACTGCAGCGTTTAATGCCAAAATGGTTGTGTTCTGCTTTTCAAGCAAAGTCTATGGGAATTTGGGTTTCTTGTCCGCGCTATGCAGTTCAAACTGCAGCCTTTTTGTTGCAGAACTTTGGTCAAAAACTCAGCTTTGCAGTGCAAAACCCAAATGGCAAAAACAATTGACCTGTCAATTGTTTTTGCCATTTGGGTTTTGCGCTACAAAGCTGAGTTTTTGACCAAAGTTCTGCAACAAAAAGGCTGCAGTTTGAACTGCATAGCGCGGACAAGAAACCCAAATTCCCATAGACATTGCTTGAAAAGCAGAACACAACCCTTTTGGCATTAAACGCTGCAGTTGAAAAAGCAGCAAAAAAGCAGGTAAAAAGCAACGTGCGGACATAGCCTCAGTACAAACATCTAGTAGCTCTGATCTCAATTTCAAATCAGCTTTATTGACATATTAGCATTGCCAAAACTAGTGTAGTGTAGCCAACGTATGTACTGCCCTATCCCCCACACTGATTGCTGGAGAAGAAAGCTACACACTCACATATAATATCTCTACAGTGAGGATAGAAGACTGTGTCACTATATTTCACACTGTGCGTGTTCTGAGCTATAGTAGGGGTGTGTTATTCTTTCCTTTGTATTCGGATACTTGCTTTTGATAGGCAAAGCTGGCAGCGCTACAAGAGGATAGCTACAAGAAGTGTTTGTAATAAAACTCTGCAGCACTGCCTCTTCCTCCACATGAACTGCCAGAGATCCGAGCTGAAAACTGTAGTTAATCACACTCAGTTTTGCTGCATTCCAGCGTGTCATCACTGTACAGTTGTGCAGACTATTTTTCACTACATGCCTTATGCTGATCCTCTTCTAAGCTATTATAGGGGCATGTTCTTCCTCTAGTGTGTTGTTGCCTGTTTATGATTGAAGAGGAAGGCTAAGAACACACATCCGGCTTTTCTGCCATTTGTCGGATCCGGCGCGCTCCCGTACAGTGTATACAGTACAGTGGCTGTGCGACAAGCTCCGGTCACGTGCTGTCATGGGACCGGAGCATGTGACCAGGAAGTTGCAGCGCAGCCACTGTACTGTATAGACTGTACGGGAGCGCGCCGGATCCGACAAATGGCAGAAGAGCCGGATGTGTGTTCTTTCCCGAAGAAGTAAAATCTGTCTGGCAACTCCCATTTCATCGTGTGACCAGTTCAACATGAAAAATTTGGTGAAAGGTCCTTTATAAATATAAGATGTAAGATAGCACATAGTGGGTGAAGTGGTTTGCTATAGATGAGAATTGCAATCACATGCAGTTGTTTCAAAACTTTACTCACAAGGGTACATGTGACTTGTTTGAAAATGTACATTATAGATGTTATTTTTAATACCATTTACTTTTCCAGCCTTTTGTTAACCCTGACCCAACATTTTACATATGAGTTGTTACCATCAATTTTTAAATTAGTTCATTTTTTCAAATAAAATGGAACCATGTTTAACTTTCACCTCCTGACATGTTCTATGCTTTGTTATGAATAAAATATTGCCAAAGAGATTTCCAAATAATTGCAGACTTGCTTCCTTCACATTTTATTCAGCATCCCAACCTTATTCAATTTGTGGTCATATATACAATATATTACAAAAGTGAGTACACCCCTAGTATTTTTGTAAATATTTTGTCTTTTACACTGAAGCTATGACACGTTGATACAATGTAAAGTAGTCAGTGTCCAGCTTGTATAACAGTATAAATTTGGTGTGCCCTCTAAATAACTCAACACACAGCCATTAATGTCTAAACCGCTGACACCAATAGTAAGCACACCAAGTTAAAATAGCCAAATTATGCCCAAAGTGTCTTTTTCTTGTGTGACCACCATTATTTTTTAAGCACTGCCTTAACTTTCTTGGGTATGAAGTTCACTAGAGCTTCACAGGAGCCACTGGAATCCTCTTCCATTCCTCCATGATGACATCACAAAGCTGGTAGAAGTTAGAGAACTTGTGATCCTCCAACTTCTGTTTGAGACTGCCCCACAGATGCTCAATAGAGTTTAATTAAGAAATAATGTCTGGAACAACATTCTAAGTCTGAACTGGGTGCAAAAACCCTAAAAAAACTACTTCACTATATAAAGAGAAGGGCTGCACACCAGTGACTATATAAGGGGAATACATGTAAAGCAGAAACTGATGTGTGAATACTGACCTGAAAAATACAATAGCTATATGTAGAAATGAAAGTATGAAAATGGAATCTGCATTACTGCCATGAACCTAAGAATAAAGAGACATTTAGCTATTGAATTGATCAATGCAACAGAGCCCCAACTCCTCATCACGGTATTCTCTACGTTGGGGTCCGTAGTTTATGTGCCTACGCATCAGTTATTAAAGTTGAGACTGTAGGAAAAATACACTCAGTGTACAAACGCACTAGTTATTCAAGTCCAAATGGAAAGGCAGTCTCCATTCTGAAACATATAAAAGAAGGACAATAAGAAGATATATCCCATCATATTAAATATCCAAAAAGGTTGCAAATGGAAAAAAAGATAAAAATATATATTAGTAGTATATTATCCTATCGGTGTAGCAACACAAAAATATAGCCCCATAAACTGAAAAATTACATAATTGATAAATCATATAGCGAATACAAAAATGAACCCATTAAAAAGGATAAAATTAAATATTAGGACCTACTACAATCATTGCAAACTTTAAAAACCAAAAACTGTTGTTTTATTGAATTTAAAACATATATTCCCATTTATACACATATTAATAATTTTCCATTAACCCCTTTATGGCAGGCCTATTTTCCGCTTTCCGTTTTTTTTTTCGCCATTCTTCTTCTGAGAGACGTAACTTTTTTTTATTTTTCAGTCAATAAGGTCATGTGAGGGCTCATTTTTTGCAGAACGAGCTGTACTTGTAAATGAAACCATAAGTTTTACCATACAGTGTACTGGAAAACGGCAAAAAAATTCCAAATGCAGAAAAATTGCAAAAAAAGTGCAATAGCATTATTGTTTTTGAGATATTTTATTCACTGTGTTCACTATATGGTAAAACGGATGTGTGGGTGTGATGCCTCAGGTCAGTGCGAGTTCGTAGACATCAAACATGTATAGGTATACTTTTATATAAGGAGTTAAAAAAAATTGGAAGTTTGTCCGGTAAAAGTGGCGCACGTTTTATGCCATATTCCATGACCTGTAGCGTTCTCATTTTTTGGGATCTATGGCTCAGTGACAGCTTATTTTTTGCATCTCGAGCTGATGTTTTTAACGGTACCATTTTTGCGCAGATGCTACTTTTTGATCCCCTGTTGTTGCATTTTGCGCAAAAGTTGTGGCGACAAAAAAAGTCATTTTGGCATTTGGAATTTTCTAACGCTACGCCGTTTACTGATCAGATTAATTGATTTTATATTTTGATAGATTGGGCGTTTCTGAATGCGGCGATACCAAATGTGTGTATATTTTTTATTTTTTTAACCCTTTAATTTTCAATGGGGCGAAATGAGGGTGATTTGAACTTTTAAGTTTTTTTTTTTTTATTTTTTAAAGCATTTTTTTCACTTTTTTTTTATTTTACTAGTCCCCCTAGGGGGCTATAGCGATCAGCAATCCGATCGCTCTGCCATATCTGCTGATCACAGCTACACAGCTGTAAACAGCAGATACGCTCACTTTCTGCTTCACTGGGCTGCAGGCGGAGTAAAACCGAAAGTGACTCATGATAGCTACAGGCGTCATCACATGACCCTGTCATACCATGGCAACTACCGGAAGTCACGTGATCATGTCACGTGACTTTTGGTATCAGGCGGTAAGTAAAAGATTACCGCGATCGTAATTATAATGGCGCTGTCACATATTGACAGCGCCATTTAAGGGGTTAAACGGCACGAGCAGATAGCAATTCTGCTCTTGCCTAGCAGGCACACATCTCAGCTGTGAAAATCAGCTGAGATGTTCGCTGATCGTGGCATGCTGCCGGCGGCAGACCGCGGGCAGTAACATTATGACCGCTAGGACGTAATATTACTGCCCACAGTCGTTAAGGGGTTAAGTCAATGTATTAAATTCAGTAAAAAAGATCTGGGATCTCATTAAGGCCTAGAGGTTTTAAAGTGTTGAGTTTATAAATCCAAAAAGTTTCTTTTTTACTCAAAACCTCTAGTCTATTAGGTATGTCAGGTGAAATTTGTTCAATAGGTGTTATCCTAATATTCATTTTTTTTTTTTTGTGGATTATCGCACAATATCGTGAGAGACCATGAACAAGAAAACCTTTTTTAATGTTTTGTCTATGGTAGATCAACCTATTATGGAGCGATTGAGTAGTTTTCCCAATATATTGTTTCCCACACTCACAGTCAATTAGGTATATAACATTATCTGATTGACATGTAAAGTGACCCTTCCCTTAATGGCAAAATTTTCAGAGCCTACAAAAGAACAAAACATTTTTCTTTTGTGGACAATAGAGGTACAGCTTAAACAATTTTTTGAAAAAAATTTAAAGGCATCAGTTGGAAGATCCATAATCTTATTACTATCGGGATTCCTAAGTCTACTCGGGGCTAGGATATTTCTTAGAGTTGGAGCTCTTTTGAAAGTGATGCCAGGTCGAATCGGTCGAATCAAAAAATTGTTCACGCTGTAACTCTATTTGGTTATATTCACTTAGGGGTGTACTCACTTTTGTTGGCAGCAGTTTAGACATTAATGGATGTGTGTTGGGTTATTTAGAGGGTGCTCCAAGTTTACACTGTTATACAACCTGTACACTGACTACTTTACATTATATCAAAGTGTCATATCTTCACTGTTGTCCCATGAAAAGATAGAATAAAATATTTACAGAGATGTGAGGCGTGTACTCAATTTTGTAATATACTGTATATATACAAGATTCAAAGACGTCGATCCAGCACCATGCATTTGATTAAAAATAAAAGTCCTTTATTGAAAAACTATTAAAAAGTCCATTATGCCATGTTAGGAGGACGCGTTTCGGACGGGTTGTTCTTACTCAGTCTCAGCACATCTCACAATGAGTCCAGACTAAAAACATATGGCACAGGACAAACAAGGAAACATACAAATAAATTCTCAATAGAAATACATTAGGTCATTTCTTATATTTAGTCCCATAGGAACCCTCGTTTCCATTTCAAAAAACCATTTTATCTCTTTATATTGTAACATTTTTTTTATATCACCTCCTCTCCTAGGTAGCAAAACTTTTTCAATGCCACTCACCTGCAAACTACCTAGATCACCACCGTGGACACTGAGAAAATGCTGGGAGGCTCCTGAGGGACTCCTGGTTGATTTATTTAAGACATCGTATACATGTTTCGATATTCTTTTTCTCAGTGTCCTAGTGGTGTGACCTATGTATTGCAGTCGACATTTGGTGCAAGAAATTACATACACAACATTTGTAGAACTACAATTTATCATTGTTCTGATGTCAAACTGTTTACCATTGGTATATGATGAGACATTCTTTGTATTGATAGCATATTTACACAAACCGCAGGTTTTTCCACCACATTTATATGAGCCGTTTACTGACAGCCAGTTCGACTTATCCGTTTTTTTGGTTTTATTATTATGATCACTGGGGGACAACATTGCACCCAGTGTAACATTTTTCTTTGAAACAAATTTAACACCTCCCTCCAATATGTGGTTCAGAGTTTCATCCGCTGTCAGAACCGGTAGGAATTTTCTCACAATGTGTATTATGTCATAATAATTCTTACTAAATTTAGTAGAGAAAACTGGTTGCACATTGTGAGAATTTTCCCTCCTAGTCTGCTTTAAGTATTGCTCTCTAGTTTTGGAGTACACTTTTATTTTGGATTTTTCAAAGTTTTTTTGGGAGTAACCCCTAGCAACAAATCTCCTGTCTATTTCCTTATATTCCTGCTCTAAATCCGACATTTTTGTACAACAACGTTTGGCCCTTACATATTCCCCAGTGTGGATGTTTTCCACTACAAACCTAGGGTGACAGCTAATCACATGCAGGATAGAATTTCCTGCTGAGGGTTTACGGAATAATTTACAGTCAACAGTCCCATTTTTTTCATTACCCATCAAAATCATATCCAAAAAATGAATTTCCAGTGGATTGCTCTGATGTGTAAACCCTAGATTATAAGGATTGTTGTTAATGAATGAAATAAAATTTTCCATTTTTTTATCTCCATTTTTCCATACAATCAATATATCGTCGATAAATCTGAGGAAAATGAATATATTCGGGCTGAAAGGATTTTTTAGATTAAAAATAAATTCCTCCTCCCACCAAAACATATAAATATTCGCCAGAGACGGTGAAAAACGTGAACCCATTGAACAACCCTGTGTCTGTAAATAAAATTCCCCCAAAAAAGTGAAATAATTATTTTTTAACAGAAAAAAAGTTACATCCAAAATGTACTGCTGCAAATCCTGGGAAAAATCAGAATATTTTTCCATTTGGGTTTTTAGTGCCAAAATGGCCAGGTAGAGCGGTATGGATGTATATAATGTACATACATCACATGTTAATCAACAATTATCTTCCCGCTATTCCATTCCATTTAAAATATTAAGCACATGTTTACTGTCCTGAACAAAAACTCGGAGAGGCTTTAGCCAAAAATTGGAGATGTTTATCCAGCCACTCCGAGAGATGTTCAGTGACAGACCCTATGCCCGAAATAATAGGGCGAAAACTTGGTGGAAATTGATCTTTGTGGGATTTAGGAAGAGCATGCAGGAGGGGTGTCATTGGGGATGAAGGGTTAAAATAATCCTTCTGTTTTTGATTGATCAAACCCAGTGAAACTCCCTCTTCCAAAAGGCTCTCCAAAGTTTTCCTAATCTCATTTATGGGATTATGAGGCAATTTCTTATAAATATTGCTATCCTCCAACATTCCCTGTACCTCCTTTTCATATAATCCCACATCCAAGATTACAATAGATCCCCCCTTATCAGAATTTTTGATTATTATGTTGTTATTTTTTAAGGTTTTTATAGCTTTTCTTTCCCCTGATGTTAAATTATGGGACACTATATTATTTACTTTATCAAGTTTAGTGAGTTCCTTTTCTACAAGATTCTGAAAATCCTCCATTTGTTGACAACGGGTCTATATACAGTATGTGTGTGTGTGTGTGTGTGTGTGTGCGTGCGCGTGCGTGCGTGCGTGCGTGCGTGTATATATATATATATATATATATATATATACATATATATATATATATATATATATGTTTATATGCAGACAATAACAACAAAGAGATGTAGATTACTAGATTCATGCAACTGAGAGAAAACAAAAGAGGGAAGAAACACTGTTCAGGATTAATACGATGGAATAAAATGTCTAGGAACCTCTCATTAACTCATTAATTCACAGTATCAGCAGTAAAATAATTACCGTACATTCCGATAAGGAATATGCCAAACTCTGTTTAAGAGCCTGTAAATAACATTACACAAAACATCAGTACAATGAAATGCAAGATAATTTAATATGTCTTTCATGAGCCTAAGGATGTCTACAAAATCAGAAGCATGGAAAATGCATTACCTCAAAGCTTGGAGGTTTTCCCTACCAGTTGGCATGACAGCTGTCAATCTGTTTTTGTATTCATTTATGTTTAACATTCAGATAGATTATTAAATGATTCATAAATATATATATATATATAGCAAAATTAAAATGATAAAATTAAAAAAAAAATCATCATATATTAATTAGTCAAAGGTTTATACACGAGTTTAGAGATTATTTTTTTTACTAAGTGTTATTTGTCTTTTATTGTTTTTTTTGCAACAGCCATTTTTGCCAAATTGATAACAGGAAGCTCAGCCAAGTTGATTGTCACTTTTGAATTAGATTCTGATGGTTGTCAAAAACAACTAATATAACATCTAGCCTTAGAGAATGACCTATTGTGACAGGAGGGATCCTTGAATGCATACTCAACATACTGTATATAAACTCATTATCAATCTCCAGCTGTCTTGCACCATTACACTTGGCCAACCACAATGCTCAAAACTGCCAAAGCTGAGCATTTAAAATTCTCAACTCTCTTTAAGTCCTAATGTACCATCTCAATTCAATCCACAAAACTGTACTATTTTCAGTTTAAGACATTGAAATTGAATAAATAAAAACATTCATAGTCAAAAGACCCCCTTGCTGCAGCACATAAAGATGAATGACACCTTATATATTATCCTTCGGCCAATCTTATTGAGATGAACTCTATCACTTCTTAAAAATTCCAAGGACTCTGATTTTAACTAGGGATGGGCGAACACCCTGATGTTCAGTGTTAAGGAGACTCACCTGAACATTTTGTAAAGTTTGCGTTCGGGTTCTGATATAACGTGAACTTGCATCCAAACACCAAACTTGAACTTTACAGTTATGTGATGTGGTGGGGGAGGCTGTAAAATAAAGAATATAGTTAATAATAAACATTGTCATTATACTTACAGGTCCCACAACGTGTCCTGCAGACTCTGTCTCCCGCCGCTTCTCCTTCCGAGTACGATCATCGCTTTGCCGTCCGGTAACAAAAGGACCTTCCGTGACGTCATAGCATGTGACCAGTCACATGTGAATGTTGTATTATCTCATTTGCAACAGAATGGTCACATGGCTATGACATCATGCTAGGTCCTGTTAGTGCATCTCGCTGGCCCAAGCATCTCAGTACTCGGTATACTCGGCAAATGCCGTGTACCGGGGAGATGCTCGGGCACATGCTCGGCTCCCCATCCCTGCATGTCGGCGCTCTTTACAGAGTCAGCCCACATGCAGGGATTGGCTGCCAACAGACGGTGATGGATAGCGGCACCGGGAATCAGGTGATCGAAGATCACCGTTGCTATAGTAACCCACCCGTCAGGTTACTATGGCAACGGTGGCAGCGGTGACGTCACCGATTACCAACCCGCAGGCTCTGCTCACTCATTGAGTGATTACACAGCACAGGGGAGCAGAAGCGTTCTTCCTCCCCTGTGCTGTCTGATATACAAGAGCGGCATGGGTTGACGGAGAAAGAAGACAGAAGACCAGGATAGTGGAGGGGTGAGAGGGAGTAATAAACATGGAGTCCCTGAGTGTGCTTGTGTATTTTCTAATAAAGTGTCTATGTATTTATTTTAATAAAGTATTTTTTCTGTGTGGTGTCTTTTTTTTAACCCTTTATTAGAGATTCTTAATGGCTGGGTCAAACTTGCCTGACATTAAGAATCTCTGGCTTAATACTAGCTAGTAAAATAAAGCTGGTATTAATCCCAGGGCCGCTGGAAAAGTTGGAACCAGCTCCAGAAGATGGCGCTTCTATGAAAGCGCCATTTTCTGGGGCGGCTGCAGACTGCAATTCACAGCGGGGGATCCAGAAAGCTTGGGCCAACTTGCACTACAGAGTCCAATCCCCAGCTGCCTAGTTGCACCTGTCTGGACACAAAAATTGGGCAAAGCCCATGTCGTTTTTTTAATTATTTCATGAAATTCATTAAATAATAAAAAAAAAGAGCTTCCCTATATTTTTGGTTCCCAGCTGGTTACAAATAGGCAGCTGAGGGTTGGGGGCAGCCAATACCTGCTTGCTGTACCTGGCTAGCATACAAAAATATGGCAAAGCCAACGTCATTTTTTTTTTTTTCGTTTTTTGGCAAAAAAAAGGCTTCCCTGGATTTTCCATTGCCAGTGAAGGTAACATCAAGCAGTGGGGGATAACAGCCAGTAGCTGCTTGGATTACCCTTAGCAATAGAAAATGCAGCTGGAGCCCACGCATTTTCTTTTAATTATTTATTTAAATAACAAAAAAAAAAAAAATCGGCTCCCCTGTATTTTCATTGTCTGACATCACAGTACTGTAAAAATAAATAAATCATTAAAAAAATTACGTAGCACTCCGGGGTATTTTTGATTCTCAATACAGATAAAGCAGACAGCTAGGGGCTGCCACCTCCATCTGCCTGATTTTCCTTGGCTGGCGATCAAAATACAGGGAAGCCCATTAATTTTTTTTTATTTAAAAAAATAATTAAAAAAAAAAATGTGTGGGCTCCTGCTGTATTTTGATCGCCAGTCAGGTAAAGCCAGGCAGCTGGGGGCTGAGATTTTCGGCAGCCCATAGCCACCCCTGGAAATGGTGCATTGTTTCTTAGCGCCATTTCCAGGAGCTATACCCGGCTCGACCAGCAGCCATGATGGCTGTGGCTCGCTGGGTAATAAAGGGATCAATACCAGCTTTGTATTCTCATATGGTACTAAGCCCGAAATTAATGGTGTCACGCCAAATTAGACATGGCCACCATGAAACAGTAAAAAAAACAACACAGAGAAAAATTTTTTATTAGAAATAAAACAAAAAAAACATTTAGAGACTCCATCTTTATTATAAAAAATCTTTAGTCTGACGTAATCCAAAGGGACAGCAATGTCAACTCTGCTTCATCACTGTGCAGAGACACAGTCTATACACAGTGAGAAGCAAAGCGCAAAGTCAACTCTGCTACATCACTGTGCACAGACAGTGTCTATACACAGTGAGAGGCAAAGCGCAAAGTCAACTCTGCTTCATCACTGTGCACAGACAGTGTCTATTCAAAGTGAGAAGCACAGAGAGCCTTGTCAGGTCTGCTACATCACTCTGAATAGAGCGATGAAGCAGAGGCTGACAGTGAGGGGATGATTGCACTTGCATATTGCATCACCCCACTTTCCCGACAGCAGCACCTCAGCTGTGAAAATAAATGCAGCTGATCCATTGCTGTTGGGAGATTGTGCGCCATGATGCGATGACACTCGCGTCACAGTGCACCAGGACCTTTGATGACGTCATACTCACGTGACCAATCTGTAGCCAATGAGGTAATACAACATTCACACGTGATTGGTCACATTGGTATGACGTCACGGTAGGTCCTTTTAGCAGAGGTGCTTACGGGGGGCATAGCAGTGATCAGATGGACGCGGAAGCAAAAGCGCTGGGAGGCAGAGTCTACAGGACGTGTCGTGGGACCTGTAAGTATGATCAGAATGTTTTTTTTTAAATAACGTGCTTTTCTCAACAGCCACTGGACCCGAACTGTAACATGAACTGTAACACGAACATCCCAGAAAGCTCGTGTTCGGGGTCTTGTGCGCGAACACCATGTGTTCAGTATGGACCCCGAACTTTACAGTTTAGGTTTGCCCATCCCTAATTCTAACTCCTGGTGCAGAACTCCAACACCACCATCAGGGTCGGCGTCAGCACCCAGCACACCCGGGTAAGTGTCTGGGCTTTGGATAGCTGAGGGCATACTTGCCGTCGTCAGGGGAAGTGATCAGTTCTGCACAATGCAGGCCAAGTTCCGGGAACAGCAATACGTGATATTGTAAGAGCCATTGTTGATTGATCGATTTTTTGCATCTAACAATATCACATATGGAGATAAGATTATCACCAAAAAACACTTTAAAAAGATAAAAAGACAGACACGGATGGCTACAGTGAAGGAAATAGTTATTTCATCCCTTGCTGATTTTGTAAGTTTGCCCACTGACAAAGACATGAACAGTAGAGATGAGCGAACCGGTCGCGGTTCGGCTCGAGGTCGGTTCGCCGAACGGAGCTCCCGTTCGAGTTCGGTTCGTCGAACGTTCGACGAACCGAACTCGAACCAATAGGCTATAATGGGAAGCAATCACAAACACATAAAAATGTATTATAAATGTACACATACAGTTAATAAACATTGCCATAACACTTACCGGTCCCCGCGATCCCTCCTGCACTCTGTCTCCTGCCACTATTCCATCCGATGATCGCTGAATCCTCCCGGTGACCGGCACTGCCAGCAGAGATGCAGGACCTATCGTGACGTCAAAATAGCCATGTGACCAGTCACGTGGCTATTATCTCATTGGCTACAGACTGGTCACATGACTATGACGCATCATGTAGGACCTGCGAGTGCATCTCTCCGGTACACGGTGCACATTTGTGTATCGCCGTGTACCGGCGACATGCTCTAGCACACGGTCGACTCCCCGTTCCGTTAGGGACCGGCTGACACAGCCGGTCATTAACGGAGATCACCGTTGCCATAGCAACGCAGTTAGCGGTGACGTCACCGCTAACCACGGCTCCGGGAGCACCGTTGCTATGGTAACGCGTCTGTCAGCATTACCGCTGTTACCGCTAGCAGCACTGATCACTCACGGAGTGAAGGCTGCACGCTGCTTCTCGTGCAGCTTTCACGGAGTGAATGCTCCACGGGAAGCAGCGTCTTCCCCCATGCAGCAGTGATGTAGCAGAGCTGCATTTGTTGAACGAGAAAGACAGAAGAGCAGGATCGTGGAGGGCTGACAGGGGGTAATAAAGATGGAGTCTCTAATGTGTCTGTGTATTTATTTCTATTAAAGTATTTTTTCTCTGTGTGGTGTCTTTTTTTTAACCCTTTATTGGAGATTCTTAATGGTCGGGTCAAACGTGCCTGACATTAAGAATCTCTGGCTTAATACTGGCTAGTAAAACAAAGCCAGTATTAACTCATGATTACCCAACAAGCCACCCGGCTCCAGGGCTGTTGGAAGAGTTGGATACAGCGCCAGATGATGGCGCTTCTATGAGAGCGCCATTTTCTGGGACGGCTGCAGACTGAAATTCGCAGCAGAGGCGCCCAGAAACCTCGGGCTAACCTGTGCTGCGGATTCCAATCCCCAGCTGCCTAGTTGTACCTGGCTGGACACAAAAATGGGGCGAAGCCCACGTCATTTGTTTTTTAATTATTTCATGAAATAAGTGAAATAATTAAAAAAAATGGGCTTCCCTATATTTTTGGTTCCCAGCCGGGTACAAATAGGCAACTGGGGGTTGGAGGCAGCCCGTGGCTGCCTGCTGTACCTGGCTAGCATACAAAAATATGGCGAAGCCCACGTCATTTTTTTGGTGGGCAAAAAACTTCTGCATACAGTCCTGGATGGAGTATGCTGAGCCTTGTAGTTCTGCAGCTGCTGTCTGCTCTTCTCCATACAGACAGACAGCAGCTGCAGAACTACAAGGCTCAGCATACTCCATCCAGGACTGTATGCAGAAGTTTTTTGCCCCCTGAAAAAATTATGTGGGCTTCGCCATATTTTTGTATGCTAGCCAGGTACAGCAGGCAGGTACGGCTGCCCCCAACCCCCAGTTGCCTATTTGTACCCGGCTGGGAACCAAAAATAAAGGGAAGCCCTTTTTTTATTATTTCATGAATTTCATGAAATAATTAGAAAACAAATGACGTAGGCTTCACCCCATTTTTGTGTCCAGCCAGGTACAACTAGGCAGCTGGGGATTGGAATCCGCAGCACAGGTTGGCCTGAGCTTTCTGGGCCCCACTGCTGCGAATTGCAGTCTGCAGCCGCCTCAGAAAATGGCATTTTCATAGAAGCGCCATCTTCTGGCACTGTATCCAACTCTTCCAGCACCTGCCTGCTATACCTGGCTAGCATACAAAAATATGGCGAAGCTCACGTCCTTTTTTTGTAGTTTTTTGGCAAAAAAAATAAAAAATGCTTCCCTGGATTTTCCATTGCCAGTGAAGGTAACACCAAGCAGTGGGGGTTAGCAGCCAGTAGTTGCTTGGATTACCCTTAGCTAGCAATACAAAAAATGCAGCGGGAGCCCATATATATTTTTTTTAAT
Organism: Anomaloglossus baeobatrachus; assembly: GCF_048569485.1. Taxonomy (NCBI): domain Eukaryota; kingdom Metazoa; phylum Chordata; class Amphibia; order Anura; family Aromobatidae; genus Anomaloglossus; species Anomaloglossus baeobatrachus. The sequence continues at coordinate 494,091,906 of NC_134353.1, read as the reverse complement.
TATTTATTTCAATAACTAAAAACAAAATTGGCTTCCCTGTATTTTGATTGCTGGACATCACAGTGCAGTAAAAATAAATCTTTAAAAAAATGACGTAGCGCTCCGCGGTATTTTTGATTCTCAGCGCAGATAAAGCAGACAGCTATGGGTTGCCACCCCCATCTGCCTGCCGTTACCTTGGTTGGCAATCAAAATACAGGGAAGCCCATTAATTTTTTCTATTTAAAAAATAGTTAAAAAAAAAAAATGACGTTGGGTCCCCCCATTTTTGATAGCCAGCTAGGGTAAAGCAGACGGCTGTAGCCTGAAAACCACAGCTGGCAGCTTTACCATGGTTGGGGATCCAATGTGGAGGTCCCCTCAGGCTCTTTTTTATAATTATTTTATAAATATTAATAATTACAAAATAAAAGTAGGGTCCCTCCCAAATTGGATCACCAGCCAAGGTAAAGCGGACAGCTGTGGTCTGGTATTCTCAGGGTGGGAAGGTCCATAGTTATTGGGCCTTCACAGCCTAAAAATAGCAGGCCGCAGGCACCCCAGACGTGGCGCATCCACTAGATGCGCCAATCCTGGCGCTTCACCCCAGCTCATCCCGTGCCCTGATGCAGTGGCAAACGGGGTAATAAATCGGGTTGATACTAGCTGTAAAGTCACCTGAGATCAAGCCCAGCAGTTTTTGATGTCATGGCGTCTATTAGATACCCAACATCATAAACTGTCAGTACTAACAAAAAAAAAAAATCGACAAAAGAAATTTATTTGAAAAAACAGTCCCCAAAACATTTCCTCTTTCACCAATTTATTGTAAGAAAAAAAATAAAGGGGTCCCACGACGACTCTGGACCGTCTAGAATATGGGGGGGAGACACTCAGGGAACGTATCCCCCATTTTCTAGGAGTGCGGACCCTTCATGTGAGGAGTGTGGGTGCAATGAATCTGCACTCACTCTCCCTGGGTCCACAGCAGCAGAGTCCATGTCGTAATGGTTGCTACCAAAGCTGCAATGCCCTGCTTATGAGGTAAGGGCATGCCTAATCAGGAGAACTACTGTAGAGGAAGCTCTGCTCACTGGTATATAGGTGCTCAGAGGTAATAATAGATAAAATTAGTGAGTAACCTCAGCACTCTAAATCTCCCAGACTAAGTCAGTAAGTCACAACGGATAGTAATGCAAAATCACTCTTTATTGGTCCGTATTAAGAAAAAAATTTTTTCAGAAGCATATATGTTTTTCTCCAAAACAAGTTACAAATGACGTTTCGGCCTGAGCCTTCGTCAGATTGGACTTATCTGCATGTAATCATGAAAAATGACAATAATCAGTATCACATAAGAGTGAGAGAACAATAACATAAACTTGAACAATGTAGAGGTACAATTGGGATGCAGCAAAAAAATTGCAACACAGCAAAAAATGAAACACATGATACAAATGTCATAATACAGTACAAGGACAATATAGTAATGACAAATATGGGGTCAGAGTAGGCTTAGACAGCTCTGGTACAAAAGAGATGTCAATCATAAAGTAACATGTGCAGTAGGTGTAGAGCTACACTATGCATGGCAGAGCTAATGGGTAGACCGACCATAGAAAAAGAATGGAGAAAAAGTGGAGAAAAAGAATGGAGAAAAAGTTGAGAAAAAGTGGAGAAAAAGTGGAGAAAAAGTGGAGAAGAAGTGGAGAAGAAGTGGAGAAGTGGAGAAGTGGAGAAGAAGTGTTTGTTCATGCCAGATGGGAGATAAATAATTTTTTACCGGCGCTGTCATTTACTGTAACGTGATCATCGGTGTACGGTGTATACCTGTGATCACGTGAGCGGGGACCAGAAAAACCGTCCTGAATCATGATCTCCTGGGTCTCAGCTAGCCCTGAAACCCCGGAGATTTTCTGACGCCGGGGGGCGTTATTCACTTATTTCTGCCTGCTGTTTATAAACGGCAGATCAGAATAAGGCTACATTAACACGACCAATCCATTTTTGCGGTCTGCAAAAAACAGTCCATTTTTTTCACGGGTGCATCCGTGTGGCATCCGTTTCCGTTCCGTAGACGGTCCGTATGTCATCTGTTTGTCATCCGTGTGCCTTCCGTTTTTTTTGTGTACTGAAAAAAAACTGAAGGAGGGTAAATGCATAAATTTACCCAGGATCCATAGCTTCATCCTACATGAGGCGGTCACATGTTCACTCCAGTGCCATTTTCTACTGCTTTTCACAGCGTAGAGCGCTCTGGTGATTTTCTTGTGCTTGTGCACTTCATATCATTCTTTTCTGTCATTAAAAAGGCAGAAAGACACATAATGTCCCACTCTCCTGCATTTTGTAATTTTGCACCCTTTGGTGCCTTTCATGTGGCACTAAGGGGTGCTTAGCTTTGTATTTAGCCAAAAAAATGAAAAAAAAATGACGTAGGGTTCCCCCTAGTTTTGTAGCCAGCTAGGGTAAAGCAGACGGCTGCAACCTGCAGACCACAGCTGGCAACCTCACCTTGGCTGGGAATCCAAAACTGAGGGCACCCCACGCTGTTATTTTTAATTAAATAAATAATATAAAAAAAAACACGTAGGGGTCCCCCCAAAATTGGTTCACCAGCCAAGGTAAAGCAGACAGCTGGTGTCTGATATTCTCAGACTAGGGAGGTCCATGGTCATTGGCACTTTTTATAAAAATATTTTAGTGTAGGACTGCTTCAAATGAGATTTGCCATGACGTGGCGAAGCAGCTCAAGAAATTGCAATTTTTTGCCAAAAATCTCAAAATTTTTTAAAATAAGTACAGTTTGGAATGTTTAGTGCTGTAGTGCACATTTGGTGCTGGCTTTTTGTTTTTTCTTCATTGAATTGGTCGGTGGTTGACCTCCACCTTGCTTTGCACCCCAATTTGGGATGTATTCCATCTGTCTAGATTTTGGCGGTTGGTGACTGTTCACATTAAGTCATCAGGCTTTGTCCACAGGCTGTTTACTTCATGCAGCATTTGCTTGGACCTGTCCCGCCCACAGCCATGACTCAGTCATGGGTACGGGATTGAAATAGACCAGGTGAGTGCTGCTAAGAGCAGTTCTACTATTCATATGTGAGGCCGTATGGCACATTTTATAAAAATATTTTAGTGTAGGACTGCTTCAAATGAGATTTGCCGTGACGTGGCGAAGCAGCTCAAGAAATTGCAATTTTTTGCCAAAAATCGCAAAAATTTTTAAAATAAGTACAGTTTGGAATGTTTAGTGCTGTAGTGCACATTTGGTGCTGGCTTTTTGTTTTTTCTTCATTGAATTGGTCGGTGGTTGACCTCCACCTTGCTTTGCACCCCAATTTGGGATGTATTCCATCTGTCTAGATTTTGGCGGTTGGTGACTGTTCACATTAAGTCATCAGGCTTTGTCCACAGGCTGTTTACTTCATGCAGCATTTGCTTGGACCTGTCCCGCCCACAGCCATGACTCAGTCATGGGTACGGGATTGAAATAGACCAGGTGAGTGCTGCTAAGAGCAGTTCTACTATTCATATGTGAGGCCGTATGGCACATTTTATAAAAATATTTTAGTGTAGGACTGCTTCAAATGAGATTTGCCGTGACGTGGCGAAGCAGCTCAAGAAATTGCAATTTTTTGCCAAAAATCTCAAAAATTTTTAAAATAAGTACAGTTTGGAATGTTTAGTGCTGTAGTGCACATTTGGTGCTGGCTTTTTGTTTTTTCTTCATTGAATTGGTCGGTGGTTGACCTCCACCTTGCTTTGCACCCCAATTTGGGATGTATTCCATCTGTCTAGATTTTGGCGGTTGGTGACTGTTCACATTAAGTCATCAGGCTTTGTCCACAGGCTGTTTACTTCATGCAGCATTTGCTTGGACCTGTCCCGCCCACAGCCATGACTCAGTCATGGGTACGGGATTGAAATAGACCAGGTGAGTGCTGCTAAGAGCAGTTCTACTATTCATATGTGAGGCCGTATGGCACATTTTATAAAAATATTTTAGTGTAGGACTGCTTCAAATGAGATTTGCCGTGACGTGGCGAAGCAGCTCAAGAAATTGCAATTTTTTGCCAAAAATCTCAAAAATTTTTAAAATAAGTACAGTTTGGAATGTTTAGTGCTGTAGTGCACATTTGGTGCTGGCTTTTTGTTTTTTCTTCATTGAATTGGTCGGTGGTTGACCTCCACCTTGCTTTGCACCCCAATTTGGGATGTATTCCATCTGTCTAGATTTTGGCGGTTGGTGACTGTTCACATTAAGTCATCAGGCTTTGTCCACAGGCTGTTTACTTCATGCAGCATTTGCTTGGACCTGTCCCGCCCACAGCCATGACTCAGTCATGGGTACGGGATTGAAATAGACCAGGTGAGTGCTGCTAAGAGCAGTTCTACTATTCATATGTGAGGCCGTATGGCACATTTTATAAAAATATTTTAGTGTAGGACTGCTTCAAATGAGATTTGCCGTGACGTGGCGAAGCAGCTCAAGAAATTGCAATTTTTTGCCAAAAATCGCAAAATTTTTTAAAATAAGTACAGTTTGGAATGTTTAGTGCTGTAGTGCACATTTGGTGCTGGCTTTTTGTTTTTTTTTCATTGAATTGGTCGGTGGTTGACCTCCACCTTGCTTTGCACCCCAATTTGGGATGTATTCCATCTGTCTAGATTTTGGCGGTTGGTGACTGTTCACATTAAGTCATCAGGCTTTGTCCACAGGCTGTTTACTTCATGCAGCATTTGCTTGGACCTGTCCCGCCCACAGCCATGACTCAGTCATGGGTACGGGATTGAAATAGACCAGGTGAGTGCTGCTAAGAGCAGTTCTACTATTCATATGTGAGGCCGTATGGCACATTTTATAAAAATATTTTAGTGTAGGACTGCTTCAAATGAGATTTGCCGTGACGTGGCGAAGCAGCTCAAGAAATTGCAATTTTTTGCCAAAAATCTCAAAAATTTTTAAAATAAGTACAGTTTGGAAAGTTTAGTGCTGTAGTGCACATTTGGTGCTGGCTTTTTGTTTTTTCTTCATTGAATTGGTCGGTGGTTGACCTCCACCTTGCTTTGCACCCCAATTTGGGATGTATTCCATCTGTCTAGATTTTGGCGGTTGGTGACTGTTCACATTAAGTCATCAGGCTTTGTCCACAGGCTGTTTACTTCATGCAGCATTTGCTTGGACCTGTCCCGCCCACAGCCATGACTCAGTCATGGGTACGGGATTGAAATAGACCAGGTGAGTGCTGCTAAGAGCAGTTCTACTATTCATATGTGAGGCCGTATGGCACATTTTATAAAAATATTTTAGTGTAGGACTGCTTCAAATGAGATTTGCCGTGACGTGGCGAAGCAGCTCAAGAAATTGCAATTTTTTGCCAAAAATCGCAAAATTTTTTAAAATAAGTACAGTTTGGAATGTTTAGTGCTGTAGTGCACATTTGGTGCTGGCTTTTTGTTTTTTCTTCATTGAATTGGTCGGTGGTTGACCTCCACCTTGCTTTGCACCCCAATTTGGGATGTATTCCATCTGTCTAGATTTTGGCGGTTGGTGACTGTTCATATTAAGTCATCAGGCTTTGTCCACAGGCTGTTTACTTCATGCAGCATTTGCTTGGACCTGTCCCGCCCACAGCCATGACTCAGTCATGGGTACGGGATTGAAATAGACCAGGTGAGTGCTGCTAAGAGCAGTTCTACTATTCATATGTGAGGCCGTATGGCACATTTTATAAAAATATTTTAGTGTAGGACTGCTTCAAATGAGATTTGCCGTGACGTGGCGAAGCAGCTCAAGAAATTGCAATTTTTTGCCAAACATCTCAAAAATTTTTAAAATAAGTACAGTTTGGAATGTTTAGTGCTGTAGTGCACATTTGGTGCTGGCTTTTTGTTTTTTCTTCATTGAATTGGTCGGTGGTTGACCTCCACCTTGCTTTGCACCCCAATTTGGGATGTATTCCATCTGTCTAGATTTTGGCGGTTGGTGACTGTTCACATTAAGTCATCAGGCTTTGTCCACAGGCTGTTTACTTCATGCAGCATTTGCTTGGACCTGTCCCGCCCACAGCCATGACTCAGTCATGGGTACGGGATTGAAATAGACCAGGTGAGTGCTGCTAAGAGCAGTTCTACTATTCATATGTGAGGCCGTATGGCACATTTTATAAAAATATTTTAGTGTAGGACTGCTTCAAATGAGATTTGCCGTGACGTGGCGAAGCAGCTCAAGAAATTGCAATTTTTTGCCAAACATCTCAAAAATTTTTAAAATAAGTACAGTTTGGAATGTTTAGTGCTGTAGTGCACATTTGGTGCTGGCTTTTTGTTTTTTCTTCATTGAATTGGTCGGTGGTTGACCTCCACCTTGCTTTGCACCCCAATTTGGGATGTATTCCATCTGTCTAGATTTTGGCGGTTGGTGACTGTTCACATTAAGTCATCAGGCTTTGTCCACAGGCTGTTTACTTCATGCAGCATTTGCTTGGACCTGTCCCGCCCACAGCCATGACTCAGTCATGGGTACGGGATTGAAATAGACCAGGTGAGTGCTGCTAAGAGCAGTTCTACTATTCATATGTGAGGCCGTATGGCACATTTTATAAAAATATTTTAGTGTAGGACTGCTTCAAATGAGATTTGCCGTGACGTGGCGAAGCAGCTCAAGAAATTGCAATTTTTTGCCAAAAATCGCAAAAATTTTTAAAATAAGTACAGTTTGGAATGTTTAGTGCTGTAGTGCACATTTGGTGCTGGCTTTTTGTTTTTTCTTCATTGAATTGGTCGGTGGTTGACCTCCACCTTGCTTTGCACCCCAATTTGGGATGTATTCCATCTGTCTAGATTTTGGCGGTTGGTGACTGTTCACATTAAGTCATCAGGCTTTGTCCACAGGCTGTTTACTTCATGCAGCATTTGCTTGGACCTGTCCCGCCCACAGCCATGACTCAGTCATGGGTACGGGATTGAAATAGACCAGGTGAGTGCTGCTAAGAGCAGTTCTACTATTCATATGTGAGGCCGTATGGCACATTTTATAAAAATATTTTAGTGTAGGACTGCTTCAAATGAGATTTGCCGTGACGTGGCGAAGCAGCTCAAGAAATTGCAATTTTTTGCCAAAAATCTCAAAAATTTTTAAAATAAGTACAGTTTGGAATGTTTAGTGCTGTAGTGCACATTTGGTGCTGGCTTTTTGTTTTTTCTTCATTGAATTGGTCGGTGGTTGACCTCCACCTTGCTTTGCACCCCAATTTGGGATGTATTCCATCTGTCTAGATTTTGGCGGTTGGTGACTGTTCACATTAAGTCATCAGGCTTTGTCCACAGGCTGTTTACTTCATGCAGCATTTGCTTGGACCTGTCCCGCCCACAGCCATGACTCAGTCATGGGTACGGGATTGAAATAGACCAGGTGAGTGCTGCTAAGAGCAGTTCTACTATTCATATGTGAGGCCGTATGGCACATTTTATAAAAATATTTTAGTGTAGGACTGCTTCAAATGAGATTTGCCGTGACGTGGCGAAGCAGCTCAAGAAATTGCAATTTTTTGCCAAAAATCTCAAAAATTTTTAAAATAAGTACAGTTTGGAATGTTTAGTGCTGTAGTGCACATTTGGTGCTGGCTTTTTGTTTTTTCTTCATTGAATTGGTCGGTGGTTGACCTCCACCTTGCTTTGCACCCCAATTTGGGATGTATTCCATCTGTCTAGATTTTGGCGGTTGGTGACTGTTCACATTAAGTCATCAGGCTTTGTCCACAGGCTGTTTACTTCATGCAGCATTTGCTTGGACCTGTCCCGCCCACAGCCATGACTCAGTCATGGGTACGGGATTGAAATAGACCAGGTGAGTGCTGCTAAGAGCAGTTCTACTATTCATATGTGAGGCCGTATGGCACATTTTATAAAAATATTTTAGTGTAGGACTGCTTCAAATGAGATTTGCCGTGACGTGGCGAAGCAGCTCAAGAAATTGCAATTTTTTGCCAAAAATCGCAAAATTTTTTAAAATAAGTACAGTTTGGAATGTTTAGTGCTGTAGTGCACATTTGGTGCTGGCTTTTTGTTTTTTTTTCATTGAATTGGTCGGTGGTTGACCTCCACCTTGCTTTGCACCCCAATTTGGGATGTATTCCATCTGTCTAGATTTTGGCGGTTGGTGACTGTTCACATTAAGTCATCAGGCTTTGTCCACAGGCTGTTTACTTCATGCAGCATTTGCTTGGACCTGTCCCGCCCACAGCCATGACTCAGTCATGGGTACGGGATTGAAATAGACCAGGTGAGTGCTGCTAAGAGCAGTTCTACTATTCATATGTGAGGCCGTATGGCACATTTTATAAAAATATTTTAGTGTAGGACTGCTTCAAATGAGATTTGCCGTGACGTGGCGAAGCAGCTCAAGAAATTGCAATTTTTTGCCAAAAATCTCAAAAATTTTTAAAATAAGAACAGTTTGGAAAGTTTAGTGCTGTAGTGCACATTTGGTGCTGGCTTTTTGTTTTTTCTTCATTGAATTGGTCGGTGGTTGACCTCCACCTTGCTTTGCACCCCAATTTGGGATGTATTCCATCTGTCTAGATTTTGGCGGTTGGTGACTGTTCACATTAAGTCATCAGGCTTTGTCCACAGGCTGTTTACTTCATGCAGCATTTGCTTGGACCTGTCCCGCCCACAGCCATGACTCAGTCATGGGTACGGGATTGAAATAGACCAGGTGAGTGCTGCTAAGAGCAGTTCTACTATTCATATGTGAGGCCGTATGGCACATTTTATAAAAATATTTTAGTGTAGGACTGCTTCAAATGAGATTTGCCGTGACGTGGCGAAGCAGCTCAAGAAATTGCAATTTTTTGCCAAAAATCGCAAAATTTTTTAAAATAAGTACAGTTTGGAATGTTTAGTGCTGTAGTGCACATTTGGTGCTGGCTTTTTGTTTTTTCTTCATTGAATTGGTCGGTGGTTGACCTCCACCTTGCTTTGCACCCCAATTTGGGATGTATTCCATCTGTCTAGATTTTGGCGGTTGGTGACTGTTCATATTAAGTCATCAGGCTTTGTCCACAGGCTGTTTACTTCATGCAGCATTTGCTTGGACCTGTCCCGCCCACAGCCATGACTCAGTCATGGGTACGGGATTGAAATAGACCAGGTGAGTGCTGCTAAGAGCAGTTCTACTATTCATATGTGAGGCCGTATGGCACATTTTATAAAAATATTTTAGTGTAGGACTGCTTCAAATGAGATTTGCCGTGACGTGGCGAAGCAGCTCAAGAAATTGCAATTTTTTGCCAAACATCTCAAAAATTTTTAAAATAAGTACAGTTTGGAATGTTTAGTGCTGTAGTGCACATTTGGTGCTGGCTTTTTGTTTTTTCTTCATTGAATTGGTCGGTGGTTGACCTCCACCTTGCTTTGCACCCCAATTTGGGATGTATTCCATCTGTCTAGATTTTGGCGGTTGGTGACTGTTCACATTAAGTCATCAGGCTTTGTCCACAGGCTGTTTACTTCATGCAGCATTTGCTTGGACCTGTCCCGCCCACAGCCATGACTCAGTCATGGGTACGGGATTGAAATAGACCAGGTGAGTGCTGCTAAGAGCAGTTCTACTATTCATATGTGAGGCCGTATGGCACATTTTATAAAAATATTTTAGTGTAGGACTGCTTCAAATGAGATTTGCCGTGACGTGGCGAAGCAGCTCAAGAAATTGCAATTTTTTGCCAAAAATCTCAAAAATTTTTAAAATAAGTACAGTTTGGAATGTTTAGTGCTGTAGTGCACATTTGGTGCTGGCTTTTTGTTTTTTTCTTTATTTCTATTAAAGTATTTTTTCTCTGTGTGGTGTCTTTTTTTTAACCCTTTATTGGAGATTCTTAATGGTCGGGTCAAACGTGCCTGACATTAAGAATCTCTGGCTTAATACTGGCTAGTAAAACAAAGCCAGTATTAACTCATGATTACCCAACAAGCCACCCGGCTCCAGGGCTGTTGGAAGAGTTGGATACAGCGCCAGATGATGGCGCTTCTATGAGAGCGCCATTTTCTGGGACGGCTGCGGACTGAAATTCGCAGCAGAGGCGCCCAGAAACCTCGGGCTAACCTGTGCTGCGGATTCCAATCCCCAGCTGCCTAGTTGTACCTGGCTAGACACAAAAATGGGGCGAAGCCCACGTCATTTGTTTTTTAATTATTTCATGAAATAAGTGAAATAATTAAAAAAAATCGGCTTCCCTATATTTTTGGTTCCCAGCCGGGTACAAATAGGCAACTGGGGGTTGGAGGCAGCCCGTGGCTGCCTGCTGTACCTGGCTAGCATACAAAAATATGGCGAAGCCCACGTCATTTTTTTGGTGGGCAAAAAACTTCTGCATACAGTCCTGGATGGAGTATGCTGAGCCTTGTAGTTCTGCAGCTGCTGTCTGCTCTTCTCCATACAGACAGACAGCAGCTGCAGAACTACAAGGCTCAGCATACTCCATCCAGGACTGTATGCAGAAGTTTTTTGCCCCCTGAAAAAATTATGTGGGCTTCGCCATATTTTTGTATGCTAGCCAGGTACAGCAGGCAGGTACGGCTGCCCCCAACCCCCAGTTGCCTATTTGTACCCGGCTGGGAACCAAAAATAAAGGGAAGCCCTTTTTTTATTATTTCATGAATTTCATGAAATAATTAGAAAACAAATGACGTAGGCTTCGCCCCATTTTTGTGTCCAGCCAGGTACAACTAGGCAGCTGGGGATTGGAATCCGCAGCACAGGTTGGCCTGAGCTTTCTGGGCCCCACTGCTGCGAATTGCAGTCTGCAGCCGCCTCAGGAAATGGCATTTTCATAGAAGCGCCATCTTCTGGCACTGTATCCAACTCTTCCAGCACCTGCCTGCTATACCTGGCTAGCATACAAAAATATGGCGAAGCTCACGTCCTTTTTTTGTAGTTTTTTGGCAAAAAAAATAAAAAATGCTTCCCTGGATTTTCCATTGCCAGTGAAGGTAACACCAAGCAGTGGGGGTTAGCAGCCAGTAGTTGCTTGGATTACCCTTAGCTAGCAATACAAAAAATGCAGCGGGAGCCCATATATATTTTTTTTAATTATTTATTTCAATAACTAAAAACAAAATTGGCTTCCCTGTATTTTGATTGCTGGACATCACAGTGCAGTAAAAATAAATCTTTAAAAAAATGACGTAGCGCTCCGCGGTATTTTTGATTCTCAGCGCAGATAAAGCAGACAGCTATGGGTTGCCACCCCCATCTGCCTGCCGTTACCTTGGTTGGCAATCAAAATACAGGGAAGCCCATTAATTTTTTCTATTTAAAAAATAGTTAAAAAAAAAAATGACGTTGGGTCCCCCCATTTTTGATAGCCAGCTAGGGTAAAGCAGACGGCTGTAGCCTGAAAACCACAGCTGGCAGCTTTACCGTGGTTGGGGATCCAATGTGGAGGTCCCCTCAGGCTCTTTTTTATAATTATTTTATAAATATTAATAATTACAAAATAAAAGTAGGGTCCCTCCCAAATTGGATCACCAGCCAAGGTAAAGCGGACAGCTGTGGTCTGGTATTCTCAGGGTGGGAAGGTCCATAGTTATTGGGCCTTCACAGCCTAAAAATAGCAGGCCGCAGGCACCCCAGACGTGGCGCATCCACTAGATGCGCCAATCCTGGCGCTTCACCCCAGCTCATCCCGTGCCCTGATGCAGTGGCAAACGGGGTAATAAATCGGGTTGATACTAGCTGTAAAGTCACCTGAGATCAAGCCCAGCAGTTTTTGATGTCATGGCGTCTATTAGATACCCAACATCATAAACTGTCAGTACTAACAAAAAAAAAAAATCGACAAAAGAAATTTATTTGAAAAAACAGTCCCCAAAACATTTCCTCTTTCACCAATTTATTGTAAGAAAAAAAATAAAGGGGTCCCACGACGACTCTGGACCGTCTAGAATATGGGGGGGAGACACTCAGGGAACGTATCCCCCATTTTCTAGGAGTGCGGACCCTTCATGTGAGGAGTGTGGGTGCAATGAATCTGCACTCACTCTCCCCGGGTCCACAGCAGCAGAGTTCATGTCGTAATGGTTGCTACCAAAGCTGCAATGCCCTGCTTATGAGGTAAGGGCATGCCTAATCAGGAGAACTACTGTAGAGGAAGCTCTGCTCACTGGTATGTAGGTGCTCAGAGGTAATAATAGATAAAATTAGTGAGTAACCTCAGCACTCTAAATCTCCCAGACTAAGTCAGTAAGTCACAATGGATAGTAATGCAAAATCACTCTTTATTGGTCCGTATTAAGAAAAAAAAATTTTCAGAAGCATATATGTTTTTCTCCAAAACAAGTTACAAATGACGTTTCGGCCTGAGCCTTCGTCAGATTGGACTTATCTGCATGTAATCATGAAAAATGACAATAATCAGTATCACATAAGAGTGAGAGAACAATAACATAAACTTGAACAATGTAGAGGTACAATTGGGATGCAGCAAAAAAATTGCAACACAGCAAAAAATGAAACACATGATACAAATGTCATAATACAGTACAAGGACAATATAGTAATGACAAATATGGGGTCAGAGTAGGCTTAGACAGCTCTGGTACAAAAGAGATGTCAATCATAAAGTAACATGTGCAGTAGGTGTAGAGCTACACTATGCATGGCAGAGCTAATGGGTAGACCGACCATAGAAAAAGAATGGAGAAAAAGTGGAGAAAAAGAATGGAGAAAAAGTGGAGAAAAAGTGGAGAAAAAGTGGAGAAGAAGTGGAGAAGAAGTGGAGAAGTGGAGAAGTGGAGAAGAAGTGTTTGTTCATGCCAGATGGGAGATAAATAATTTTTTACCGGCGCTGTCATTTACTGTAACGTGATCATCGGTGTACGGTGTATACCTGTGATCACGTGAGTGGGGACCAGAAAAACCGTCCTGAATCATGATCTCCAGGGTCTCAGCTAGCCCTGAAACCCCGGAGATTTTCTGACGCCGGGGGGCGCTATTCACTTATTTCTGCCTGCTGTTTATAAACGGCAGATCAGAATAAGGCTACATTAACACGACCAATCCATTTTTGCGGTCTGCAAAAAACAGTCCATTTTTTTTCACGGGTGCATCCGTGTGGCATCCGTTTCCGTTCCGTAGACGGTCCGTATGTCATCTGTTTGTCATCCGTGTGCCTTCCGTTTTTTTTGTGTACTGAAAAAAAACTGAAGGAGGGTAAATGCATAAATTTACCCAGGATCCATAGCTTCATCCTACATGAGGCGGTCACATGTTCACTCCAGTGCCATTTTCTACTACTTTTCACAGCGTAGAGCGCTCTGGTGATTTTCTTGTGCTTGTGCACTTCATATCAGTCTTTTCTGTCATTATAATGGCAGAAAGACACATAATGTCCCACTCTCCTGCATTTTGTAATTTTGCACCCTTTGGTGCCTTTCATGTGGCACTAAGGGGTGCTTAGCTTTGTATTTAGCCAAAAAAAATGACGTAGGGTTCCCCCTAGTTTTGTAGCCAGCTAGGGTAAAGCAGACGGCTGCAACCTGCAGACCACAGCTGGCAACCTCACCTTGGCTGGGAATCCAAAACTGAGGGCACCCCACGCTGTTATTTTAAATTAAATAAATAATATAAAAAAAAACACGTAGTGGTCCCCCCAAAATTGGTTCACCAGCCAAGGTAAAGCAGACAGCTGGTGTCTGATATTCTCAGACTAGGGAGGTCCATGGTCATTGGACTCTCCCCAGCCTAAAAATAGCAGGCCGCAGCCGCCCCAGAAGTGGCGCATCCAATAGATGCGCCAATCCTGGTGCTTCGCCCCAGCTCATCCCGCGCCTTGGTGCGGTGGCAAACGGGGTAATATATGGGGTTAATACCAGATGTGTAATGTCACCTGGCATCAAGCCCTGGGGTTGGTGAGGTCAGGCGTCTATCAGATACCCGACATCACCAACCCAGTCAGTAATAAAAAAAAATAGACGACAAAGACATTTTTATTTGAAAAAACACTCCCCAAAACATTCCCTCTTTAACCAATTTATTAGAAAGAAAAACAAATCCAGGTCTGGTGTAATCCAAGGGGTTGCCATGACGATCCACACTGTCCCAGTCAATGAAGAGCAGGATGTTCCCCATTGGCTGGGAGAGCAATGCAGTGACCTGAGCTAACATCAATGGGTCAGCCCAGGTCACTGCAGGGCATGACAAGTGCTGCTGTCAGCGAGGTACATTACCTGTGCTGATCTCCTGCACTGCTGACAGCACCTGTCACTGAGTTCAATGACCGCCGCCTTCACAGCCAAGTATCGCGAGAGGCCCGTGATGTCACCGCTAGTCAGTCTCGGGTCGGAAGCGAGAGGTGATGTGACAAGCGGCGGCCATGGAGGACAGTGACAGCGCTGAGGTCGGGATGGCGAGACTTCATCACCGCAGGTAAGTCGAGCGGGACCATGTGTGCAGAGTGTGTGTGCAGTGTGTGTGTGTGTGTGTGTGTGTGTGTGTGTGTGTACATGCCGCGGGCAGGAGGGGGCGGAGCGAGCTGAGCGGGGAAGTGTGAGCTTCCTGCACGTAACTAGGATAAACATCGGGTTACTAACCAAAGCGCTTTGCTTGGATACCCGATGTTTATCTTGGTTACCAGCTTCTGGCAGGCTGCCAGCGATGGCTCCTGCAAACTGTAGCTGTAAAAAGCCCTGCTTTTTGCTGCTAGAACCGTTCTCGAACGTATCTAGAACTATCGAGCTTTTAGCAAAATGCTCGAGTTCTAGTTCGATCTAGAACAGCCCCCAAAATCACTCGAGCCGCGAACTGGAGAACCGTGAACCGCAAACCGTCTATAATTTTAAGGGTAGGTTAATTTTAACAGTGAGAGAATATACAAAATAAAATACAGAAAATAACATTGTATAAATTATATACATTTATTTGCATTTTTCAGAGAGAAATAAGTATTTGATCCCTCTGACAAGCAAGACTTAATACTTGGTGGCAAAACTCTTGTTGGCAAGCACAGCAGTCAGGCGTTTTTTTGTAGTGGATGATGAGGTTTGTGCACATGTCAGGAGGAATTTTTGGTCCACTCATATTTGCAAATCATCTCTAAATCATTAAAATTTTGAGGCAATCACTTGGCAACTCGGAGCTTCAGCTTTATCTCTACGTTCTCTATGGGATTAAGGTCTGGTGACTGGCTAGGCCACTCCATGACCTAAATGTGCTTCTTTTTGAGCCATTCCTTTGTTGCCTTGGCTGTATGTTTTGTGTCATTGTCGTGCTGGAAGACCCAGCCATGACCCATTATTAATGTTCTGGCTGAGGAAAGGAGGATGTCACTCAAGATTTTACGGTACATGGCTCCATCCATTTTCCCATTGATGCAGTGCAGTAGTCCTGTGCCTTTAGCAGAGAAACACCCCCAAAAGATAATGTTTCCACCTCCATGCTTGACAGTGGAGATAGTGTTCTTTGGGTCATTGGCAGCATTTCTTTTCCTCCAAAGATGTCGAGTTAAGTCGAAAGAGCTCAATTTTTGTCTTATCTGACCACAGCACCTTGTCTAAATCACTCTCAGTATCATCTAGGTGTTCAATGGCAAACTTCAGATGGGCCTGCACATGGGCCTTCTTGAGCAGTGGGACTTTGCAGGCACTGCAGGATTTTAAGCCATTACAGTGTAATGTGTTGCCAATGGTTTTCTTGGTGGCAGTTGTCCCAACTGCCTTGAGATCATTAAGTTCCCCCATGTAGTTTTAGGTTGATCTCTCACTTTCCTCATGATTTTAGATATCCCAGAAGGCGAGATTTTGTATGGTGCCCCAGATCAATGTCGATTGACACTCATTTTGTATTTCTTCCATTTTCTTACTATTGCACCAACATTTGTCTCCTTCTCACCCAGCATCTTACATATGGTTTTGTAGCCCATTCCGGCCTTGTGCAAGTCTATGATCTTGTCCCTGACATCCTTAGAAAACTCTTTGGTCTTGTCCAAGTTGTAGAGCTGAAATTCTGACTGATTAATTGAGTGTGTGGACAGGAGTCTTTTATACAGGTGACAATTTAAGACAGCTGTCTTAAATACAGGTAACGCGTTGATTAGGAAGGTCTAATGGTGGCCTGTAGGAGCCAGAACTTTTAACCCCTTCAGCCCCAGAGCACTTTCCGTTTTTTCGTTTTTGTTGTTTGCTCCCCTTCTTCCGAGAGCCGTAACTTTTTTATTTTTCTGTCAATCTTGCGATATGAGGGCTTTTTTTTTGGGAGACGAGTTGTACTTTTAAATGTAACCATAAGTTTTACCATATGGTGTACTGGAAAACAGCAAAAAAATTCCAAGTGTGGAAAAACTGCAAAAAAAGTGTGATGGCACAATAGTTTTTGGGATGTTTTATTCACGGTGTTCACTATATGGTAAAACTGATGTATGGGTATGATGCCTAAGGTCGGTGCGAGTTTGTAGACACCAAACATGTATAGGTTAATTTGTATCTAAGGGGTTAAAACAAATTCACAAGCTTGTCCAATAAAAGTGGTGTATGTTTTGCGCCATTTTCTGAAACCCATAGTGTTCTGATTTTTTTGGGATCAATGGCTCAGTGTCAGCTTATTTTTTGCGTCTCAAGCTGACGTTTATAATGGTACCATTTTTGTGCAGATGCTACGTTTTGATCGCCTGTTATTGCATTTTGCGTAAAACTTGCGGCGAGCAAAAAACGTAATTTTGGTGTTTGGAATTTTTTTTGCCACTACGTTGTTTACCAATCAGATTAATTGATTTTATATTTTGATAGATCGGGCATTTCTGAACGCATTGATACCAAATATGTGTATATTTATTTTTTTTTAACCCTTTAATTTTCAATGGGGTGAAAGGGGGGTGATTTGAACTTTTAGGTTTTTTGTTTTTTTTTTAATTTTTTAAAACCTTTTTTTTACTTTTTTTTTCTTTTACCAGTTTCCCTAGGGCAGTCATGGTGAACCTTTTACTGGCCGAGTGCCCAAACTGTAGCCCTAAACCCATTTTTTTTTCCAAAGTGCCAACCAATCCTATTATGTAAATAATTGATTGTAACCTTACCTTTGCAGTTTTCTCTTCTCTTCAGCAGGGGGCATCACGCTCATGCTTACCACACATTGAAGCTGAGCCCCTGCTCTTTCCAGACACAGCAGTTGATCTTTCTGGAAAAAAGTGCAGCATATTAGACAGAGATTTTAGCATGGAATGCAATCAGATGTCACCCTGTAATCCACATCTACATTTCAGTCTGAACATCTTGAAATCCCATAAAGACGTATGAGTTGTTCCCCTCCCCTTTCATTGTATAGTTATGTCCCCTTCCTGGGTCACTCCTTGTTAAACATGTCCCCCATCCTGATATATATTTCCTACATTCTGGTATATTTGTCCCCATCATGGCCCCATCCTGGGAAATATACCTCATCCTGGTAAATATACCTCATCCTGGTAAATGTACCCCATCCTGACATATTGCCCATCCTTGTAAATGTTCCCCCATCCCGGCATGTACCCCATTCCTGGTAAATGTCCTCCATCCTGGTAAATGTTCCCAATCCTGGTTAATTTACCCCCATCCAGGTAAATATACCCCCATCCAGGTAAATGTACCCCCATCCTGGTAAATGTCCCCCTTCCTAGCATGTACCCCTTCCTGGCATGTTCCCCTTCCTGGTAAATGTTCCCTTTCCTGGTAAATGTACCCTATCGTGGCATGTTTCCTCCATCCTGGCATGTATGTTTCCTCCATCCTGGCATGCATGTTTTCCCCATCCTGGCATGCATGTTTTCCCCATCCTGGCATGCATGTTTCCTCCATCCTGGCATGCATGTTTCCTCCATCCTGGCATGCATGTTTCCTCCATCCTGGCATGCATGTTTCCTCCATCTTGGCATGTATGTTTTCCCCATCCTGGCATGCATGTTTTCCCCATCCTAGCATGCATGTTTCCTCCATCCTGGCATGCATGTTTCCCAATCCTGGCATGCATGTTTCCTCCATCTTGGCATGTATGTTTTCCCCATCCTGGCATGCATGTTTCCTCCATCTTGGCATGCATGTGTTCCCCATCCTGGCATGCATTGTTCCCCATCCTGGCAAGCATTGTTCCCCATCCTGGCATGCATGTCATCCCCCCATGCTGGCATGTGTGTCTCCCCCCATGCTGGCATGCATGTTTCCCCCCCCCATACTGGCATAGGTGTTTCTCCCCCACACCATGCTGGCATGTGTGTTCCCCCTCCCCCACCCCATGCTGGCATGTGTGTTTCTCCTCCACCCCATGCTGGCATGTGCGTTCCCCCTCCCCCACCCCATGCTGGCATGTGCGTTCCCCCTCCCCCACCCCATGCTGGCATGTGCATCCCACCCCCATGCTGGCATGTGTGTTCTCCCCCACCCCCTGCTGGCGCTGGCCCCCCCATCGCCACCTTGGCACAGCCACACACGAGTTATAAAAAAAAAAAAGCAACACACAACTTACCTTCCTGCGCACGCTGCCCCGCTGCACGCCGCTGGGTCCTCAGTTCCCACGCGGCCAAAAGACCTCATTACGCCGGCGCTGCTCACTGACGCTCCTCCGTCTCCTAGGCAACACACCTGCAGCCTGGGAGAGGAGGAGTGTCAGAGCGAGGAGAAATGTGTCCTCCGCTCCAACACAGCTTTGATCTGCCGGCGCGACTGCACCAGCAGATCAAAGTGGCAGGATCAGGCGACAGCACGCGTGCCAGCAGAATGGGCTCTGCATGCCCCTGGTGGCACGCGTGCCATAGGTTCGCCATCACTGCCCTAGGGGGCTATAGCGATCAGCAATCCGATCGCTCTGATCTATCAGCTGGTCGCAGCTATACAGCTGTAAACAGCAGATACGGTCACTTCCTGCTTCACTGGCCTCCGGGCCGGGTGAAAATGAAAGTGACTTGTCATAGCTGCAGGCATCATCACTAGTGATGAGCGAGTATGCTTGTTACTACTCGGTACTCGCACGAGTATCACTGTACTCGGGCTACTCGGCGGGGACCGAGTAATCTCGCAATACTCGTGCTGTACTCGTGGTCTTCATCCTTGCATGTTGGCGCTCTTTTGAGAGCCAGCCCTCATGCAGGGATTGGCTGGCAGACCACTGCAATGCCACAGCCCTGTTAGTTGTGGAATTGCAGTGATTGGCCGGCCTGCACAGCGTGACCGAGCCTTTATACCGGCGGGCGCGTTGTGCTCTGTACACAGCCATCTCATATTCCCTGCTTTCCATGCCCACAGGCGCCTATGATTGGTTGCAGTGAGACACGCCCCCACGCTGAGTGACAGGTGTCTCACTGCACCCAATCACAGCAGCCGGTGGGCGTGTCTATACTATGCAGTAAAATAAATAAATAAATAATTTAAAAAAACGGCGTGCGGTCCCCCCCTATTTTAATACCAGCCAGATAAAGCCATACGGCTGAAGGCTGGTATTCTCAGGATGGGGAGCTCCACGTTATGGGGAGCCCCCCAGCCTAACAATATCAGTCAGCAGCAGCCGCCTAGAATTGCCGCATACATTAGATGCGACAGTTCTGGGACTCTACCCGGCTCTTCCCGATTTACCCTAGTGCGTTGGCAAATCGGGGTAATAAGGAGTTAATGGCAGCCCATAGCTGCCACTAAATCCTAGATTAATCATGTCAGGCGTCTCCCCGAGAAACCTTCCATGATTAATCTGTAAATTACAGTTAAAAAACACACACACCTGAAAAAATCCTTTATTAGAAATAAAAAACAATAACAAAGTCCCTCATCACCAATTTATTAACCCCGACAAACCCTCCATGTCCGGCGTAATCCACAGTCCTCCAGCGTCGCGTCCAGCTCTGCTACATTCAGGTGACAGGAGCTGCAGAATACACCGCCGCTTCCGTCAGCTTCACACAGCAACTGAGGTGAGTAGCGCGATCAGCTGCTGTCAGTCAGGTAACTCACGGCCACCGCTGGATCCAGCGGTGGCCGCGGGTAACCTCAGTGACAGCAGCTGATCGCTATACTCACCTCAGTTGCTGCATGGAGCTGACCGGAGCGGCGGTGAGTAGCGCGATCAGCTGAGCTGTTCACTGAGGTTACCCGCGGCCACCGCTGCATCCAGGTAACCTCAGTGACAGCTCAGCTGATCGCTATACTCACCTTAGTTGCTGTGTGAAGCTGACGGTGTATTCTGTAGCTCCTGTCACCTTCATGCAGCACAGCTGGACGCGACGCTGGAGGTCCGTGGATTACGCCGGACATGGAGGGTTTGTCGGGGTTAATAAATTGGTGATGAGGGACTTTGTTAGTGTTTTTTTATTTCTAATAAAGGATTTTTCGGGTGTGTGTGTTTTTTAACTGTAATTTACAGATTAATCATGGAAGGAATCTCGGGGAGACGCCTGACATGATTAATCTAGGATTTAGTGGCAGCTATGGGCTGCCAATAACTCCTTATTACCCCGATTTGCCAAAGCACCAGGGCAAATCGGGAAGAGCCGGGTACAGTCCCAGAACTGTCGCATATAATGTATGCGGCAATTCTGGGCGGCTGCTGACTGATATTGTTAGGCTGGGGGGCTCCCCATAACGTGGAGCTCCCCATCCTGAGAATACCAGCCTTCAGCCGTATGGCTTTATCTGGCTGGCATTAAAATTGGGGGGACCGCACGCCGTTTTTTTTAATTATTTAATTATTTATTTATTTCACTGCACAGTATACACACACACACCGGCTGCAGTGTTTGGGTGCAGTGAGACACCTGTCACTCAGCGTGGGGGCGTGTCTCACTGCAACCAATCATAGGCGGCGAAAAGCAGGAAAGTAGGGAATACGAGATTGTTTAATGAGCGGCCGGCTTTTTCAAAAGAGGAAAAGCCGCCGGAGTTTAGTGAACAGCCGTGCAGCGCCGCGGCTAGAGTTGAGCGCGGTTCGTGGTTCGTGGTTCTCCAGTTCGCGGCTCGAGTGATTTTGGGGCATGTTCTAGATCGAACTAGAACTCGAGCTTTTTGCAAAAGCTCGGTAGTTCTAGAAACGTTCGAGAACGGTTCTAGCAGCCAAAAAACAGCTAAATCATAGCTTGGTTTCTGCTGTAATAGTGTAAGTCACTCTGTGAATCAAACTATTATCACATTTCAGTGTATAGTGTGCGTGAACAGCGCCTTCAGATCACTGCTGTTTCTATAATGGCGATCGCCATTTTTTTTTTTTTTTTTTCTTGTCTTCCTTCCCTAAGCGCGCGCGTCTTGTGGGGCGGGCCAGCATGTCAGCCAATCCCAGACACACACACAGCTAAGTGGACTTTGAGCCAGAGAAGCAACGGCATGTGTGATAGGATCTGCATGTCACATGTCCCTGCATTATAAAACCGGACATTTTCTTCACGGACGCCATTATCTGCCTTCTGCGTCTTTGGTGTCAGACATCACTGTCGCAGCTCCGTCTTCCTGAGTCCTATAGCCGATACAGCTGTATGCGCTGCATACACAGCGTTAGACAGCTTAGGGAGAGCACTTTATAGCAGTCCTTTTAAGGGCTCCAACCGGCAGGGTCAGAGAGCCATAGGTGACAGGTCCTGCAAACAGCAACAGCGTCTGTGTAGCCCAGGTCAGGGATTTCCTACCTGCATTTCACCATTAGGAGGGAATAGAAAGGCAGTCTTCCATTCCTCTACCCAGAGCACCACAATCCTGCCACTGTACCCTCTTGTCCTCTGCACACTCCAACTGATAACTAAGCCATTATACTAGCAAACACTCAGTGTACCTAGTGGCATCCTATACGTGGCTATTGGACTTTGCTATAGTCCCACTAGTGCAAAGACATTTGCAGAGCGCGTCTGCCTGCATTGCACACTACAACTCATTCTAACCAAGCCATTATACTAGCAAACACTCAGTGTACCTAGTGGCATCCTATACGTGGCTATTGGACTTTGCTATAGTCCCACTAGTGCAAAGACATTTGCAGAGCGCGTCTGCCTGCGTTGCACACTACAACTCATTCTAACCAAGCCATTATACTAGCAAACACTCAGTGTACCTAGTGGCATCCTATACGTGGCTATTGGACTTTGCTATAGTCCCACTAGTGCAAAGACATTTGCAGAGCGCGTCTGCCTGCGTTGCACACTACAACTCATTCTAACCAAGCCATTATACTAGCAAACACTCAGTGTACCTAGTGGCATCCTATACGTGGCTATTGGACTTTGCTATAGTCCCACTAGTGCAAAGACATTTGCAGAGCGCGTCTGCCTGCGTTGCACACTACAACTCATTCTAACCAAGCCATTATACTAGCAAACACTCAGTGTACCTAGTGGCATCCTATACGTGGCTATTGGACTTTGCTATAGTCCCACTAGTGCAAAGACATTTGCAGAGCGCGTCTGCCTGCGTTGCACACTACAACTCATTCTAACCAAGCCATTATACTAGCAAACACTCAGTGTACCTAGTGGCATCCTATACGTGGCTATTGGACTTTGCTATAGTCCCACTAGTGCAAAGACATTTGCAGAGCGCGTCTGCCTGCGTTGCACACTACAACTCATTCTAACCAAGCCATTATACTAGCAAACACTCAGTGTACCTAGTGGCATCCTATACGTGGCTATTGGACTTTGCTATAGTCCCACTAGTGCAAAGACATTTGCAGAGCGCGTCTGCCTGCGTTGCACACTACAACTCATTCTAACCAAGCCATTATACTAGCAAACACTCAGTGTACCTAGTGGCATCCTATACGTGGCTATTGGACTTTGCTATAGTCCCACTAGTGCAAAGACATTTGCAGAGCGCGTCTGCCTGCGTTGCACACTACAACTCATTCTAACCAAGCCATTATACTAGCAAACACTCAGTGTACCTAGTGGCATCCTATACGTGGCTATTGGACTTTGCTATAGTCCCACTAGTGCAAAGACATTTGCAGAGCGCGTCTGCCTGCGTTGCACACTACAACTCATTCTAACCAAGCCATTATACTAGCAAACACTCAGTGTACCTAGTGGCATCCTATACGTGGCTATTGGACTTTGCTATAGTCCCACTAGTGCAAAGACATTTGCAGAGCGCGTCTGCCTGCGTTGCACACTACAACTCATTCTAACCAAGCCATTATACTAGCAAACACTCAGTGTACCTAGTGGCATCCTATACGTGGCTATTGGACTTTGCTATAGTCCCACTAGTGCAAAGACATTTGCAGAGCGCGTCTGCCTGCGTTGCACACTACAACTCATTCTAACCAAGCCATTATACTAGCAAACACTCAGTGTACCTAGTGGCATCCTATACGTGGCTATTGGACTTTGCTATAGTCCCACTAGTGCAAAGACATTTGCAGAGCGCGTCTGCCTGCGTTGCACACTACAACTCATTCTAACCAAGCCATTATACTAGCAAACACTCAGTGTACCTAGTGGCATCCTATACGTGGCTATTGGACTTTGCTATAGTCCCACTAGTGCAAAGACATTTGCAGAGCGCGTCTGCCTGCGTTGCACACTACAACTCATTCTAACCAAGCCATTATACTAGCAAACACTCAGTGTACCTAGTGGCATCCTATACGTGGCTATTGGACTTTGCTATAGTCCCACTAGTGCAAAGACATTTGCAGAGCGCGTCTGCCTGCGTTGCACACTACAACTCATTCTAACCAAGCCATTATACTAGCAAACACTCAGTGTACCTAGTGGCATCCTATACGTGGCTATTGGACTTTGCTATAGTCCCACTAGTGCAAAGACATTTGCAGAGCGCGTCTGCCTGCGTTGCACACTACAACTCATTCTAACCAAGCCATTATACTAGCAAACACTCAGTGTACCTAGTGGCATCCTATACGTGGCTATTGGACTTTGCTATAGTCCCACTAGTGCAAAGACATTTGCAGAGCGCGTCTGCCTGCGTTGCACACTACAACTCATTCTAACCAAGCCATTATACTAGCAAACACTCAGTGTACCTAGTGGCATCCTATACGTGGCTATTGGACTTTGCTATAGTCCCACTAGTGCAAAGATATTTGCAGAGCGCGTCTGCCTGCGTTGCACACTACAACTCATTCTAACCAAGCCATTATACTAGCAAACACTCAGTGTACCTAGTGGCATCCTATACGTGGCTATTGGACTTTGCTATAGTCCCACTAGTGCAAAGACATTTGCAGAGCGCGTCTGCCTGCGTTGCACACTACAACTCATTCTAACCAAGCCATTATACTAGCAAACACTCAGTGTACCTAGTGGCATCCTATACGTGGCTATTGGACTTTGCTATAGTCCCACTAGTGCAAAGACATTTGCAGAGCGCGTCTGCCTGCGTTGCACACTACAACTCATTCTAACCAAGCCATTATACTAGCAAACACTCAGTGTACCTAGTGGCATCCTATACGTGGCTATTGGACTTTGCTATAGTCCCACTAGTGCAAAGACATTTGCAGAGCGCGTCTGCCTGCGTTGCACACTACAACTCATTCTAACCAAGCCATTATACTAGCAAACACTCAGTGTACCTAGTGGCATCCTATACGTGGCTATTGGACTTTGCTATAGTCCCACTAGTGCAAAGACATTTGCAGAGCGCGTCTGCCTGCGTTGCACACTACAACTCATTCTAACCAAGCCATTATACTAGCAAACACTCAGTGTACCTAGTGGCATCCTATACGTGGCTATTGGACTTTGCTATAGTCCCACTAGTGCAAAGACATTTGCAGAGCGCGTCTGCCTGCGTTGCACACTACAACTCATTCTAACCAAGCCATTATACTAGCAAACACTCAGTGTACCTAGTGGCATCCTATACGTGGCTATTGGACTTTGCTATAGTCCCACTAGTGCAAAGACATTTGCAGAGCGCGTCTGCCTGCGTTGCACACTACAACTCATTCTAACCAAGCCATTATACTAGCAAACACTCAGTGTACCTAGTGGCATCCTATACGTGGCTATTGGACTTTGCTATAGTCCCACTAGTGCAAAGACATTTGCAGAGCGCGTCTGCCTGCGTTGCACACTACAACTCATTCTAACCAAGCCATTATACTAGCAAACACTCAGTGTACCTAGTGGCATCCTATACGTGGCTATTGGACTTTGCTATAGTCCCACTAGTGCAAAGACATTTGCAGAGCGCGTCTGCCTGCGTTGCACACTACAACTCATTCTAACCAAGCCATTATACTAGCAAACACTCAGTGTACCTAGTGGCATCCTATACGTGGCTATTGGACTTTGCTATAGTCCCACTAGTGCAAAGACATTTGCAGAGCGCGTCTGCCTGCGTTGCACACTACAACTCATTCTAACCAAGCCATTATACTAGCAAACACTCAGTGTACCTAGTGGCATCCTATACGTGGCTATTGGACTTTGCTATAGTCCCACTAGTGCAAAGACATTTGCAGAGCGCGTCTGCCTGCGTTGCACACTACAACTCATTCTAACCAAGCCATTATACTAGCAAACACTCAGTGTACCTAGTGGCATCCTATACGTGGCTATTGGACTTTGCTATAGTCCCACTAGTGCAAAGACATTTGCAGAGCGCGTCTGCCTGCGTTGCACACTACAACTCATTCTAACCAAGCCATTATACTAGCAAACACTCAGTGTACCTAGTGGCATCCTATACGTGGCTATTGGACTTTGCTATAGTCCCACTAGTGCAAAGACATTTGCAGAGCGCGTCTGCCTGCGTTGCACACTACAACTCATTCTAACCAAGCCATTATACTAGCAAACACTCAGTGTACCTAGTGGCATCCTATACGTGGCTATTGGACTTTGCTATAGTCCCACTAGTGCAAAGACATTTGCAGAGCGCGTCTGCCTGCGTTGCACACTACAACTCATTCTAACCAAGCCATTATACTAGCAAACACTCAGTGTACCTAGTGGCATCCTATACGTGGCTATTGGACTTTGCTATAGTCCCACTAGTGCAAAGACATTTGCAGAGCGCGTCTGCCTGCGTTGCACACTACAACTCATTCTAACCAAGCCATTATACTAGCAAACACTCAGTGTACCTAGTGGCATCCTATACGTGGCTATTGGACTTTGCTATAGTCCCACTAGTGCAAAGACATTTGCAGAGCGCGTCTGCCTGCGTTGCACACTACAACTCATTCTAACCAAGCCATTATACTAGCAAACACTCAGTGTACCTAGTGGCATCCTATACGTGGCTATTGGACTTTGCTATAGTCCCACTAGTGCAAAGACATTTGCAGAGCGCGTCTGCCTGCGTTGCACACTACAACTCATTCTAACCAAGCCATTATACTAGCAAACACTCAGTGTACCTAGTGGCATCCTATACGTGGCTATTGGACTTTGCTATAGTCCCACTAGTGCAAAGACATTTGCAGAGCGCGTCTGCCTGCGTTGCACACTACAACTCATTCTAACCAAGCCATTATACTAGCAAACACTCAGTGTACCTAGTGGCATCCTATACGTGGCTATTGGACTTTGCTATAGTCCCACTAGTGCAAAGACATTTGCAGCACGTCTGCCTGCGTTGCACACTCCAACTAATTATAACTAAGTTGCATTGTCAGGGATATTTATTCTTTATTATTCTGCTGTTAATAAAGCTAGACCACCACTGCAATCTTCACCACCTCTCAATTTTTACTACCACATTTTCAGTCCACAATCTTGTCGCAATCAACATGAGTGGCAAAATGACAGATGCTGGTGGAAAGGGGAAGAGGCGTGGTGGAAAAGGCAAAAAAGGTTTTGTCCGTGGGGAAGGTGGCAAAGCTCCATTATCATCTGCTGAAGATAGACCATCTACCAGCAAAAGTAAGATGTCTACTACTTACCGTGGACAATCCGATGTGCTCCCTTTTTTACGGACACGAACAACAGGAAGAAAGGTAGATGATGGGCAAAAAAGGAAAATGCTTGAATGGATCTCAAGTGGTCCAACAAGTGCCCTCTCAGCCACTTCAAGTACCGCATCCAAAAAACACCAGTCCTCTGAGTTGTCATCCCAATCACACTTGATTTCTCCCAGCTCTGAAGTCTCCATCAGCCCTGCACAGTATGGTGGAACTGAGATGGCTGAGTCTGCAGAGCTGTTCAGTCACACTATAGCCTGGGAATCAGAGGTCTGCTCCCAAGCTACAGTGAGTACAGAACAGGAAATGGTCTGCAGTGATGCCCAGAACCTTTGTGACTCAGATTCAGGCCGTGAGGACCAAGTTTCTGAGCATAATGTTGACCCTTTGTCACAAACTGTAACACCTGTGGTTATAGACAATGAGGAACATACTGATGAAGATGAGACGCAGATACCCGATTGGGATGACAACTTAAATATTCCGTCAGGGCAAGAAGAGGCTCGGTCTGAGGGGGAGGGGAGTGCAAACACAACAATTGATGATGACGTTCTAGATCCCACCTACTGTCAACCCCCAGTCAGGCACTCGAGGAGGTCAACAGAGGCGGTGGAGGAGGATGCAACCGACGACGAAGTTACCTTGCGCCTTCCTGGACAGAGTCGGAGCACTGGTAGCACGTCTACAACTGCATCCTCAGCCACCACTCTGCCTATGAGCATTATTCGGGGTGGATCAACAGGTCGCATGGCCTCTAAGCCTTGCCTAGCCTGGTCCTTTTTTCACATCGAAAAAGATCGCCCAACTCATGTGATATGTAACATTTGTCATGATTCTCTTAGTAGAGGTCAAAAGCTCAGCAGTTTGACAACTTCTTCCATGAATCGTCACATGAATAAATATCATAAGTCCCGGTGGGAAGCTCACCGTGCTGCAATGCGGCCTAGCGGAGCGAACCATCCACCGCCCGCCCCTTCCACTGCATCCGCGCGCTCTTCATCTTCTAGGACTGTGGGGACAGCTGCCACACCTGTTTTTCCACGCAAAACTTCCACCACTGTAACCGCAACAGGCAGTTTGCTTGTAAGGTCGTCAGTTGGTTTGGAAGGGGAAACAAGTGAGTGTGTACAGCTCTCTCAGACATCGATAGCACCAACGTTGGATGAAGGCAACATCATGTCTCCGCCTGCACTTTCCTCACAAACCTGCATTTTTCCAGGGACACCCTACTCAACACCGTCTACACACAGCAGCCAGATCTCTGTCCCTCAGATGTGGTCAAATAAAAGGCCACTTCCTCCGACCCATGACAAAGCTAAGAGGTTGACTCTATCCCTCTGTAAGCTGTTGGCTACCGAAATGCTGCCTTTCCGCCTAGTGGACACACAGGATTTTAGAGACCTTATGTCTGTCGCTGTGCCCCAGTACCAGATGCCTAGTCGCCACTACTTCTCTAAGAAAGGTGTGCCCGCGCTACACCAGCATGTCGCACACAACATCACCGCTTCCTTGAGAAACTCTGTGTGTGAACGGGTGCATTTCACCACCGATACTTGGACCAGTAAGCATGGACAGGGACGTTACATGTCGCTGACTGGGCACTGGGTAACTATGGTGATAGATGGTGAAGGGTCTGCTGCACAAGTCTTGCCGTCCCCACGACTTGTGTGTCAATCCTCTGTCTGTCCAAGTTCCGCCACTGCTTCTGCATCCTCCACCTCATCTGGGTCCTCCACCTCCGCCCCAAGCCTGCCTGGTCAGGCCACCAGCGTTCTCACTGCGCAGAAGGAATCACGCACCCCTCATTACTATGCTGGCAGCAGAGCGCAACGGCATCAGGCGGTCTTTAGCTTGACATGTCTTGGTAATAAGAGTCACACAGCTGAGGAGTTGTGGTCAGCTTTGCGGTCCGAGTTTAATAAATGGTTGTCTCCACTCAAACTGCAGCCTGGTAAGGCCGTGTGCGACAATGCTGCAAACCTGGGTGCGGCACTTCGCCTGGGCAAGGTGACACACGTACCTTGTATGGCTCACGTGTTGAACCTTGTCGTGCAGCAATTTTTAACACACTATCCCGGCCTAGATGGCCTTCTGAACAGGGCACGAAAACTGTCAGCTCACTTCCGCCGTTCAAGCGCCGCAGCAGAGCGACTTGCATCGCTCCAGAAGTCTTTCGGCCTGCCGGTTCATCGCCTGAAATGCGATGTGGCGACACGCTGGAATTCAACTCTCCACATGTTACAGCGACTGTGGCAGCACCGCAGAGCCCTGGTGCAATACGTCATGACGTATAGCCTGGGCCAACGAGATGCAGAGGTGGGGCAGATCACCCTGATGGAGTGGTCTCAGATCAAGGACCTATGCACCCTTCTGCACAGTTTCGACATGGCGACGAATATGTTTAGCTCTGACAATGCCATTATCAGCATGACGATTCCAGTCATTTACATGCTGGAGCACACGCTAAACACTATTCGGAGTCAGGGGGTGGGACAACATGAAGGGGAGGAACTACAGGAGGATTCATATGCGCAAGGGACAACAACATCACGAAGGTCCAGACGTTCATCATCACCAACGCAGCAGGCATGGGACCATGGGGGACAGGGATCGACAAGGGCGCATAGTAGCAGGCGAAATGTTGAGCAAGGTGCAGGAGAACATGAAGAAATGGAGGACGAACTGTCCATGGACATGGAAGACTCAGCGGATGAGGGAGACCTTGGTCAAATTTCAGTTGAAAGAGGTTGGGGTCAGATGTCAGAGGAAGAAAGAACGGGTAGCACCTCTATGCCACAAACACAGCATGGACTTGGTCCGCATGGCTGCGCAAGACACATGAGTGCCTTTTTGTTGCACTACCTCCAACATGACAGTCGTATTGTCAAAATTAGAAGTGATGATGACTACTGGATTGCCACACTATTAGATCCCCGGTACAAGTCCAAATTTTGTGACATAATTCCAGCCATAGAAAGGGACGCACGTATGCAGGAGTATCAGCAGAAGCTGTTACTAGATCTTAGCTCGGCTTTTCCACCAAACAACCGTGCAGGTGCAGGGAGTGAATCTCCCAGTTGTAACTTGACAAACATGGGACGGTCTCGTCATCTTCAACAGTCTACCCGTACCAGTAGGACCTTTTCTGGTGCCGGTAACAGCAATTTTATGGAATCTTTTCATAATTTTTTTAGACCCTCTTTTGCAAGGCCACCAGAGACAACAAGTCTGACACATAGTCAACGGCTGGAGAGGATGATACAGGAGTATCTCCAAATGAACATCGATGCCATGACTGTGCAACTGGAGCCTTGCTCCTTTTGGGCTTCAAACCTACAAAAATGGCCAGAGCTCGCAACTTACGCCTTGGAGATTTTGTCGTGTCCAGCTGCCAGCGTTGTCTCTGAACGTGTATTCAGTGCTGCTGGGTGTGTGCTGACAGATAAGCGCACGCGTCTGTCCAGTGACAATGTGGACAGACTGACGTTCATCAAAATGAACAAGTCATGGATCCAGAAGGAATTTACTACCCCTGTGTCATCCTGGGGAGAGTAAATGCTTGTGGATTTGGAATGTGCTTGATGCAAATCAAAACATCCTGTTTGCAACTAGGGCCCAAGTGCTGCCACTGATGGGGTGGGTGTCTGTGTGGCCCAATTTTTGGAAAAAAGGGAGACTCCGCTTGGAGTAACCCTTGCTTGCTGTGTTTTTAAAAGAAGCCAAGATGAACAGAGCTGGGATCAGGAAAGACTTTGCTACCTACCCCGGTGTCATCCTGGGGACGGCTAAGAATAGCGTATTTTTGAATGTGCTTGATGCAAATCAAAACATCCTGTTTGCAACTAGGGCCCAAGTGCTGCCACTGATGGGGTGGGTGTCTGTGTGGCCCAATTTTTGGAAAAAAGGGAGACTCCGCTTGGAGTAACCCTTGCTTGCTGTGTTTTTAAAAGAAGCCAAGATGAACAGAGCTGGGATCAGGAAAGACTTTGCTACCTACCCCGGTGTCATCCTGGGGACGGCTAAGAATAGCGTATTTTTGAATGTGCTTGATGCAAATCAAAACATCCTGTTTGCAACTAGGGCCCAAGTGCTGCCACTGATGGGGTGGGTGTCTGTGTGGCCCAATTTTTGGAAAAAAGGGAGACTCCGCTTGGAGTAACCCTTGCTTGCTGTGTTTTTAAAAGAAGCCAAGATGAACAGAGCTGGGATCAGGAAAGACTTTGCTACCTACCCCGGTGTCATCCTGGGGACGGCTAAGAATAGCGTATTTTTGAATGTGCTTGATGCAAATCAAAACATCCTGTTTGCAACTAGGGCCCAAGTGCTGCCACTGATGGGGTGGGTGTCTGTGTGGCCCAATTTTTGGAAAAAAGGGAGACTCCGCTTGGAGTAACCCTTGCTTGCTGTGTTTTTAAAAGAAGCCAAGATGAACAGAGCTGGGATCAGGAAAGACTTTGCTACCTACCCCGGTGTCATCCTGGGGACGGCTAAGAATAGCGTATTTTTGAATGTGCTTGATGCAAATCAAAACATCCTGTTTGCAACTAGGGCCCAAGTGCTGCCACTGATGGGGTGGGTGTCTGTGTGGCCCAATTTTTGGAAAAAAGGGAGACTCCGCTTGGAGTAACCCTTGCTTGCTGTGTTTTTAAAAGAAGCCAAGATGAACAGAGCTGGGATCAGGAAAGACTTTGCTACCTACCCCGGTGTCATCCTGGGGACGGCTAAGAATAGCGTATTTTTGAATGTGCTTGATGCAAATCAAAACATCCTGTTTGCAACTAGGGCCCAAGTGCTGCCACTGATGGGGTGGGTGTCTGTGTGGCCCAATTTTTGGAAAAAAGGGAGACTCCGCTTGGAGTAACCCTTGCTTGCTGTGTTTTTAAAAGAAGCCAAGATGAACAGAGCTGGGATCAGGAAAGACTTTGCTACCTACCCCGGTGTCATCCTGGGGACGGCTAAGAATAGCGTATTTTTGAATGTGCTTGATGCAAATCAAAACATCCTGTTTGCAACTAGGGCCCAAGTGCTGCCACTGATGGGGTGGGTGTCTGTGTGGCCCAATTTTTGGAAAAAAGGGAGACTCCGCTTGGAGTAACCCTTGCTTGCTGTGTTTTTAAAAGAAGCCAAGATGAACAGAGCTGGGATCAGGAAAGACTTTGCTACCTACCCCGGTGTCATCCTGGGGACGGCTAAGAATAGCGTATTTTTGAATGTGCTTGATGCAAATCAAAACATCCTGTTTGCAACTAGGGCCCAAGTGCTGCCACTGATGGGGTGGGTGTCTGTGTGGCCCAATTTTTGGAAAAAAGGGAGACTCCGCTTGGAGTAACCCTTGCTTACATTGTTTTTAAAAGAAGCCAAGATGAACAAGTCATGGGTCAGCAAAGACTTTGCTACCTACCCCGGTGTCATCCTGGGGACGGCTAAGAATAGCGTATTTTTGAATGTGCTTGATGCAAATCAAAACATCCTGTTTGCAACTAGGGCCCAAGTGCTGCCACTGATGTGGTGGGTGTCTGTGTGGCCCAATTTTTGGAAAAAAGGGAGACTCCGCTTGGAGTAACCCTTGCTTGCTGTGTTTTTAAAAGAAGCCAAGATGAACAGAGCTGGGATCAGGAAAGACTTTGCTACCTACCCCGGTGTCATCCTGGGGACGGATAAGAATGGCGTATTTTTGAATGTGCTTGATGCAAATCTAGCTGTGAAGTGTACAACTGGGGCACAACTGCTGCCACTGAATGGGTGGGTGTGTGTGGGGCCCAATTTTTGGAAAAAAGGGGAGACTCCGCTTGGAGTAACCCTTGCTTACATTGTTTTTAAAAGAAGCCAAGATGAACAAGTCATGGGTCAGCAAAGACTTTGCTACCTACCCCAGTGTCATCCTGGGGACGGCTAAGAATAGCGTATTTTTGAATGTGCTTGATGCAAATCAAAACATCCTGTTTGCAACTAGGGCCCAAGTGCTGCCACTGATGGGGTGGGTGTCTGTGTGGCCCAATTTTTGGAAAAAAGGGAGACTCCGCTTGGAGTAACCCTTGCTTGCTGTGTTTTTAAAAGAAGCCAAGATGAACAGAGCTGGGATCAGGAAAGACTTTGCTACCTACCCCGGTGTCATCCTGGGGACGGCTAAGAATAGCGTATTTTTGAATGTGCTTGATGCAAATCAAAACATCCTGTTTGCAACTAGGGCCCAAGTGCTGCCACTGATGGGGTGGGTGTCTGTGTGGCCCAATTTTTGGAAAAAAGGGAGACTCCGCTTGGAGTAACCCTTGCTTGCTGTGTTTTTAAAAGAAGCCAAGATGAACAGAGCTGGGATCAGGAAAGACTTTGCTACCTACCCCGGTGTCATCCTGGGGACGGCTAAGAATAGCGTATTTTTGAATGTGCTTGATGCAAATCAAAACATCCTGTTTGCAACTAGGGCCCAAGTGCTGCCACTGATGGGGTGGGTGTCTGTGTGGCCCAATTTTTGGAAAAAAGGGAGACTCCGCTTGGAGTAACCCTTGCTTGCTGTGTTTTTAAAAGAAGCCAAGATGAACAGAGCTGGGATCAGGAAAGACTTTGCTACCTACCCCGGTGTCATCCTGTGGACGGCTAAGAATAGCGTATTTTTGAATGTGCTTGATGCAAATCAAAACATCCTGTTTGCAACTAGGGCCCAAGTGCTGCCACTGATGGGGTGGGTGTCTGTGTGGCCCAATTTTTGGAAAAAAGGGAGACTCCGCTTGGAGTAACCCTTGCTTGCTGTGTTTTTAAAAGAAGCCAAGATGAACAGAGCTGGGATCAGGAAAGACTTTGCTACCTACCCCGGTGTCATCCTGGGGACGGCTAAGAATAGCGTATTTTTGAATGTGCTTGATGCAAATCAAAACATCCTGTTTGCAACTAGGGCCCAAGTGCTGCCACTGATGGGGTGGGTGTCTGTGTGGCCCAATTTTTGGAAAAAAGGGAGACTCCGCTTGGAGTAACCCTTGCTTGCTGTGTTTTTAAAAGAAGCCAAGATGAACAGAGCTGGGATCAGGAAAGACTTTGCTACCTACCCCGGTGTCATCCTGGGGACGGCTAAGAATAGCGTATTTTTGAATGTGCTTGATGCAAATCAAAACATCCTGTTTGCAACTAGGGCCCAAGTGCTGCCACTGATGGGGTGGGTGTCTGTGTGGCCCAATTTTTGGAAAAAAGGGAGACTCCGCTTGGAGTAACCCTTGCTTGCTGTGTTTTTAAAAGAAGCCAAGATGAACAGAGCTGGGATCAGGAAAGACTTTGCTACCTACCCCGGTGTCATCCTGGGGACGGCTAAGAATAGCGTATTTTTGAATGTGCTTGATGCAAATCAAAACATCCTGTTTGCAACTAGGGCCCAAGTGCTGCCACTGATGGGGTGGGTGTCTGTGTGGCCCAATTTTTGGAAAAAAGGGAGACTCCGCTTGGAGTAACCCTTGCTTACATTGTTTTTAAAAGAAGCCAAGATGAACAAGTCATGGGTCAGCAAAGACTTTGCTACCTACCCCGGTGTCATCCTGGGGACGGCTAAGAATAGCGTATTTTTGAATGTGCTTGATGCAAATCAAAACATCCTGTTTGCAACTAGGGCCCAAGTGCTGCCACTGATGTGGTGGGTGTCTGTGTGGCCCAATTTTTGGAAAAAAGGGAGACTCCGCTTGGAGTAACCCTTGCTTGCTGTGTTTTTAAAAGAAGCCAAGATGAACAGAGCTGGGATCAGGAAAGACTTTGCTACCTACCCCGGTGTCATCCTGGGGACGGATAAGAATGGCGTATTTTTGAATGTGCTTGATGCAAATCTAGCTGTGAAGTGTACAACTGGGGCACAACTGCTGCCACTGAATGGGTGGGTGTGTGTGGGGCCCAATTTTTGGAAAAAAGGGGAGACTCCGCTTGGAGTAACCCTTGCTTACATTGTTTTTAAAAGAAGCCAAGATGAACAAGTCATGGGTCAGCAAAGACTTTGCTACCTACCCCAGTGTCATCCTGGGGATGGCTAAGAATAGCGTATTTTTGAATGTGCTTGATGCAAATCAAAACATCCTGTTTGCAACTAGGGCCCAAGTGCTGCCACTGATGGGGTGGGTGTCTGTGTGGCCCAATTTTTGGAAAAAAGGGAGACTCCGCTTGGAGTAACCCTTGCTTGCTGTGTTTTTAAAAGAAGCCAAGATGAACAGAGCTGGGATCAGGAAAGACTTTGCTACCTACCCCGGTGTCATCCTGTGGACGGCTAAGAATAGCGTATTTTTGAATGTGCTTGATGCAAATCAAAACATCCTGTTTGCAACTAGGGCCCAAGTGCTGCCACTGATGGGGTGGGTGTCTGTGTGGCCCAATTTTTGGAAAAAAGGGAGACTCCGCTTGGAGTAACCCTTGCTTGCTGTGTTTTTAAAAGAAGCCAAGATGAACAGAGCTGGGATCAGGAAAGACTTTGCTACCTACCCCGGTGTCATCCTGGGGACGGTTAAGAATAGCGTATTTTTGAATGTGCTTGATGCAAATCTAGCTGTGAAGTGTACAACTGGGGCACAACTGCTGCCACTGAAGGGGTGGGTGTGTGTGGGGCCCAATTTTTGGAAAAAAGGGAGACTCCGCTTGGAGTAACCCTTGCTTGCTGTGTTTTTAAAAGAAGCCAAGATGAACAGAGCTGGGATCAGGAAAGACTTTGCTACCTACCCCGGTGTCATCCTGGGGACGGATAAGAATGGCGTATTTTTGAATGTGCTTGATGCAAATCTAGCTGTGAAGTGTACAACTGGGGCACAACTGCTGCCACTGAAGGGGTGGGTGTGTGGGGCCCAATTTTTGGAAAAAAGGGAGACTCCGCTTGGAGTCACCTTGCGGTGTTTTACATGACTTTAGAAGGGCGTGCCATGCCTATATCTGTGTGTCCTCCTCTTTTTCCTTGTCCAGCTGTTTTGTTTTCGCATGAGTACATGTCCTTGTCACTTTCCCATGTGTTTGTGTTGTGTTGTGAGTTGTTTGTCACCTTTTGGACACCTTTGAGGGTGTTTTCTAGGTGTTTTACTGTGTTTGTGATTGCCTGCCATTGTTTCCTATGGGCTCGAGTTCGGTTCGTCGAACGTTCGACGAGCCGAACTCGAGCCAGACCCCCCGTTCGGCGAACCGCCTCGAGCCGAACCGGGACCGGTTCGCTCATCTCTAGCCGCGGCAGTGATCGGGGAACGGTAAGTAAGAGAGAGGGGGGAGAATGACAGACTGTGAGAGGGGGACAGACAAGACAGAGAGAGACCGACAGAGCGAGACCGACCGACGGGAGATAGAATGAAAAAAAAATGACCGACATCGCTAGTAAAAAGCACAAAACGTGCGTTTTGGACATCGGAGTGCCACACAATGTTTTACGTAAAATCTTTCATGTATTAATCTCAAAAAGTAACATACACCAGCTCTATCTCACTATTGGGTATGTGCCCTTAACATTTCCGCCATGAAAATTCATTTTGGTGTCGTTTTGGAAGGTTTTCTGGTGAGTCCGTAAAAATGGCGTAAAACGCGGACAAAATTGTTCACAGCTGTGACTTTTGAGTGATAAATGCTTCAAGGGGTCTTCCCCATGCTGTTGCCATGTCATTTGAGCACTCTTCTGAGACTTTTGTGACATTTTTAGGGTTTCTACATGCTGCCGGGGGTCATTTCATAAAAATACTCGGGTCTCCCATAGGATAACATTGGGCTCGGTGCTCGGGCCGAGTACACGAGTATCTTGGGATGCTCGGCCCGAGCCTCGAGCACCCGAGCTTTTTAGTACTCGCTCATCACTAATCATCACATGACCCTATGCTACCATGGCAACCACCGAAAGTCACATGATCACTCACGTGACTTCCGGTGGGGGCGGCGGTAAGTGAAAATCTTCACCGCTCGTTTATACATCTCGCTGCCAGACTTTGGCAGCGAGATGTAAGGGCTTAATGTTACGGGTGGAATGTGATTCCACTCCTAACATGCAGGCACACATGTCAGCTGTTGAAAACAGCTGATATGTGCACCGATCGCTGCATTCTGCCCGCAGCAGGGGGCGGGACTTAACGTGACACGCCAATAATTTTATTCATTTAATATAGAACTGTTAAATTCTCACACCCATTTTTATTCAGTTTATGTTGTATTAACCATGATGATTTTATTTTTCAAACTCATTTTTTTCCAATTTTTCTTGTATATTATTTTATCAAAATGTAGACGTGTAATCCAGCAATATGATACCATCTAATTCAATAGTTTGTCCGATTCGAGTCTGCATTTAGTTCTGTTCTTTTGTCTTCTTTCTTTTTTTATTTTTACAAAAAAATTCACTACAGTCTTGGATCTACAAATTCTCCTTTTTCTCTTTCCAAAGTCCGTGGTTTTCCCCTAGCACCTATACCCACACCACACGAATCCTCCATAGTGTTTGCACTGTTGTTAACTCTTTTGACATGCGCAATAGATCGTTTTCCCATGGTCCTGAGCTTGTTTCACCTTCCAGGCAGGCGCACTTCAGTTTTTTCCCACGCTGTACACTTGATTCACCTTTCGCATTTGTACTTTGACTCCACATAGTTATCACACTATATTAAATCCAGCAATCCAAATCCTTGTCCTACAACACACATATTAAAATATTGATTACTGTTTCTCACAAAATGCAATTGTATCCTATGTAATTACATTTACTGTATATGTATAATTTGGGTTTAGAATAATATATTAATCCATTTCTTTGACACTTGCAGTCTTCTATTCCACTTTTGTTTCTGCTTACAAGATAGCTCACAATCATTACCAGCTATACACCCCATAATAACCAGTCCACCACAAGTTAAAATCTCTTTTTGACACTTTGTGTCAGCCACAGTAATTGTGATTTTTTTTTTAATTTTATTTTTCATCTTTTTTTATTACACTAATTTTATGTATTATTATCATTATTTAACATTCTGACAGGGTTATGTATTACTTTATATGAGGTTTTTAAATGAGTTTTAAACTCATTATGTGTATAATGATGTCAATTATTTAACCGGTACCTGCCAGTCACTTTTTTTTTTTTTTAATTTAGGTGGGTATACATAGCCCTGATCTGTATTCCAAAGTGTAATGTGATTTCTTGCCCTAATGGAGGAGACATAGATCTCTGTAATGTATTGACTAAATAAAATATCACGCTTCTACATTGCCATGTAGTTTCTTGCCATGTACATTGCCATGTACACTGCCTGAAGTTTCTTCGTCAGTGCGTCACTAACCACTTCTTTCCCTGAAGTTTGAATGCGGTATAGTGGTTGTGGCTTCTCTCAACCTGATAAGGTGACCCTTAGGCCTAAGCCACACGACATGAAAATTGGTACGAGTGGAGTGCGATAAAAAATCGTATTCCACTCGGACCAATATTAGCCTATGTGCCAGCATCCATGAGCGATTATTTTCTCAGCCCTCATCGGACCGAGAAAACAATCGCAGCATGGTGCAACTGTAATGCGATCCTGATTTCTCTCGCACCCATTCAAGTCTATGGGGCGAGAAAAAAATGGCGCTGCACTCGCGGTACACCGATGTAACGCGAGTGCAGGGCGAGAATGGCAATAGCCGGCTACGGAGGAGAGAGGGAGATAAATCCCTCCCTCCCCTCCTAAGTGCCGGCCCGCCCCCCGCAGCTGAGGTCCGCTCGCATGATCGGACCTCAGTCGCAGGGACTTTCACATGACACTCAGCTCTGCTGTACTGCAAGTGTGAGTCGAGTGTCATGTGAGGGGATTGCAGTAATCCCTGTGTGGCCCCGGCCTTATTGTAATCATATCCCCTGGTTTACCAGGGTAAAATCCTATTGCACTTCTTTTCTTCTAGTGTGATTGGCAATCCATTCGGTGCTTCATGGCAATGTTAACACTTAATCTCAAATCTCTAAGTGAGTGTTTATATGAGTATGAATTGGTGAGTTTCTGCTCCAAAAACTCAATTTGTTAGTGTATATGTTCACACTTTTTTTTGGATCAGAAATTGAGCAGATTGTCTCCAAATCCTCTTCAATGCTTAAAACTTGGTTCTGGTGTTGTATTAATGTACTGATGGTGGTTCTGGTGATGTATTAATGTATTGATGGTGGTTCTGATAATGTATTAATGTAAATATCCCTTTACATTTTGTTACGTCTCTTAGGATTGGTTCAGTATGACAATGTAGCCCTTGAACCAAGAAATGTTGTGCACCCCTGCCTTTAAGAGATGGTACAACTTTGTAAAACAGACTTTGACTTGACTGTTAGCTACTTTGTTGTTAAGCAGACTATTGCTGCATGAAAGGAAATAAAGAAGATGCTGAGAATTTAAAGTTCAGTAATGGTAATATCTAATTTTATCAGATTTTCTCCTCTGAAGTTAATTTTAATATAGCTAGACAATCCCACTTATTTTAG
The DNA here is from genome assembly GCF_048569485.1 of Anomaloglossus baeobatrachus. Taxonomy (NCBI): domain Eukaryota; kingdom Metazoa; phylum Chordata; class Amphibia; order Anura; family Aromobatidae; genus Anomaloglossus; species Anomaloglossus baeobatrachus. The sequence goes on along the minus strand of NC_134353.1, from coordinate 494,052,634 downwards.
GAGGACGCGGGGCAGTAGTCGTTGATAAGGGATTTACACCAGACGCCCGGACAGTCTACATTGAAGACATAGTCGTGGCTGGTGTATGGACTTCGGTAGTGTGGGCTGTGTAAAGGTGCAGGCCTCATGATATTGCTATTCCCAATACTTTTTTCAGTTACAATGTTACACAGGCAATAACGGGCATAAAACCTTCAGTACAATACAGTTTCAGCATGCAGTATCAGACACCTGTCAAACTTTCACTGAGTTGCCTCAATTATTCTTGTCCCAAATGCACCAACACAACACAGTTCAACACTCCTGTATTATAGTGACATTTTCTATAACAGCTCAACACCCAGTCTCTATGCAGATACAGCTATTCCCAGTGTAAGGCCATGAGCTCCTGATTATCTTTAGCAAAAGAGCGTAAAAATACAGCATACGTTTTGATGCAATTTTGGTGAGTTTTTTTGCCAGGAGCTGCAGATATTGTGCAGAAATGTCTGCAACCAAATACTCAATATACGCACATTGCCTGATCCAGTAATCCGGCATTGAGCTCAATGACTTCATTGGGGGTGAGGTCATTGAATTTAATTAGTTTAATTAGTTCACCTCAAGTCAGTTCACCTGATATTACAGCTGGAGCACCATGGCAACCCCAGCTGTGACCTCAGGTGAAGTCATTGAACTCAATGATGGCTTATCGGATTAAGCATGTTGTGCACATTGAGTATTTGGTTGCAGACATTTCTGTACCAAACCTGCATTTCCTGGCAAAACAATGCACCAATACAGCATGCATTTTGATGCAGTTTTGGTGCTTTTTTTGCTAGAAGCTACAGATTTTTTGCAGAAGTGTCTGCAACCAAATACTAAATGTGTGCACATCATCTAATATGGTGACAAGTTCAATGACTTAACCTGAGGTGAGCTCACTGAAGTTAATGAGTTCATCTTAGGTCAGTTCACCTGAGTTAACAGCTGGGGTACCGTGGGAATCCCAACTGTGACATCAGGTGAACTCACAGACATCACTGCTCTCACAGCTGCAGCTCCTTCAGTGTGTCCCTGATGACACAGTGATTGGTTGCATTTTCTAATGTGACTGTATACTGCAACCTCAGGATGTAGCAGAGCAGGGATCATCGTGGGACGTTGTGTGGATTACATCAGACCTGCAGGAGTGTTTTAGGGGTTAATAAATTAGAGAAAGAGAGCAATATTTTGTTTTTATTTTTTAAATAAAGGCTTTTTCCCTGTGCTCTGTGTTTATTCCATTTGACTTATAGGGTTCGTTACTAACCTCAGGCTTGATGACAGCTGTGATTTTTTTGACAATTTACAACTGGCATTAACCTCTTATATTACCCCGATTGCCACCGCACCAGGGCAATCGGGTTAAGTGAGGTAAAGCAATGGAATTTGCGCATCTGATGGTTGCGCCCATTTCAGGTGGCTGTAGGCTGCTATTTTTAGGCTCGGCGGGCCGAATAACCATTGGCCTCCTCAGCTTGAGAATACCAGCCCCCAGCTGTCCACTTTATCTTGGCTCAGTATCAAAATTGGGGGGACTTCACAATATTGTTTTAAATTATTTATTAAAAAAATATGCATGGGGCCCTCATATTTTGATCCACAACTAAGATAATGCCCACAGCTGGGCTCTGCAGCCTGTAGTAGCCTTCTTTATCTGCACTGGGTATCAAAAAATGGGGGACTCTACACCATTTTCTGCAATTATGTATTTATTTTTCCACTATTCCACTTCAGGGACCCAGACATCTAGTGTGAGGCCACCCAATTGCAGACACTATCACAGAGGGCAAGTGGGGGAAGCAGGACTGCAACCAATCACAGAAAAAGATTGATTGCACATCCTGTCTTTCTAATGTGAACAGGTGCAAACTGAATATGAAACCGTAACAAAAAGAAGACAGTGGCACACTCATTTTTTTTGGGTCCCTATCAAACTAATGCCTCCATTTAGGTTAAATTGTAGGGGGGTTTTTTTAACCCAAAAAGAGGCATTAGTTTGATAAGAACCCAACAAAATTGAGGTCACCTTGCCGCTGGCTGTTGGGGTCACATAAATTCTGGTCAATTTTGTGTGCTAAGAATCTCAATTTTTACATGTTTTTTCATAGCAGTAATGCATGTCTATATTCCCATATTCATTGTTTCACATATGTTAGCACTGCAGTGTGCAACTGTCTTCTTTTTACAACCAATCACAGGCACTGTTACAGAATATGGACGAGGGAAGCAGTGCATATTCATGAATTTTAATGATTGGACCAGGAAATAGTGTGACAGCTGTGATTAAACTCAGTAAGTATAATCCTCTTGATTTAATTCCCGTAATACTCTAAGAACATTATTCCCAGAAAACAATTGGGAGTCAGAAATGCATCCAGGCAGTTTCCCCATGCTGTTCTCTTTCAGTTTCTGCACTTTTCTATCCATTGCAGCATTTTACAGCCCCCTCCAGACATACTTCTAAAGCCATCCAGAAAACTATTCAAGTATCCCATTGACTTAGATTAGGTTTGTTATTTGGTACGAATACACGAATAATAGAAGTGGCATGAAGAATCCAAACCAAATATTTAACTATTCACCCATCTTTACACATTACATATTATATACAAGAAACAAGACCATTTTGACATTACAAAACATTGACACAATTGGTGTCTTCATGGGCAGGAACACAACTACAATAGTCCATCCTCTCACTGTTAAATCCCCAGAAAAAAACTTCCAATGAGCTCCAGACTGCAAAATTTATTTCAGAACACAGATTTCCAAAATTAATTCAGACCCCTAACAATCAATAATAATTCAGACCCAAAGTAATACCAATAAAATTCTTCCAGACAATACTCAAAATATTACACAATCCAAAGAAACCATCAGAATAAATTTAGACCCAAAAATAGACAATCACAGACAGATCCCAAAAATATTTTAGACCAAATAACAGGAACGATAGGTACAGTACTAAACATATAGACACTCTCAATTCATTTTGAATACAACCGATCTCATGAGAGATTAATGAACATCTCTAAAAGCTACTGAAAGCAACAAATTAAACAGTCATTAGAAAATTACATATTTTGAGCATAGTCTACCTTTATAATTTTCCAATTTTCTTTCATAATAAGAATACTGAATGTATTCTTATTATGAAAGTAAAAAATATTTTTTGTAGGGCACAACTCATAACCATTACAGATTTGTCTTTCTAGGTTCTTGACTTTTTGGCCCCCAGTGAATAAAACTATAAATGTGGTAAAATTCTTCAATTGGTTCCATATTTTTCACATCCACAGATGCTCACTAATCCCTACATAAAATAGCTGAATTTCCTCTATTCCAGCTGAACCTGAGTTCAATGTAAAAAGAATTTTGCCACCATTTAGAGTAATCGTATTATAAAATAGAGACATATCAAATGTAATTCATTTCACCTAAGATTTTGAAATTTTAATTCACTGTCCCCTTTCATTTTTTTAATTAATCCTTGACCTGGATTTCAAAAAATAAATTTGAAAAGTAAGAAACTAAGTTGGTCAAAGGTAAGGAAACATTTAATTTAAAGAATTTCAGTAATAACATTCCTTAATGATTAGCCCTCATTTTGACATTTCTAGCAAGCACTACAATCACAGACAGTTAGATGTGCAAGGCTGTCTAAGAATATACTGGGCAAATTCAAAGGCCTTAGACTTAATTAAATTCTTTGCTTTACAGAGGAATCCACTAACTTTGCAATGTCAAGACAGGTTAATATTACCTTAAAGCATAGCGCTAAGATTAAATTCAGACTTAGACCTTCAAAATGTATTAAATCACTAGTGTTACTTACTTTTCAGATAATGAAGTGCAAAGTCAAAAGTTGAAAACAAACCTTCTGAACTTTTCTTTTAAATGGGGCATTCCATTTAAATTGTTTAAACATTATTTTGGGTAATGATTTATTGCATTCAACAGATGTAATAATTTTGTATGTGACTTGAATATATTGGAACAGATGACAACTGGGATCAAATATTGGCCTAGACATTTCCTCAAATAAACTGTTAATCAAAATGTGCTGATTATGCTGTGACAACTTCAGCAACGCTTCTTTATATTATTTCAGAAAGCTATAGCATTTTACTTAATAATTGGGAGGCATTTTTAGGGATCATTCTGAAGGAAAAGTGATTGATTGCTGAATCCAGCCAAAATATTGATGCCTTGTTACATCTTTTTGAAGGAGAAATGAAATATGTATCATCTTTTGAATTGTCCATCTTTTAAGTGCACATTTGTAATCATGTACCGTCGGGGCCACAGCATGGTTTTAATAGCTATAGTTTTTAGTTTTAAGCTTTGTATACATTTCTCTTTTTCGATAAACAGTACAAAGTACTGTCCAAAAGTTTAAGCAGGTATAGAAAAATGCTTCAACGTAAGAGATCTTAAAAAACAGCAAATACAAAGTAAATGAACAAAATAGCCTTCAAAACAGCATTAATTCTTCCATGCACGGTTGTAAAAAGATTCTGAAGGCAGTGAGATTGTTCCAAACAACTTGGAGAACTAACTATAGAAAAGATTCTGAATGCAGGGAGATTATTCCAAATATCTTGGAGAACTAACTATAGGAAAGATTCTGAAGGCAGGGAGGTTGTTCCAAACATCTTGGAGAACCAACTATAGAAAAGATTCTGAAGGCAGGGATGTTGTGCCAAACATCTTGGAGAACTAACTATAGAAAAAATTCGGAAGACAGGGAGGTTGTTCCAATCATCTTGGAGAACTAACTATAGATTTTTTGAGGATGTAGTCTTTTGTCTCTTCATGTAAATCCAGATAGACTCAATGACGTAGAGATCAGAGCTCTTTAGGAGCTTTATCATCACTTCCAAAACTCCTTGTTCTTCTTTACACTAAAGATGACATTGGTTATATATTTGGGGTATTTGAACTATTCCAGAATACATTTGAAGCAAATAAAATGCCTCCTTGATGGTCTTGCATGTTGAATAAGTATCTGCCAGTATTTCTCAGAATTGAGGACACCATTAACCCTGACCACGTTCCCATCTCCATTTACAGAAATGCAGCCCTAAACTTGCAAGGAACCTGCTTGATGCTTAACTGTTTTCTTCATTCTACTATTCTCTAGCCCTTTTGGGAACAAACTGCCTTCTTTTACAGCTGCAAATTTCATACTTTGACTAATTCTTAACTTCATTACACCTGCTATCATTTTTGTAACTTCTATGTATTCAAACGTAACTGAGTCACTTGATCTTGTTTCTATACCGGAAGTATGGATTTTTTCCTTGAAGACCATGACGGTCAGAACAGTAGAAAGGGTCGCTAAGACCTACTACTTGCTGCCAGTTCTGAGCTGATGGGACAGGCTGGACATCTATCCACTTTGAAAATTAGTAAGCATGGTGTGTCTTTCATTTGACACACTAAGGCGGGCTTTGCACGCTGCGACATCAGTAACAATGTGTTACTGATGCTGCAGCGATAGTCCCGCCCCCGTCGCATGTGCAATATCTAGTGAAAGCTGCCGTAGAGATTATTATCGCTACGGCAGTTTCACACGCACATACCTGCCGTGCGACGTCCCTCTGGCCAGCGACCCGCCTCCTTCCTAAGGGGGCGTGTCGTGCGTCGTCACAGCGACGTCACACGGCAGGCGGCCAATTGAAGTGGAGGGGCGGAGATGAGCAGGATGTAAACATCCCGCCCACCTCCGTCCTTCTCATTGCAGCCGGCGGCAGGTAAGGTGAAGTTCCTCGCTCCTGCGGCTTCACACACAGCGATGTGTGCTGCCGCAGGAGCGAGGAACAACATCGCACCTGTCGCTGCACCGGCATTATGGAAATGTCGGAGGCTGCAGCGATGATACGATAACGACGCTTTTGCGCTCGTTCATCATATCAAAAAGGTTTTACACGTTGCGATATCGACTGCGACGCCGGATGTGCGTCACTTTCGATTTGACCCCATCGACATCGCACGTGCAATGTCGCAACATGCAAAGCCGCCCTAAGTTTACGTGGCATAGCATTGTGTTTATGGTCCTCAATGTTGCCCATTTCTTCGTGCTTCTTCAAGAGCACTTCTTGAAACACTACTGTGCTCTGAAATTTTTGATAATGCAGTATAATTACCTCATAACTTGTTGCTATGCTCAGTCTTCCCATGTTCAAAGACCTGTGACATTAACCTCATTTGGCATTTTGTCACCCACTTTTTCTCACCCACAGCTGTTTCTGTTTCAGTTAATAAATGTGTTGCAATCCATACATGAATATTATGCTCATTATTCTCTGTTTGATATATAGAATATCACAAAAGTGAGTATACCCCTCACATTTTTGTAAATATTTTATCATATCTTTTTGTAGGACAACACTGATACAGTGTAAAGTAGTCAGTGTACAGCTTGCATAACAGTGTAAATTTGGTGTGCCATCTAAATAACTCAACACAGCTATTAATGTCTAAACCACTGGCAACAAATGTGAGTACACTCCTGGTGTCACGCCGGTGTCTCTGATTGGTTGCCTTCACAGAGGCTGTCTGTTTGCCCTAGTAAAGTGTAAAAATAAATCAAATAAATAAGTAAAAAAAATTATGTAAGGAGCCCCGTATAGATATCCAGTGCACAGAAAGCATGCAGCTAAAGGCTGCAGCACCAGCTGAGCGCAATATCTTGGCTATGTTTCAAAATAAGATGGACGACATGAGGCTTTTTTAAATTATTTAAATAAATAATTAAAAACTCCAGCTTGCTGTCCACCCCACCCCAATTTTAAAACCTAGCCAAGATAAAGCTGACAGCTGGGAGCTGGTATTCTCGTCCTGGTGAGGCCCATGGGATTATTGAGTTCTCCCCAGCCTAAAAATAGCAGCCAAAAGCTGTCCAGAATTGTTGCATCCATTAGATGCGACAATTACGGCACTTTGCCTTGGTGCGGTGACAATCGGGGTAATATAAGGGGTTAATGACAGCTGTGATTTGTCAGCTGTCATCAAGCCCTGGAATAGTAATTGGAGTAGTCTATGAGACCCCTCAATTATTAATCCTGTAAGTCAAAAGAAATTAAAACAAACACCCAGTGAATAATTCTTTATTTCAAAAATCACCCTATTATACCAATTTATTAACCCCCCAAAACAGTCATGCAGGTCCGAAGTAATCTATACATGGTCCAACGACGATCCTGGGTCTGCTACATCTGAAGATGCAATGCGCAGTCACATTAAAAAATGTGACCACTAACTGCAACTGTCAGGGACACAGTGACTAAGTCACAGCTGTGAGCGATGATGTCACTGACTTCAACTGAGGTCACAGCTGTTAGTTCCCAGGGTACTGCCGCTGTGACCTTAGGTGAATTGACCTGAGGTGAACTCATTGATCTCAGTGACTTTACCTCAGGTAAAGTTATTGAACTCAGTGCTGGATAACCAGATTAGGTAATGTCTACACATTGAGTATGTGGTTGCAGACATTCCTGCACCAAATCTGCATCTCCTGACCAAAAAACACATGAAAACCACATTGCGTTTAGATGCGGGTTTTTTTTACAGAAGAGGCAGATTTGGTGCAGGAATTTGATGTTTCAATTTCAGTACCAAATCTGCATCTCCTAGCAAAAAAATGCAGCTTAGGTGTGATTTTCTGCCAGGAGATGCAGATTTGGTGCAGAAATGTCTGCACCAGATTTCAGCATCAAATTTGCATCTTCTGGCGTACCCATGGATGAAACGGACTGTATGTAATTTATGTTTCTGTAATGCCAAAGGAAGGTTCATGACTGTGTTACTTTGAAGCTGCAAAAAGGCCTTTGTTATGTTGCTGCAGTGTTGGTTTATGTGTGTTAATAAACCAACTAGACTATTTAAATAGAATAGTTCCTGTGTGCCTTAATCTAGCAGCCAAGTGAGTATTCCCCAGCACATTCAGTGAGTGCAGCCTCACACAGGAGACGCAGATTTAATGCACAAATGTCTGTACTGGTTTTCTGCACCGAATTTGCATCTCCTAAAAGAAAACCTCACTGAAACAGCGTTTTTTTCTGCGATTTTCTACCAGTAGATACAGACTTGGATTTGAAATGTATACACTAGATTTCTGCACCAAATCTGCTTCACCAGGCAAAAAAAAAAAACTGCAGCAAAATCGTATTGCGTTTAGATGTGGGTTTTTTTACAAAAGATGCAGATTTGATGCAGGAAGTTAGTGTATAAATTCCAGCACCAAATCTGCATCTGTTGGCAAATAAATTCTGGTTTTCTGCCAGGATATGCAAGTCTCATTGAACTCAATGAGTTCACCTGAGGTGAGGTTACTGAGTTGAATGAGCTCACCTGAGGTGAGTTTACCTGCAGCAACAGGTGGGATACTGTGCAACCCTTCAGCTGTGTCCACAGGTAAACTCAGTGACATCACCATGCATAGCTGTGGCTCAGTCAGTACCTGCCTGAAGCCACAGCAGGCAGTCATGTTCTCTAATGTGCCTGCGAGCCATGACTTCAGTAGGCAGCAGAACCGGGATCATCGTTGGACTTTGTATGGATTATATTGGATCTGAAGAGGTGTTTTTAGAGTTCATGAAGGGGTGAAAGAGGGGGTGTGTATTTTATTTCAAAATAAAGGATTTTTTCGGTGTTTGTGTTTCATTTCTTTTCCCTTACAGGATTAGAAACGGGGGAGTCTCATAGACTCCTCCCCATTACTTATCTAGGGCTTGATAGCACCTTACAAATCCAAGCTGTCATTAACCCCTTATATTACCCAGATTACCATTGCAGTAAAGGACCGGAATTGTCGAATCTATTGGATGCAACAATTCTGGGCAGCTGTGGGCTTGTATTTTTAGGCTGGGGCAGAAATATCAATGCCTCCTCCCATCCTGTTAATACTAGCCTCTATCTGTCTGCTTTATCTTGGCTGGATATCAAAAATGAGGTACCCTAGGTCTTTTTTCCCCCCTATTTTGATATCCTGCATGGTAAAGCTCACAAGTGTGCAGCTGATGTTTTTCCCACACTGGCTATAAAAAAAGGGCGGGAGCCTTCGTCATTTTTTTATTATTTATTTATTTTTACACTACTATACAGCAAATCAATCACAGATGCGGACACAGGGTTGGGACATTTATAGCAGTCTGCAACCAATTACAGACACTGGCACAGAGGGTGAATATTGATAAACCTTAATAAGCGGGCCCAGAAAAGAGTCTGACTGCAGCGTGATTACAGCCCCAAACTTTTAGTCCCCATTTACTCGAGTGGGGTTCATTGTTTGGGGTTATGTTAGCTTGCCAAACCTGATTTTTCATTTAGTTTGCGATGATTCGGAGACCAAATATCCACTTATCACTAAAAGTAATGAAAACTTATTTCACTACATATTGGCAAGGGTACCCAGTGAATGTCCTGAGTAAATGTGCTGAATGATATGAAAAAGATTAGGAAGTGTCATATTAAATCTTCAAGGGTGGATAATTATTGTGAAACACTGGCTTAGCCATGAGAGAATTAAAGATAATGAATGACTTTGTAACCAGTCCCCTAAGAATTTGCAATACAGACAGCATGTGTTTAATTGTCTAAAATGCAGTTTAATTGATTCCACTTCTGTTCTCATATTTTAGCTTTCAGATGCATCCCAAGAGGTGAAGTTATTTTATCACCTTTGAAGACTTAAAAATTATTTTTCTACAAAGTACAATTGTAAAATGCTAATAATCCTATTCACTTCTAGAGATAGTAAGGAGTGGAAATACCAGACTATGACTGCACTTTATCATATAACTAGCTGTAGTACCCGAGCGTTGCCCGGGATAGTAACTGTCTCTCTGTCTCTCTCCCAGTCTCTGTCTGTGTGTTGCTGTCTGTCTGTCTCTCTGTCTGTCTCTTTCTTGTCTGTCTGTGTCTATGTCTCTGTCTGTTTCTAACTCTCTGTCTGTATTTGTATCAGTCTATCTGTCTCCATCTCTGTATCTGTCTGTCTCTCTATCTCTGTGTCTGTCTCTATGTGTTGTGAGATAGTGGGACCATTCATATGTGATGAACGGTATGTATCTCCCAGAATGCGTACAGAAACATATTAGAGCCCTGCTTAGCGGTCAGTCCACTATCTCCAGGCCGGATTATGCAGGTGGCTCATGACCACAGTTCAATTAAAAGGTCTCTGTAAGGCCCTGGGCGAGGCAGAGTCGGCTTTTGTAAGCTGCAGAGCAGGAAGCTGAGAGGAGTTCAGACCTGTGTGGAGCGATAACATAGGTCTGTGGGCCCACCTGAAATAGCAGGGCGAGGTATAGCAAGACCATCTTCTACGGCAACCGGTACCTGTGTGACGTGGTATCCTATGGACTGTGTATAGCCTGGCTGTATCCCGGAAGACGTTTACCTGTTCAGCGATGGCAATAAACCTGTGTTGATCTGACTTTTTGGGTCACTGCCTCTTTGTCGCCCTGGGGGACCCCCACCCCACTACAGTGTGTGTCTTTCTGTCTCTCTCTTTTCCCATCTGTCTCTTTGTCCATCTCTCTCTTTCCAGGGCTGTCTCTTTCCAGGGCTGTCTCTTTCCAGGGCTGTCCCTTTGCCTGGCTGTCTCTTTGCCCGGCTGTCTCTTTGCCCAGCTTTCTCTTTGTCCAGCTGTATTTTTGCCCGGCTGTCTCTTTCCAGGGATGTCTCTTCCAGGGCTGTCTCTTTCCAGGTCTGTCTCTTTCCAGGGCTGTCTCTTTCCAGAGCTGTCTCTTTCCAGGCTTTCTGTGTCCCCAGCTGTCTCTTTGCCCGGCTGTCTCTTTCCAGGTCTGTCTCTTTCCCCGTCTGTCTCTTTCCCAGTCTGTCTCTGTCCTCATCTGTCTCTTTCCCAGTCTGTATCTTTCCCGGTCTGTCTCTTTCCAGGTCTCTCTCTTTGCCCATCTGTCTCTTTCCAGGTCTGTCTCTTTGCCCGTCTGTCTCTTTCCAGGGCTGTTTCTTTCTAAGTTTGTCTCTTTGCCCGTCTGTCTCTTTCCAGGTCTGTCTCTTTCCCCATCTGTCTATTTCCCCATCTTTCTATTTCCCCATCTGTCTCTTTACCCATCTGTCTCTTTCCCGATCTGTCTCTTTCCCGATCTGTCTCTTTCCAGGTCTGTCTCTTTCCAGGCCTGTCTCTTTAACCATCTGTCTCTATCTGTCTGTCCGTGTGTCTCTTTCTGTGTCTCTGTCTGTCTCTCTCTTTATGTCTCTCTCGATCTGTCTCCCCACCGACATCATATTACCTCACACATAAGCTTCTTATACTAAACAGTTTATTTTGTTCCTATAGCAACCACTGACAGTTGCTATTAATAGCCTTTAGCTCCCACCTCCATTCAATTTAATGGATGCAGGATTTTTGGAGAGTAACTGTAAAGCGTGGGGTTAAATTTTCCTGCCCAAACATAGTCTATGACATTCCCTGAGTCCAATGGAGTGTCTGTGCAAAATGTCATGATTGTAAATGCGACCGTGCGGATTCCTTTAGCGGACATACATATATACATACATACACACATACACTGAGCTTTATATATTAGATTTCTTGGATGCTAAATGCCAAAAATGGAGTTTACTGCATAATATGTTACAAGCCATACATTTCACAGAGTAGTAGTGCAAATATTATTTTCAGAAGGAAGAGGATTTGATCTCTGGCACCATTTATTGGATATAACAATCCTAAAAGTCAATATCTACCCTTTAATGAGCCTTGCCACATGACTTATGATATAGCTAAACCAGAATCTCAATTTGGAGACACATGTTTTGGGGTGTTACATCACCTCAGTGCAAAGGAGGAAATGGTTTGTTTCCCCTTTGTTCCCATTTTATTAATAAAAACTCACTACTGCCCTGTGGGTCTATCAGAGACCTAAAGTATAATGTAAAACTCATTTCAGTATATATACAGCTACATGAAAACAAAACATATAATTTGAGTAATATAAAAAGTTTTCAACACAGTGACATGCTAGGTAAACAATATGTATTTTCTAATGTAATCACCCATAGAAAATTAAAAAAAAATCATCTACTAGCACAACCTAAATTTTTACAGGATTGTTAACTCTAAAGGGGGCTTTACACGTTAGCGATATCGCTAGCAATTCCTAGCGATAGCGAGCATGTAAGTACCCGCCCCCGTCGCGCATGCGATTGTTTGTGATCGCTGCCGTAACGAACATTATCGCTACGCAGTGTCACACATACTTACCTGGTTGGCGGCGTCGCTGTGACTGCTGAACAATCCCTCCTTCAAGGGGGAGGGACGTTCGGCATCACAGCGACGTCACCGCAACGTCACTAAGCGGCCAGCCAATGAAAGCGGATGGGCGGAGCTGAGCGTGATGTAAACATCCCGCCCACCTCTTCCTTCTGCATTGCGGCCGGCGGCAGGTAAGGAGACGTTCCTCGCTCATGCGGTGTCACACATAGCGATGTGTGCTGCCGCATGAGCGATGAACCACAACGCTAAACAACCCTTACCGATTTATGAGTTTGGGACGACCTCTCCATGGTGAACGATTTTCACCATTTTTGAGGTCGCCTAAGGTCGCTGGTAAGTATTACACGCTGCGATATCGTTAATGACGCCGGATGTGCGTCACTAACAACTTGACCCCGACGACAAAACATTAACGATATCGTAGCGTGAAAAGCCCCCTTTACTTTCTCTTCAAAGAGTAATTGTTCTTTTCATTTTTATCTCGTTAAATGGAAGTAAACTCGGGAGTACAGAACAAGGGATACAAGTAAAGGGGGCTTTACACGCTGCGACATCGCTAATGCGGAGTCGTTGGGGTCACGGAATTAGTGACGCACATCCGACCGCATTAGCGATGTTGCTGCATGGGACACCGATGAGCGATTTTGCATCTTTGCAAAAACGTGCAAAATCGCTCATCGGTGACATGGGGGTCCATTCTCGACTATCGTTACTGCAGCAGTAACGATGTAGTTCGTCGCTCCTGCGGCAGCACACATCGCTATGTGTGACGCCGCAGGAACGAGGAACCTCTCTTTACCTGCCTCCCGGCCGCTATGAGGAAGGAAGGAGGTGGGCAGGATGTTCCGGCCACTCATCTCCGCCCCTCCGCTTCTATTGGGCGGCCGCTCAGTGATGTCGCTGTGACGCCGCATGGACCGCCCCCTTAGAAAGGAGGCGGTTCGCCGGTTACAGCGACATCGCCAGGCAGGTAAGTATGTGTGACGGGTCTGCGTGATGTTGTGCGGCACGGGCAGCGATTTGCCCGTGTCGCACAACAGATGGTACCCACACTAGCGATATCGGGACCGATATTGCAGCGTGTAAAGTAGCCTTAAGCTGAGCGGCAGCATTCAATGTCAAGCAGCAGCTGCAAAAGCAAACAAGATTTTAGGGTGTATAAAAAGAGAGATTAGATCCCGTGATCACAACATATTGTTACTCCTCTATAAATCACTTGTAAGGCCAAATCTGGAATATGGAATCCAGTTTTGGGCTCCATATTTTAAAAAGGACATTGAGAAGTTAGAGTCAGTTCAAAGGCGGTAACTAGACTACTACAAGGAATGGAAGGCCTCCCATATGATGAAAGGGTAGAAAAGTTGGATTTATTTAAAAAAGACGTCTCAGAGGAGATCTCATTTATACGTACGTATAAATACATGTGTGGTCAATATAAAGGACTGGCACATGACTTATTTCTTCCAAAGACAATACTGAGAACCAAGGGGCACTCACTGCGAGTGGAAGAAAAGCGACTCCGACAGCTAAATAGGAAAGGGTTCTTTACAGTTAGACAGTCAGACTGTGGAATGCCCTACCACAAGAGGTAGTAATGGCTGATACTATAACAGCTTTTAAAAAATGGCTGGATGATTTCCTCAGTACACACAACATTGTTGGTTAAAAAACGATTTAGGGACAAAATGTAGAATTAGTGGAAGAAGGTTGAACTAGATGGACCTAGGGCTTTTTTCAACCTATATAACTATGTTACTATGTTATTTCAGTAATTAACCCCTTTATGACCAATCATGTACATGTTAACTAACTAAATGCCGTTGTTAATCTCTAACTGCGGAATTTAAAGCATGCAGACAGTAAGCGTGTCACTAATCCTGCCCATCGGCGCACCCATGAAATGATTGTAGGGCAACAACAGGTTGTCATGACAGCCATGGGTCAGTTGATGACCTCTGTCTTGGCCATCACAAACCTCCTGTGAATGCTGGCTGCGAGCTGGCATTCATTGGAGATTGTGGTTTTTGCTATACACAGCAGTGCTAATGCACTGCTGTGTATAGCACAAGTAATCAGATGATTGCAGCTTCAAGTCCTCTAAGAGAACTATTAAATACTGTAGAAAGTAAAAAAAGTTTAAAAAGACAAACATTCAAATCACCTCCATTTGCCCCATTAAAGATAAAACAATTAAAAAGAAAAAATAAACATATTTGGAATCACCAAGATCAGAAATGTCCGATATAGCAACATATAAAATAAATGCATCTGATCAGTAAACAGTGTAGCGAGAAAAAAAATCTAAACAGCAGAATTCCATTTTTTGGTTGCCGCAACATTTCAGTAAAATGCAATATCTACCCAAAAATGATATCGGTAAAAACGTAAAAAATAAGCCTTCACACAGCCCCAGATACTGAAAATTGAAAATATTATGTTTTGGAAAATGGCAACAAAAGCGAAATTCTATTATTTCACAAATTTCTGAGGGAGGAGCTAGAGGCAGAGGGAGGAGCTAAAGGGAGGAACTAGATTCAGAGCTCCACCCCTCATATATATATATATATATATATATGTATATATGTATATATATATATATACATACAGTTCAGACCAAAAGTTTGGAAACACCTTCTCATTCAAAGAGTTTTCTTTCTTTTCATGACTCTGAAAATTGTAGCTTCACATTGAAGGCATCATGATTTAACACATGTGAATAGAAATACTGAACAAAAAAGTGTGAGATAACTGAAAATATGTCTTATATTCTAGGTTCTTCAAAGTAGCCACCTTTTGCTTTGATTACTGCTTTGTACACTCTTGGCATTCTCTTGATGAGCTTCAAGAGGTAGACACCAGAAATGGTTTTCACTTCACAGTTGTACCCTGTCAGGTTTAATAAGTGGGATTTCTTGCCTTAGATATGGAGTTGGGACCATCAGTTGTGTTGTGCAGAAGTCTGGTGGATACACAGCTGATAGTCCTACTAAATAGGCTGTTAGAATTTGTATTATGGCAAGCAGCTAATTAAAGAAAAATGAGTGGCCATCATTACTTTAAAGAAATAAAGGTCAGTCAGTCGGAAAAATTGGGAAAACTTTGAAAGTGTCCCTAAGTGCAGTGGCAAAAAACATCATACGCTACAAAGAAACTGGCTCACATGAGGACCGCCCCAGGAAAGGAAGACCATGAGTCACCTCTGCTGCGGAGAATAAGTTTATCCGAGGCACCAGCCTCACAAATCGCAGGTTAACAGCAGCTCAGATTAGAGACCAGGTCAATGCTACACAGAGTTCTAGCAGCAGACACATCTCTAGAACAACTGTTAAGAGGAGACTTTGTGCAGCAGGCCTTCATGGTAAAATAGCTGCTAGGAAACCACTGCTAAGGACAGGCAACAAGCAGAAGAGACTTGTTTGGGCTAAAGAACACAAGTAATTTACATTAGAGCAGTGGAAACCTGTGCTTTGGTCTGATGAGTCAAAATTTGAGATCTTTAGACCCAACCACTGTGTCTTTGTGCAACGCCGAAAAGGTGAACGGATGGACTCTACATGCCTGGTTCCCACTGTGTAGCATGGAAGAGGAGGTGTGATGGTGTGGGGGTGCTTTGCTGGTTACACTGTTGGGGATTTATTCAAAATTGAAGGCATACTGAACCAACATGGCTACCACAGCATCTTGCAGTGGCATGCTATTCCATCCAGTTTGCGTTTAGTTGGACCATCAGTTATTTTTCAACAGGAAAATGACCCCAAACACACCTCCAGGCTGTGTAAGGGCTATTTGACTAAGAAATAGAGTGACCGGGTGCTACGCCAGATGACCTGGCCTCCACAGTCACCAGACCTGAACCCAATCGATATGGTGTGTGGTGAGCTGGACCATAGAGTGAAGGCAAAAGGGCCAACAAGTGCTAAGCATCTCTGGGAACTCCTTCAAGACTGTTGGAAGACCATTTCCGGTGACTACCTCTTGAAGCTCATCAAGAGAATGCCAAGAGTGTGCAAAGCAGTAATCAAAGCAAAAGGTGGCTACTTTGAAGAACCTAGAATATAAGACATATTTTCAGTTGTTTCACACTTTTTTGTTAAGTATTTCATTCTACATGTGTTAATTCATAGTTTTGATGCCTTCAATGTGAATCTACAATTTTCAGAGTCATGAAAATAAAGAAAACTCTTTGAATGAGAAGGTGTGTCCAAACTTTTGGTCTGTATTGTATATATAATCTCATCAGTAATAAGCAGCATCTCCTAACTCAGTGATGGGAAAGTCTTCACTGAATACAGATTTTACCTCAGAATTGAGAATTATCATACTGACTGATCAATTCTGGCAGTGAAAGAAGCAAATTTGTCTGATAATATATATTACAAAGCTGCTCATTGTCATGTGTACTATCGATTAATGAAACAAAACTTAAAATGACCCTTATGCATTAAACGTTGGTATGTTCCAGACCAATATGATATACAAATTACATTATGCAATTAGAAATTAAAAACGTTTGAACGGCATACAGTTTTTTTTAACTACATTTTCTTTATATCAATTGTTTTCAATCCAAAATTAGTCAAAGTATAAGATAATTGTGCTTGAGAGGAAAAAAATTAAAAGCTTTATTTCTTTATTAAAACTCCACAAAGTACACTCTAATCTGACACATTTTAGGCATTGTGGCCCTGATTCATCAAAGTGTTTGTCAGGAAACTGGTGTAAAACACTTTGAAAAGTTTGCAACTTATGGCAATTTAATAGTCTTTGAGGGAGCTAAAGGCCGTTTTACACGCTACGACATCGCTGCAGCGAACTCGTTGGGGTCACGGAATTTGTGACGCTTATCCGGCCGCTGTAGCGATGTCATTATGTGTGACACCTATGAGCGATTTTGAATCGTTGCAAAAATGTTCAAAATCGCTCATCGGTGACATTGGGGTCCATTCCCAATTATCGTTGCAGCTGCAGGTACGATGTTGCTTGTCGTTCCTGCGGCAGCACACATCGCTATGTGTGCCACCGTAGGAACGTGGAACATCACCTTACCTGCGTCCACCGGCATTTCGGAAGGAAGGAGGTGGGTGGGATGTTACGTCCCGCTCATCTCCGCCCCTCCGCTTCTATTGGCCGGCCGCTTAGTGACGTCGCAGTGACGTCGCGGTGACGCCGAACGAACCGCCCCCTTAGAAAGGAGGCGGATCGCCGGCCAGAGCAACATCGCTAGGCAGATAAGTATGTGTGACGTGTCCATGCGATGTTGTGTGCCACGGGCAGCGATTTGCCCGTGTCGCACAAACGATGGGGGCGGGTGCACACGCTAGCAATATCGGTCACGATATCGCAGCGTGTAAAGCGGCCTTTAGCCAAAATGGGGAAGCAGATGAATAGCCGGGGTGGGAAGAGGTTTGTCAATTTTATCAAAATTAGTGGGTTTGTTATTCCAATAATAATGCTTCCCTTATTGACTGGAGTAACATTTTAGGTGAGGCACACAGAGGCATGAGTAACTGATAAGTTGCACCAAATTCATTAAGTGGCATGCAACTCTTAGTGAATTTTGTGAATCATTTTCCTGCATACTTCTCATTAAGGCTGGTGTACTAAACACCCGTTTTATTGAGTTGGGGCCTGTGTCTTTAATTATAGTAATTAAAGGCATGCTCGGTATCTGAAACTAATGAGTTGGAGTATACTGTTTTTTGCACAATGTTCTCTATGGGGTTTATAATGACGTTCAGCAATAAAGCTTTGAAAATATTACCCCTAGCTGTATTATCTTTTGCTTTGCCTATGATGTCTTGATTAGAGATGAGCGAACCGGTCCCGGTTCGGCTCGAGTTCGGTTCGCCGAACGGAGGTCTCGTTCGAGTTCGGTTCGTCGAACGTTCGACGAACCGAACTCGAACTGCATAGGAAACAATGGCAGGCAATCACAAACACATAAAAACACCTAGAAAACACCCTCAAAGGTGTCCAAAAGGTGACAAACAACTCACAACACAACACAAACACATGGGAAAATGACAAGGACATATACTCATGCAAAAACAAAAGAGCTGGACAAGGAAAATGAGGAGGACACACAGATATATGAGTATATGAAAGGAAACGTCGATGCCATTACTGTGCAACTTGAGCCCTGCTCATTTTAGGCTTCCAATCTGGATAAATTGCCTGAGCTTGCCACGTACGCCTTGGGGATCTTGTCGTGTCCTGCAACCAGCGTTCTCTCGGAACCTGTCTTCAGTGCTGCTGGGGGTCTTCTGGCAGATAAGCACACGTGTCTGTCCACTGACAATGTGGACATGGCTCTCAGAGGACTTTTCTTCCCCTGGGTCAGCCAGGGGAGGCGAAAGGCACGCGTATTTTTGAGAGTGCTTCATGCAAAGCATCTTTTTCATTTTGAAAAGGGGGGTTAACTGATACCAGTCAAGTGGGGTGTGTGTGGCCCAATTAGTGGAAACGAGGGAGACTGTGGTTGGAGTCCCCTCGCTGTGTTTGTAAAAGAACCAAGATGAACAAGTCATGGCTCTCAGAGGACTTTTCTTCCCCTGCGTCATCCAGGGGAGGTGAAAGGCACGCATATTTTTGAGAGTGCTTCATGCAAAGCATCTTTTTCTTTTTCAAAAGGGGGGTCAACTGATGCCAGTCAAGTGGGGTGTGTGTGGCCCAATTAGTGGAAACGAGGGAGACTATGGTTGGAGTTCCCTCGCTGTGTTTTACATGATTTTCGAAGGGCATGACATGCCTAAGAGGTTGAGTTTCATCATCTGCAACTTGTTGGCAACAGAAAGGCTGCCTTTACACCCTTTTGAGACCGAGGATATTCGAGACCTTATGCCCATTGCAGTGCCCCAAGAGCCAATGGCCAGTCGTCACTCCTTCTCCAAGAAAGGCGCGCCCGCGCTACCACAGCAGGTCGCACACAACCTCACCGATTCCTTGAGAAACTCTGTGTGTGACAGGGTGCATTTCACCACAGATATTTGGACCAGTAAGCATGGACAGGGGAGTTACATGTTGCTGACTGGGCACTGGGTAACTATGGTAAGAGATGGAGAAGGGTTTGCTGTACAAGTCTTGCCGTCCCCACGACTTGTGTGTCAATCCTTCCTCTGTATGTACAAGTTCCTCCACTGCTTCTGCCTCCTCAACCTCGTGTGGGTCCTCCACCTCGGCCCAAACCCTGTGTGGTCAGGCCACCCTTCCTTGTAACTGCGCCCAAGGAATCCCACGCACCTCCTTACTATGCTGGCAGCACAGCTCAACAGCATGATGCGGTCGACTCTTTACTTAGAAATGTCTGGGAAATGTGAGTCACACCGCTGAGGAGTTGTGGACGGTAAGCTCTGGAGAGTGAGACCGAGTTTCATCAATGGTTGTCTCCACTCAACCAGCAGCCAGGGAAGGTCGGGTGCGACAATGATGCAAACCAGTCTGCGACCCTTCTTCAGGGCAATGTGACACACGTGCCTTGTATGGCTCACGTGTTGAACCTGGTTGTCCAGCAATTTTTAAAACACTATCCCGGCCTACATGGCCTTCTGCAGAGGGCACGGTGTAACGCCTGCCTGGATCGACACACTCAGATGGGCTGTAAAGGATAGGCTAGAGGCAAGCCACTCACCAAGCTGGACACCCAGAACCCTGAAACCCTTTAACCCCTATACAGTGATTTGGAATTACACAGGGCCCAAGTTGATCAATACCTGTGGAAGGCTGCAGTTCCAGAGAATAGTAGTCATGCAGGGTCAAAAACATTAATTGAGGAAGAGGAACAGAATGGGATGGCCAGGACTTAATCAGAAAACAAGCAGAGGTGAAATGCGGATCGGCCAACGAGGTACTTAAACAGCAAGCAGGAAAAGTAGTCAGGTAACAAGCACACAAACTCATAAAACTGAACTGGGGGTAACAGTAACAAGAGTTTCATAGCTTTGTCTGGCAGTGGTCTGCAGACAGGAGGGGCCTAAAAAAGGGTGTGGTGTCTTCCCATTGGTTGTAGCTGAATGATGGTACTTCATCTGTGAGATACCCACCACCTACATTCAGCCTGTGGTTCTGTATCTGTCAAGGTAACGCAACCCAGTGGGTGACCATAACCTGCGTCCACCTGCGCCGCTGGCATCGACTCCTTTCCCATCATCAACACTATGCACGAAAGGAACACGTTGTCACCTGGCGACCGGAGTACAAATTGATTGAGTGGACTACGTTGGTGACTTAACAGCCGTGTGCAGCAATGATGCAAACCTGTCTGCGGCCCTTCGGCAGGGCAAAATGACACACGTGCCTTGTATGGCTCATGTGTTGAATCTGATTCTCCAGCACTTTTAAAATACCATCCCGGCCTACATGGCCTTGTGCAGCAGGCACGCTGCTATGTGCTCACTTTCATCATTCGCACCCAGCAGCTCAACAACTTTCATCGCTCCTGAAGTCTTAGGGTCTGGCGGTTAAACGCCGGAAATGCGATGTTCCGACACACAGGAATTGGAATCTGCACATGTTGCAGTGTCTGTGGCAGCACCGCAGAGCTCTGCTGAATTACGGTCTGACGTATACCCTGGGCTAACTTGATCCAGAGGTGGTGCAGATCACGCTGCTGGAGTGGTGTCAGATCAAGGACCTATGCACCCTTCTACACAGTTTACAAATATCGACGAAGATGTTTAGCACTGGCGATGCCATTCTCAGCGTGACAATTCTGGTCATCTACAAGATGGAGCACACTGTAAGCATTATTCGGAGTCAGGTGTTGGTCCAAGAGGAAGGGGAGGAAGTACAGGAGGAGTCATATGCAGAAGGGATAATAAGATCTACAAGGTCCAGACGGTGAGCGGCACCTAGGCGGCAGTCATGGTGGGGGAGAGGGATTAACAAGGGCGCATAGTATCAGCAAAAATTGTTGAGGAAGGTGCAGGAGCCCATGAAGAAATGGAGGACGAACTGGCGATGGGCATGGAAGACTCAGCAGATGAGTGAGAGCTTGCTCACATTTCGGTTGTGCGAGGTTGGGGGGAGAGGGCAGAGGAAGGAGGCACGAATCTCACCTCTCTGCCACCAACACACCAAGGACTTGGTCCTCCTGGATGCACGAGACACATGAGCGCCTTCTTGCTGCACTACCTACAACATGACCCTCGGATTGTACGAATTTGAAGTAATGCTAACTACTGGGTGGCCACACTGTTAGATCCCTGGTACAAGACAAAATTTGGCGAAATAATTCCTGCCATAGAAAGGGACGCACATATACAGGAGTATCTGCAGAAGGTGGTACGCAATCTTAGATCTGCTTTTCCAGTAAACACCAGTGCTGCACAGAGTGAATCTCAACGCTGTCATGGATAGGAGGAAATGGTCTTTTACATGTCCACATCTGAGGGACTGAGGGCTGGCTGCTGTGCTGAGATGGCATTGAGTACGGTGTCCCTGCAGAGTTGCACTTTTGGTCATATACCAAATGAGTTGAAAAAGGACAGATGCTGGTGGAAAGGGGAACAGTTGTGTTGGAAAGGGGAAAAACGTTTTTGTCCGTGGGTTTGGTGGTTAAGCAAAAGTAACATTTGATGATGAAACATCATCTGTTACGGTGGGACTGGCAGATTTGGATAAGGTGGTATATACTATGTTACCGCTATATAACGAAAATTAATAAGAAAAGAAAGAGAAAGGTATATATCCTCATCAGCAGTCAATGTCCACCGTGCTCCCAGATGGAAAAGGAGAGGTTGGCAACTGGAAGGTTATGTGGAGGATACAGATCTGTGTGGCTATGAAACTAATAGTTGCCTGAACCGAGTTAGACGCCACTCGGATCTGGAGACTGGGAGCCCTGTTAGCGTCACATGGTCCACACGCCCACCCAGCCCAGGAACTCCCTGTTAACATCACAGGGGCCATTCAGTATGCTGACCGTGTGCATTGGGGCCACACCTGTGGACAGCAGGCGCATCAGCAGCAGCAGGCCTGTTAATGCCACTGGGCTGCACAAGCAGGACTTGTAGTACAGGAGCTGGTCTTAACCGTTCTGCGTTACCAACTGTGGTGGCGGACTGCATCGACGCCCTATCCCTGCCTACCTCTGGCCTAAAGCCGCAATGGGTTCAACACATGGAGGTGTGCTCTTTCGGAGCATAATAGAAGACTGCGCACCTCCTTGTTGGCTCCAGCCTGTTTTATAACCTGGGTCCGCCCCAAACCAGGGTGGACCACAATGCACCTCATGGAGACAAAAGCAGAGTGACACATCATGAGTGGCATAACTAGCGTCCTATTTGGAACCGCAACTTCAATAATGACCTCATGGCTGCCACGACACAAACACCTCACCAGTCATCGTCTGACCATCAATAATGAGGTGACAAGTCATAGGCCTGCATCGACGCCCTATCCCTGCCTACCTCTGGCCTAAAGCCGCAATGGGTTCAACACATGGAGGTGTGCTCTTTCGGAGCATAATAGAAGACTGCGCACCTCCTTGTTGGCTCCAGCCCGTTTTATAACCAGGGTCCGCCCCAAACCAGGGTGGACCACAATGCACCTCCTGGAGACAAAAGCAGAGTGACACATCATGAGTGGCATAACTAGCGTCCTATTTGGAACCGCAACTTCAATAATGACCTCATGGCTGCCACGACACAAACACCTCACCAGTCATCGTCTGACCATCAATAATGAGGTGACAAGTCATAGGGGCGGGCCTCTGCAAGCCATTTGGGAGTGGCCTGGCCACATCGTCAGGACACCTGATGCCCTGTGGTCTATATGGGCCCCCCACACCAGGGGCAGGGCCAAAGAGTTCATTACCGGACCTAGTCTCTGATGCAGTAAGTGCCTGAGCATGCTCAGTAGCATGAAATACAGTCTCTGAAAAAAGACTATCAGCTTTAGCATGGTGTCTAGGCACAACACAGGACTTAGACCCGGCACGGAGTGCAAGTATCTGTGCAAAGAGGCTTTTCGCACTAAGTGTGGGAGCATGCGCTGTATCCCGAAATGAAGACAGCCTTAGGAATGGCACAGTCAGGCTGAGCATACTCACTAGGCGAAACACTGTAGTTAGGCTGCGGCTGGGGTAAATCGGCACACGCATGCGCTCTAGCTGCCTCTCCACACTTAGACGTGGAGGAGAAATTGCTCTTCGGGTGTGGACTTGGAGATGCTGTCTTTGAACAGAAGGAAAAGCTAAAGGAAGCCTCACTTTCTATTCCTCCGAATGATCAAATGCAGCAAGGAATTCCCTGAGTTTGCTATAAAATTAGCGTAGCAAAATGTGCATGAGGGTGTCATGCAGAGGTGCTGCAAATAGATTTGCACCAGTGGGACACTAATGGAAGTCCAACAGCCAGTTCTTGTATGCCACTGAATGGCAGCATTTTTTGCTATCATTATAGCTTATTAAAAACAGAGCAGGAGGGTGTCCTGCACAGGTGCTAGAAGTAGCTTGGCACCAGTGGGACAATAATGAAATACAACAGCCAGTTCTTGTATGCCACTAAATGGCAGCATTTTTTGCTATCGTTATAGCTTATTAAAAACAGAGCAGGAGGGTGTCATGCACAGGTGCTAGAAGTAGCTTGGCACCAGTGGAACAATAATGAAATACAACAGCCAGTTCTTGTATGCCACTAAATGGCAGCATTTTTTGCTATCATTATAGCTTATTAAAAACAGAGCAGGAGGGTGTCATGCACAGGTGCTAGAAATAGCTTGGCACCAGTGGGACAATAATGAAATACAACAGCCAGTTCTTGTATGCCACTAAATGGCAGCATTTTTTGCTATCGTTATAGCTTATTAAAAACAGAGCAGGAGGGTGTCCTGCACATGTGCTAGAAATAGCTTTGCACCAGTGGGACACTAATGGAAGTCCAACAGCCACGTTTAGGATGCCACTAAGTTCACTCAGTGTTTGCTAGTATAATGGCTTAGTAACAATGAGTTTGAGTGTGCAATGCAGGCAGACGTGCTGCAAATATCTTTGCACTAGTGGGACAATACAGAAGTCCAACAGCCACGTTTAGGATGCCACTAAGTTCACTCAGTGTTTGCTAGTATAATGGCTTAGTAACAATGAGTTTGAGTGTGCAATGCAGGCAGACGTGCTGCAAATATCTTTGCACTAGTGGGACAATACAGAAGTCCAACAGCCACTTTTATGATGCCACTAATTTCACTCAGTGTTTGCTAGTATAATGGCTTAGTAACAATGCGTTTGAGTGTGCAATGCAGGTAGACGTGCTGCAAATATCTTTGCACTAGTGGGACAATACAGAAGTCCAACAGCCACGTTTAGGATGCCACTAAGTTCACTCAGTGTTTGCTAGTATAATGGCTTAGTAACAATGAGTTTGAGTGTGCAATGCAGGCAGACGTGCTGCAAATATCTTTGCACTAGTGGGACAATACAGAAGTCCAACAGCCACGTTTAGGATGCCACTAAGTTAACTCAGTGTTTGCTAGTATAATGGCTTAGTAACAATGAGTTTGAGTGTGCAATGCAGGCAGACGTGCTGCAAATATCTTTGCACTAGTGGGACAATACAGAAGTCCAACAGCCACTTTTATGATGCCACTAATTTCACTCAGTGTTTGCTAGTATAATGGCTTAGTAACAATGAGTTTGAGTGTGCAATGCAGGTAGACGTGCTGCAAATATCTGTGCACTAGTGGGACAATACAGAAGTCCAACAGCCACTTTTAGGATGCCACTAAGTTCACTCAGTGTTTGCTAGTATAATGGCTTAGTAACAATGAGTTTGAGTGTTCAAAGGTCAGGAGTAGTGATGAGCGAGCATGCTTGTAACTACTCGGTACTCGCACGAGTATCACTGTACTCGGGCTGCTCGGCGGGGACCGAGTAATCTCGCGATACTCGTGCTGTACTCGTGGTCTTCATTTCTGCATGTTGGCGCTCTTTTGAGAGCCAGCCCTCATGCAGGGATTGGCTGGCAGACCACTGCAATGCCACAGCCCTGTTAGTTGTGGAATTGCAGTGATTGGCCGGCCTGCACAGCGTGACCGAGCCTTTATACCGGCCGGCGCACTGTGCTCTGCTCACAACTATCCAGACAGTCAGTGCAGGGAGAGTGTCGCTGATTCAGGGAAAGCTTTGCGGCCCTTTATAGTTAGTTCCGGAGCAGGGCTGCAAACAGTGTGACCAGAAGTCCTTCTCAGGACTATTCTAGTTGTATACAGGCAGGCAGGGTATAGCCAGGTCGGAGTACAGTAGCAGAGTCCTTCTCAGGACTATTGTTGCTATATACAGGCAGGGTATAGCCAGGTCGGAATACAGGCTAGTGACCAGAAGAGTCCTTGTCAGGACTATTGTAGCAGTATACAGGCAGGCAGGCAGGCAGGCAGGGTATATAGCCATTCCTAGTGGTGACCGTATACCAGCCTTCATCATATCTGGGGCTGGTGTACACAGTCTAAAACAGTCCAGATAGTGTCAGACTTCTCAGTAATTGTCGCTCCTAAAAACCTGTTAGGTTCTTATTGCGTCCGTGCTTGCATTTAAAAACAGCACGTGTGTGTCTGTCGGTGGCAGCGTACAGGTGCGCGTTTTGCACAAACTATTATATAACGCACAAGTCTAGTGTATAATACACGTCAGTCAGCAGTGTCTGATAGTGTCAGACTTCTCAGTAATTGTCGCTCCTAAAAACCAGTTAGGTTCTTATTGCGTCCGTGCTTGCATTTAAAAACAGCACGTGTGTGTCTGTCGGTGGCAGCGTACAGGTGCGCGTTTTGCACAAACTATTATATAACGCACAAGTCTAGTGTATAATACACGTCAGTCAGCAGTGTCTGATAGTGTCAGACTTCTCAGTAATTGTCGCTCCTAAAAACCAGTTAGGTTCTTATTGCGTCCGTGCTTGCATTTAAAAACAGCACGTGTGTGTCTGTCGGTGGCAGCGTACAGGTGCGCGTTTTGCACAAACTATTATATAACGCACAAGTCTAGTGTATAATACACGTCAGTCAGCAGTGTCTGATAGTGTCAGACTTCTCAGTAATTGTCGCTCCTAAAAACCAGTTAGGTTCTTATTGCGTCCGTGCTTGCATTTAAAAACAGCACGTGTGTGTCTGTCGGTGGCAGCGTACAGGTGCGCGTTTTGCACAAACTATTATATAACGCACAAGTCTAGTGTATAATACACGTCAGTCAGCAGTGTCTGATAGTGTCAGACTTCTCAGTAATTGTCGCTCCTAAAAACCAGTTAGGTTCTTATTGCGTCCGTGCTTGCATTTAAAAACAGCACGTGTGTGTCTGTCGGTGGCAGCGTACAGGTGCGCGTTTTGCACAAACTATTATATAACGCACAAGTCTAGTGTATAATACACGTCAGTCAGCAGTGTCTGATAGTGTCAGACTTCTCAGTAATTGTCGCTCCTAAAAACCAGTTAGGTTCTTATTGCGTCCGTGCTTGCATTTAAAAACAGCACGTGTGTGTCTGTCGGTGGCAGCGTACAGGTGCGTGTTTTGCACAAACTATTATATAACGCACAAGTCTAGTGTATAATACACGTCAGTCAGCAGTGTCTGATAGTGTCAGACTTCTCAGTAATTGTCGCTCCTAAAAACCAGTTAGGTTCTTATTGCGTCCGTGCTTGCATTTAAAAACAGCACGTGTGTGTCTGTCGGTGGCAGCGTACAGGTGCGCGTTTTGCACAAACTATTATATAACGCACAAGTCTAGTGTATAATACACGTCAGTCAGCAGTGTCTGATAGTGTCAGACTTCTCAGTAATTGTCGCTCCTAAAAACCAGTTAGGTTCTTATTGCGTCCGTGCTTGCATTTAAAAACAGCACGTGTGTGTCTGTCGGTGGCAGCGTACAGGTGCGCGTTTTGCACAAACTATTATATAACGCACAAGTCTAGTGTATAATACACGTCAGTCAGCAGTGTCTGATAGTGTCAGACTTCTCAGTAATTGTCGCTCCTAAAAACCAGTTAGGTTCTTATTGCGCCCGTGCTTGCATTTAAAAACAGCACGTGTGTGTCTGTCGGTGGCAGCGTCAGGCTCCATATTGTCCCTGGATAGAGACGTGCATGATGGCCTGTAAACATGAAGTGCCCATTGTAAGGAAGTGGGTCTATTGTAGTATAGCCCTTAGGCAGGGCAGCCAAAAATTTGGAGGCTCCACATTGTCCCTGGATAGAGATGTGCATGAGGGCCTCAAAACATTGTTCCCATTGCAAAGGAGCGGGTCTCCTGTCGTTGTAATGCCCATTCTGAAAGAATGGGCGAAAAAATTTACCACTGGGGGTATACCTGAAACAACGGCTTAACTATTGTAACGGTCACCATGATGGCGCATGAGGAGAAGGAGGAGCAGTCCAGCGATTAGCCAAAGTCCAGAAGTGTGTTAACATGGGTGAGTGGAGGTACATGGCAAATTCCCGTTACAAACTTTAAATTCCGCTGTCATTTGCTGTTGGTGTGTGGTGAAGTCTGGCCAAATCCAACCCTTGTTCATCTTGATCAGAGTCAGCCTGTCAGCATTTACAGTTGACAGGCGGGTGCGTTTATCTGTAATGATTCCACCTGCGGCACTAAAAACACGCTCTGACAAAACGCTAGCGGCAGGGCAGGCCAGGACTTCCAAGGCGTAGAGAGCCAATTCATGCCACGTGTCCAGCTTGGATACACATTAATTGTAAGGCACAGAGGAATGTCGGAGTACAGTTGTTTGATCTGCAAGGTACTCCTTGAGCATCTGGCCAAACTTAGGATTTCTTGTGGCACTACCCCTCACCTCAGGGGCTGTGGTATGTGAGGGTCTGAGAAAACTGTCCCACATCTTAAAGACTGTTCCCCTACCTCTGGCGGATTGGACTTGTGCCCCTCTCGGCTGTACGCCTTGGTTGTCCACTGATTCCTGACCTATGCCGCTAGCGTTTTGTGAGGGGAATGCTTTGCCTACTTCCGTGACTATGGCCTTCTGGAACTGCTGCATTTTGCCTGACCTCTCCGCCTCGGGAATAAGAGACATAAAGTTCTCCTTTTAGCGTGGGTCTAACAGTGTTACCAACCAGTAATGATTGTTGGCCAAGATGTTCTTAACGCGAGGGTCACGAGACAGGCAGCTTACCATAAAGTCAGCCATGTGTGCCAGACTCTTAACAGCCATCACTTCAGTATCCTGACCAACACGATGACTGAACATGCTGTCCTCCTCCTCCTCCTCCTCATCATCTACCCTGTCCTCTGGCCAGCCACGCTGAACCGAGGATATGACTGCATGTCATATCCTCAATTTGGCCATAGAGTTGCTCCATGTCTTCATCCTCCTCCTCATCATAGTCCTCCACTGCACGTTGTGATGAGACGAGGCTGGGCTGTGTGTTATCACCCACACCCACTACTGTTTCTTGCTCAAACTCATCGCGCTCCGCCTGCAATGCATCATGGTTGTTTTTTGAGCAGAGACCATTTTAGAAGGCAGAGAAGCGGTATGGTGACGCTAATAATGTCGTCATCGCCGCTCACCATCTTGGTGGAGTCCTCAAAGTTTTGGCGGATGGTGCATAGGTCGGACATCCATCTCCACTCCTCAGGTGTTATGTGTGGAGTTTGACCCATTTCCCGACGGCTTAGGTGATGCAGGTACTCAACAACTGCCCTCTTCTGCTCACATATCCTGACCAACTTGTGCAGAGTTGAATTCCAACGCGTGGGGACATCACACACCAGTCTGTGTGCCGGAAGATGCAAACGGCGTCTTAAGCCGGCAAGGCCGGCTGAAGCAGTAGGTGACTTTCGAAAATGTGCAGACAGGCGGCGAACTTTTACCAGCAGATCAGACAGCTCTGAGTATGACTTTAGAAACCGCTGAACCACGAGGTTGAGCACATGGGCCACGCATGGAACATGTGTCAGCTGGCCTCGCCTCAAAGCCGCCACCAGGTTCCGGCCATTGTCACACACGACCTTTCCTGGCTTTAGGTTCAGAGTTGTGAGCCAGTGATCTGCCTTCTGTTTCAGAGCTGTCCACACCTCTTCTGCATTGTGGGGTTTGTTGTCACCTATGCAGATTAGCTTCAGCACTGCCTGTTGCCGCTTCGCCGAGGCAGTGCTGCAGTGCTTCTGTGTCGCCCTGGACAAGCCAGGGGCCACAGAGCACAACACTTAAACACCCCACACTCCCTGCAGGCATATCATAGTCAAAACACAAAATCCTTGTTGCCTTCCCCAGGGGCTGTTGTCCACACCAGGGTGTGGAGCCAGGCGGTTGGTCTCCACCCACCGAGGAGGAGGGAAAACACAGGCAGTGAGAGTTAAGCTAAGGAAGTGGAAGGAGGAAAGTAGTAGAGAGGAGAAAAGTGACAGCAAAGAGCCTGAAGTTGGTCCGGGTGTGTGGCCCGGACAGGACAGCAAGGTTGGCAGGATGTGGTGACCGTCTGCAGTGGAGGCCGATTGGAGTCTGCCGTAAGGACCGTGGACGGGTGGTGACCCGGCCGTACCGGACCGGTATACAAAGAGAAGCCAGCACCATTGGCAGAGGACTTTCGGATCCCGGCAAGGCTTGGTGTCGCCGTGAATTTGCCAAATCCGTTAGTGAAGGGGACCTCAGGGTTTCCAAACAGCCAAGTCCAGATAGAAGGCAACCGTCCAACCGTGAAGGGGAGACACCGCCACCGCCAAGGGCAACCGTCTCCCAGGGCCAGCGCCTGTGGGCAAAAGGGGCTCCTCCGGCCCATATCCAGGTCGGGGAGCGGGTTACCGTTGGGAAACCATCACTACCAACACTTAACTTAGGTGCAGGGAGAGACAGTCATCACTAACCTGCAGGGAGGAACAACCGCAGCCGTCCGTGTGACCCTTCCATCCAGCCACTTGTTTTACCGTGAACTGTGTCATCATCATTGG
Organism: Anomaloglossus baeobatrachus; assembly: GCF_048569485.1. Classification (NCBI taxonomy): domain Eukaryota; kingdom Metazoa; phylum Chordata; class Amphibia; order Anura; family Aromobatidae; genus Anomaloglossus; species Anomaloglossus baeobatrachus. The sequence continues at coordinate 494,022,482 of NC_134353.1, read as the reverse complement.
GCTGAGTGAGTACCTCCGTGCCGTGCGGCACAGCGCTGCCCCTGCGACCCTGCACCTCATCAGGCCCCGCAACCCGCCTGTCATCCATCTCTACCCCATCACCAGGCCCCGGGACAACCAACCCCCCTACCCACGGAGGGGAGAAATAACAACAAAGCTGCTCCCTGTCACAGGCTCCCGGGATCCCCGTCCAGAGCAGCGGTGGTGTCCACACAATCACCACAACCGTGGGTGGCGTCACGGACAATATCCCCAAAACCCAAACCACCCCTTTTCACTCACGGGCGAGTAGCGCCGCTCGAGTCCCCGGGATCCGGCCATCGCTCGAGCCAACGAGCAGCAGCAGCCGTAGAGCAGCGTCAGCCGGACCCGAGCAGTGGGAGAGCGCACCGTCCCCTCCTCCGCCCGCGACACTTCCAGCTTGGGACTGGTGTGGAGGGTAAAGTGGATCAGGATGCGCAGGAGGAGGAGGAGGCTGAGGAGCATGACATTCCGGAACTGTAGAGTGTGTGTGAAACCCTGACTGAGGTAGGGCCTGCAAAACTTGGTGTGTGAAGGACGTGTTCCGTCCCTCGCTCAGACTGGGTCCCAGCTTGCACAATATTAACCCAGTGTGACGTCAACGAGATGTAGCGGCCTTGCCCACATGCACTTGTCCACGTGTCTGTGGTTAGGTGGACTTTGGCTGAAACAGCGTTGTTCAGGGCACGTGTGATGTTTTGTGACACGTGGTTATGCAATGCGGGGACGGCACACCGGGAGAAATAGTGGCGGCTGTGGACCGAGTAACGTGGGACAGCTGCCACCATCAGGTCGCGGAATGCTTCTGTCTCAACCAGCCTAAAAGGCAACATTTCCAGCGCAAGCAGTCGCGAAATGTTAGCATTTAGAACTGTGGCATGTGGGGTGTTGGCAGTGTATTTGCGCCTGCGTTCAAAGGTTTGCTGAATGGATAACTGAACGCTGCGCTGGGACAAGGACGTGCTTGATGATGGTGTTCTTTCTGCGTAGGCAACTGCAGGTGCAGGAGTGGAGGAGGCTTGTTCGCAGGCAGCATGGACAGGGGATTGGCTCGCATGCACAACCAGCGAAGACGTAGCAGTGACATCAGCAAGCACTGCTCCTGGACTCTGTTGTACTTCCCACAAAGTCGGGTGCTTGGCTGACATGTGCCTGATCATGCTGGTGGTGGTCAGGCTGCTAGTTTTGGTACCCCTGCTGATGCTGGCATGGCAGGTGTTGCAAATGGCCTTTTTAGAATCATCTGGAGCCAACTTAAAAAACTGCCAGTGTCAGAGTTCCGGGTTTTCCAGTTTTCTTTTGAAAGAGCTTGCCCTTTGTTAACATGGAGTTTTCTGTTCTGTTGCCCTACTTCCTGTCCATCTGTTTAAAAGCCGCCCCTAAAGCTTAGTCCAGTGCCTGAGTATACTGCTTCCTGTGTGCTCCTGCCCTGCAGCTTTTGGTTCCTGATTGTTATTCGGATCCTCTTGGAAAACAACCGACACCGACTCTGGACTTCATCTGGTATCATCTAGCTGTGCCCGGACTCCGTTTGCCGTCTTTGGTCGGCACTTCTGCCCGGTTCCTTCCGTTTAATACCACTCTGGACTCACATCACGTACATTTTTGGACTTACCTATTGCCCTTTTGTGTCCCGGCTGCTGCGCATTTAGGGCTTCTGGGGTGATTGCCAGACAGTCCCTGTATAGGGGTTCGCTCTTGGTGGTCTCCCTGGGGGAGTCCGGTGCGCGGTCCCGGGAATTCCCTTTCGCTCCGTCCCTGGAAGGTATTTCCTGTATTTATGTTCTACTGTGTTTTTGTTCCGTTTATGTACATATTTGCTGGTTGCATATTATAAATGTCTTGCACCAAGAACTCGTCTCTGGTTGTCATTGCCCTAACGCAATCGAAATCCTCAATACATACAATAGTATTACAGCCAGACTCGGGAAGACCTAACATTTGTACAGGCACCTTGTGTCGTGTTGTTCCGGGGAACAGTTGCCTGACGTCTGCCTGGGGCCACCACTCTGCTTCTTACTGCCTGTTGGGATGCTACGCCTCCCTCCCCCTGTGCACTGCTGTCCTCGCTCTGCATATCCTCCTGCCAGGTTGGGTCAGTTACTGGATCATCCACCACGTCGTCTTCCTCTTCCGCACCCTGCTTCTCCTCCTGACTTCCTGACAATTGTGTCTCATCATCGTCCACCCCTTGTTGAGACACGTTGCCAACTTCGTGAGAACGTGGCTGCTCAAATATTTGGGCATCTGTACATACAATCTCGTCATGGCCCACTTCAACAGGAGCTGGCGAGAGGCCAGAATTTGTGAATGGAAACGTGAACGAACAGCTCTTCCGAGTGTCCAAGTGTGGGATCAGTAATGTCCGTGGACGTGTACTCGGCCTGGTGGTAGGAAGGAGGATCAGGTTCTGAAATGTGCGGTGCAGTATCACGGCTACTGACACTTGACCGTGTGGAAGACAGAGTGTTTGTGGTGGTGCCAATCTGACTGGAAGCATTATCCGCTATCCAACTAACAACCTGTTGACACTGGTCTTGGTTCAAGAGCGGTGTACTGCAGCGGTCCCCAAGAATTTGGAACAGGACGTGCGAGCGACTAGATGTGGCCCTTTGTTGTGGCGAAATTAGAGCTTGCACACAACCTCGGTCTCTGCCTGCACCACCATCACGTCCACTTCCTTGTTCGTTGACAACGCCCTTGCGCATTTTGCAATGCTGTGCTGATGTGTATTCACTAGACTTGTGCGTTATATCCAAGTTTTTGCAAAACTCACACAAATGCAGCGGAAAGCTGCCACCAACAGGCACACACGTGCGGTTTTTAAATGCAAGCACGGAGGCACTAAGAACCTAACAGGTCTCTATCCAGGGACAACGTGGAGCCTCCCAATTTTTGGCTGCCCTGCCTAAGGGCTATACTACAATAAACCCACTTCCTTCCAATGGGCACTTCAGGTTTACAGGCCCTCATGCACGTCTCTATCCAGGGACAACGTTGAGCCTCCCAATTTTTGGCTGCCCTGCCTAAGGGCTATACTACAATAGACCCACTTCCTTACAATGGGCACTTCAGGTTTACAGGCCATCATGCACGTCTCTATCCAGGGACAATGTGGAGCCTCCCAATTTTTGGCTGCCCTGCCTAAGGGCTATACTACAATAGACCCACTTCCTTACAATGGGCACTTCAGGTTTACAGGCCCTCATGCACGTCTCTATCCAGGGACAACGTGGAGCCTCCCAATTTTTGGCTGCCCTGCCTAAGGGCTATACTACAATAGACCCACTTCCTTACAATGGGCACTTCAGGTTTACAGGCCATCATGCACGTCTCTATCCAGGAACAATGTGGAGCCTCCCAATTTTTGGCTGCCCTGCCTAAGGGCTATACTACAATAGACCCACTTCCTTACAATGGGCACTTCAGGTTTACAGACCATCATGCATGTCTCTATCCAGGGACAATGTGGAGCCTCCCAATTTTTGGCTGCCCTGCCTAAGGGCTATACTACAATAGACCCACTTCCTTACAATGGGCACTTCAGGTTTACAGGCCCTCATGCACGTCTGTATGCAGGGGCATTGGTGAACCTCACAATTTTGGACTGCCCTAGCAAAGGAAAATACTACAAAGACTCACTTCCTCAAAATGGGCACATTAGACTCAAGAGGCCTTCATGTACGTCTCTTCTCAGGGACATCGGAGTGCCACACAATGTTTTCACGTAAAATCTTTCATGTATTAATCTCAAAAAGTAACATACACCAGCTCTATCTCACTATTGGGTATGTGCCCTTAACATTTCCGCCATGAAAAATCATTTTGGGGTCATTTTGAAAGGTTTTCTGGTGAGTCCGTAAAAATGGCGTAAAACGCGGACAAAATTGTTCACAGCTGTGACTTTTCAGTGATAAATGCTTCAAGGGGTCTTCCCCATGCTGTTGCCATGTCATTTGAGCACTCTTCTGAGACTTTTGGGACATTTTTAGGGTTTCTCCATGCTGCCGGGGGGTCATTTCACAAAAATACTCGGGTCTCCCATAGGATAACATTGGGCTCGTTGCTCGGGCCGAGTACACGAGTATCTTGGGAGGCTCGGCCCGAGCTTCGAGCACCCGAGCTTTTTAGTACTCGCTCATCACTAGTCAGGAGGGTACAGTGGCAGGGTTGTGGGTCTGGGTAGAGGAAAGGAAGCCTGCCTTTCTATCCCTCCTAATGGGGAAATGCAGCGAGGAAATACCTGACCTTAGCTACACAGACGCTGTCATCTTGTGTAGCTGTTAAACTCTGTTTTCACTGACCTGTCACCTATGGCTCTGACCCTGCCGGTATTAGCGCTTAAAAGGACTGATAGAAACTTCTATCCCTATTCTGTACAGCGCTGTGTATGGAGCGTATACAGCAGTATCGGAGATAGGAGCTACGCCAGCGGTGACTGACACCAAGGACGCAGAAGGCAGATAATGGCGTGCTGGAGGAAAATGTCCGGATTTATAATGCAGGGACATGTGACATGGACATCCTATCACACATGCTGTTGCTTCTCTGGCTAAAAGTCCACTTAGCTGTGTGTGTGTCTGGGATTGGCTGATATGCTGGCCCGCCCCACTACACGCGCGCGTTTAGGGAAGGAAGACAAGGAAAAAAAAAATGGCGATCGCCATTATCCATACAACAGTGATCTGAATGCGCTGTTCCCGCACACTATACGCTGAAATGTCATAATAGTGTGAGACACAGAGTGACTTACACTATTACAGCGGAAAGCCAGCTAGTAATTAGCTGGTCTTTTTGCTGCTAGAACCGTTCTCGAACGTATCTAGAACTATCGAGCTTTAGCAAAAAGCTCAAGTTCTAGTTCGATCTAGAACAGCCCTCAAAATCACTCGAGCCGCGAACTGGAGAACCTCGAACCGCAAACCGCGCTCAACTCTAGTCTTGATGTCTACCCTTGCCATGGTGGCATCCGAACAGTATAGTGATTTTCAATTTGTGTGGAGCAGGTGAGCTGGTGGTTCTTTTTTCCTGTTTTAATCTAAATTACATTATAATTTGGATTATATAGTGACTTTAAGACATGGGGCCTCTGTCTTGCGTTATTGGAGCTGTGGAATATCTGGTCGTAGCACTACTGGTACATTGCTACTGTGACCTTGGTATGCGCACAGCGCTTTCCCATCACTGAGAGGTCTGATCACAATGTTGAAATTAGAACCTCATGTTCACTTTTGTAAATTTTTGCTTACTTGCAACAGATAAATGTATATGTTTTGGATGTAATGTCCATCCATGTCTTTTTCTACTATGCTATAGTATATTGCATGGCGTGTCCACTCTTTTTATTTTGCTTAGTTCCAGCTTCTCCTCTCATTTGGATCAGGTATTGTAATTAGTTGGAGACTACAAGAGGTTCTATCTATTTTTTGCTCTGAATCTGAGACAACACTGAAGGTACGTTTTTAAATGTATTTATTTGATATTGGTGCTCTGTGGTAGCCATTGTTTTGTGCTGTGCCTGATCTGAAGCCATTGTGACTCTGCTTTGCTGCATGGATGCTGTGGGGCACATGGTTGCTCCCCATGCTGGTGCAGTATTGCTATGGTGGTGATCGGCAAACAGCACTGCATTTATACTGTCAGGACCTCACTGTCGCGCAATGACTACTAGGGTACCATCAGGATTATGGGAACCCCGAGTGAGCACCGCAAGAAACATGTTACACCAGGTGCACAATACAACAGTGGGCCCAGCCACTAGGGAGAGGGGAGTGGGGTCACCTCCTACATAACTGTGCTGATAACTGCACTCCCTAACGACCCTATACAGGTTCTTTCACCCAATTGCATCCCTAAGCCCTTGCCATGAATTCACCCTAGCTGGTGAGAAAGCTGGTGAGAGCACTAGTCTCACCACTGTAATAATTTAATACAAGGGTATGAAGACAGGGGTAAACAGCCACAAAAATAAAAACACTCCAAGCAACTAAGATGCAGCTAACACCATGGCTGCAATTGCCACAAAACTTCAGCTTCTTCCAGATACTGGCTCCTTCAAAAGTACAAAGCTTAAATATGAAAATCTCTAACCACCATCAGATGTAGCTATTTACAGTGAAGGGAAGTGTTCACAAAGACCTGCACCTGAGATTTAAGGCCGCTTTACATGCTGCGATATCGTGACCGATATCGCTAGTGTGCGTACCCGCCCCCATCGGCTGTGTGACACGGGCAAATCGCTGCACGTGGCGCACAACATCGCGCAGACCTGTCACACTACTTACCTACCTGGTGACGTCGCTGTGACCGGCGAACCGCCTCCTTTCTAAGGGGGCGGTTCGTTTAGCGTCACAGCGACGTCACAGCAGCGTCACTGAACCGCCGCCCAATAGAAGCAGAGGGGCGGAGATGAGCGGGACATAACATCCCGCCCACCTCCTTCATTTCTCATTGCATGCGGACGCAGGTAAGGTGAGGTTCCTCGTTCCTGCGGTGTCACACATAGCGATGTGTGCTGCCGCAGCAACAAGGAACTACATCGCTAGCTGCAGCAGCGATAATCGAGAATAGGGGGGCATGTCACCGATGAGCGATTTTGAATGTTTTTGCGATGATTCAAAATTGCTCATAGGTGTGACATGCAATGACATCGCTAAAGCGGCCGGATATGCGTCACAAATTCCGTGACCCCAACGAGATCGCTTGAGCGATGTCGCAGCATGTAAAGCGGCCTTAAGGCTTCAAAGGATAGCTAGATAGGAAAAAGTTCTTAAACTGTACAGCACCAAAAGAAAGAAAATACATTTAAACATAAGCTGCAGACCTGCACACAATAAAGTGCGTGACGTTCTGGGCTCAGACTCGCCAGAGGCCTAGCGAAGCGGTGCACATCCACAAAGTGGTTCTCCTTTACGTGGTGGTGGGCTTCATACAGTCTGATCAGAATCTTAAAGGGAATCTGTCACCAGATTTTTACCTATTAAACTAAAAGAATCACCTTCTGCAACCCTGACTCCCCTTCCAGACCCCAAAAAAAACATTATAAAACCTAGTCTTTAGGTATGCTAATTACCTTGGTTGGCCAGATGGGCGGGCTCATTTTCTGCTCCTTTATGCCCCTCCTGCCGCTGATCGCCATCCTCCTTTCTTGATTGATGGGATGACGCCCTCCGTCATCCTCCTCGTTGCATTTTCAAATCTCGGGTCTGTGCAGTTAGGTCTGCTTGTGCAGGCGTAGTTGGCTCTGCCATATCACGGCCAGAGCAGAAAACATAGCTGCCCTAGCTCGCGCTGGTGAGCTAAATGCGCAGGCGCGAGATTATGGGCAGGTTCAAGCATGGCTTGGTGAGGTCGGTGCTGTGCATGAACTTACCAGCACCATGCTCGTACCTGTCCATAATCTCGGGCCTGCACATTTAGCTCACCGGCACAAGCGAGGGCAACTGTTTTCTGCTCGGGCTGCAATATGGCAGAGCGAACTGCGCCTGCACGAGCAGACCTAACTGCACAGGCGCGAGATTTGAAAATGCGATGAGGAGGGTGACAGAGGGTGTCATCCCATCAATTAAGGAAGGAGTACGGCGATCAGTGGCAAGAGGGGGATAAAGGAGCAGAAAATGAGCCCGTCCATCTGACCAACCAATGTAATAAGCATACCTAACGACCAAGTTTTATAAAGTTATTTTTGGGGTCTAGAAGGGGAGTGAGGGCCAAGGTGCACCTTCATAGAATGTAGCCCAGGATCTGCAGACGGTGATTCTTTTAATTTAATAGGTAAAAATCTGATGACAGGTTCCCTTTAACTATGCGTTAAACCAGTGTTAGATATTTTTTGTAATGACCATAAAAAACATCTTATCTAAAGGGCAATTTATGACTTGTTTGAAAAAAGCAATAACACAGATGTATGAACACATATTGATACATTTCTGGCTCATCACAAAGCACACATTGTGAAACCATCGTTAGACCTGCTACAATGCACTGTTGAGGTGGTAAAACAAAACTGTAGAATTCCAAATATAGCTTTGGATGTAAAATTGCAGCAAACACATTTTAACTTCAAATCCGTTGTTTTGAATGATGTAAATGGTTTAAGTACAAAATGTTATGTGCTTAGTTATTTGCTTCTTTTTTAGAACCATTTTACCTGCTACAAATAAAAATCTAAGTTTAATGGTATTTTATTAAGGTTACAAAACCCATTCATAGTGACCTTTCTAAAATTAGGTAAATACACTCTTTGTGTATAATTCCTTTTAAACCAGAGTATTAATAGGTCTGTTAAACCATAAGCGTAATACTTATTTGTTGATGTCACATACAATTTTTCACCACTATGTTTACCATCTAGTGTTATTAATATTCTTGACAAATGCAATTAAGTATGTACCACAAAAAGACTAGAATAAATAGCATCTGAATCCGTTTGATATTTTCATACACAAACTGTCATGTTTTCTCTCTTGACAGAATTACTGACATGCTTTTGGCGCTAACACTTACACAATTAATGAGTTTACTTAGATTTAGGATGACATTTATAATTGTATGAACGTTGAAATCCCATATGTATAGCAATAACAGAACTGAATTCCAGGAGGCCCTAAGCTTGGAAAACAGTGATACCAATCTGTTTTTTTATGACTCGTTTACAGTGCGTTGTACCTCCCAATTGTCTTTTGTATAGAAAAATAGCTAAATTTTTTCATCCAAAAATTTCTCCTATATTTATATAATTAATGTTAATCAATACATAATATTTGCACAATTTTAAGATAAAGATTTTGTTTCCCAAATGTAATAGTAAGATGAAAGTATATTTTAAAAATAATTTAATTTAATCACCCAAAGCTAAGATCACAATTTGGTAAGCAATGACCCTTAATCTATTGTTACAGAAACAAGATGCAGAATTTTTTATTATTATTATTATTAATTTATTTATTTATTTATTAGAAGAAGACTCTGTTCACATATCCATTTGTGAGATACTTTTGTCTATTCTATTTTGGAAATAGATAAATAGAAACCATGCTTCAAACAGCCCCTTTACGTAGTTGATGCAAACTCATTGAGAACTCATGTTCTCATTGATAATTATGGGGCTTATCTATTTTAGGTTTGGGTCAGTTCTGCTTGCTTCAACTTTTCTTCTATTTTTAAAACTGATTCTGAACAGAAACCAGGGCGGGCAGACTAATCAATGGGACCCATCTGCTTACATTTGTATCAGTAATCAAACAGATACGTTTTGGGCATGATTTCCATTTTTCCATATAACATATCAGAAACAGTAACAGTATTGACCAGTGCGTTAGTGCATTAGTTTCTGTGACCTGAGCAGGTAAATATGGTTGCCTTTTCTGCTATGTTATTTTTTGAATATTTGGGGGAATTTTAATTCCTTTTTCTGTTGCTTTGTGTTTTTAATTTCCAAAACAGAATAGAAGACAACTGAACATAGCCAAGTAAGAAATAGTTGTGCATAAAAAGTTATTAAAACTAGAATGAATATTGTTTCTAAAAAAAATGGTCTGGCTCAAATGAGGTCAGTCTTGAAGAATGGAAAAAGACAGATGTTACAATATGTCGTTAACTTGTTAATTCCATGACTAGAAGACCTGGTGCTGTCCTTAAAAATCATGGAAGTCATACCAAATATTAGATGTAGTAGTAGTTGTTGATGTGACATATATTCATTTCTGTATCAAGAAATTTGAGTAAAACTGATGAAACGATTACACACCTGTTCCACATCTGTGCCTTGCGTCCTTCACCCCGATCCGCCAAACCTTGCAGTGTGTCACATTGGGCTCTGCAGATGGCTCAGCGTGATCCCATGTGAGCATCCGCCCAGGCCCATATAAGGCACACCCGTGTCTTGCTATTTAGACTTGTCTTGCTAGTCTCTGGGCTTCTCTTTATGTCTTGATCTCCTCAGCTACTGTTTGAATATTTCAGCATTTAGGGAGTTAAACAGCGCAGGGCAGCGCGGGGACTTTCCCTGGCTGTGAGTTTATCTAACCCATTCTAATGAGGCCGTGGCAAAATCATCTCTATGCCAAGTAGTAGAAAATCTATTTGAACAACAAAAATTACCATTCCTTGGCTATATAATCTTTCATAGTGGTCTTTGTACAGACCAAGAGAAAGTGTCTGCCATATTAGATTGGCCACAACCAGTCAATCTCCAGGTTCTCCAAAAATTCCATTGCTTTGCTAATTATTACCACCAGTTTACTAAAAATTACTCTCAAATGGTTGCGACACTGATGGACCTTACTCAGAATGGCACTAGAACCCGGAACTGGGGGTAGTCTACAATTCGAGCCTTTCAGGAACTTAAGTCTTGTTTCTCTGCTGCTCTTGATTTGCACCATTCTCATTTATACAATCCGTTCTTCCCTGAGGTGAATGCCTATGCTATTGGTGTAGGAGTAGTTCTCTCTCAAAATTTTGCTAGGGCTACAAAATCATTGCTGCAGTCTCCTGGACATCTTCTGGCTGCCTACAATTTCCAGCATTGGATGTCTCCTGCCTGCCTATGTGGCGCCCCTGAGGCTTCAGTCACCATAGGGTACTGCACCTCACTTAAGGTGCGGTACTTATCCTGGATCCAGAGGAGGTCGGTACCGGTTCCACTTACACACAACCAGGTTGCTACCCCCAATGGGGACTGGGCTAGGATCGAGTCTTAAGGCAGTCACCGAACATGGGGGGCAGCCACCCACTAGTGACAGGGACCCAGGGGAGGAGCAGCCACCAGGGGGAGACAGGAGCCAACAAAACAGTTAAGGAGGTTCTCTGGCAGGACAGAAAAGAGAGCAGACATGTTTACCGGTGGCTCTGGTGGGCCGCAGGAGTCAATACGGTCACTGAGGGGGTCAGCTTAATTGCTCCCTCGGGACCAGTGCAGTGCAGGGTGCAAAATCCTAGGGTGGAACTAACTTCAAGTGGTATCATAAGAATCTGCAGGACAGGGGGAATGCATGTTCCCCTGGCCACCAAGGTTCCCGGAGCATAGTGCCACATAGGGTCCGGAGTCAAGATTGAAGTCTGGCCCCACCGCGGACCCGCGTCACCTGCAAACGGGATGGGAGACAGTCAAGAGCTGGGGTCCCATCCTTACAGGCGCAAGCACGAAGGGCCCACCAACCACTGTACCGGGTCCAACATCCAACGGATTCGGGATTGACTGGGGCCCATCACGGTAGTGACAAGTACTCTGGGACAGCACTGGAACAGTGAGTAAAAACACCTGGAACAACAGAGACTGTGTCAGCTTTTTATTGCAGGCTCCACCGCCCCGCGCTCTGGCGCCAACGACCATTACTACTCCCCTCATCATTCTCCCTGGGCCCCCCCCACCTGTGGGGAGCAGAACCATCTTTGCTGCTACTACCATCCGCCCCGGAGGACAGCGACAGCTGGGGCGGCTAATCCCTGGTCGCGTACCGCAGGTGGCATCACGAGACAATCCTCATCACCCTAATTCACTACTACCCTCATCCTCTCCGTTCCCTCATCCATCCCTTTTATTGTACACCTCGGGGCCACAAAGCCGGGCAGGGCCACCCGTGACATCCCGAGACCCAACATCACCAGCCCGGCGACGAGTAATGTTTAACCCCTTGCCCCGTGGGTGCTACACCTACAGTTACCAGCATCCTGCCTGCCAGTCTGCAAGTCCCTGGAAAATCTCTTGCCTACCTATGGTACAGCTGTCTGTGTCCAGCATGCCTCACCTATCTGCTGCACCAACATTGTGGCCCGTGTGCCCACGTGAACCTTGGGCTTCAGGGAATCCACCTGCCTTGGTGAATGAAACTCAGTCAAAATTTTGGAAATTGTTTTTGTTTTTAAAGAGATATTGAATACAATCTTATTTTTCAAACAGGAAATACTCATTCATGTTAAGCACTGCAAAATGCCTCTCACATAAAACCCAGAATAAAAAAGAACTAGGTTTCATATCATTGTATATGCTAGATTCAGAGGCACACCGTCCCATAGAAACAACCCACTCAGCCGCTATGGAGTCCATGAGTCGGGGAGAGCCTGGTGGCACTGGGCCACCTCTTCTCCCCATCATCACAATTTCAGCAATATCTGCATCCTCAGAACATGGATACCATTGAATAATGAGTCAGGAAACCGAAGGCTATGTGATCCATTGTTCATGTGCGTTGATGGGTCTGAGGCTCTGTGCAGTGCAAGTACACTAGATCATACATGTTTTGCTGAAGCTTCAGTACTCACACTTCACAGACTGGAGCAGTGCACAAGGGAGAATGGCACAAGGTGAATAGTGTTTTTTTACTGTCAGATGGTGGCATCATCATACTGGATAGGTGCTGGTTAGAGCCAATCATAATGAATGGGTAGCTGGTAGGAAACTTATACTGAGTGTCAGTTTGGTCAGGACCATTTTACTTAGTGGGTGTGCTAGTGGGGGCCATATTACTGAGTTGATGGACTGATGGGGCATAATACTGACTTTCAAAACTGGTGGAGGCCAAAACCTGAGAAGAAGGCTGTTATGGACAGAATCAGCATGTGTCCATATATATGTGGCGTACATAGAAATAAATAAAATGAAGAAATATATATGTCACGCTCCCCGGGTCCCTTCCTCTGCTCCCCGGCTCACCTGCCACGCTCCCCGGCTCCCCTGTGTCTCTCCCCGGTCTCCAGCCTCCTGTGCCTCCGCTTCCCAGGCGTCCTGGTTCCCGCTCCCGGCGCTCGTCGGCTTCTCAGCCCCAGCCCGGCTCTGCTGCTTCCTCCTCACCACTCCCTGCCCTGGCTTCTGGCACCCGGGCCTCGCGCATGCGCATTAGGGCGCGCGCGCGGTCATTGACCCTTTCTTAAAGGGCCAGCGTCCATTAACAGGAAATTGGTCTCACAGGTACAGGGTATAAAGGGGTTAAGTGTCCAAGTGGGCGGGGCCTGTTCTTCGTGTTTCCTAAGCTAGGAGTCAGGTCTCCTTGTGTTCCTGTGAGATACTCGCCTCTCTCTCTTCTAGAGCCGATCCTGCCTCGTCATCCGGTCCTGCCGAATCCCGAGCCCCGAACGCTGCCTATCTGCCATCCTGACAGTCCGTTTCATCTCTGATCCCTGCGGTGACCCGTCATCTCGCTCCATCGGTTCCGGACTACGCCTGACAACATCTCGGCTTCCGAACCGGAGCTCCGTCACCCGGACTACCATCAGTGACTCCGTGGTCCCAGGGACTTCACCATTCTACTCTTGTGCACGGACTGTCCTGCTACCAGTAGTGCTCCAGCTACCGGACCCCTTACCATCATCAAGGAGTTCGGCCCAGTGGATCCACCTCCTGGGTCTGCCCGTCCACCTGGCCCTAACAGTAAGAACAGGCCATGGATCCCGCTGAAGCACTAGCAGCCATGCAGGAGGAACTCACACGCCAGCGTGAGACTCAGACCCGCATGCTCCAATTCATGTCTTCTGTGGACGCCCGCCTGAATACGCTACAAGCCTCAGTCACATCTTCAGCATCCCGGGCTTCCACTAGACAACCCACGGCTCCAGCTCCCGTGGCAACCTCTTCGGATGCTTCCAGACTTCGTTTGGCCTCACCACCCCGGTACGCCGGAGATCCCAAGACCTGCAGAGGATTCATAAACCAATGCTCCCTCCATTTCACGCAGCTGCCACATTTGTTTGCCTCCGACCAAGCCAAGGTCGCGTTCATCATGTCCCATCTAGAGGGTGAGGCACGATTGTCCGTTATTACTTGTGGCCATCCCTTCGCACGGACGTCGCTTCTTTTGTCTCAGCCTGCTCCTCTTGTGCCAGGAACAAGACGCCCAAACACCTGCCATATGGCCGTCTTCTGCCTCTGCCTATACTCTCAGTTCCGTGGCAACACATTGCGATGGACTTTATTACGGACTTGCCGTTGTCCTCCGGACACACCGTCATATGGGTCGTGGTGGATCGGTTCTCTAAAATGGCTCATTTCGTCCCTATGGCTGGACTGCCCTCTGCCCAGGAACTCGCTGACGCCTATGTACAACACATTTTCCGCTTGCATGGCTTTCCATCACACATTGTCTCCGACAGAGGAACTCAGTTCACCTCCCGCTTCTGGAGGGCTCTCTGCAAACACATGGGAGTGACTCTGGACTTTTCTTCTGCCTACCATCCTCAGTCGAACGGCCAAGTGGAACGGGTCAATCAGATCTTGACCTCCTTCCTACGTCACTACGTCAACGCCCATCATGACGATTGGTCCACGCTTCTTCCTTGGGCTGAATTCTCCCACAACCACCACGTCAGTGAGTCCTCCTCCAGCTCTCCCTTCCATGTCGTTTACGGACTTCAGCCTTCCGTCCCATTGCCTGTATCCTCTTCCTCGGATGTCCCTGCTGCTGATGCTGTAGCCCGTGACTTTGCAACCATTTGGGACTCTGTTAAGGCGTCCCTTGGACGTGCTTCCCTGCGGATGAAGAGACACGCAGACAAGAGGCGTCTGGACCCTCCGTGTTTCTCTCCAGGAGATCTCGTATGGCTTGCCTCCAAGTACGTCCGATTGAAGCTGCCATCCTACAAGCTGGGACCTCGCTACATCGGGCCATTTAAAGTCCTCAGCAAGATCAATGAGGTCTCCTACAAGCTGCAGCTCCCGGCCACGATGAGGATACCAAACTCCTTCCACGTCTCCCTGCTCAAGCCGGTTGTCTTTGGTCCCTTCTCCGCTGCTGCCAGTTTGGCTCCTCCTCCTATTGCCGATGACGACATCTATGCGGTAAGGGATATCGTGGCCATGAAAACTGTACGGGGCCGACAGTTCTTCCTGGTGGACTGGGCAGGCTATGGTCCTGAGGATAGGTCCTGGGAACCCCGGGAGAATGTGGGTACTCCTTTGATCCGTGCCTTCCTGTCCCGGTTGCGGGGTGGGGGGTGTGGGGGGGGGTACTGTCACGCTCCCCGGGTCCCTTCCTCTGCTCCCCGGCTCACCTGCCACGCTCCCCGGCTCCCCTGCGTCTCTCCCCGGTCTCCAGCCTCCTGTGCCTCCGCTTCCCAGGCGTCCTGGTTCCCGCTCCCGGCGCTCGTCGGCTTCTCAGCCCCAGCCCGGCTCTGCTGCTTCCTCCTCACCGCTCCCTGCCCTGGCTTCTGGCACCCGGGCCTCGCGCATGCGCATTAGGGCGCGCGCGCGGTCATTGACCCTTTCTTAAAGGGCCAGCGTCCATTAACAGGAAATTGGTCTCACAGGTACAGGGTATAAAGGGGTTAAGTGTCCAAGTGGGCGGGGCCTGTTCTTCGTGTTTCCTAAGCTAGGAGTCAGGTCTCCTTGTGTTCCTGTGAGATACTCGCCTCTCTCTCTTCTAGAGCCGATCCTGCCTCGTCATCCGGTCCTGCCGAATCCCGAGCCCCGAACGCTGCCTATCTGCCATCCTGACAGTCCGTTTCATCTCTGATCCCTGCGGTGACCCGTCATCTCGCTCCATCGGTTCCGGACTACGCCTGACAACATCTCGGCTTCCGAACCGGAGCTCCGTCACCCGGACTACCATCAGTGACTCCGTGGTCCCAGGGACTTCACCATTCTACTCTCGTGCACAGACTGTCCTGCTACCAGTAGTGCTCCAGCTACCGGACCCCTTACCATCATCAAGGAGTTCGGCCCAGTGGATCCACCTCCTGGGTCTGCCCGTCCACCTGGCCCTAACAATATATTGTGTGTATTGGAACAGCACAAAGAAACTAAAACAAAACTAATACAAAAGGCCAAAATGCATAAACTTTCACACAAAACCCCCAAAATGGGCTAGACAAAATTATTGGCACCTTTGCAAAATTGTGGGTAAACAACTTTTCTTCAAGCATATGATGCTCATTCAAAGTCACCTGTGGCAAGTAACAGATGTGGGAAATATGAAAATCTAACCTGAAACCAGATACAAAGGGGAGAAGCTGACTTAATTTTTACATTGTGTGTCTGTGTGTGTCACACTAAAAATGAAGATCAAAAAGAGAAAAGAATGGTCTGAGGACTTGAGAACCAAAATTGTTGAAAAATATCATCAATACCAAGGTTACAAGTCCACCTCCAGAGATCTTGATAGTTGTTTGTAAACTGTGCACAACGTAATCAAAAAGTTTACAAGCCAGAGTACTGTAGCTAATCTCCCTGGATGTGGACAGCTGAGAAAAATTGATCAAAGGTTGCAACGCAGGATAGTCCTGATGGTGGATAAGCAGCCCCAAACAAGTTCCAAAGAAATTCAAGCTGTCCTACAGGCTCAGGGTCAGTGTCAGAGGAAACTATCCATTGACATTTAATGAAAGGAAATGCTATAGCATTGCCAAAATGTACATGAGTAAGCTAAAATCCTACTGGGAAAGTGTCTTGTGGACAGATGAGACAGAGATAGAGCTTTTTGGTAAAGCACTTCATCCTGTTTATTGAAAATGAAATAAGGCCTACAACATAACATAGTACCTACAGTCACATATGGTGGAGGTTCAAATATGTTATGTTGTTTTTTTTGCTGCCTCTGGTACTGCCTGTCTTGATTGTGTGCAAGACCTTATGTAAGCTGAAGATTACCAAATGTTTTAATGTCGCAATGTAGTGCCTAGTATCAGAAAGCAGGGTTTTCATGCTAGGTCATGGGTCTTCCAGCAGGGCAATAACCCCAAAGATACTTTAAGAAGGACCGAGAAACCTATGGAAACAAAGTGCTGGAGAGTTCTGAAGTGGCCAGAAATAAGTCCAGATCAAAATCCTATTGAATACCTGTGGAGAGATCTTAAAATTGCTGTTGTGAGAAGGCACCCTTCAAATATGAGACACCTGGAGCAGTTTGTAAAAGATGAGTGATCCAGAAGAGTTGTCCTGATGACCATATTTGTGCAAGTGTCTCTGAACAATGGAACAATGTCCCACAGCTCCAGAGTCTGCTAAATCTTCCTGAAGATCTTTTGTAGTCAAGAACGGATTCTCCTTTGCCTCTAGCAATACTATGAGCAGCTCTCACAGAAATTTTGCTTAGTCTCCAAGACCATATCTTGACTTCCACTGGTCCTAGTAACAACCATTTCTTAATTACATTTTGAACTGAGGAAAGGGCAACTTGAAAATGCTTTATTATCTTATTACTAGAAGGTGGCCCGATTCTACGCATCGGGTATTCTAGAATTTACGTATTGTGTAGTTCATGTATGATTTTTGTTATATATATGTGCGGTATGTGCGTATATTTGTGTGTGCAGCGTTGTCTGTGTGTGGGTGTCTGTGTAGGGCAGTTGTTTGTGGTTTCCAGTGTGTGTGTGTGGTGTGTTGTGCAGTGCGCGCGCGCGCGTGTGTGTGTGTTGGGGGGAGGTGTGCACTCTCCATCGTGCTCCATCCCCTATGCTGCGCACCCCCCATCGTGCTACATCTCCCATCCTGCGCACTCCCAAACGTGCTCCATCCGCCATGCTGCGCACTCCCAAACGTGCTCCATCCGCCATGCTGCGCACTCCCTATCGTGCTCCATTCCCTATGCTGCGCACTCCCCATCGTGCTCCATCCGCCACGCTGCGCACTCCCCATCGTGCTCCATCTCCTATGCTGCGCACTCCTAAACGTGCTCCATCCGCCATGCTGCGCACTCCCAAACGTGCTCCATCCGCCATACTCCACACTCCCCATCGTGCTCCATGCCCTATGCAGCGCACTCCCCATCGTGCTCTATCCCCTATGCTGCGCACCCCCCATTGTGCTCCATCATCTATGCTGCGCACTCCGAAACGTGCTCCATCCGCCATGCCGCGCACTCCCAAACGTGCTCCATCCGCCATGCTGCGCACTTCCAAACGTGCTCCATCCGCCATGCTGGGCACTCCCCATCGTGCTCCATCCCCTATGCTGCGCACCCCCCATCGTGCTCCATCTCCCATGCTGCGCACTCTCAAACGTGCTCCATCCGCCATGCTGCGCACTCCCAAACGTGGTCCATCCGCCATGCTGCGCACTCCCAAACATGCTCCATCCGCCATACTCCGCACTCGCCATCGTGCTGCATCCGCCATGCTGCGCACTCCCAAACGTGCTCCATCCGCCATGCCGCGCACTCCCAAACGTGCTCCATCCGCCATGCTGCGCACTTCCAAACGTGCTCCATCCGCCATGCTGGGCACTCCCCATCGTGCTCCATCCCCCATGCAGTGCACTCCCTATCGTGCTCCATCCCCTATGCTGCGCACCCCCCATCGTGCTCCATCTCCCATGCTGCGCACTCTCAAACGTGCTCCATCCGCCATGCTGCGCACTCCCAAACGTGGTCCATCCGCCATGCTGCGCACTCCCAAACATGCTCCATCCGCCATACTCCGCACTCGCCATCGTGCTGCATCCGCCATGCTGCGCACTCCCAAACGTGCTCCATCCGCCATGCTGCGCACTCCCAAACGTGCTCCATCCGCCATGCTGCGCACTCCCAAACGTACTCCATCCGCCATGCTGCGCACTCCCAAACGTGCTCCATCCGCCATGCTGCGCATTACCAAACGTGCTCCATCCGCCATGCTGCGCCAGCATCAGCCTCTCTACCCGCATCATCAGCCTCTCTGCCCGCAGCATCAGCCTCTCTCTTCCCAGCATCAGCGTCTCTGTCTCTAGCATCAGGCTCTTTCCTTCCAGCCTCCCTCAGCATCAGCCTCCCTTTCCCAGCCTTCCCAAGGATCAGCCTCTCTCTTCCCAGCCTCCTTCCTCCCAGCCTCCCCCTCCCAGCCTCCCTCAGCATCAGCCTTCCTCTCCCAGTCTCCCCCAGCATCAGCCTCCCAAAGCATCAGCCTCCACCAGCATCAGCCTCTGTTCTTCCAGCCTCCTCCAGCATCAGCTTCCCTAAGCATCAGCCTCCCTCGTCCCAGCCTCCCTCAGCATCAGCCTCTCTCCTTCCAGCCTCCCTCAGCATCAGCCTCCTCTCCCCAGCCTTCCCTAGGATCAGCCTCTCTCCTCCCAGCCTCCTTCTTCCCAGCCTTCCCATCCCAGCCTCCTTCAGCATCAGCATTTCCCTCTTCCCCATGATCAGCCTCTCTGCTCCCAGCCTTCTCCAGCACGCCCTGCTCCTCTGCCGACACTCACACACCCGATCGCATGCACTCACACACACACCCGATCGCATCCACTCACACACACACCCGATCGCATTCACTCACACACACACCCGATCGCATCCACTCACACACACACCCGATCGCATCCACTCACACACACACCCGATCGCATCCACTCACACACACACCCGATCGCATCCACTCACACACACCCGATCGCATCCACTCACACACACCCGATCGCATCCACTCACACACACCCGATCGCATCCACTCACACACACAGACACTGACGATATCGCACTTACGCGCTCATACTCACAACATCCGGGGATATCACATGCTTCTGGCCATGTGATCCTCCGTCAGGTCCTGGAAGATCACAACAGCACATTTTCGCCGCCGAGAAGCAAGCGATATCCCAGGATGTCGTGAGTATGTGGATGCGATGTGAGGTGTGTGTGAGGTGTGTATGAGAGTGAGTGTGAGTGTGATCTGATGTGTGTGTATGTTTGTGTGTGTGCGTGTGGACCTTCCGGCGCAGCAGGACCTTGATGGGCTTGTAACCATGCGAGCATGGTTACCAACGTATCCACACCACTCCCACCACTGCCGTGGGAGCGGGGGCCGGGGGAGGGGGAGGGAGTACAGTACTCACCTCCGTGACAGCGCTTGTAACCATGCGAGTATCCACACCACCCCTTTGGGAGCGGGGGCCGGGGGGGGGCGGGGGTTGGGGGGGGATAGGGAGTACCGTACTCACCTCCGTGACAGCCGTGTCAGTTAGAGAAATGCGCGGAGGGAGGGGGTGGGGCCAGAGCTAACGTGCATTGCGTGAGGGGGGCGGGGCGTGGCGTGGCTGAATTGCCAATGCCTGCAGGGTGCCGGGGCGAGAGGCCAATCTGTGGGGGGGGCGGAGCCTGGGCGAGCGGCTGGCCAATCCGTGTGGGGGCGCAGCCTGGGCGAGCGGCCAATCCGTGTGGGGGGGCGGGGCCATGGCGAGCCCAGCGGCCAATCAGCTTTGTGTCACCGTAAGGACACAATTTTGGAGCATGACAGACAGACAGACAGATAGACAGACAGACAGACAGACAGACAGACAGACAGACAGACAGAATAAGGCAATTATATATATAGATAGCTGTCTCCTCTTTTGTTGGCCTCCACTATTTTCAGAGTGTTAAGAAACTGCTTAGAAGAAACCATGGCTGCTGGTTTTTGTCACAAGGTTAGAGGAGGCTAGGTTTTTATAAAGTTGTGAAAATTGTATCACCTGGCCTTTCCTAATGATAATAGTGAACAACCATAACCCTAACAGGCTAATTAAGGTCTGAAACCTTGGCCAAAGTAATCTGAGCGCACAACTCTCCCAGGGTGTCCAATCTCTTGCATTGGCCCATTTTACTTTTTGTAATTTTTAAAATGTAAAAGATGAAAATTAATTATATATAAAAGTATAGAAAGTTTAGTAAACCTGACTCCCAGACGTCTGCTAATTTTTTACCACCACCACCACCACCATCACCATTACCACCACGTCTCTCCTGTCTTTGAAAGACTTGTGACAGCTCTTGGATCTGAGCTTCCTATTGCTTGGTGTTTTAAATTAATTGCTTTCTATTGGTGCAGCAAGGGTTAGTGACACTTTACTTGCTGTTAGTTCTTCTCAGCTGCAACTGGTTTGTGACCACTCCCCTTCCCTTTTAATAGTCACGTGATCCATTACCTGATGCCGGTAATACATTTATTCTGTTCTGACCACTTTGAAGGGAGAAATTCTCTAGTGGCTGCTGGAGTGCTGCTACTGGAGTGCTGTTACTGGAGTTCTGCTGTTGGAGCCATGTAGTCTGCAGCCCTGGTGTTTGGCTGCAGCAGTGAAGCCAGTTGCATATCATTTTGTCTATGTCCCCCTGTCTACACTCCTTACCCGTTGTACTATTACAGTAGTGGTGATGTCTAGCTCACTCACTGGCTTTGGCACTATACAGGTGAGTGAAGGAACAGTTAGGGACTAGACATGTGACAGTAACGAGGGGAAGGACTCTTATGGGGACGTTAGGGGGGCTTAGGGGCCAGACCCAGATTAGTGTCAGGTGGTATCTCATCCCCTGCTCCCTATCGTCAGGGTCTTCCTTTCCCTTTCAATTGCTGTTGAAATTCATGTTACGCTATGCGCCAGATATGAGCTAGTCCATGTGTTACATTACCATAATGACACTAAAAAACATTGTCTGAGAAGTTGCAAAATTATAAGCCAGAATAACATAATTTCTACAGCAGAGAACTATACTACACATTTGTGATAAAATGTTAAATCTCCTGGGTGTGTTATAACTTCCTCAGAATTATTGCAGTTTTTTTCTTATTGACAAGTTTTAATTAAAAGCATAAAGCTTTTTTCCCCTCAATTTCTATGCATATAATACGCTGTGCTGAATACAGAAATGTTCAAAGAGATTTCCTGTCAGTGAACCTTACCGAAACATCAGTAGGAAGTAATTGAATTAAGGCAATATGAATAAGCTCTTTGTTTCTAATGTTTTCCAGAGAGGCTGGTACCACTGTATGATCTAAATGTGGGAAGTAAGAAATCCTGTTCTCTTCTTATCTCAAACACAATGCATTTATGAGGAAAATATCATCTCCTACAATAGGGGCGAATTTAGATTTTCCATCATATTAATTTGGTGCCAACTCCTATACCCAATGGTTTGAGTAGATATCATGTGACCGCTCATATGCGATTTACATACTTAGTCGCTTGCCAACAAGCTTCTGTTTATAATCTTCTCAATATTCAGTGAAAAACTACAACCCCTTCTTCATTGAGAGAAGCAACATAGGAAGCTATTTGTCATATAACAGGAAGCATGAAAATCACATGTGAATGGTCATGTGATGTCTGGTGGATTCAGCAAGCAGAGCCGAATCCTGGCGGTGAGTATATTATCCACTGTCAAGATTTAAAATTGCATAGTGCTTAATTTTAATGCTGCTAACATAAGCAGTAGTAACACTTAAGCGTGCTTTACATGCTGCGACATCGCTAACGATATATCGTCGGGGTCACGTCGTTAGTGACGCACATCCAGCGCCGTTAGCGACATCGCAGCGTGTGACACCAATGAGCGACGATCCAAGAGCGCAAAAACGTGAAAAATCGTTGCTCGTTGACACATCGTTCATTTCCTTAATATCATTGCTGCTGCAGGTACGATGTTGTTCGTCGTTCCTGCGGCAGCACACATCGTTATGTATGACACCGCAGGAATGACGAACATCTCCTTACCTGCGTCCACCGGCAATGCGGAAGGAAGAAGGTGGGCGGGATGTTCATCCCACTCATCTCCGCCCCTCCTTTGCTATTGGACGGCTGATGTATGACGTCGCTGTGATGCCGCATAAACCGCCCCCTTAGAAAGGAGGCAGATCCCCGGCCAGAGCAACGTCGCAGGGAAGGTAAGTCCATGTGACGGGTGTAAGCGATGTTGTGCGCCACGGGCAGCGATGTGCCCGTGGCGCACAATCGACGGGGGCGGGTACACTCGCTAGCGATATCGGTACCGATATCGCAGCGTGTATAGTACCCTTTAAAGCATTAAACCAAAATGTAAGTGCACAGATACGCTATAACCAATGTACAAACATAAACATTATACATTGCTCTACTAATGCTATGTGACATAGAGAAATGAGCCACTAGAGTTAGGGATTATCCAAATTGAATTCACTTCATGTGGTCGCATGACTAATGCTTTTTGATAACAAAAAAAAAAGTATTAATTAAGTACCTCAAGATTTTTTACATTCAAAGCCATGAAATAAGAATACCATCTGCGAAACATGTAGGTGGTGATACTGCATCTGGCCCAGGAAGACTTGACATCATGGATTGATCAAGGTAGAATATATCTTTGTACCGTGTTAGCAAGTAGAGATAAAAAAATAGCTCAAAAGAACTGAGAGTGTAAAGGCCGCTTTACAAGCAACGATCTCGTTAGCAATGTGACATGCCCAGATCGTTGTTACGATTTGCCCAGATCGTTGTTACGATTTGCCAAGATCGCTCATAGGTCGTTTTGTAGCGGTCACACGTACCCATCTCACAACATACCCGACGCTACATCGTTCAGCGATATATTGTTTGATCAAGGCGGTCGTGTGGACACTGTCACACAGCATTCCTCCCAACGATTCTGGCAACGACAGAGGCGTATAATTGTCCATAGCATACACCCTGGTGTGACACCAATCAGAGCGGAGGAAGCGTGGAGCATTGCTTGTAATGACATGCCCGCGTCACTGATGACGGAAACACTAACGTATTTTGAAAATGAATGACGTGTCAACGATCAATGATTTTCGCTAGTTTTGTGATCATTCGGAGTCCCTCGTAGGTGTCACACGCAATGACGTCGCTAACGACAACAGAAGTGCATCATGAGAACCGTGAACACGACGACATATCGTTAGATAAATCGTAGCGTGCAACGGGGTCTTTATACTGAGCTTGATGAAGAGACCTGGGTAGTCTGGAAAGCTTACTATTATTACCATGTTTTCAATTAGCCATTAAAAGTTATCAACCAATGAGGACTCTCAGTTCTTTTAAACTATTTTTTTGATTGATCAATGAATCCTAAATATTATAAGCAAATTCTAAAGAACATGTCAGAACTTCTATTTACAAGTTGAATCTCAAAAAAATGTTGGTCATATACCATACAACAAAACAATATCTCAAAGCACACAAGTCACCCTACAAAAGAATTGATAGAGCTAAAATTCAAATTTATTTTTATTGCAAACATCAATACATAAAAATAAGAGACATAATAGACAACACATGAAAAACAGATACAAGTACTCTGGCGACCAAGGAAAACACGATCAAAAAGATCAAGGTATCTATCAGAGAAACACTACAAACAGCAGCAAATGTGGTTTGTCACTACAGGGTGATGACCAAACATTTATAAAATGCATAAGGAGGATAACAAATCCAGGATAAAAAAAATGTGAATAATTACTGGTATAGAACAATATATATTATTATATATTATTCTACACCACTGATTACTCATATCTTTTTTTCTGAGAATATTTATCCTCCTTATGCAGTTTATATTTGTTTGGTCACTTTGGGTAAAGCTTTATTGCATCCACTTACCTTTTTACCTTACCTTTGCTGGATCAGATGTGTGCTTGATCACTATGCCACCTTGCAGCTCTACATGGTCTCGGTGGGTATATATGTTGTCTGTGCCTGCCTGGAAGTTATGGCAACATGTTCATTGTCTACAGTCATGTGCAGTTTACCTTGACAGCTGCTGACTGTGTTGTAGGCGTGTGCAGCACAGGACACATGCACTACGTAAGGGCTTGTGTGTGCACGTTACGTAATAGCATGCATTTACACTGCATATTGCACTGCAGCGTAAATGTATGTGTCTTGCATCACCTGCACAATCTATGAAGATTGTGCATGATACGTGCGCACGTTGCTGTTTTGAACGCAGCGATTTGGGTGCGAAAATTTTGACCCAAATCCGTGCGTTCATAAAAGCAGCATGTCAATTATTCCGTGCGCTATGGATGCAGCTCCCACTCTGTCTATGCAGCAGCCATAGCGCATGAAATCAGCTTTTTTTAACAAAAATACTGCATTCATTATGCAGTGGTTCTGCAGCGATTTGAAGCGCACATGTGCTGTCAAATCGCTGCAGAATATTCTGCAGTTACGTGTGCATGAGCCCTAAGTCTGGATCCTATTAGTCATTTGTGATCATCTACCATGTGATGGTTAAGGATCTGTATTAAAAAGGAGCATACTTACCCCCCTGAGGAAGTAAAATCACTATATGTGAAACGTACATTGGAGTAAGTGCTGGTGACCTTAGATGTTATTCACTATGAGCTACAGCTGTAACATACACGTCTAGTGATTTGGGATTTAATGGCTTCTGATCATTGTGTCTTTTACCTCTTCTACATATTATTTCTCCTCTATTACCTTATATAATTAGCCAGTAAGTGTGGTATTTATATATCTACATATTGTCATGACAAACCAGATTTGCTGGTGTTGTAGTGTTCCTTTGATAGATACCTGTTCACATTTGACCAATTTGATCACTTACTGTATGATTAACCAATTTTCAGTATACCGAAGATATAGTTATTAGTTAACACAGTATTTATATACTTACATTATGTAATGACAAACTATATTTGCTGGTGTCTGTATTGTTTTTGATTGGTACATGTTCACACGATCTTTTTTGATCACTTACGATGAACTCATTTTCAGTGTACATTCTCTAATACTTAACAAGTGCTCCTGTTACCATACAAATTATTTCCTCTCTCTGTTATACATTTGTCTACATATCTACATGTTTTTATGATTAACTACATTAGCTGGTATGTGTAGTGTTTTTTGATAGGTTCCTGTTTACACTTGACCTTTTTTGATAATTTATGATAAATTTTCAGGGTACCTAGGATTTGTAAGTAAATGTGGTATCTATATCCTGTAATTATATACAATATTAACTTTTGTTCGCAGTGTTTTTGATAGGTGCCTGTTCCCACTTGATCTTTTTTGGTAATTTATTATAAATCTATATTATTACTTTTCACTCGCTTGCCATATATCAGCTCTTCAAAACAATACCTTCTATAATATACTTGTAACTTGTATTGGTTGGCTGCTTCTATGAGCGCATCTCAGCAGGGATCACACAGTACTGGATTGTTTTGCAGGTTTTTTTTCCTCCTCTGTTATGTCCGATACTTCCATTTCTGGCACAGAAATCAGACCAAATGAAAGGAAGTTGTCACTGGGCTCTTGATAGTTGGTGTAGATATTTTAGAGAGAATCACAATTAGTCTACCTCACAAGCTAAGCTGAAAGTTCATTCAGCATTAACAGCTGGGTCTAACACCTTTGCTTTTGAAATGCAGATTGCAGCACTTCACTCGCAAAGGGTTTAGGTAATCCAATCACTGACGTGTACAGCTGAAAAGTGCTGAAGCATAACAAAGTGACAGGTCTGTACTGGCCATCTGGCAATTGCCAGATGGAGTATTGCATACCCTGGACTGCTCTGACACTGGTATCTCACAATATCTTCAGCAGCATAGGGTAGAGAAGGGAGTGGGTGAGCTAAGTGCTGGATTATTATTATTATTATTATTTATTATTATTATTATTATTATTATTATTATTATTAAAGCGCATCAATTCCATGGCACTTTACATGTGAAAGGGGTGTACATAATAGGGACAAGTACAATAATCATAAACAATACAAGACACAGACAGGTACAGGAGCATAGAGGTCCCTGCCCACGAGGGCTCATAGTCTACAAGGGATAGATGAAGATACAGTAGATTAGGGGAGAGCTGATTGTGCGGCGCTGTATCAGACTGAAGGTTACGGCAGGTTGTAGGCTTGTCGGAAGAGGTGGGTCTTCAGGTTCCTTTTGAAGCTTGTCAAGGTAGGCGAGAATCTGATGTGTTGAGGCAGAGCATTCCAGAGTGTGGGGGAGACACGGGAGAAATCTTGGATGCGATGGTGGGAAGAGGAGATGAGAGGGGAGTAGAGATCTTGTGAGGATCGAAGGGTACGTGCAGGTAAGTATCGGGAGACTAGGTGACAGATGTAGGGAGGAAACAGGTTGTGGATGGCTTTGTATGTCATGGTTAGTGTTTTGAACTGGAGTCATTGGGCAATGGGAAGCCAGTGAAGGGATAGGCAGAGAGGTTCGGGAATAGCGGGGGGACGGGTGGATTAGCCAGGCAGCATAGTTTAGAATAGATTTTTGGGGTGCGAGACTGTTAGAAGGGAGGCCACAGAGCAGGAGGTTGCAATAATCCAGGCGGGAGATAATAAGGGCATGTACTAGGGTTTTTGCAGCTTCTTGGGAAAGGAATGTACGGATCCGGGAAATATTTTTGAGTTGGAGGCGGCAGAAGGTGAAGAAGGCTTGGATGTGTGGCTTGAAAGAGAGATCAGAGTCTAGGATTACTCCCAGGCAGCACGTGGCACTAGGGAAAGTGAGCAGGCATTGACATTGATGGATATGTCAGGTGGGGGGTTAAGGTTGGATCACAGGTTACTGCATTGCATTAGGGAACTTGTAGTAACAGAGCTCAGTAAGCCTGGGGAGAAGAAGGATGGATGTAAACATCAGAGCTGCTGCTGGCAGACACCAAGTGATGCTATCTGCATGATAAAAAGTTTATATTACTATTATGAAGAGTATGGATGCATTTAGTGGCACATAATAGCAAGGTTGATGAATAAAAAAGAAAATGAGTTAGGGTAGTGGATAACTTTTTTAAAGTAACTGTGCCCCCTGCACTGACTGACAGCTTCTCTGCATTAGAAATAGCTGTCAGGCAGTGTGGGGACGTGATTACAGGTGCCACTCTTCATACACAGAGGGGGGACAGAACTCCTGCCTGCACCAACTCTATGACTGGAAGCCGAATGCTGCCAGGAGGAATAAAGATCATTTCCTCCCAGCAGTAGCACTCTCAGTGCGAGCGCCAGCCAGGTTCACAATATTATTAACCTGCAGATTCTAACCCCAAATGTGTATTTTTATAGTGTTTCTTCACATGACAGGATCCCTTTAATGTGAAACTTGACATCACAAATACAATTTTACACCCTGTAACAATGTTATAGACATGCTACTGTGACTTGTCTTTTGTTGAATATTTTGATTCAATATTGTTTGCATTGCTAATTTGTGTGCATGTGCATCTTTTGTGTTAACGTTTTTCACACTAATGTAACTTTCATGTTATTCCATTCTTTCTATAGATGGATTCCTGCTGTCCCGATTGTTTCGAGAACACTATGCAAGCGTGAAATGTACTGGATCTACAAGTTAAACACATTAGTCTCCAGTGGACTCAATGAAATCACGGAGGTTATAACACATTAAATTCCCAAAGCTATTGTGATGCCCTGGACTAGCCAGGTAGTCACAGACAAAACACCACACACACCCCCTTCCCTAGACAGTCACAACAGTCAAACAAAAACCCTTGTTGCCTCCCTCCAGGGTCTGATGTCCACACCAGGTGGGGCGAAGCTAGGCGGTTGGCCCCACCCACCGAGGAGTTCACAGGCCTGGAAGCGGGAAAAGCAGGCAGTTCAGTTTTGGAGTTGAGGAGTGGAGGAGATTGAGTTTGGAGGTGAAAGTGAGAGGACCAAAAACTGCAAGTGTCTGGGTTGGAGCCCAGGCACTGACAGCAAGGTTGGCAGATGGTGGTGGCCGTCTGCAGGAGTTAGTGGATCTCTGCAAAACCGGAGGACCGGGGTCGGGCGGTGGCCCGCCGCTACCGAACCGGGGAGTGGAGTGAAGCTAAGCACACAGGCAGGGCCATCGGACCCCGACCAGGCTTGGAGCCACCGACAATGGTCAAATCCGAGTGTGACAGGAACCCAAGGGGGTTTCCCAACAACCAAGACCCGACAGAAGGCAACAGTCCACACCGTGAGGATATACAGCCACCGCCACAGGCTAGAGATCCAAGGGCTAGCGCCTGCGGGCAAAACGGGCTCCTCCGGCACCTATACGCCAGGGAGTGGACTACCAGTGGGCAACCACAGGAGTCAGAACATTCTAACAAGGTGCAGGGAAAGACAGCCACCATCACACTGTCCGGGGAGAGCACAAAAGCACTGCAGCCGGCTGCGGGACCCATCCATCCACCTGTTTGGTTTACCAGGCTCTGTTATTGACTGCCTGAGTGAGTACACCAGTGCCATCCGGCACCGCGCCACTCTGCCCCTGCAACCCTGCACCCCAGCCATCCAGCCTCCCCGTATCACCATCCGGGCCCCGGGATCACCAACCCCTACCCACGGAGGGGATAACATCCTAGCTGCTTCCTACCATCTCTCCCAGGATCCCTGTCACCAGCAGCGGTGGTGCCCATAATCACCACGACCCGTGGGTGGCATCACGAACTATCTCCCAAAACAAACCACCCCCTTTCACTCGTGGACGAGGAGCGCTGCTCAAGTCCCCAGGTCCGGCCCACCGCTCAAGCCACCGAGCAGCAGCAGAAGCCCCGGACCCGAACGTGGTGAGCGCGTCCCCTCCGCCCGCGACAACTTGGCGCCACAAACAGGATTGGAACCAATCTACCTACCGGTAGAAGTGCGCCTTGCAGTCCCCGCCGCCGGCGTCCGGCCGAAAAATTTGAAGTTCCGCCATCTTTGGCGTGGAGATTTCCCGCTCAAGCGTCTTCCCTGAGCAGGGAAGGCGCGAAAGTGAAGCCCCGCCCCCAAAGAGGAAGTGCTAGAAAGAACCAAGGGGGGACGGGAAGAAGATGTCCATGCCTGGCGGAGGAGCGCTGGCCACAGGAGTGGCGGTGCTTAACGACCGCATGTAATTAGCGCTACAGAGTGCAGGGACGCCAGGACTCTGCCGGAATACGTTCCTGGATCCAGCAGCAAGATGTGCCAGGAGCTCCAGGCCACAGTCCACTTCATGATGGTGGAGTGGATGTTGGCAGTGAAGGGCCTGGTTGCAACCGTGCGGGCATATGAAGTGGAGGTGGTCTCCGAGGAGCGAATAAGCGACCCACGCCCCTATGTCCCCGAAGGAATGGCCATTGCGGCTGAGGGGCCCGGCCTTCTGCTGTCCTCCACGCCACCTCCCCCACTGCCCCTGCCCGCGGCCAGCACCCCGACCGACCCGTTACCCCTGCCACCGGTAGTGGAGCCCGCAGCGTCTGTGGGCCCAGACCTGCGACCCCCTGGACTTACCTTTGTCACCGCCCTGGCACCCATCCCGGCTTCCATCCCGGCTGTGACGGAGATGACGACGGCCCCGGCAGTCTGCCAGGCTGCAGCGGAGGCAATCCTTGACCAGAGGCCAGCATTGCAAGTCCCGTCAACTGCTCCCAGACCCCGGGCCTCGGCTGAGGCACGGCGGGGATGCAGCTGCCAGGAGGCAGAGCAGGCCATGTTACAGCGGGGTCCCTCATTACTGAAGGTACCGGTCGTAGCCGGCACGGAGGGACTCTGTCTGGGCCCATCCCCCACACCGCCTGAACCAGAGCAAGCAGAAGGTGCTCCGGGAGCGGCAGCAACAGCAGCTGTGCCGCGGGATTGCTGTTTAAAGATGAGGAAAAGAAGAACCGTTGTCCCCGTTGGGACCATCAGCACTTTGTTCCTGTTTCAAGTTTTTATAGAAATGAACATTAATCATCCGAGTTTGTAACCTGATTAACAACAAGTTGATTATGCCGGCCGTTGCCAACAAGTTGTTCCCGTAGGGACTCTATGTGTTTTCACCGCCCACATGAGGAACTACTCATGAACATGACCGAAAACTTGCAGGCCACCCACGAACTCGTGGGCTTGTAAATAGTTTGTGGGCCGTTTTCCATGCCGCCTCCGGAGAGGCAGATTGGAGGAAGGGCCCGCAGCGGAGTAGGCTGGGGCCCGGCCACCACCTGGACCGGTGGCCAACCTCCGGGGAGTCAGGGGTCCCCCTGGACGTGGGGTCCCCTGAAGTGACAGCTGGGTGCGAGATACCGTACCCGTTCCCGCTTGGGTGACCTGGAACCGAGTTCCTGCTTCCGGACTGGGGAAGAGGGGTGCTGCCCGTTTCTTAGGGGCAGCATCAAGGTTTAGGTTACTTGGGTGGGGAAGCGGATGAACATGAACCCGTCCGTCATTATTAAAAATGTTTATATGTTTGAAACGTTAAAGTGCCATGCCTCCCGTAAGGGAAGAACTACACATATGCTTGTGTTAAATGTTTTATATGTTAATATATCTTTTACAGAAAAATAAAAACGGTGATGGACGGGCAGCCCGCGGAGGGTCTGCATTTCACCAAGGGGGAATGTGATGCCCTGGACTAACCAGGTAATCACAGACATAACACCACACACACCCCCTCCCCTGGATAGTCACACCAGTCAAACAAAAACCCTTGTTGCCTCCCTCCAGGGTCTGATGTCCACACCAGGTGGGGTGGAGCCAGGCGGATGGCCCCACCCACTGAGGAGTTCACAGGTCTGGAGGCAGGAAAAGTGTCAGTTCAGTTTGAGAGGTGAAAGTGTGAGGAGTAGAAACTGCAAGTGTCTGGGTTGGAGCCCAGGCACTGACAGCAAGGTTGGCAGACGGTGGTGGCCATCTGCAGGAGTTAGTGGACCTCTGCGGAACCATAGGACCGGGGTCGGGCGGTGGCCCGCCGGTACCGAACCGGGGAGTGGAGTGAAGCTAAGCACACAGGCAGGGCCATCGGACCCCGACTAGGCTTGGAGCTGCCGACAACGGTCAAATCCGAGTGTGACCGGAACCCCAGGGGTTTCCCAACAACCCAGACCCGACAGAAGGCAACAGCTCACACCGTGAGGATATACAGCCACCGCCATAGGCTAGAGATCCAAGGGCCAGCGCCTGTGAGCAAAACAAGCTCCTTCGGTACCTATACGCCGGGGAGTGGACTACCGGTGAGCAACTACAGGAGTCAGAACATTCTAACTTTCTAACTAGGTGCAGGGAAAGACAGCCAAGATCACACTGTCCGGGGAGAGCACAAACACAGCAGCCGGCTGCGGGACCCGTCCATCCAGCCGTTTGGTTTGCCAGAGACTCTGTCATTGACTGCCTGGGTGAGTACACCAGTGCCATCCGGCACTGCGCCGCACTGCCCCTGCAACCCTGCACCCCAGCCATCCAGCCTCCCCGTTACACCACAGGGCCCCGGGATCACCAACCTCTACCCACGGAGGGGACAACATCCTAGCTCCTCCCTACCATCACTCCCGGGATCCCCGTCACCAGCAGCAGTGGTGCCCTTTATCACCACGACCCGTGGGTGGCGTCACGAACTATCTCCCTAAAGAAACCACCCCCTTTTCACTCGTGGACGAGGAGCGCTGCTCGAGTCCCCGGGTCCGGCCCACCGCTCGAGCCACCGAGCAGCAGCAGAAGCCCCGGACCCGAGCGTGGTGAGCGCGTCCCCTCCGCCCGCGACAAATATGAGATTGAGTAATGAGCGGCCGGCATTTTCAAAAGCAGGAGAAGCCGCCAGAGCAGTGTGACAGCCGTGCAGCGCCGCGCCGGTGATCGGTGAGTATGAGAGAGGGGGGTGAGAGACCAGGAGTGATTTTAAACGATTTAGAACGTTCTGCTGGACATGCTGAGTATGCTCAGTACAACGTGACGGAATCCTGCACTGGAATCCATTGCCAAACGCATGTCGACGGAATCCAGCACTATAGACATTCATTATGCCTCTAACGGATCCTGACGGAATCCTGCGGAGTGCGTTTTTTTTTACAGCAACAGAAAACGCTACATTCAGCGTTCCTTCCGCCCGACGGGCACTGACGGTCACCGACAAAACAACTGATGCGCCGCAGGGCGGATGTAACGCAAGAGCATGCATTGCAATCCGCCCTTAATAGAAGCCTATGAGGAATAAACGGCTTCCTGCAACGATTACTGTAATTCCTCAAGGCGGTGGATCGCAACAGATGCCGCACAACGCAAGTGTGAAAGTAGACTTATATGGCAAAATTGACTGAAAAATTAAAACGTTATGGCTCTCGGAAGAAGGTGAGCAAAAAAAACAAAATGGAAAGTCACCCGGGGGTGAAGGGGTTAAAGAGCATCTGCCATATTATTCTGTAATGAAATTTTATGCAGGTATACAATTTTAAATTTCTCGTCATTAAACTAATAATAAAATGCTATAAGAAAGGAAATAATCTTCCTGGTAGGAGACGTCCAATCAAAATAAAGCGGGCTTTACACGCTACAATAAATCTAACGATGTGTCGGCGGGGTCACGTCGTAAGTGACGCACATCCGGCATCGTTAGTGTTGTTGTAGTGTGTGAAACCTACATGCGATTGCGATTTTACGAAAACACATTGATCGCATATACGTCGTTTAAATTCTAAAAATTGAACGTCCGGTTGTTCAATGTTCCCGAGGCAGCACACATCGCAGCAACATCTTACCTGCGTCCCGCCTGCAATGCGGAAGGAAGGAGGTGGGCGGGATGTTTTATGTCCCGCTCATCTCCGCCCCTCCACTTCTATTGGCCGGCTGCCGTGTGATGTCGCTGTGACGCCGAACGTCCCTCCCCCTTCAGGAAGTGGATGTTCGCTGACCACATCGAGGTCATATGGAAGTTAAGTACGTTTGACGGGATTTAATCGTTTGTGCGACACGGGCAACAAATTGAACATGCCGCACATACGATGGGGGCGTGTCACATCGCATGCGAGATCGCATGTGTAATTGTAACGTGTAAAGCAGCTTTAGTTGTTAAGTTTACATCAACATAATTGGTGAAAGGAAAGAGGTAAGTCCAGTTCACCACATGTTACCTTGATTGGGTCTGGAGCACGGAAAGCGTCTCTGCCAAAGACGCCAATAAATGAGAGATACAGTGGAACCTTGGTTAACGAGAACAATCCGTTCTGGAAGTGTGCTTGTTAACCAAGTTACTCGTTCAGCAAAGCAAGATTTTACATAGGAAATCATTGCAATGCTGACAATTCGTTCCACAACTTGTTAAATGTCCCATTCAGGTCCCCTATTGTGTCATTCCACACATGCACAAACAAGTACAAACACGTACAAACACATACAAACTCACACAAACACACAAGCACGCACGCACACGCACATATTATGCTCACCTTACCTTCCGTTCCATCGTCGGTCTGCTGGGACTTGCTGTTCTCCGGTGCAGGCTGTGTATCGGGTTACCATAACGACGAGGGAGGAACTTCCACTGCCAGAGTGCTGACGTCAAAGGCAGGAGCCGCTTGCCTCTGATTGGCTAGCGCGCTGCCTTTGAGTAGCGGTGACAGAGGAAGTTCCTGCTTTGTAGCTATGGTTGCCGATGCACAGCCTGGAGTGGAGCGGCGAACTACAGGACCCAGGAGGCCGGCGATGGAACTGAAGGTACACATATTATGCTCATCTTACCTTCCGTTCCATCGCCGGCCTCCTGGGTCTTCTAGTTCACCGCGACGACGTCACGAGAATGTCGCGAGGACATCGTAATGAGACGGCGGACTACAAGAACCATGAGGCCGGCGGTGGAACGGAAGGTAAGGTGAGCATAATACTGTATGTGTGTGCGTGTGTGTTTGTGTGTGTTTGTGCGTGCTTGTGTGTGTTTGTGTGGACTGCAAGTGCGGGTCAGAGCGCGGTGGATGTACGGAACCAGAAGTGTGTGCGGTGAGGATTTTCCTCGTACAGCAAAACTTTCTCGTAAACCGGGTTACAAATTTACAGAAAGCTTTGCTTGTTAAGCGAAATTCTCGTTAAGTGGGTAACTCGTTAAGCGAGGTTCCACTGTAATAGGAAAAGATCCAGATGCACAGTCATAAAAATAACTTCATTTATTGATACAGAATAAATATTTTGATATTTTCTACAATAGGTTTATATTGTAAAACACCAAGGCGTTTCTGGAGCGTCAAACATAATTGGTGATCTTTTGCCTTGCAGTACATTTTCCTGTTCAGAGAAAAGAAAAAAGGAAATAGTTTTCCTGCTGGGAGAAGTCCAATCTTGACTTTTTAAGTCAAGTTAATTGGTGATCTTTTGCCACTGAGTGAATTCTTCTATTCAGTGAAGGATGTTCATGATGTGCGATCAAGACGGTAGGACCATGTAGGTGGATGGTTGACAGTAACGCATCCTTGGTAAGTTGCTTTCTAGTTTCCTGGATACCAGGCTGTCGGGTTGGTATCACTTATTGATTTATAGTGATTTGTGCCCCTTGATAATGTTTCAATACAGAATAGTTCTTTCACAACATATAAAGAGTCTCGGGTTGATTGGTGAGAGATTTTCTTCACATTCTTTCCTTGTTGGAGCTGCAACAGTCGCCGGTGGGGGTGGTTGGATTTCTTATCTTGTAAGGGCAGAATGGTAGAATGTCTTCAAAGCAGAATAAGCTTTACATCAGACAGGAGTTTTATGTTTGTCAATTATTTCCTTTTCTTATTTTTTTTTCAGGTGTCAGTATATGGATTTTTGGCCATTCGTCTGTGCACTGGGCACTGAACAGAGCCTGCAAAAGATTGTATGGTGATAACCTTTCCTGGTCTCTGGATACTTTAAGCGTCTACTGGAAGAGCTTTAGAAGACTTTGTTAAAAGAGTGCTCTTGACTCCGTTCTTGAAATATGTAGTCTCTTTCCTGATCCAGATGCTATTATTTTTCATAGGGTTGGAAACGATGAGGGTAAGGCACTATTGTATGAGTCTTCTGAATTAAGAGGCATCTTTTTCCTGGTTCAGTTGGGAAAGCCAAGATCAAATTCTAGCTTTATAATGCATGATAACTGTATAACATTAAAAGGAACCCCCAATTAAAGATTTTCTTTATCAGTTATAATTAAAATCAACAAACAGTGATGACCCAATATATATAAATTATCTAGTGGGTCAAAGTGGACATTCACCTAAAGCATAAACAAATGTATGGGGCTGATAGAAAAAAGGTGTAGGGGGAAGATTCTTTCCCTAGTGTACCCTAAGGGTCCCTTGGCTCCAAGATTGACCCAATCACATTTATTGACCCCTAAAAGAGGGACATTCCCCTGCCTCAATTGCCTAAAGTGCAACAATGACCTTAAAGGAAACAAGGTTTACCATCCCCAAACAGGGCAGAGTTATCCAATTAATGGGTTCTTTACTTGTGACTCCTCTTTTGTAGTGTATGTAATCAAATACCCCTGCAGATTGTTGTATATAGGCAAGACCTTGCAGCAAGTAAGGGATAGGATCTCACAGCACAAGTCCACTATTCATTGTGAGAAAATGTCTCTCCCACTATCATTCCACTTCCATCAGAAGGGACACAGACTTTCACAGCTTAAATTCCAAGTGCTAGAACAAATATCCCAACACAGACGGGGTGGTACAGGGTTACCCTTCTCAAGAAAAGGGAATCCTTTTTGGATCTTCACCCTACAAACTTTGGAACCTAAAGGCCAAAACAGAGATTTTGACATTTCTAGTTTTACTTAATATTTAGTTCCATGTTCTCTGTCTGGTTTATTTTTACTTTACTTATAATTTTCTCTCTTATTTTTAGCACTGCATGTAACCTGTCATAGGCTGTGGGATCACGTCAATCAAGTATTGGTATAAAACATTCCTTTTTCCTTCCTTTTTCTCCTGTTATTTTAATTTTCTTTTTTTCTTCTTGGTTTTTAATTTATTTATTTTTTTTATCTTTATTTTTCTTTATTTTATTTTTCTTTTTTTTTATTTTATTTACATTTTATTTTTGTTTCGATTTTATATTTTCTTTATTTTTTTATTGATTTTTTAATTTTTTCTTATTCTATTCTTCTTTTGATTCATGTTTTCTTCTCCCTTTATCTACGTGCAGTACATAGTGATACTTTCTTGTATTTTTTCTAACATTTCCAATACCCTTCATCCTTTCCTCCTGCTTCCACTTCTTTGCATTTACATCTAATTATTTCTGCCTCTCTCCTAGACATGCGCATTGATGCCGCTCATGCACTCTTCCATTTGCCATCCACTGCCATCCGAATACGTCACATCCACATCATCACTTCATCACCAGATGTGACGTTGGAACACTATGACCTCTGCCCTGTAAGACTCACTGACTTCCTCATTGAATGGCAGAAACAGGACGGTACTGTTCTAAGTGCAACACACTGGACTGGCTCCAATCCTCAGGCACCGCAACACAGTCATAACCCAAACACTCAATTTTCTGTGGCGCACCCAGGCATGGAGAATGAAGCCTTCTCCCATGACTATCGCCTTGGGCCATGTTACAGGATCTCAACCTCTTCTGTAGGAAATTAAAATGGCACGAATTTTATAAGAGCCATGATAGAGAACAGTATCAGTAACTAAGTGTCTCCTTGCAGGACATTGAAAATATCCATACCCTCACCAACCTAATTACTGAGGGTGAAATGACAAGAGGCCTTGACCATTTCACTAATCTCAAGGCCAAGTGTACTAAAATGCCACCACATGGGTATTTAAACTCTGTGGATATCGTTCTCAAAATCAAAGAGGGTAAAAACAAAAAGATTAACAAAAATGGAGATCCTTCACTGTGTAACCTCCCCAGGGAAGAGGTCTGTATTTTGGAAGATCTTGAGAATAACCAGGAGATTATCATTAAACCCTCTGATAAGGAGGGTAATATAGTATTACTGGATCGTGAAACTTCCACATCTATGTGTTACTAAATCCTGAGAGATGGGGAAACATACGAGATTTTGTGTAATGATGACCGTACCCGTGCCTACTGTGACTCATTGACATCTCTGCTCATCGATGCTATAGATAGTCACCTCATCTCAAAAGAAGAATTTAATTTTTTTGTACCCAACACCCCTATATTACCATCCTTCTACGCACTTCCCAAAATCCACAAAGGAATATAGCCTCTAAAGGTATTCCCAATTGTCTAGGGGATCAATTATCTTATTGGGGCTCCTTTTAATGTTATACAGTTATCCCGGCTTTCCCAACTGAACCATTGTCTTCCTTTTATCGTTAAACAAGTATTAATCCTCTGGTATACTTATTGTAGTTAGACTCCATGATAACTACAGCTGAAAGATCTGCGAAGAATACACATCAAAACCAATTAATAGTCACGGTGCATATAATAATGACTTATTAAACAAACAATACAAAAAATAAAAGATATGTATTACAGTAATGTTTGTAATTGATTGTGTCAGTAATCCTAAGCCTGAGAGATAATTATGGCTCAGTGAAAAAAATAACTACAAAACGCACAAAAAGGCAAAGTGCAAAATGTAATACAATAAAAAAAATAAATGTAGTAGATCATAAAAGTTACACACAGCAGGATGCAACCACAATTCATAAAATACTGCACAGTGGTCCAATCTATAAGGGAACTCTAAAAAGTGCACACAAATAATATCACCTGAAAAATGTTGAAAGGGCAAATCAAAAGAGCTGAGTCTGTATAGTCAAGACACTGGACATAGAGTAAGATGGAAACACCAGGGAGTAATACTTAAAGACCCGTAAACAGTGTGTGTGTGTGTGTGTGTGTGTGTGTGTGTGTGTGTGTGTGTGTGTGTGTGTGTGTGTGTGTGTGTGTGTGTGTGTGTGTGTGTGTGTGTGTGTGTGTGTGTGTGTGTGCGCGCGCGTGTGTATATATATATATATATATATACTGTGTATATATACGGTATATACTTGAAGAAAAAAAAAAGGATCCAGGATCAAAGTTCCAATTGGATTAAAAAGTTTTTCTTTATTCAGCAAAGACAAAAAAAGATTCTTCCATAATAATAAAATCCAATTTACATGGCAGGGTAGAAAAACCGGAACGCGTTTCGGAGTGACAACTCCTCACTCTGAACCAAAGACCAGAGTAAGGCGTTGTCACTCCAAAACGTGTTCCAGTTTTTCTACCCTGCCATGTAAATTGGATTTTATTATTATGGAAGAACCTTTTTTTAACTTTGTTGAATAAAGAAAAACTTTTTAATTCAACTGGAACGCGGATGCTGGATGCTTTTTTTTTTTCTTCTTCAAGTTCAGTGATTGTCTGCAGCCCGGTCTGGCTGTTTCCTGATCCCTGCACCGTTCCTATTGGTAGTTCTCCATGGTGGGTGAGCCGGTACTTTTTCTTCCTATTGTGTGTGTGTGTGTATATATATATATATATATATATATATATATATATAAAATACACACACACACACACACACACGGGCAGATTTTAATGAGGGCAATCTGGGTTCTGTGGGGAGCCCATGTCCACAGAACGCCTTTGTTATTATGCTTTTTCTGCTGCCTTTGGGTGGTGCACATTTCCAGATGCGGAGTTCTCCTGGAGCTCTGCTGGCACCAATACAGAATAGCAGCGCAGTTTCAGGGGAGCCCATCTCCTTTTCTGTGACATCATCACATCGGCACAAACATGTATGCACCAGCCACAAGAAGAAGAAGAGGACCCCCGGGGACCAGAGCAGACCGAGGTGATTAGGTGTTGTGATTTCTTTTTATTTAGTTTGTGTATGGCATGTGTGCTTGTATATAGGGAGCTAAGCAGGGGCTTATACTGTATATAGGGACCTATGTATGAGCTATGTGAGGGCTTACACTATGTATAGGAGGCTATGTGGGGACTCAAGCTGTATATATGGGGATATGTGAGAGCTCATACTGTGTATAGTGAGATATGTGGGGGCTTATGATATATAGGGGACTATGTGAGGGCTCATACTGTGTATAGGGAACTATGTGGGGTATATGCTATATATAGGGGATTATGTGAGGGCTCACACTGTGTATAGGAGGCTATGTGGGGACTCACGCTGTATATAGGGGACTATGGGAGGGCTCATACTGTGTAATGGAGCAATGGGCGGACTCATACTGTATATAGGGGCTATGTAAGGGATCATACTGATATAGGGGCTATGTGAGGGCTCATACTGTGTATAGGAGCTATGTGGGGACTCATGCTGTATACAAGAGGGGGGCTTATACTACATATTGCTAAGATGATACTGAAAAGAACTTGTAAATCTTAAAATCTTTCAATAAATATTTTGAAAACTACTTACGTTTTTTCTTTTTTCGCTCTGTCACTGTTTTGCTGATACAGCATGAAAATAATCTGAAGAGCCTAAATGGAAGAAAAACAATTGGTAAAAAGTGTTTAAAATGGAAAAGGAAAGATGGGAGAGATAGTGAGTTTAGAAGTCGGGAACTGAAAAGGGAAATGCTTTTCTCTCACTATGGGGCGAATAGATAGACAGTGAAATATTGGTTTCTTCCGTTAAAGATTTACAGTATAGTATAGAGAAATAATGGGAAGCCACAAATATATCTAATTATATTATGAGCCTCAGTCTAACAAAATGTTATTTACAACAATGGGGGAAACGTTTCCTTACTTTTGTGGACGGCTCTCTGTCTCTTTGCTGTCCTTTTTGCTGCTGGAGAAATAGAAGAAAATATAACAAGTAAATAGTAAGTAAAATAATAATGAGGAACAAATCCTAGTCCTATAGCGACACAGACAATGAGGAGAATGTCTGACGTGTCTCATATACATCGCCACATGATATAGATCAGACCTGGGTAAAGTGCGGCCGGCACCATTCCCTCCGCCGCCGGCGTCCCAGTGTCACCGCTCTCTTCATTCCCAGGATGCAGATAGTGCTGAATACATTGGGGGACAAAGCCAACGGCTCCTTCTTCCACCAATCACCAAGTGCAATTGAGACAGCAGAGGCGATGACATCACATCATTGTGCCGGCTGTGCAGAGAGTCAGTGCACCGGAGACCAAAGCAGAGCTCAGCAGCGGGGAAACGGGAGCAAGGTGAGTATATGTTTTCCTTATATATAATATATATATATATATATATATATTATATATATATTATGTGTAATTGTAGATTAAAGAGTTATGTGGGTGCTCATACTGTATATAGGAGGGCTATGTTGGGGCTATATTGGGGCTCATACTCTAGTAGAGGTATTTGGGGGCTCATACTGTATATAGCAGTCTATGTGGGGGTTCATAATGTATATAGGACACTGTGTGGGGGCTCATACTCTATAGATGAGCTATGTAGGGGCTCATACTGTATTTAGGATTACAATGTGAGGGCTCATACAGTATATAGTATGAAAATTATGGTAATAACTCATTGTATAAATAGCACTTTCACATTTTGCTGCATGAGGACAGATCTTCGGCCTTGTAACTACTGGGAAAAACCATTGCATAATTTTGCATCTGGAAGAAAGCAGTTAGGACATAAGGACACATCCTCTGGGAAAAGGGGTTAAAATACTTACATGTTTCTGATGTTGCTCCTGTTCTTTCTCCTCAAGCATTTAGGTATCCACCATTTACATTTGTGACTTAAAAAAAAATCCAGACAAATTGACATTTAGACACTTCACATTATCATTCTGATAAGTATATGACAACAATATATACAGTGATTTGAAACACAGATACTTAAAATATCAGAAAATATCATCTATATGGTGTGTCTCCTAAATAGATGCAATGAGTTAAAGGGAAATTATCAGTTGAATCAACCCTCCTAAGTCATCTATATGGGAAAGTACATCATAGGAAGCTGAAAAAAATTATACCTTGATATCTGCGATCCAATGTCTTATTCCAGAGAAGTCCACATTTCTCTTAATATGTCAATAAGCTGTTAATATCTATAGGCTGGACACAGATCTCTATCCAGAGCTTATTTTCAATAAAAGGAGGAGCTACCAGTGTGAGACATGTATCTTAGGAAAGCAGACTTTCAGTCATTACATGTCTCACACCAGTAACACTCTCTGGGAGATCTGTGTCCAACCCAAAGATCTTAAGAGCTTATTTACAAATTAAGCAAATGTGGCTTTCTCTGGAATAAGATTGAAATGTAAAGTGCAGTGGACTATGATGGCGCTATAGAAAGAAAAAATAGTATTATTGTTATAATAAGACATCAGATCGCAGATATTACGGTATCATTTTATTCAGCTTCCTATGACCTACATGCCCGTATAGGTTTAGACGAACATTCGGGCGCAGAATTCATGAAATCACATCCACTTTGCTTGGACATTTAGGCCGTAATCACATGTAACATAAATGCTGCATTTTTTCCTGCTTGTTTTTTTGCACAAAAATTCTGCTTTGTTTAGCCGTCCAAGAATAAGTGGATGTGATTCAATGAAAACCTCACCCAGTGTCCGTCTAAAGACGCCGCTGAACTGTGCGGTTTTGGTGTTTTTTTCTCTAGAGGCTTCAATGTGGAACCTAAAAGGCATGGAAAGAACTGCAGTTACTTTTTTACTGCAGAATCAAAGCTTTTCTGTACTATAAAAACAGTTAAAAACGCGGCTTCACATCTGCACCTAAAACGCATCAAATAAGGAGGAAAAGCATAAAAAATGCAGCAATAAATGCAATGACCGTTCTAGTGACTTACATGATGGACTCCGTGCTCGCCCAGGCTTCCTTTACTTCTCTTGGCCTATATGGAAATGTAGCTTTTGTTAGAGCCAGTGACACTTACAGAAAGCCCCATGTATATAGAGCGTCTCGTTAATAAATGCTATGACAATTAGTGTAACTAAAGGGGGCTTACACAGATAAAAAATTCAGTACATTACACATCCACATCTGTATACACCCTATACTGTATATCTCACTATCTCTTTACTTACGGTCTGATGTTTTTGTCCTTGATGTTCTCCTACCTGATGTTATCCTCCTTGATATTATCCTCCTTGATGTTCTCCTCCTTGATGTTATCCTTCCTGATGTTATCCTCCTTGATTTTATCCTCCCTGATGTTATCCTCCTTGATTTTATCCTCCCTGATGTTATCCTCCTTGATTTTATCCTCCCTGATATTTTCCTCCTTGATGTTTTCCTCGCTAATCTCTATGATGGGGGTCTTCTCTTGTGTTTCTTCTATATCTTCTGTCTCCTCAGCACTAAAAAACATAATCCATTATAAGAGAGGGTTAGAGCGTGTACACACATTGCAATTATGGTGCGTTTATTGTAATGGTCTTTGCTGTGATTTTGGAAAAACATAACGAGAAATATGCCTTAATTGAGTAATGTGAACCCACCCTAGTGGAGATAAATCCACCATTCATGAGCAGGAGAAATTTTTCTGAAGAATTTAGAATTCTATAGGACAGCGCAAAGTTCTGCACAGCTCCAGCAGGTAGCGCTGCTGAGCCCAAGAACGCGGCCTCTTGTATAGTGAATAGTGGACAGATCAGCGCCGCTCCATGTTTTTTTATTTTACCTGCTTTTTTTCAGGCTCCATCTAGAACAGTGTTTCTCAACTCCAGTCCTCAAGACCCACCAACAGATCATGTTTTCAGGTTTTCCTCAATCAGGTTTTCAGGATTTCCTTAATGTTGCACAGGTGATGGAATTATTCCCTGTCTAATATTGAGGAAAACCTGAAAACATGATCTGTTGGTGGGTCTTGAGGACTAGAGTTGAGAAACACTGATCTAGAAGCTTATAGAGAAAATAAGCACCAAAACCGCAGAGTTCAGCGCCGTCTTTTGATGAACATTCAGGGGAGAATTCATGAAATCACATCCATTTTGCTTGGACATTTAGGCCGTGTTCACATGTAGCATAAATGTTGCAAACCTCACCCAGTGTCCGTCTAAAGACGCCACTGAACTGTGCGGTTTTGGTGCTTTTTTCTCTAGAGGCTTCAATATGGAGCCTAAAATGCATGGAAAAAATTGCAGTTACTTTTTTACTGCAGAATCAAAGCTTTTGTGTACTATA
Organism: Anomaloglossus baeobatrachus; assembly: GCF_048569485.1. NCBI lineage: Eukaryota > Metazoa > Chordata > Amphibia > Anura > Aromobatidae > Anomaloglossus > Anomaloglossus baeobatrachus. The sequence continues at coordinate 493,979,032 of NC_134353.1, read as the reverse complement.
AAACACTTAAAAAAGCGGCTTCACATCTGCACAAAAAAAAACATCAAATAATGGGGAAAAAGCATAAAAAAAATGCATCAGTAAATGAAGTGACAGTCCTAGTGACTTACCTGATGGACTCCGTGCTCGACCAGGCTTCCTTTACTTCTCTCGTTGGCCTATATGAAAATGTAGCTTTTGTTAGAGCCAGTGACACTTACAGAAAGCCCTATGTATATAGAGCGTCTCGTTAATAAATGCTATGACAATTAGTGTAACTCAGGGGAGCAGCTATAGGGAGTAATTAGGAAGAAACGACCGGCACCAGACTCCATAGGGTGTGGATGGAATAAGATGTAAGTGTTATGGTGTCTGTCCTGTCATTTGTTTGGGTTTTGTAAAACAGAGATTGTACCAGTGTGCGGAGGACGGGGAGAGACGACCATTTACACATAGCTATAGGGAGTGCAGGGATCGCAGTCACATCGGGATCTGTTGCCATCGGGGGCTAAAAGCCCCTCTACCACATATCAATTCATCAGTATAACAGGTAGTGTGGGACCTCAGATGTTAAAGTTACTCCACTGTTTGTAGCTATGTCTAAAGCCAGCTTTACACGTTGCAATTTCGCATACGATATCGTAGGCGATTTGCAACGCCCCCATCGTATGTGTGGCACGTTCAATTTGTTGAACATGCCGCACAAACGATTAACCCCCGTCACACGTACTTACCCGTCCATACGACCTCGATGTGGGCGGCCAATATCCACTTCCTGGAGTGGGAGGGACGTTCGGCGTCACATCGACGTCAAGCGGCAGCCGGCCAATAGAAGCGGAGAGGCGGAGATGAGCGGGACGTAAACATCCCGCCCACCTCCTATCTTCCGCATTGGCGGCTGGAGCCGCGAGACGCAGGTAAGATCTGTTCAATGTTCCCGGGGTGTCACACACTGCGATGTGTGCTGCCTTGGGAACATTGCACAACCACACTTTCAATTCATGAGGAATGAACGACGTGTATGCGATGAAAGGAGGTGGGCGGGATGTTACGTCCCGCTCATCTCCGCCCCTCTGCTTCTATTGGCCGGCCGCTTAGTGATGTCGCGGTGACGAAGAACGCACCTCCCCCTTGAGGGAGGGATTGTTCGGCAGTCACAGCGACGTCACTGAACAGGTATGTGCGTGTGACGCTGCCGTAGCGATAATGTTCGCTACGGCAACGATCACCACATATCGGCCGTACAACGGGGGCACGTGCTATCACGCTCGATATCGCTAGTAATTGCTAGCGATGTCGCAGCGTGTAAAGTACCTCTTAAAGTGAAAAATTACTGAGGACTTCAACCATTGAAGGTCGTGGATTACTTACGGCAGTCTCTCTCTTCTTTCCCTTGCGATCTTCACAGACTTTCCAAAGCGCCTTTGTGACGCCCTGGACCCCCGGGGTCACAGAATAACATCACATACACACACACCCTCTTCCCTGGTCAGGAACACCCGTCAAACAAAACCCTTGTTGCCTCCCTCCAGGGTCTGATGTCCACACCAGGTGGGGCGGAGCCAGGCAGTTGGCCCCACCCACCGAGGAGTTCACAGTCCTGGAGGCGGGAAAGAGCAGTTAGTTGAGTCTTTGGAGAGTTGAAGTGGAGAAGTGGGGAGAGAGAGACTGTGTGTGTCTTTGTCGAAGCCCAGGCACCATCAGCAAGGTCGGCAGACGGTGGTGGCCGTCTGCAGGAGTTGGTGGAGGTCTGCAGAACCGTAGGACCAGGGTCGGACGTTGGCCTGCCGGTACCGAACCGGAGAGTGGATCAAAGCCAAGCACCAAGGTAGGGTACTCAGACCCCGACTAGGCTCGGAAGCCACTGTAACGGTCAAATTACCTGATTGCAGTCTGAACCTCAGAGGTTCATTCCCAACCAAGTCCCGTCAGAAGGCAACAGCCCAACCCGTCCGGATAAGTGCCACCGCCAACGGCCAGAGATCCAAGGGCCAGCGCCTGCGGGCAAAACGGGCTCTCCCGACACGTACAAGGCGGGTAGCGGACCACCCGTGGGAATCCATAGGGGTCAAACACTTACACACAGGTGCAGGGAAAGACAACCACCATCAACCGGTCCGGGGAGTGAAGACACCGCAGCCGACTGCGGGCCCCGTCCATCCAGCCGTTTGGTTTAACAGAGACTCGGTCCATGACTACCTGAGTGAGTGCACCAGTGCCACCTGGCATAGCGCTGCACAGTAACGCTGCCCGCATCCACGCTGCCTTCCCGCATCAGCACCTGCACCTATCCCCTGCAGCACGCTCCCTCCTACCGGGCCCCGCGACAACAGCCTCTACCCACGGAGGGGCCAACATCTCAGCTGCTCTCTGCCATCGCTCCTGGGAAACCCCGTCACCAGCAGCGGTGGTGCCCATCCTCACCACAACCCCTTGGGTGGCATCACAACTGACATCCCACCACCAAACCTCCCCTTTTTACTCGTGGGCGAGGAGGCGCTGCTCGAGTCCGCGGGTCCAGCCCTGTGCTCGAGCCACCGAGGATCAGAAGCACCGGACCCGAGCGCCAGAGATCCCCCAGGCAAGCGGCGTTCCCAAAACCCCTCCGCCCGCAACACGAAATAACAAATGCCGCTCTGGTTAGTAGAATTGATGCTTAGAAAGTCTCCGGAGAAAGTTACCTGACTGAACACAACTGCTATAGATGTGTCTCTGGGTAACTTTTTCCTGGAGTCTCCGGATGTTGAATGTCGGCGAGTACGTGATATTCTCACCATCTCTCTACTTACATTCTGGTCGTCTCCTTCCTGGCCGGTCTCATGTGGTTTGTCTCCACACCGTCCTCTTCTCCTTCCACTTCCTCACTAATAGACACATAACATAGACTCTATATAACGACTCTCAGAAACTACCATTCTTATAATTAATAATTTTATATGATACACTTTTCTGAAAAGTTCTGCATTTCTATCCGTCATCATTGTTATTCTGCAGATACCAACCAATAGCATAATGGAGGCTGCCTTTCAGGGCCGGACTGGCCATCAGGTAATTCTGTCAAATACCAGATGGGCCAGTCCTGGCGTGTGCAGCATCAATTGCAACTCTATTAGCAGTACCGACATCTTCAGGATGCCCAAAAGTATGACGGTCCTCCCACATTGTCCTCAACAGAGGAGTGTGGGAACATCATTCTGTATGGGGGGCATCATACTCTATGGGAACCATGGAAAATTGGCAAATAACTGTGTAGGTGCTGCAATACTATAAGGAGGCACAGTAGGGGGGTTATAAGAAGACGCACTGGGGAAATATTATCATTATAAGAAGAACACAGGAGGAATTATTATTATTATTATTATTATTATTAATAATAATAATAATAATAATAAAACAATGCACAGGATTGTTTCTTTTTTTAGAAGTAGGTCTGTGATCATTATAATAAGGGGTCATGGGGAGAATTATTAAAGGCGGGACAAAGCAATTAGTATTATAAGGAGGCACAGGGTTCCACCCTACCCCCGTCTTATAGTCATCTTCCAACGTTTTAATACTTTACCGACGCCACACCAGTCCACGGAGCCATCTTGTGCCCATAGCTTCTCACTAGCTGGAAGTCAGAAGCTACATCACAGGTATCTATGAGAGCCAGAACGAGGACAGAAAGAGGCTCCCATAGAGATGCATTGAAGAGTGCCCTCCAGGTCACCGGCAGGTCACTTTTTAGAGTAGAACGACTGAAGCACCAGTGGAAAAGGATGAAGGCGATGAAAGGTGAGGATGAGACAGGGCCCAGGGGACTTAGATTGAAAGCACGCTCCACAAGATGGAGGAGGCACCGTACCGAGACCAGCGACACCCATTGGACAAGACTTCCCCCTAGGTGAGTATTATAAAGCTGTTTTTTACATTATACAGAGAGGCCTAGGCTCTTATATACAGTATTTTTGAGTGCTGTATAAAAGGGCTCACTGATGTGGGTGATAACCCATAAGAGAAAAACCTGGTGACAAGTAACTATTCATTATTAAAGGGAACCTATCTGAAAAAATGGGGTTCAGAAATTAGATACTCTGAATGGTGTATCTAGGGACTACCATTCAAGGTATCTAATTTCTGAACCCCGTTTTTCAGATAAGTAACTATTTATTATTAAGGGCATAACTTGTTGAGGTTATACTTGTCTGGGTGTAATTACTGGTCCTGTATTATTGTTATTTCTAATAATTGTTGGTACACTTTACATTGGGGTGCAGGGTGAATTATGGAATTGTAGGGATTCCCGACAGTGAATTGGGGTGCCACAAACCTAGGGTACCTAGGGTACCCTCCATTTCTAGGTAAGGATATGTATAGGTCTTCTAGGGTCAGTTTATTCCCTTTCTATTGGGTATGTAATTATTGTTGTGATTTTCAGCAGTCTTCGTCACCTGCCCTCACTACTTGGGTTTGTTGGTCATCTGACTTTCACAGACAATTATTAAAAGTTAATTTTTATTGGGGTTCTTTCTATTCGTGGTTTTCTTTTACAATTGTGCCCCTTTATTATCAGCTGTGGCTTTGTTTTTTCTTGTCTGTTATATGCAATATTAATATTATTAAATCTTGTATAGCGGTATTATTAGAAATATAGGTGGTAGTAATCCTTGATTTCCCACAGGCAGAGTAATTGAAGCATTAAAGACCCCAATCTGTGGAAGAGGACAGAGACGGCATGGGCCTGTGTGCTTTTAAATGCCAGGGCTGAATTATAGCTCCAGTCGCTGCCATGTACGGTGGACTGTGTGTGGAAGATATACAGTATATGGTTTCATAAAACTCCCAGGCATGCTTCATAAAAAGTGCTCTAAGAAAAAGCGACCATATTACTCACATCAACCAATCAGATTAACTCTCTCATTTTAAAGGAATCTGGAATGCTGCAATCTGTATTCTGATTGGCTCTGATGGCCCACAATGAGACTGTCTTCAGAGAAGTGTTTATACATGAGTGGCCCTGTGTCTGCTGATGGTGGCTCAGTGACATTGTGGTGTGTGAAATCCTCATGAATCTCCTACTCTTATTACATCATTTCCCTTATAGATACATTGATTTAGGAAATAGGTTATATTGGGGACCCTCTTACAATATTTCTGTTTATTACACCAACTTACGGTATTGTCTCCAGAGAAGGACGGCGGGACGATTTCCGAAATTTATAACGCCTATAATAGAACATACAGCTCTTGTTAGAAACACTAACACCTTGGCTCATATGAAGACTCTAGAAATATTCTCTATATAACCTGTCTATCAGATAACAGCATGGACATAACCTCCAGAATCTATACAGCTCTACACTCACATAGATTATACTGCACTGGATGAATGTCCTTTATTCTAGAACTCCAAGACAACAGTTGGTCGTGCAGAAATCAGGGTAAATTTACAGCATTACTGTATTTCACTCATGACCTCATTGTTATCTTATGACGTAAAGGGACGAGCAACAGTATGACGAATTCAACGTGGTCTCAATTCTCTATTAATTAAATGTTATCCTTCATATCGATAAATGCCCATAAGTGATAGCGGCAATGTCATGATGCCATCACTATGTAGTCCACCCCTTATTGTTACAGAGGGGTGGGATTCAGCCGGTACTTACTGGTTGTTAAAATGACTGCCAGTTGCCCGAACCAGCAAAAAGCAGTGCACCGATCCAGTGCTGAAGGCCGGGGACCCACCAGTGTCAACTGAATGTGCATTCTTAGACACACATTCAGTTGAAATGGATTTCAGTGCAAAACAAGCACCAGCTTCCTGCAATGCAATAGTTAAAATGGCCACTGGCTTATCAGAGGCCAGCAGCTGACGTTGGCATGCACATCGCCAACACATGGCCTTGTCCACATTGCACATTGAGCAAAAACGGGCATTGTGAATGAGAAGAGACGTAAGAAGAATCTTTATTTTTAATGTTGCAAAATAGGGAACCAGGATTGAAAAAAAAAAAAATAGAACTGAGGACATACAGGAGGAGAATGGGGGACATACGGGTCCCTAAAGAAGCATATATGGGGACCAGGATGGGACACATAAGGGTTCAGTATAAGGGACATATGGCATAAGAATGGGAGACATTTGCACCCAGGATGGAGGACATAAAGGCCAAAGATGGGGCACATAAAGGCCCAAGGTAAGGGACATATGGGCGTAGGATTGGGGAAATACAGACCCAGGATGGAGGACTTGGGGGACAAGGATGGAGGACATAAGAGGCAAGGAGATGGGCCCAGTTTGGAGGACATGGCGGCCTAGGATGGAGGACATTGGGGACCATGATAGGGGATATAAAGGGACAGGATAAGGGACATAGGGGACAAGGATGGAGAATATATGGGCCCAGGATGGGAGATATGGGGGCGTAGTATGGGGGAAATACAGGCCCAAAATGGGGGTCATAAAGGCCTAGGATGGGGAACATATGGACTCAGGATGATGGACATACAGACCCAGGAGGGAGGACATAGGGGACTGGAAAGGGGGAAATAAGAGTCTAGGATGGGAAATATAAGAGCCCAGGATGAGGGACATAGGGGACCACGATGAAAAACATAGGGGACCAGGAAAGGGGAAATAGGTTTCTAGAATGGGGGTCATAAGGGCCCAGCATGAGGGACACAGGGGCCAAGGATGGAGGACATAGGGGACCAGGAAAGGGGACTTAAAGGCCCAAGATGAGGGGCATATGAGACCAGGGTAGAGAACATAGGGGTCCAGGAAGGGGGACATACAGGCCCAGAATAAGTGACATACAGGGCCAGGATTGGGGACATAACAGACCAAAATGGAGGATATAAGGGACCAGGACGTGGGACATAAGGGACCAGGATGAAAGTCATGGGGTACCACGAGGGGGGACATGGGAGCCTTGGATGGGGGGATATACAAACCCAGAATGGGGGACATATGGACACAGGATAGGGGACATAATGTCCCAGGATGAGGAACACCATAATCAAGGATGGGGGACATGTGGGACTAGGATGGAGTACATAGGGGACCAAGATAGAGGACATAGGGCCTCAGAAAGGGGGAAATAAGGGCTTAGGATAGGGATTATAAGTGCCCAAAATGAGGGACATAAGGTACCAGGATGGAGGATATAGGAAATCAGGAAGGGGGACATAAGGGACTCGGATGGGGGTCATAAAGGCCCAGGATGAGGGACATAGGGGACCAGGATGGAGAACATATGGGGGCGCAGGATGGGGGACATACAGGCCTAGGATGGGGGTCATAAGGGCCCAGGATGAGGAACATAGGGGTCAGGATGGAGGACATATGGGCCCAGGATGGGGATTTAGAAGACAAGTATGAAGGACATATGGGACCAGGAAAAGGACATAATGGCCCAGGATGGAGGATACAAAAATCCTGGATGAGGGACATTCGGGCCCAGGATGGGGAACATAATGGCCCAGGATGGAGGACATGGGAGCTTAGAATGGGGGATATACAAGCCCAAGATGATGGACATAACAGTCCAGGATTGGGGACATAGTGGCCTAGGATGGTCCAGGGTAGGCCAAATGTGGGACAAGGATGGAGTACATCGGGGACCAGGAAGGGGGACATAAGGACCCAGTATGGACAACATGGAAACTGAGAAGAGTATCATAACCGTACAGAAAGAGGGACATACAGGCCCAGGATGGGGGACATCTATTAGATACGCCAATTCTGGTGCTTTGCCTAGCTCTCCAGATTGCACTGGTGGAGTGGCAATACGGGCTAGGCTATGACCGCACGCTGCGCTTTTATCGTAAACATAAAAATGCACCTTGCGGGAAAAAACCCGCACCTTGTGGCAAAAAAATGCATGCGGTTTTGGTACGTTTTTGATGCATTTTTTGACCATGCATTTTTTATGTATTTTTTGTCACCAATGGGTGAAAAACGCAGGGAAAAACACAAAAAGAATTGACATGCTGCTTTTTTGTGGTCACCACAAAAATGCAATTAAGAAATAACGTCAACACCATTCTAAGTCTGAACTGGGTGCAAAAACCCTAAAAAAAACCTTCACTATATAGAGAGAAGGCCTGCACACCAGTGACAGTGCAAGGGGAATAAATGTAAAGCAGAAACTGCTGAATGAATACTGGCATGAAAAATATAATAGCTATATGTGAAACAGTAAGAGAATACTGTGGCGAGGTGTTGGGGCTCTGTTGTATTGATCAATTCAATAGCTAAATTAAGTTATGCAGATTCCATTGTCATATTTTCATTTTCACATATAGCTATTGTATTTTTCATGCCAGTATTCATACAGCAGTTTCTGCTTTACATTTATTCCCCTTGCACGGTCGCTGGTGTGCATACCTTCTCTCTATACCACAAAAATGCAGGCAAAAAAAAAGCAACGTGCGCACAGCAAATCTGAAATCTCATAGACTTTGCTGGGGAAGGAAAAGCATGCAGTTTGTGATGACTAAAAGATCACTACAAGCTGCACCAAAAACGCATCAAAAACTGCAGAGTGCGCATGGGGCTTGATACCTTTGGGGTGTGAATTGTGAGCTGTGATCAAGTCCTAGTGTTAGTAGTGGAGAGGCGTCTATCAGACACCCCCATTACCAACCCGGCAAGAGTAGATTTAAAAATAAACACAGAACAGACACAGGGAAAAAAAGATTATTTTAATAAACACTCCCCCACACTCTCTTGTTCACCAATTTATTAATAAAATAAATCCTGGAAGTTCCGACATAATCCAAAGAGTAATGTCCCATGACGCCCATAGATTGCTATATGGCGTCGTTCTGAGAACTTTCTCAGAGGCCCCATAGATTACTAATGGTCAGAGGCAGCCCAGAATTTCTTTAGTACTAATTTTGAAAATTTATAGAAAAACTTCTTTAATACCATTTACCATACTAAGAAGTGACTGACAGTTTGATGGGAACATCGTGTACTCGGCAGGAGGCAATGAGACCATACATGAGGATATCAGTGGGGTAAGAAGGGGAAAGCGCTGATACTTTTAGCTGCCGTTACTTGTATTTTGTTGGTTGAGGAAAGTGTGTGAAAATGGGTGTGGCTAACAAGATGGGTGTGGCATCGAAATTAGCGTGTTTCTTATATGGGCGTGACTTTATAACAAAAACAGGGTAATATTAATCCCTCCGGGTGCACATACTATCCTATATGAATGAGATAAGAAGAACAAGAAAGATCAATACCGGTATCTTGGCTTCCTGTTTCTCACTCTCTCTATCCAGCTATTAAAGAAAAGGCAAAGAAAAAAGCAATTAATAATATTACACATAAAACTGGAAGATAAATTCTACTATTGAGCCTTAATGTAACCCATGCAGACATCTCCTGGGAGAATATAGGAGAAGCAGTCCCAATTATATGATACATACATGTCATCAGGATAGTCCTCCTCCTCCTCTGATATATTATTCATCCTAATAAAAAGTAAAGAAGACAATGAGAACTGATTGTATCTGCTCCATAGCTGATAAGAGAAGATCATCAATGGTGACTGGATGGTTCTATGATCAGTAGGGGGCAGTTATAGAATAGAGACCCCAATGGTAATGTGTATTAGGAACTTTGTGCTACATAAACCTGCACATCTTTTATTTCCCAGGTTCTGGTGTATTGTAAGATGAAATCTCCCTTATGGCTGAATATCCCAAAATTTAAATGAGGCTCCAGCCACACATCTGTATCTGGGAGAGGAGCATCATCTAAGCGCTGTCTGCACTCATATCCCACAGCATCCATCAACATGGATCCAGGACGTATTCAGAGGTGGCAGCAATGCAGCAAACTAGTAACTGCAGCGCTGCCTTCTCGTGATCTCTTGTTCCAGGAGGGGCGATGGACACAGCGGGGAGTGACTGCAGCCCCAGCCTCCTGTGATGTTACATTTCAGACTCTTCTTAAATGAAAAGTCACAGGAAGTGCCATAAAAATTAAACATCTCTAGGGATTACATAGAGAATAGTGTAGAGAATTGTGTAATAAAGATAATTACAAAACTGGTTAGGGGGTAAGGATAGATAGTAAGAAAATACATTTGAGGTGCTGGATCACCCCTTTAAAGGTTTCCCATATGGGAAGGAACATTGCAGGAGATTATGGGTGATATAGAAGGTGACTCTCTACCAGAAAGTGGCCCCGGTCTATCAGAGAAATTGTACATTTGGGATACACATGCACTTACCTTTTGTCACTAATAACTCTCTCTCTCGCTCACAATAAAAACCTAAAATTATCAATAAAAGAATGAAAGAAGAAATTGTATTTATAGTTCAGGAAATCAAATTCCTATTTTGATATTTCCGTAAAGAGAAAGAGTCAGTTATAGAGAAGAAAGGAACACAACATAAAGGATTTAAGAAGAGGCGAATATAAGGTTCAGTTATACTGAAATTGATGATAAAGATTCATGGCGATTATTTCCATATTCCTAATTATACCCAATTTATACATAACATTGTATTGTACTTATCTATTGATGGATACAAACAAAGAAGGTTGGAAGGATAGATAGATAGATAGATAGATAGATAGATAGAGGGATAGATATATAGATAGATATAAAGATAGATAGATAGATAATAGATAGATAGACAGACAGATAGATAGATAGATAGTTAGATAGATAGATAGATAGAGGGATAGATATATAGATAGATAGATAGATAGATAGATAGATAGATCGATCGATAGATAGATAGACAATAGATAGATAGATAGATAGATAGAGGGATAGATAGATAGATAGATCGATAGATAGACAATAGATAGATAGATAGATAGATAGATAGACAGATAGATAGAGGGATAGATAGATAGATAGACAATAGATAGATAGATAGATAGATAGATAATAGATAGATGGATAGATAGATAGATAGATAGATAGATAGATAGATAGAGGGATAGATAGATAGATAGAGGGATAGATAGATAGAGGGATAGATATATAGATAGATAGATAGATCGATCGATAGATAGATAGACAATAGATAGATAGATAGATAGACAGATAGATAGAGGGATAGATAGATAGATAGATAGATAGATAGATCGATAGATAGACAATAGATATATAGATAGATAGATAGACAGATAGATAGAGGGATAGATAGATAGATAGATAGACAGATAGATAGAGGGATAGATAGATAGATAGATAGATAGATAGATAGATAGACAATAGATAGATAGATAGATAGATAGATAGATAATAGATAGATGGATAGATAGATAGATAGATAGAGGGATAGATAGATAGATAGATAGACAATAGATAGATAGATAGATAGACAGATAGATAGAGGGATGGATAGATAGATAGATAGACAGATAGATAGAGGGATAGATAGATAGATAGATAGATAGATAGATAGATAGATAGATAGACAGAGGGATAGATAGATAGATAGATAGATAGATAGATAGATAGATAGATAGATAGATAGATAGATAGATAGACAGGTAGATATAGATAGATAGATAGATAGATAGATAGATAGATAGACAATAGATAGATAGATAGACAGATAGATAGAGGGATAGATAGATAGATAGATAGATAGAGGGATAGATAGATAGATAGATAGATAGACAATAGATAGATAGATAGATAGATAGATAGATAGAGGGATAGATAGATAGATAGATAGATTGTGTCCCTCTAGAGTGAAAAATTTGCGGCATTAGCCCAGTAGAGGCTTGTTGGTGCCCCCTTAGTACATGTCCCACCAGCCCTGTCTAACTGCCCTTTAGAATAGATGGATAGTAAGATAATAGATAAAAAATCACAGACACATATAGGGAAATGAGGAGCAACAGACACAAGAGATATAATAGGACATAAATCAGGAGCTAATATAAGCCATACTCGTCTCCACTAACTTCAAACCCTCAAAGGAGTTCCGTGCGGCGGTTGCTTATATAATGTCACGGTGATGTCACAACATTCCGTCACCTCATAACCAGCAGTGGTCGCAGCAACCGACAACCAACCCATTATACATAACATGGTCTATCAAACTATCATGGGCATAATTGGTTTTGACCTTAAATATAGAGCATTTTTTTACCATTTCAGTCATAGTTACATAGAATAAAAAAGAGATCGCTCCATCAAGATCAACCTTCCTCCACCAGTTATACATTTTCTTTCTCTAGATTACTTACAATGCCTTTTGTTGTAATAAAAGCATCCGTCCCTTTTTAAATACTAATATAATATCTGACATTACTATAACTTGCGTTTGGGCATTCCATAGTCTGACTGCTCTAACCGTAAAGAACCCATTCCTATTTAAGAATGAGTCATGTGTCAATCCTATATATTGACCATACATATAAATCACATCATCTCTGATACATCTTTTCTAAGCTAAACAAGCCCAACGTTTCCACTCTCACATCATCCCATGTAATAATCTAGTTGCTGTCTTTGAGTGGACCCTAGTTTCCTAATATCCTTTTTAAAGTGTGTCACTCAAAACTGTATCCCATATTCTAGATGTGGCCTTACATAGGATTTTTTTAGAGGGGTGATGCACTCTATGCACTCTAAAATTTTGTTTGCTTTTGCAGCTGCTGCCTGACATTGAGTGCTGCTGATCAGCTTACGAGTAACCAGAATAGCCTAGTCCTGCTCCTGTTCTGTAATCCCTATTATTTTTCCATTGAATGTATATGCAGCAATAGGATTACTCCCATCTAGGTGTATTGCAATAATTCAGGTACAAGAAGTAGTAGTATTGGTAACGATATCATGATCAATCAGCAAAGACACAAGCACAAAGTGAACTTGCATAAAAAGCTTAAATAACAGGGTAAAATATACAGTTTGTACGGAAGGTATTCAGACCCCTTTAAATTTGTCACTCTTTTTTTCATTGCAGCCAATTGGTGAATTCAAAAAAGTTCATTTTTTTTCTCATTAAAGGAGTTGTTCGACATTAGCTTACCAAAAACTTTTGAGTTTATCTGTGCTGTATTGTCATATAAAACACCCCTACATTGTTATTTTTTGTTTTCTAACTTTTGTTCCTCTTGAATTCACCCTTTATTCTCTGCAGCTCTTTGTTTACATTCAGCTCCAGCAAACCTGATAACTTCCTGTGCTAAACCTCACAGTCAGAGCTGGCACCGCCCGGCCTCAGTGTTCAGCCCCGCCTCCTGCCCCCTGTCATCCGTGTGCCTTCCGTTTTTTTTGCGGACCGCAAAAAACGGAAGCAGCAAGAAAGATAAATAGATGAGTAGATCTAGAGATGGAGAGATAGATATAGAGACAGAGAGCTAGAGGGATGAATGAATGAATGGATGAATGAATGAACAGAGGGATAGATAGATAGATAGATAGATAGATAGATAGATAGATAGATAGATAGATAGATAGATAGATGAGAAAGGCCTATATAATGTTCCACCCCCCCTGCATAGTCTAAGCTGGCACCCTTTAGTGACTTTCATGTGGCACTAAAGGGTGCTTAGCCTTGTATTTAGCCAAAAAATAAATAAATAATTAAAAAAAAAAAAAAGAGTACGGGGGAGAGTATGGAGTGTGGGGGAATGTGTGGGAGGGTGCAGGGAAGAGGGCGGGGACAAGCTATTCCCAGTTTTGCATGTCAACATGGTCCTGCCCATGACCGCTCTGAGTCGGGGGAGAGGGGCTGACAGCAGGGCAGGTAAGTGGTCATTATCTACTTACCTGCCCCAATGTAGCCCAATAGGGTAATAATAAAAAAAAGTCAAAATAAGCCGGATAACCCCTTTAATGTACACTCTGCACCTCATCTTGACACAAAAAAAACGAAATGTAGAAATGTTAGGAAATTTTTTAAACAAGAAAAACTGAAATATCACATGGTCATAAGTATTCAGATGCTTTGCTCAGTATTGACTAGAAGCATCCTCCTTTTGAGCTAGTACAGCCATGAGTCGTCTTGGGAATGATGCAACAAGTTTTTCACACCTGGATTTGGGGATCCTCTGCCATTCTTCCTTGCAGATCCTTTCCAGTTCCGTAAGGTTGGATGGTGAACATTTGTGGACAGCCATTTTCAGGTGTCTCCAGAGATGCTCTATTGGGTTTAGGTTAGGGCTCTGGCTGGGCCAGTCAGGAATAGTCACAGAGTTGTTCTGAAGCCACTCTGTGGTCCAGAGCACAATTAGACTTTACACATTTATATCTTTCAAAATAATTTCTCACCAGTATGAAGAATGCCACCATAACGCGCGTTTCACAAGCTGCTTCCTCAAAGGGGGTATCTTATCATCTTCTCTATTGGTATATGAACTTTAGAGTGATATATGCGTTACCATAATTAAATATACCAAACTGCATTGGCACTTTAACCGGGTTAATGAATGTATAGGCACTTGTGCCATCTAGTGTCCATTTGAGATAACAGCATGCTCCAATGTGAATAATCTAAATCTTGTTGCACAAGGCATTTTTTTTACCTAACTTAGAAAAACTGTTTTTTTTACCTGTGCTTTTTATAGGGTTATTATTTTAATTGACCCCCTTGTGTATATCTAATGTTCACAATAATTAGTCCCATGTGTTACTAAGGATTTGCCCTTTCCTTTTCTATTCATGTATTGTGTTCTAATAATTTTCTTTTTTTGCAAAAATAAAGAGACGAAAATATTTTGAAAGATATAAATGTGTAGAGTCTAATTTTTTTATAGGAATATTGTCTGCTATTTAGACTTTGTTAATAGGGTAACTATTTGATTATCTCTGTACTTGGCCACATTCCTTCAATTGCAACCAGTCGTCTTGTCCCTGCCCCCACAGTATGATGCTGCCACCACCATGTGTCATTGTAGGGATTGTATTGGGCAGGTGATGGGCAGTGCCTGGTTTTCTTCACACATACTGCTTGGAATTATCACCAAAAAGTTCTATCTTCTTCTCATCAGAATACAGAATCTTATTTCTCATAGTCTCGGAGTCTTCAAGTGTTTTTTTGCAAACTATATGCGGGCTTTCATATGTTTTGCACTGAGGTGAGGCTTCTGTAAGGCCATAAAGGCCAACTGATGAAAGACTGTAGTGATAGTTGACTTTGTGGAACTTTCTCTCATCTCCCTACTGCATCTCTGGAGCTCAGCCACAGTGATCTTGGGGTTCTTCTTTACTTCTCTCACCAAGGATCTTCTCCCATGATTGCTCAGTTTGGCTGGACGGCCAGGTGTAGGAAGAGTTCTGGTGGACCCAAACTTCTTCTAGTTAAGGACAATGGAGGCCACTGTGCTCTTAGGAACCTTGAGTACTGCAGAAATTCTTTTGTAATCTTGGCCAGATCTGTGCCTTGCCACAATTCTGTCTCTGAGCTCCTTGGGCAGTTTTTTTGACCTCATGATTCTCATTTGGTCTCACATGCACTGTGAGCTGTGTGGTCTTATATAGACAGGTGTGTGCCTTTCCAAATCAATTCCTATCAGTTTAATTAAACACAGCTGGACCCCAATGAAGCAGTAGAACCATCTCAAGGAGGGTCACAAGGAAATGGACAGAATGTGATTTAAATATGAGTGTCTGAGCATAGGGTCTAAATACTTATGACCATGTGATATTTCAGTTTTTCTTGTTTAATAAATTTGCAAAAATTTCTATATTTCTGTTTTTTTCTGTCAAGATTGGGTGCAGAGAAATTACATTAATGAGAAAAAAATGAACTTTTTTGAATTTACTAAATGGCTGCAATGAAACAAAGGGTGAAAAATGTAAAGGGGTCTGAATATTTTCCGTACCCACTGTACATTATCTCTGGGCTTGTGCAGTGGTGCCTCCTCCCCGACACGCATTTCAGCATGCATGTCTTCTTAAAACATGACTAGTGTAGAAGCCTAGAAGAAGTCACGCACACCAAAACACACGTCAGGGAGGTGGCCCCTTGTGGTCGATAGAAGTGGGGAATGTTGCAATCTCAGCCAGCGCTTGTTACATTGCGCTGCCAGAATTTGTCAGTGCAATCTAACTAGGTAACAGGTGTGGGTGGATCAGAGATTCACCTGCGCCTGTTAGCTGCACTTGTCAGATGATCAGTTCAGCAGAAATGTGCAGGGAAGGATGTGGGCTCAACACGTAAGCTTGCATCCAATTCAGGGAGATGACCAAGGATGTACCAATGTGTCCTTGGTTGTGAAGGGATTAAATAACTTGAAACAAGGGAAATAAAAACAATATGGAATGCAATCAAATTAATGGAAACAAGTAAAGATGATATAAATGTTTGACATTCAAATTTGCCAAGTTAAAAACATTTTTCTAAAAACTTAGATTCTCATTGAATTGATTTGCCACAAATCGTAATACTGCAAAGACTTCAATTGTTTTAATATGAGGTGTGTAACAGTCTGAGGTCTCCTCGGTCCTAGGACCTCCTCACCTCTTTAAACCTCTTTACCACAAGTAGTCTTAGGGGTACTTTGCACACTACGACATCGCAAGCCGATGCTTGCGATGCTGAGCGCGATAGTCCCCGCCCCATCGCACATACGATATTGTGTTATAGCTGCCGTAGCGAACATTATCGCTACGGCAGCTTCACACGGACTTACCTGCCCTGCGACGTCGCTCTAGCCGGCAACCCGCCTCCTTCCTAAGGGGGTGGGTCGTGCGGCATCACAGCGACGTCACACGGCAGGTGGCCAATAGAAGCAGAGGGGTGGAGATGAGCGGGACGTAAACATCCCGCCCACTTCCTTCCTTCTCATTGCCAGGGGGACGCAGGTAAGGAGATGTTCCTCGCTCTTGCGGTTTCATACACAGCGATGTGTGCTGCCACAGGAATGAGGAACAACATCGTACCTGTCGCTGCAGCGGCATTATGGAAATGCTCGACACTACACCGATCATACGATTACGACGCTTTTGCGCTCATTAATCGTATTAAAAACGATTCACATACTCCGATGTCAACAACGACGCCGGATGTGCATCACTTTCGATTTAACCCCACCGACATCGCAGCTGCGATGTCGTAGTGTGCAAAGTACCCCTTAGACGTTGTTCAGACATCTGTGAGTCACATACGTCTTCTATCTGGGTTTTTCATGGTTAGATAATGTACCTGTTATAGTCTATGGGCTGCTCACATGTCCGCATGAAGCAGATGTAGAAGTTAATGTTTCTCATAGTATGTGTCATATGTACATCTAGTATAAAGCTATATAATGCTATACAGCATACATTTCATTGGAGAATACAGTATATATCAATATGCTTTGTATATGGAATGGATATGCAAATAAAAATGTGTTCTGTAAGCCACGGATACCAAAAGGATGCAAAAATAATATCTGTTCAATATATTTTTGTTGTCAAAAAAAAAAAAAAGATCAGCTCTATAGTCAGGGGCGTGCTGAGCTGTCAGTATTGTGAGTGACAACTCTATAGAGTAGGGGTGTGCTGAGCTGTCAATATTGTGAGTAACAGCTCTATAGTCAGGGGCATGCTGAGCTGTCAGTATTGTGAGTGACAGTTCTATAGTCAGGGGCATGCTGAGCTGTCAGTATTGTGAGTGACAACTCTATAGAGTCAGGGGCGTGCTGAGCTGTCAATATTGTGAGTAACAGCTCTATAGTCAGGGGCGTGCTGAGCTGTCAATATTGTGAGTAACAGCTCTATAGTCAGGGGTGTGCTGAGCTGTCAGTATTGTGAGTGACAACTCTAGAGAGTCAGGGGCGTGCTGAGCTGTCAATATTGTGAGTGACAGCTCTATAGTCAGGGGCGTGCTGAGCTGTCAGTAATGTGAGTGACAGCTCTATAGTCAGGGGCGTGCAGAGCTGTCAGTATTGTGAGTGACAGCTCTATAGTCAGGGGCGTGCTGAGCTGTCAGTATTGTGAGTGACAGCTCTATAGTCAGGGGCGTGCTGAGCTGTCAGTATTGTGAGTGACAGCTCTATAATCAGGGGCGTGCTGAGCTGTTAATATTGTGAGTGACAGTTCTATAGTCAGGGGCGTGCTGAGCTGTCAATATTGTGAGTGACAACTCTATAGAGTCAGGGGCGTGCTGAGCTGTCAATATTGTGAGTAACAGCTCTATAGTCAGGGGTGTGCTGAGCAGTCAGTATTGTGAGTGACAACTCTACAGAGTCAGGGGCGTGCTGAGCTGTCAGTATTGTGAGTAACAGCTCTATAGTCAGGGGTGTGCTGAGCAGTCAGTATTGTGAGTGACAACTCTACAGAGTCAGGGGCGTGCTGAGCTGTCAGTATTGTGAGTGACAGCTCTATAGTCAGGGGCGTGCTGAACTGTCAGTATTGTGAGTGACAGCTCTATAGTCATGGGCGTGCTGAGCTGTCAATATTGTGAGTAACAGCTCTATAGTCAGGGGCGTGCTGAGCTGTCAGTATTGTGAGTGACAACTCTATAGAGTCAGGGGTGTGCTAAGCTGTCAGTATTGTGAGTAACAGCTCTATAGTCAGGGGCGTGCTGAGCTGTCAATATTGTGAGTAACAGCTCTATAGTCAGGGGCGTGCTGAGCTGTCAATATTGTGAGTAACAGCTCTATAGTCAGGGGCATGCTGAGCTGTCAGTATTGTGAGTGACAACTCTATAGAGTCAGGGGCGTGCTGAGCTGTCAATATTGTGAGTAACAGCTCTATAGTCAGGGGCGTGCTGAGCTGTCAATATTGTGAGTAACAGCTCTATAGTCAGGGGCGTGCTGAGCTGTCAATATTGTGAGTAACAGCTCTATAGTCAGGGGCGTGCTGAGCTGTCAGTATTGTGAGTGACAACTCTAGAGAGTCAGGGGCGTGCTGAGCTGTCAATATTGTGAGTGACAGCTCTATAGTCAGGGGCGTGCTGAGCTGTCAGTAATGTGAGTGACAGCTCTATAGTCAGGGGCGTGCAGAGCTGTCAGTATTGTGAGTGACAGCTCTATAGTCAGGGGCGTGCTGAGCTGTCAATATTGTGAGTAACAGCTCTATAGTCAGGGGTGTGCTGAGCTGTCAGTATTGTGAGTGACAACTCTATAGAGTCAGGGGCATGCTGAGCTGTCAATATTGTGAGTGACAGCTCTATAGTCAGGGGCGTGCTGAGCTGTCAATATTGTGAGTAACAGCTCTATAGTCAGGGGTGTGCTGAGCTGTCAGTATTGTGAGTGACAGCTCTATAGTCAGGGGCGTGCTGAGCTGTCAGTATTGTGAGTGACAGCTCTATAATCAGGGGCGTGCTGAGCTGTTAATATTGTGAGTGACAGTTCTATAGTCAGGGGCGTGCTGAGCTGTCAATATTGTGAGTGACAGCTCTATAGTCAGGGGCGTGCTGAGCTGTCAATATTGTGAGTAACAGCTCTATAGTCAGGGGTGTGCTGAGCTGTCAGTATTGTGAGTGACAACTCTACAGAGTCAGGGGCGTGCTGAGCTGTCAGTATTGTGAGTAACAGCTCTATAGTCAGGGGTGTGCTGAGCAGTCAGTATTGTGAGTGACAACTCTACAGAGTCAGGGGCGTGCTGAGCTGTCAGTATTGTGAGTGACAGCTCTATAGTCAGGGGTGTGCTGAGCTGTCAATATTGTGAGTAACAGCTCTATAGTCAGGGGCGTGCTGAACTGTCAGTATTGTGAGTGACAGCTCTATAGTCATGGGCGTGCTGAGCTGTCAATATTGTGAGTAACAGCTCTATAGTCAGGGGCGTGCTGAGCTGTCAGTATTGTGAGTGACAACTCTATAGAGTCAGGGGTGTGCTAAGCTGTCAGTATTGTGAGTAACAGCT
This sequence comes from Anomaloglossus baeobatrachus, assembly GCF_048569485.1. Lineage (NCBI taxonomy): Eukaryota > Metazoa > Chordata > Amphibia > Anura > Aromobatidae > Anomaloglossus > Anomaloglossus baeobatrachus. The sequence continues at coordinate 493,959,290 of NC_134353.1, read as the reverse complement.
CTATAGTCAGGGGCGTGCTGAGCTGTCAATATTGTGAGTAACAGCTCTATAGTCAGGGGCGTGCTGAGCTGTCAATATTGTGAGTAACAGCTCTATAGTCAGGGGCGTGCTGAGCTGTAAGTATTGTGAGTGACAACTCTATAGAGTCAGGGGCGTGCTGAGCTGTCAATATTGTGAGTAACAGCTCTATAGTCAGGGGCGTGCTGAGCTGTCAGTATTGTGAGTGACAACTCTATAGAGTCAGGGGCGTGCTAAGCTGTCAGTATTGTGAGTAACAGCTCTATAGTCAGGGGCGTGCTGAACCGTCAGTATTGTGAGTGACAGCTCTATAGAGTCAGGGGCATGCTGAGCTGTCAGTATTGTGAGTGACAGCTCTACAGAGTCAGGGGTGTGCTGAACTGTCAGTATTCTGAGTGACAGCTCTATAGTCAGGGGCATGCTGAGCTGTCAGTATTGTGAATAACAGCTCTATAGTCAGGGGCGTGCTGAGCTGTCAGTATTGTGAGTGACAGCTCTAAAAAATCAGGGGCGTCCTGAGCTGTTGTAGTGCCCCTGAGACCATCAGGGTGCTACAAGGTTCTGCATCCCCATAAGGATGCAGGGCTTACCCCCTTAGGGACCCAGAACCCCAGTGCTGGCAACACTAAAAAGCCAGATAATCCCAGTTTTCCCCGACATCCCCCCATAAAATGGTACCCAGCTAGGGTGGAACCAATCCAGTTCACTACTTGACCAGGTGGGAGGGGCAAACTGTGGACAGAGAGAACACAGGAAGTCAATACGGAGAACTGAAGTGACTGTAGGAGTGTGAAGGTGGAAGAAAAGTGACATCCTGACTAGGGTTAACAGTGACCTGGTACCCAGGAGAAGTGGTTGCCGGTGGAGTACTACACACCGACGGGGTACAGGACCCTTGGATAGGAAAGAGCTTCAAGCCGACTTGGTAACACCTGCAAAGCAAGGGGACCATCAAGGACCTTGCTGACCCTAAAGAATCTGAAGACTCAGTAGCAAAGGGAAAATCGGGGACAGGACCAGAGACTCCAACCCCACAGGGTTCACCCTACCGTCAGGTGGACAGAAGTGGACAAACCACAGAACAGCGACCCTCAATTGTTTTATACCATGGGGACCCACTTACAGAGACAGGTGCAGGGGAGGAATGTACCAGAGAACCAGACTGGCACTGGGACGAAAGGGACCTGGAGGCGAAACCAGCCGGCCTCGGGCAACCAGACAACATCTACCAGCAGTGAAATAACCAGTTGTACTGAACATCTGTGTGGACTCCCTTCTTCCGACGCCCACTGCACCATACACCCTCTGAGGCAAAACCCTACTTGTGGAGGGTCTACCATTCTAGCTTCCAATATCATCAGCCCCAGTAAAGACATTCTGCAGCGGGAGCTCCCTACACTTAGCTGCAACATCGCAAGTGGTGTCACAAGTGAACATTATTTTATTCTCCCCTGTAAATATCCCCATTACAAAAAGGGCCCCGGGCACGGAACCGGGTAACGGCCACCACCGTGACATTCCCAATAGAGACTCTGCCCGGAACAGAGTACCCCATATCCCTGGGTGCTACACTGTCAAATGTCAAAAATACTGAAATGACAGTGTCCAGAATAAACAAATACTATGCCGCACCAACCCCCATAAGTAACCAAAAAGTTCTCGGCACCTGAAAGGCTGCAGGTTCTAGTTTGTTAAACCACAAAAAGAGGAATTAAATCTTGCTGCGAAGGTTCTAGTTTGTTCCTATTTTTGCTGATCTGGTAGTGAAAGTCAAGTAATTTCCCCTAAAATTAAAGAGTCTAGTACTTTGTATTATTACACTATATACTAATTTAAAATGGTTAGAAACAGCTTAGAACAGAGAAATATCATGGAATCACCGAAATCATATGGCAAGGTTTGTGAGACGTAGATTTGGCACTTCCTAAAAAATAATCTCCATTCTGCCCTCCAACCTCTCAGTCAGGTCAATTGAAGCCCTTTCCTGTGTGATTGGGCCCTAGAGCCCTGATACATGAAGAGTGGACTCACATTACTCATCCAGCAATCACGTATATAGGAATCCAGAATAAAGATCCACGTGGTTTGGACATGGGCAACATCCCATTATACTGCAGATGTCACTGAACATGTCCCAATATTGTAACATCACATTAACATGGCACAATATTAGTAATGGAAACCATCTGGGTTAGTGACTCTCTGTACACATGGTCTGGTATCGGCTCGGTTACTCCATCTTCTCTCTGTATTGTGTGTAGGATGGTAGTATGTAGAGATGTTCTCCTCTCTTCCAATAATGGCCCATTACTCTTTGCTTTGTGTCTGATGACTAGAAGAAGGGAAAAAAATGAGCATTGTCAGGTCCACCCTGGCCTCAGTAACAATACATACATCAGGCAGAGGGAATTGTCTTATCATTTGTCATCTCATACTTGTGAGCACAGAATGACACAGCAGTGTATATGACCGGCGGTCAGCTGTGCCTACAGATAATGCTGGGAATAACTCACATTCATAGGGTCCTAAAGCAAAGTGAGGAATGAGCCCCACTTCCCATCGTGATAGTAAACTGGACGAAAACAGAAGTATAAGAAGTATAACTCTAATCACTGAGGCTCATCTCACATGAGCGTATCATGAAATAGCAGAAACTGCTGTGTGAATACTGACTTAAAAAATCCAATAGCTATATGTAAGAGTGAAATTGTGAAAAATGGAATCTGCATTACTGCCATGAACATATGAATCAAGAGAAATTTAGCTACTGAATTGATCAATGCAATAGAGCCCCAACACTACGCCAAAGTATTTCTCTACGTTGGGGTCCCTAGCTTGTGTGTGTCCTCTCATGCAGTTAAAAAAACTTACCGTGTATGGGAAGCTGAGACCCAGGCTATTTATGCGTATGATATGGATTGGCAATAGGTGTGGTTGGGGAGGGTTCACAAACGAAAAACTACTAACAATAACGAATAACGTTTGGAACACCATTCTAAGTCTGAACTGGGTGCAAAAACCTGTTTTGTTTTTTTAGGTTTTTGCACCCAGTTCAGACTTAGAATGGTGTTCCAAACGTTATTCGTTATTGTTAGTAGATTTTCGTTTGTGAACCCTCCCCAACCACACCTATTGCCAATCCATATCATACGCATAAATAGCCTGGGTCTCAGCTTCCCATACACGGTAAGTTTTTTAACTGCATGAGAGGACACACACAAGCTAGGGACCCCAACGTAGAGAAATACTTTGGCGTAGTGTTGGGGCTCTATTGCATTGATCAATTCAGTAGCTAAATTTCTCTTGATTCATATGTTCATGGCAGTAATGCAGATTCCATTTTTCACATTTTCACTCTTACATATAGCTATTGGATTTTTCAAGTCAGTATTCACACAGCAGTTTCTGCTATTACATGTATTCCCCTTACATAGTCACTGGTGTGCATACCTTATCTCCCCATAGTGATGTTTTTTTAGGTTTTTGCACTCAGTTCAGACTTAGAATGGTGTTCCAAACGTTATTCGTTATTATGAGCGTATCATGGCCGCATACAGGAGTCATAAATATAAAGTAAAGAGCACGTCCTGTCTAGAGATGAGCGAACCGGTCACGGTTCAGCTCGAGCTCGGTTCGCCAAACCGAGGTCTGGTTCGCGTTCGGTTCGGCGAACCGCTCGAACCACATAGGAAACAATGGGAGGCAAACACATAAAAACACCTAGAAAACACCCTCAAAGGTGTCCAAAAGGTGACAAACAACTCACAACACAAACACATGGGAAAGTGACAAGGACATATACTCATGCGAAAACAAAAGAGCTGGACAAGGAAAAAGAGGATACACAGATATAGGCATGGCATGCCCTTCTAAAATGATGTAAAACACCGCAAGGTGACTCCAAGTGGAGTCTCCCTTTTTTCCAAAAATTGGGCCACACAGACACCCACCCCTTCAGTGGCAGCACTTGTGCCCCAGTTGTACACTTCACAGGTAGATTTGCATCAAGCACATTCAAAAATACGCCATCCTTAACCGTCCCCAGGATGACACCGGGGTAGGAAGCTAAGTCTTTGCTGATCAAAGATCTGTTCATCTTGGATCATTTTTAGAAATACTGCAAGCAAGGGATACTCCAAGCAGAGTCTCCCTTTTTTCCAAAAATTGGGCCACACAGACACCCACCCCTTCAGTGGCAGCACTTGTGCCCCAGTTGTACACTTCACAGGTAGATTTGCATCAAGCACATTCCAAATCCACAAGCATTTACTCTCCCCAGGATGACACAGGGGTAGTAAATTCCTTGTGGATCCATGACTTGTTCATTTTGATGAACGTTAGTCTGTCCACATTGTCACTGGACAGACGCGTGCGCTTATCTGTCAGCACACACCCAGCAGCACTGAAGACACGTTCAGAGACAACGCTGGCAGCTGGACACGACAAGATCTCCAAGGCGTAAGTGGAGAGCTCTGGCCATTTTTCAAGATTTGAAGCCCAAAATGAGCAAGGCTCCATTTGCAAAGTCATGGCATCGATGTTCATTTGGAGATACTCCTGTATCATCCTCTCCAGCCGTTGACTATGTGTCAGACTTGTTGTCTCTGGTGGCCTTGCAAAGGATGGTCTAAAAAAATTATGAAAAGATTCAATAAAATTGCTGTTACCAGCACCAGATACGGTGCTGCTGGTACGGGTAGTCTGTTGAAGATGACGAGACCATCCCATGTTTGTCAAGTTAAAACTGGGAGATTCACTCCGTGTACCACGGTTATTTGGTGGAAAAGCCGAGCTAAGATCGAGTAACAGCTTTTGCTGATACTCCTGCATACGTGCGTCCCTTTTTTATGGCTGGAATTATGTCACAAAATTTGGACTTGTACCGGGGATCTAATAGTGTGGCAAGCCAGTAGTCATCATCACTTCTAATTTTGACAATACGAGGGTCATGTTGGAGGTAGTGCAGCAAGAAGGCACTCGTGTCTTGCGCAGCCATGCGGACCAAGTCCACGCTGTGTTTGTGGCATAGAGGTGCTATCCGTTCTTTCTTCCTCTGACATCTCCCCCCAACCTCTTTCAACTGAAATTTGACTAAGGTCTCCCTCATCCGCTGAGTCTTCCATGTCCATGGACAGTTCGTTCTCCATTTCTTCATGTTCTCCTGCACCTTCCTATACATTTCGCCTGCTACCATGCGCCCTTGTTGATCCCTGTCCCCCATGGTGCCAAGCCTGCAGCCTTGGTGATGATGAACGTCTGGACCTTGGTGATGTTGTTGTCCCTTGCGCATATGAATGCTCCTTTAGTTCCTCCCCTTCCTGTTGTCCCACCCCCTGACTACGAATAGTTTTTAGCATTTGCTCCAGCATGTAAATGACTGGAATTGTCATGCTTATAATGGCATTGTCAGAGCTAAACATATTCGTCGCCATGTCGAAACTGTGCAGAAGGGTGCATAGGTCCTTGATCTGAGACCACTCCATCAGGGTGATCTGCCCTACCTCTGCATCTCGTTGACCCAGGCTATACGTCATGACGTATTGCACCAGGGCTCGGTGGTGCTGCCACAGTCGCTGTAACATGTGGAGAGTCGGATTCCAGCGTGTCGGCACATCGCATTTCAGGCGATTAACCGGCAGGCCGAAAGACTTCTGTAGCAATGCAAGTCGCTCAGCTGCGGCGCTTGAACGGCGGAAGTGAGCAGACAGTTTTCATGCCCTGTTCAGAAGGCCATCTAAGCCGGGATAGTGTGTTAAAAATTGCTGGACAACAAGGTTTAACACGTGAGCCATACAAGGCACGTGTGTCACCTTGCCCAGGCGAAAGGCCGCACCCAGGTTTGCAGCATTGTCGCACACAGCCTTACTAGGCTGCAGGTTGAGTGGAGACAACCATTTACCAAACTCAGTCTCCAGAGCTGCCCACAACTCAGCCACTGTGAGACTTTTAGTTCCAAGACATTTCAAGACAAAGACCGCCTGATGCCGTTGCACTCTGCTGCCAGCATAGTAATGAGGGGTGCGTGATTCCTTCTGCGCAGTTCCAACGCTGGTGGCCTGACCAGGCAGGCTTGGGGCGGAGGTGGAGGACCCAGACGAGGTTGAGGAGGCAGAAGCTGTGGAGGAACTTAGACAGACAGAGGATTGACGCCCAAGTCGTGGGGATGGCAAGACTTGTGCAGCAGACCCTTCACCATAAATCACCATAGTTACCCAGTGCCCAGTCAGCGGCATGTAACGTCCCTGTCCATGCTTACTGGTCCAAGTATCGGTGGTGAAATGCACCCGTTCACACACAGAGTTTCTCAAGGAAGCGGTGATGTTGTGTGCGACATGCTGGTGTAGTGCAGGCACACCTTTCTTAGAGAAGTAGTGGCGACTGGGCATCTGGTACTGGGGCACAGCGACAGACATAAGGTCTCTAAAATCCTGTGTGTCCACCAGGCGGAAAGGCAGCATTTCGGTAGCCAAGAGCTTACAGAGGGAAAAAGTCAACCTCTTAGCTTTGTCATGGGTCGCAGGAAATGGCCTTTTATTTGTCCACATCTGAGGGACAGAGATCTGGCTGCTGTGTGTAGACGGTAGGAAGTAGGGTGTCCCTGAAAAAATGCAGGTTTGTGAGGAAAGTGCAGGCGTAGACATGATGTTGCCTTCATCCAACGTTGATGCTATCGATGTCTGAGAGAGCTGTACACACACACTTGTCTCCCCTTACAAACCAACTGACGACCTACCAAGCAAACTGCCTGTTGCGGTTACAGTGGTGGAAGTTGTGCATGGAAAACCAGGTGTGAAAGCTGTCCCCACAGTCCTAGAAGATGAAGAGCGCGTGGATGCACTGGAAGGGGCAGGTGGTGAATGATCCGCTCCACTAGGCCGCATTGCAGCACGGTGAGCTTCCCACTGGGACATATGATATTTATTCATGTGACGATTCATGGAAGAAGTTGTCAAACTGCTGAGGTTTTTGCCTCTACTAACAGATTTCCCACAAATTTTTACAGATCACATGATTTGGGCGATCCTTTGCAAGGTCAAAAAAGGACCAGGCTAGGCAAGGCTTAGAGGGCATGCGACCTGCTGAGCCACCCCGACTAGTGATCAGAGGCAGAGTGGTGGCTGAGGATGCAGTTGTAGACGTGCTACCAGTACTCAGACTCTGTCCAGGAAGGCGCAAGGTAACTTCGTCGTCAGTAGCATCCTCCTCCACCGTCTCTGTTGACCTCCTCGAGTGCCTGACTGTGGGTTGACAGTAGGTGGGATCTAGAAGTTCCTCATCAAGCGTTGTGTATGCACTCCCCTCCCCCTCAGACCGAGCCTCTTCCTGCCCTGAACGAATATTTAAGTTGTCATCCCAATCTGGAATCTGCGTCTCATCATCATCAGTATGTTCCTCATTGTCTATTACAACAGGTGTTTCAGTTTGTGAATAAGGGTCAACATTATGCTCAGAAACTTGGTCATCACGGCCTGAATCTGAGTCACAAAGGTTCTGGGCATCACTGCAGACCATTTCCTGTTCTGTACTCACTGTAGCTTGGGAGCAGACCTCTGATTCCCAGGCTGTAGTGTGACTGAACAGCTCTGCAGACTCAGCCATCTCTGTTCCACCATACTGTGCAGGGCGGATGGAGACTTGAGAGCTGGGAGAAAGCAAGTGTGATTGGGATGACAACTCAGAGGACTGGTGTTTTATGGATGCGGTAGTTGAGGTGGCGGAGAGGGCACTTGTTGGACCACTTGAGATCCATTCAAGCATTTTCTTTTTTTGGCCATCATCTACCTTTGTTCCAGTTGTTCGTGTTCGTAAAAAAGGGAGCACATCTGATTGTCCACGGAAAGTAGTAGACATCTTACTTTTGCTGGAAGATGGCCTATTTTCAGCAGATGTTAATGTAGCTTTGCCACCTTCCCCACGGACACAAACTTTTTTTTTTTTTCCAACAGGCCTGTTCAACTTTCCACCAGCATCTGTCATTTTGCCACTCATTTATATTGCGACAAGATTGTGCATTTAAAATGTGTTAGTAAAAATAGAGAGGTGATGTAGATTGCAGCATTGGTCTACCTTTATTGACAGCAGAATAAACAACAATAACTATCCCGGACAATGCAACTATGGCCCTTAAACTGGCAGCACAGTTTGCTATTCTAATAGCTTAGTAAAAATGAGTTTGAGTGTGCAATGCAGAGGTGCTGCAAATATCTTTGCACCAGTGGGACACTAATAAAGTCCAACAGCCACTTTAAGGATGCCACTAAGTTTCCTCAGTGTTTGCTATTATAATGGCTTTGTAACAATGAGTTTGAGTGTGCAATGCAGAGGTGCTGCAAATAGCTTTGCACCAGTGGGACACTAATGAAGTCCAACAGCCACTTTTAGGATGCCACTAACTTTCCTCAGTGTTTGCTATTATAATGGCTTTGTAACAATGAGCTTGAGTGTGCAATGCAGAGGTGCTGCAAATATCTTTGCACCAGTGGGACACTAATAAAGTCCAACAGCCACTTTAAGGATGCCACTAAGTTTCCTCAGTGTTTGCTATTATAATGGCTTTGTAACAATGAGTTTGAGTGTGCAATGCAGAGGTGCTGCAAATAGCTTTGCACCAGTGGGACACTAATGAAGTCCAACAGCCACTTTTAGGATGCCACTAAGTTTACTCAGTGTTTGCTATTATAATGGCTTTGTAACAATGAGCTTGAGTGTGCAATGCAGAGGTGCTGCAAATATCTTTGCACCAGTGGGACACTAATGAAGTCCAACAGCCACTTTTAGGATGCCACTAAGTTTCCTCAGTGTTTGCTAGTATAATAGCTTAGTAACAATGAGTTTGAGTGTGCAAAGGGCAGGAGGGTACAGTGGCAGGGTTGTGGGTCCGGGTAGAGGAAAGGAAGCCTCACTTTCTATCCCTCCTAATGGTGAAATGCAGCAAGGAAGTCCCTGAGCTTAGCTACACAGACGTTGTTATCTCTAGCTGTTAAAATCTGTTTCCACGGACCTGACTGTCACCTATGGCTCTGAGCCTGCTGTAATTAGCCCTTACAAGGGCTGAAAGAAACTTGTATCCCTATTTTGTATAGCGCTGTTTGTAGAGCGTACACAGTAGTATCGGAGACAGGAGCTGTGCCAGCGGTGACTAACACCCAGACGCAGAAGGCATATAATGGCGTCTAGCCGGGCAGATGCCTGTATTTATAATGCAGGGACATGTGACATGGACATCCTATCACACATGCCGTTGCTTCTCTGGCAAAAAGTCCACTTAGCTGTGTGTGTGTCTGGGATTGGCTGACATGCTGGCCCGCCCCACTACACGCGCGCTTAGGGAAGGAAGACAAGAAAAAAAAAAAAATGGCGATCGCCATTATCCCAGCAGCAGTGATCTGAACGCGAAGTCCCCGTACACTATACGCTGAAATTTCATAACAGTGTGAGTCACAGAGTGACTTACACTATTACAGCGAAAAGCCAGCTACTAATTAGCTTGGCTTTTTGCTGCTAGAACCGTTCTCGAACGTAACTAGAACTATTTGAGCTTTTAGCAAAAAGCTCGAGTTCTAGTTCTATCTAAAACACCCCCCAAAATAACTTGAACCGCGAACTGGAGAACCACGAACCGCGCTCAACTCTAGTCCTGTCCTCTAAAATTGGGAACTTCTTTCCATGGAAACTCTTAATCTTAAGCCCGCTTTACACGCTGCAATATATCTTACAATGTGTCGGCGGGGTCACATCGTAAGTGACGCACATCCGGCATTGTAAGTTACATTGCAGTGTGTGACAGGTACGTGCGATTGCGATTGAACGTTAAAACGTTCATCGCATGCACATCGTTCATTTCTCTAGAATTGAACGTCAGGTTGTTCAACGTTCCCGGGGTAGCGCACATCGCAGTGTGTGACACCCCGGGAACGATGAACAGATCTTACCTGCGTTCTGCAGCTCCCGGCCCACAATGCGGAAGGAAGGAGGTGGGCGGGATGTTTACGTCCCGCTCAGCTCCGCCCCTCCGCTTCTATTGGCCGGCTGCCGTGTGACGTCGATGTGACGCCAAACGTCCCTCCTACTCCAGGAAGTGGACGTTCGCCGCCCACATCAAGGTCATATGGAAGGTAAGTACGTGTGACGGGGGTTAATCGTTTGTGCAGCACATTCAACAAATTGAACGTGCTGCACATACGATGGGGGCGTTGCAAATCGCATACGATATAGTATGCGAAATTGCAACGTGTAAAGCAGGCTTTACAGATCGGGATCTGATCTTGTGAAATTATGGAATGATATAATTGCCATTCCCACTTCTGTGGCTATAGTTATGTCCATGTGGTGATAATGCATTTTACAATTGATAAAGAGCTACGTATAATTATTTTGAGTTTACATATAATCTGTCCTTTCAGATAACGGCTTTAATTGGACGGTGGAATTGGTTTATAATGAATGTAAATCTGGGAATGTATAAAGGCTCATATTATGTAAAGCATCAGATACTTTTTCTCCATAGACCCTCCTGCGGGCACCGTGTCCTGTGATGGCTGAACTTTTGGACATAAAATCCGAGATGAAGCTTTGGGCACAAAGTCGAGAATCTTAAGACCTCACACATAGACAAGAACCAGACTGAGACCATAAACACGAAATAGAATAAGAAAAAGAGCAGCTGAACAAGGCTCTGACTTTATCCCCTTCCAGACCCTTGACATACTCTGTACGTCATGCAAATTGATGCCTTCTTAACCCATGATGTACCTGTGACTTTAAACTCCTCCGAGTAAACGTTATAGATATGATAACAAGGGGGGAGAGGGGAGGTAATCTATATAGAATATTGGTGTGATGCCCTGGACCCCAGGGGTCACAGGTAATTACATCTACCACATACACACACACCCCGACCCCCTGTGAGGTCACACACACGTCACCCGAAAGGGAGACCTGATGCCTCCCTCAGGGCCAGTAGAGCACACCAGGTGGGCGGAGTCAGGTGGAAAGACACGCCCACCGAGGAGACTACTGTCCTGAGGCAGGAAGTTCAAACAGTTGAAGTTAAGTTTTTGAGTTGACAGTGAGTGGTAGTGGAGCAGCTGTCAGGGACCCGGGTAGGAGCCTGGGCCCCTTGGAAACGTCAGGCAGGCAGACGGTGGTAGCCGTCTGCAGGAGTACTGGTACAGAAACCGGCGGAACCGTACGGACCGGGCCTGGGTTGGAGCCCGCCGGTCCTGAACCGGGGAGTCAACCGTGTACCGGAGCACCAGAAACCGGGTACTCAGACCCCGTCCTAGCTTAGAAGCCACTGAGTATAGGCAAATTGACTGATTGCTGGCTAGACCTCACGGGTTCATCCATACCATAAAGTCCCGAAAGAAGGCAAAAGCCCACCGAGACCGGGTGAGCGCCACCACCAAGGGCCAAACACCCGACGGGCCAGCGCCTGCGGGCAACCGAGGGCTCCTCCGGCAGCTCAACACCGGGGAGCGGGCTACCACTGCTCAGGCAGGGGAGCCGAAACACAACCAGAGGTGCACGGGAAAAGGGGCCACCATCAACCCCACAGGGGACATCAGCAGCCGGCCGCGGGAACCGACCATATCCGAACTTTGGTTTACCAGTGAATCTGAGTGTGAATCAATCGTGAGTACACCAGTGCCATCCGGGCACTACACTACACCGTGGCACGGCACCCTGCACCCCGACAACAACATCAGTGCTCCAGTCCCCCACTGGGCCCCGGGACACACCGCCCCTACCCACGGAGGGGCTAACATCTAGGCTGCGGCCGCAACACCGATCCCGGACGAGCCCGCCTTCAATCCAGCCGCAGCGGTGGTGCATCCCGTCACCACGACCTGTGGGTGGCGCCACGACCCGTTCTACGACAGCGCAGCTGCGCGCCTCGTCCCGTCACCACCACCACCACCCCACTGCCTCTCTTAACAGAGCGACGTGGCCCCCGGCCTGGAGGCGCTCGTGCCACCGACAACCCGAGCCCGGACCTCGAGCGGCTCGGCCCGAGCAAGTGGAGAAGCAGGCCAGGCCCCTCTCAGGGCGGTAGATTGCCACAGGTAGAGATTAAATAGATTTATCTGCTGAGCACTGTCACACCTGTAGGTCTCAATGAAAATTTTGGTTTTAGTGTGTTTTTGTGATACTATACGGATATTTTTAAAAGTATTTACTGATTTAAGTTTTTGTCAGTTTTTAATTGTTTTTAGTTTTGCTCTGTTTATCAGTTACATATTGTAGCGCCCGGTCCCGGCGCTGCATCCCCGCACGCTCCCGCTCCCTTACCTCGGCAAGGGTGTCATTATCCTTAACTGTCCGGTGGTCCCAGATGTCCTGTTCCTGCCCCGGGCCTGCCGCAGCCTCCTCCTGCTTTCAGGCCACACACAGGCCTTCTGTGAGTGTCCAAAGGGTGTGTGTGTGGCCACGCCCCCTTTCTGAAAGCGCTAGCACCCTATTACCCGGAAGTGACCCCCTGAGGTCAGTAATCATCCTGTGGGTATTTAAGGCATTCTCTCCTTAGAAAAGATGCCTGAGCTACATTGCCTATCCGTAGTGCATTGCTAGTTCTCAGGTCCTGTACTCACTACTGTGTCTAGTTCTGCGTTTTGTGTCTTAGAACGAGTTACTTGTACTCACTAACCTGTGTCTCTTCTTAGAGCCTGTTTGCTACCACCATCTCCGCGCCGCCACGTCTGAGTAATTTCCTCCATGCTGCTGTGTCTGAGTTTTCACCTCCGTGCCACAGTTGAACAAATCTATATTGGACTTCAGAGACTCTCCTGTTCATCTGAGCCGAATCCACTGGTCCTGGCTGTCATGCATGTAGGCTCTCTGGGGCTGCGCTTGACAATCCCTGTATGGGGTTAGCTCAAGGTTAGTTCCTCCAGGGGCGTCCAGTGTACGGCCCAGTGGGTCCACTCCCGGACACTCACCCTCCTTGGTGACCATAACACACATTTAATATAAACAAAAAATTCATAGAAAAATAAGGTGACAACATATTGATCCAATATCTCAGCAATTGCAAATAAATTCCCCCATAATAATCGGATTCCCCATAACTGTACTTACTCCTACATTTGATACCAAAAATGTGTTAAAAAGCACACAGTGAAGTACAAAATGTCCAACACAATTTATTAGATGTATAAAATATACAGACATACAAATAAGTATATACCATTCCCGTGTCACAGTCACAGGCACATCACACGTGTGGTGGCCCTTGAAAAAGGAACACACGCGTCGAGCTTGGACCGTAGACTGCATTATTCTGCTAACCAGCATTTGGGGTATGTACTAACCTTGGTCGTGCACTATGCTCAGGGTGACTAATTTCCCCCTATAACTGCGTGATGCATGTGTGACGCCCTGGCAAAACCAGGTTGTCACAGAGGCTGCACAGATCTTCCAGGTGCAGGACTCCATCCTCCTTGGCATGCCAACGCAAACCCACACCCAGGTACATAACACCAGCCAGTAAAGCCTAGTCACCCCCTATGACAATTGGGACACACCAGTGGGCGGGACCAGGCGGATGGGAGCACCCACCTAGGGGTCCTGAGGTGTCAGGGGAGGCGACAAGTCAGTCAGTTAGTGGAGTTGAAGTCGGACAGTTGAAGTGAGAGGAGTGTGGAGTGACAGCGGAGTCAGAGGTTGGGGTCCCAGGACTACCGGACTACTGATTAGCTGGCAGACGGCAAACAGGACCACAGGCGACGGAGATCCGGTCGCAGAAGACCTTAAGTGGACCGGGGCAGGATTGTAGCCCACCGGTGCCGACAGCAGGAATCCGGTCCAGAGGCCCTGCACAGTCGGGGTGCCTGGACCCTAGGGTGAGAAAGGTTTCAAGCCCCTTGTCAATTAGCCAGCTGGGGACAAGATTCCACATCTTGTCCCACCAGCAAGCCCAAAGAGCGAAACGGAAGCCCAACGCGGGGGATAGGGTGTCCGTCAGAACCTACAGAGATCCCACAGGTCAGATTTCGCGGGCCACAGCTCCCAACACACAAAGTTACCGGGAGTGGACCTCCACCGTTTCAAGCAGAGTTGTCCTGTTGAAGACACAAACAGTGAGTGCAGGAGGAAGGGACCCCTGTTTGCTGTACCAGGGTGTGGGACCCGAATACAACCCCCGGAGGTTATCGGTCACTGGCAATTTGGTTTACTACTGGACTCTGTGTGAATTTCCTTGGAACTGTGAGTACACCATTTTTGCCCGGTCCAGCCTTGCATGACACTTTCCGCAGCATATTTCCCCGTACACTTGGGCCCCGGGACAACACCTCCCCCACCCGTGGAGGGGATGCCATCCTGCTGTCCCACTCCATCAGCCCCGGGTGTCCCATATCCAGGCAGCGGCGGTGCTAGCAACGCTCACCGCAACCCACGGGTGGCGTCACTGACAAACTTTTCCCCTGTAAATACACCCTTTCTATTGTTGTGAGGACGGACGGCTGCACGAGCCCGGGTCCGGCTGCCACTCGAGCCACAGTAACGAACCCGGATCCGAGCACCCCCTTGCAGTGGTGTGGCCCCCATCCGCAACACATGTCATTATGATAATGTGATTTTTTTCCTACATGGCTGCGGTTCCCCAGTGCTGATTGAGCGGGATTTTGTGGAGTTTGAGTGGGGTTGGATATAATATCTAGACACTGGTTGATACATCTTTTTTGCCCCACTCTGATTACCACTGGCACTGTATCATTTACATCACAGTCCTGCTCCCCACCTTGACGGGGTTGAAATTGGCTCCTTGTGATTATCTCTATAATTATTGTGACACATGGACTGTGCCACGGGAGTGGTATACACTTATTTGTATGTCTGTATTTTATACATCTAATAAATTGTGTTGGACATATTTATTATACTTGTACTTACCGGTGGTGAAGTTTTTTGAGGTTGAAGAATGTCGTTTGCGGTCCTGAGAAAGTAGTTGCAGTCGGCTTCAGAATACCTGAAATAGAAAACAAAAAATAAGTTACAAGAAATAGTATGGACTTTAACTTCATCCACTAACTTTTGAGTATCCCGTAGTGTGGTTATAAGTGATTATTTTCTATCTAGTGGAGCTGTATATTTGACTAATCACATATCCGTGGCACACATGCACACATTATATGCACATTACCGTAATTCAAACTGGCATGATTACTCAGATCAGCACACCAGCCCCATTAGAGATATATATTTTTTGTATGATCAAGTGTGAGCGGTCACTTGTCAAAGTTATTTAAGAGCATTTTAGGTTATGGTCACATTTTTAGGCACCTTCCCCTTTAAATATGTTATTCATTTATTATTATATATATATATATATATATATATATATATATATATATATATATATATATATATATATATATATATACTAGAAGGTTGCCCGATTCTAACGTATCGGGTAGTCTAGAATGTGTATGTAGGGTAGCAGATTGAATAATAATATAATCAGCAAGTCTTGAATAATGATGGTTCATTTCTTGCTCGTTAGTCTCCCGCTGTGCAGCACGCATCGGCGTATTTGACAGTGAGAGACCAACGATCTGAATGGGCAGGGAGCCGGCGTACACTGGTAACCATGGTACACATTGGGTAACTAACGAAAGCGCTTTCCATAGTTACAGGATTGTGTACCATTTGTTACCAGCGTACGTTCGTAAGCTGATAATCATGATACACATTGGGTAACTATGCAAAGCGACAGTGCTGGTTTATTTTTTGCTTGTTGGTCTCCTGCTGTGCAGCACGCATCGGCGTGTTTGACAGTGGGAGACCAATGATCTGAATGGGCAGAGAGCCGGGGTAAGCTAGTAACCATGGTACACATCAGGTAACTATGCAAAGTGGTTTCCATAGTTACCCAATGTGTACACTGGTTAACAGCGTTCGCCGGCTCCGGCACACGTGTGCCGAGAGTCGGTGTAAGCTAGAAACCATGTTACACATTGGGTAACTAAGCAAAGCGGTTTCTATAGTTACCCGATGTGTACCATGGTTACCAGCGTACGCCGGCTCCAGCACACGTGTGCCGGGAGCCGGGGTAAGCTAGTGGTTTCACACATCCGGCTTTTCTTGACTTTGTCGGATGCTGCGCGCCCCAGAGAAAATATGGGTCTTTTTAATAAAAATATTCTCTATATTTACTTCTCTCCAGCGATGTTGTCTCCGGCTCTGCTGCCTCCCGCTCCTTATCGCCGCTCATTATACTCACTAAATATCCAGTGCCCTGAGGAGCTGGAAGCAGGAACAGCACTGGGGACTTCAGTGCTGGGGACCGCATCGCTGGGTGAGTGTACAGCAGAGTATATGTGTGTGTGTGTGTGTGTGTGTGTGTACATGCATGTGCGCTATGTGTGTATGCGCACGGTGTATCCATGTGTCTGCTGTGTGTGTGTGTGTGTGTATACATGCATGTGCGCTATGTGTGTATGCGCTCGGTGTATCTATGTGTGTCTGCTATGTGTGTATATGTGCTCAGTGTGTGTGTGTGTGTGTGTATACATGCATGTGCGCTGTGTGTATGCGCTCGGTGTATCCATGTGTGTCTGCTGTGTGTGTGTATACATGCATGTGCGCTGTGTGTATGCGCCCAGTGTATCCATGTGTGTCTGCTAAGTGTGTATATGTGCTCAGTGTGTGTGTATATACATGCATGTGCGCTGTGTGTATGCCCCCAGTGTATCCATGTGTGTCTGCTATGTGTGTATATGTGCTCAGTGTGTGTGTATACATGCATGTGTGCTATGTGTGTATGCGTCGGTGTATCCATGTGTGTCTGCTATGTGTGTGTATACATGCATGTGCGCTGTGTGTATGCGCCCAGTGTATCCATGTGTGTCTGCTATGTGTGTATATGTGCTCAGTGTGTGTGTGTGTGTGTGTATACATGCATGTGCGCTGTGTGTATGCGCTCGGTGTATCCATGTGTGTCTGCTGTGTGTGTGTATACATGCATGTGCGCTGTGTGTATGCGCCCAGTGTATCCATGTGTGTCTGCTATGTGTGTATATGTGCTCAGTGTGTGTGTATATACATGCATGTGCGCTGTGTGTATGTGCCCAGTGTATCCATGTGTGTCTGCTATGTGTGTATATGTGCTCAGTGTGTGTGTATACATGCATGTGTGCTATGTGTGTATGCGTCGGTGTATCCATGTGTGTCTGCTATGTGTGTGTGTGTGTGTGTGTGTAACCGTACACTGTACAGGACAGTGGCTGCGCCGCAACTTCCTGGTCACATGAAAACACGTGATCGGAGGTTGTCGCGCGGCAACTGTAGTGTACACAGTGCACGGGAGCGCGCCAGATGCGACAAAGTGGAGAAAAGGTAAGCGACAGTGCTGACGTGTGCCGGGAGCCGGGGTAAGCTAGTAACCATCTTACACATCGGTAACTAAGTAAAGCGGTTTCTATAGTTACCCGATGTGTACTATGGATACCAGCCTACGCCGGCTCCGGCACACGTGTGCTAGTGGCTTTTCTCCACTTTGTCTTGCGGTGTGGGCTTCGGGTGCTGCAGCAGTCACCTGGGTGTCGGGCGTCTCCGTGTGGGTTCGGGGAATGCGTGCGGGGGACGGGGCCAGGGCGAGCATCCAATGCGTGAGGGGGCGGGGCCTGGCCAAGCGTCCAATGCGTGCAGGGTGCCGGGGCGAGCGGCCAATCCATGGGGGGGGGCCAGGGCGAGCCGAGTGGCCAATCCGTGCTGGGGGGGCGGGGCCATGCCGAGCCCAGCGGCCAATCCGCTGGTTGTCACTGTAAGGACACAATTTTGGAGCAAGACAGACAGACAGACAGACAGAATAAGGCAATTATATATATATATATATATATATATATATATATATATATATATATACAGTATATACACGAATATATTTTGTGCATTATACTTATCTCACTTCACATTTAGTATGTTTAGCCACATTTTTCAGTACACTATCCCCATTAGAGATTGACATATTTTTGCATGATCAATGTGTGAATGGTCACTGACAATATGAATTTTTTATCAAAATTATATAAAAGTATTTTAGATTGTGGTAACTTTTTCCATGTTCTTTCCCCTAGATAGAGATCATTGGGATCATATTCTTTAATTTAATTTATAGTCCAAAAAAATCTGAAATTTGAATAAAAAAATGTTTCGCTTCTGTCTCAATTTCCTGTATAAATTGGGCTGAGTGAGATCTTGGTTTATGTGGTGGTTCTTTTCACATCAAAAAGACAACAATATCGACCAATCATAATTCTGGCATTTCGATTTTTTTCTGTTTACAGCTTTTATTGGTCAGGTTAATAATTTCATATTTTGATAGATAAGACTTTTACTGACACAGTATCAACGGGTTTGTTTTTATATTATTTTTTTTAATTTCCTTACTTTTAATGGTAGGGAAAAAGAGGATGATTCAAATGTATAAATATTTTTATTTTACTTTATTTTTTAGTCTGCATAGTGGATTTGAATCGGTGAATGGCTAACTGCTTTTACTATATTATGTGAAATTGTAGAAAAAATGATGAAGAGCACTCACCGGTAGTTGCTGTGCAGGTAGGTGTAAGTTTATTCACAAGTGCGGTAATACATGTGAAGGCAGGCGGGGAGGGAGCAGGACGGGACGGCACGTCAGACGGTGGGCAGGGGAAGCAGGGAATATATGATGCCCTGGACTAGCCAGGTAGTCACAGACATAACACCACACACACCCCCTCCCCTGGATAGTCACACCAGTCAGACAAAAACCCTTGTTGCTTCCCTCCAGGGTCTGATGTCCACACCAGGTGGGGCGGAACCAGGCGGTTGGCCCCACCCACCGATGAGTTCACAGGTCTGGAGGCGGGAAAAGTGTCAGTTCAGTTTGAGAGGTGAAAGTGTGAGGAGTAGAAACTGCAAGTGTCCGGGTTGGAGCCCAGGCACTGACAGCAAGGTTGGCAGACGGTGGTGGCCGTCTGAAGGAGTTAGTGGATCTCTGCAAAACCGGAGGACTGGGGTCGGGCGGTGGCCCGCCGGTACCGAACCGGGGAGTGGAGTGAAGCTAAGCACACAGGCAGGGCCATCGGACCCCGACCAGGCTTGGAGCCGCCGACAACGGTCAAATCCGAGTGTGACAGGAGCCCCAGGGGTTTTCCCAACAACCAAGACCCGACAGAAGGCAACAGTCCACACCGTGAGGATATACAGCCACCGCCACAGGCTAGAGATCCAAGGGCCAGCGCCTGCGGGCAAAGCGGGCTCCTCTGGCACCTTTACACCGGAGAGCGGACTACCGGTGGGCAACCACAGGAGTCAGAACATTCTAACAAGGTGCAGGGAAAGACAGCCGCCATCACACTTTCCGGGGAGAGCACAAAAGCACTGCAGCCGGCTGTGGGACCCGTGCATCCAGCCGTTTGGTTTACCAGAGACTCTGTTATTGACTGCCTGAGTGAGTACACCAGTGCCATCCGGCACCGCGCCGCGCTGCCCCTGCAACCCTCCACCCCAGCCATCCAGCATCCCCGTATCACCATCCGGGCCCCGGGATCACCAACCCCTACCCAAGGAGGGGACAACATCCTAGCTGCTTCCTACCATCTCTCCTGGGATCGCCGTCACCAGCAGCGGTGGTGCCCATAATCACCATGACCCGTGGGTGGCGTCATGAACTATCTCCCAAAACAAACCACCCCCTTTCACTCGTGGACGAGGAGCGCTGCTCGAGTCCCCGGGTCCGGCCCACCGCTCGAGCCACCGAGTAGCAGCAGAAGCCCCGGACCCGAGTGTGGTGAGCGCGTCTCCTCCGCCCGCGACACTATGACTTGCTCACTTGATCCCCCCTTCATTGCGATCAGAATCTGACCATTTCAGTATACTTTAGAATTAAATAATCCCCAGTCTATCATGTTTTCTAAATTTTTTAAACCAAAGAAAAGGAAACAAACACACCACAATTGGTCACATATTCATTATAAACATACATCACAATTTATTCATTTATTGAACTCGCTTACATAGTGCTATTAATTCCACAGCATTTTACAGATATAATTATCACTGTCCCCATTGGGGCTCACAATCTACATTCCCTATGAGTATGTTTTTGGAGTGTAGGAGGAAACCCACGTAAATAAAGGCAGAATATAGAAACTCCAAGCATATGTTGTCCTTGTTGGATTTGAACCCAGGACTAACCACTGAGCCACTGGCCTCTTCCTTTTTTCATCACTCGTTAGTATTATTATCATTAGCTATAATTTTTATGAACCTAAAAGATTTATACATTGATTCAGCAATCTCTTTATATTACCAAATTATTTGTTTTATGTATTCACTCAATTTGTTTGAAACTTTTCACAAACCTAATTAAACCTCATTAAACTCAGTGACCTCATCTCAAGGTGTTTTTTTTGCCAAGAGATGCAAATTCAGTACTTAAATTTATACACCATATTTCTACACCCAATCTGCATTTCCTGGCAAACATATCACCCCAACACCACATCATAACACATGCAGTTTTGATGTGATTTTTTTGCACGACATCCAGATTTGGTGCAGGACTTTGGTGTAAAAATGTCACTACCAAACTGTATCTCTTGGCAAAAAAATGCACAAAAACAGTTTTGATGTCGTTTGTGTGGCTTTCTGCCAAGAGATGCAAATTTGGTGTTAAATGTCTGCACCAGATTTAAAATAGGGCTTACTGGCAGCTGTGAGCTGTCATTAACCCCTGATATTACCCCAATTGCCACCGCTCCAAGTCAATCTAGATAAGTCCGGTAAAGTGCCGGGACTGTCACATCTAATGGATGCAACAATTCTGGATGGCTGCAAGCTGTTATTTTTCAGCAGGGAAGCCCAATAACCATGGGTCTCCCCAGCCTGAGAATATCAGTCCCCAGTTATCAGCTTTAGCAAGGCTGCGTATCAAAATTAAGGGAGACCGCACATCATTTTTTAAATTATCTATTTAAATAAACGCTGTATGTGGGTCCTCCTATTTTTATACACAGCCAAGATAAGCACATAGCTGGAGGCTGCAGCCTCTAGCCGCATGCTTTATCTGTGCTAGGTATGGGAGGACCCAACACCTATATTTTTTTTAATTTTTTTTTCACCAAGATAGAGATGCACATAGCGTCAGTGATTCCAAGCAGTCAGACACACTGTCACTCAGGGTAGGGGTGCGATCTGACTGAAACCAATCACAGACGCCAGGTGTTATGATCCGGAACCATGGAAGACCACCATAAATCATTGGTAAAAGGTGACAAGAGCATTGGCAACTAATCTGGCCGCCATCCCCTTACTAACCATCAACACTAGAAGTAGCCGAGGGATGAATTAACATCCTGTGCACCGCAAACCCAGCTGGAGAAGCTAGCTATCCTAAAGGAAGGAAAGATGAATAACTCTCTGCCTCAGAAAATAGATAAAGAATAGCAAGCCCCCCACATTCAAAGACTGCGGTGATATAAGAAAACACAATACACAGATAGATGACAGGACTAGCAAAAGGTGAGGCCCTACTGACTAAATAGGACAGGGCAGGAAAGGGACTGATGGTGGCCAGAGAAAAATCCTCCAAAAATCCAAATACCTGATAGTACAAAAAGGCCCTCAGATCACTAGATCTGAACTCCATCCTATACCAGGCGCTCTTGTCATACCAATGAATAGAAAGCAGGAATCATTACAAATTCAAGAAGAAACAAACATATGGACTTATAGGAGCAATACTCCAAACATAGCTGTAGGGAGCTTCCCAGCTAAGCAACTGAGAGGGAAGATCCCTGCATGCAAATAAACTGACAACAACCACAGCAAATGACAAACTCAGATAAAAGCCAAAAGACCAAACAACAAATAAAGAGCAAAGCACTTATCTGAGGTAGATGTGGTCGGGAGCAGGATGAAGCAGGCTGGTGAACAACTGACATCCGGAACAGCCTGCTATCAGATCAGGGTTTAAATAGGCAGAGAGTTAGCAATGGAAACGCCCATTGCTCAACACACCTGGTCTCTGACCAAACCATTCCTGGCCACAAGACGGAGCCTCACAGCAGCCAAAGCATAACTGACATTCACAACAGCCGGGACTGCCGGTAGGCGGGTGGAGCAGTGCATTAGGGTAATGAGTACCCCTGAAGTAGTGTTACAGCCACGCGGAGACTGGTAAGTATAATGCGCCTCCTTTAATCCCCCTAGCCCTTTCTACCACCATTTTAAAACACATGATTCGAGTCCCCATAGAATTATGGGAATTCAGCATCTGAGCAGATATACGGGATTAATTCCGGGCCTGAACCATGGGTTTGCCCATCACTATTCCCTTGTGCTCCCTACCTACATTATCTAAATACTATTAAATATTTTTCTACTTCCAGTCTGATGAGAATTTATTTGAGAATCCCAGTGCATGCTGGGTAGATACAGGGCTCAGTGTAGTGTATCACATATGAGATTAGATACAGGGCTCAGCAGAGTGTATCACACACTGGGATTAGATACAGGGCATAGCGGAGTGTGTCACACACGTTGGGATTAGACATGCGTTGCCACGCTCCATCCTCTTCTAAGAAAGTGGCTCTGAGAGTGGTGAATTTGATATATGACAAATAAAAAATGAAATATAGATAATTATATATCTAAAATAGATGGCAGATAGATGATAGATAGTACTGCTTTTTATTAATCAAATAAATAAATACCGTATTTTTCGCTTTATAAGACGCACCTGATTATAAGACGCACCCCCAAATTTGGTGAAGGAATAGAGAATTTTTTAATAAATGGGGTCCGTCTTATGCCAGTGTCCATCTAACAAATAATATAGGGTATATGTCCCTCATAGCCCCCTCATCCTAAAATTAACCCCCTTAATCTGGATATGGCCACCTTATATTGAACACGTCCCCCAGTGATGCCACATTTCCCCTATGGCTGGCACACATCCTCTATGGCAGGCAGACAGAACCACTGTGGCAGGCAGACAGGCCCACTTTGGCAGGCAGACAGGCCCACTGTAGCAGGCAGACAGGTCCACTGTAGCAGGCAGACAGGTCCACTGTGGTAGGCAGACAGGGCCACTGTGGCAGGCAGACAGGGCCACTGTGGCAGGCAGACAGGGCCACTGTGGCAGGCAGACAGGCCCACTGTGGCAGGCAGACAGGCCCACTGTGGCAGGCAGACAGGGCCACTGTGGCAGGCAGACAGGGCCACTGTGGCAGGCAGACAGGCCCACTGTGGCAGGCAGACAGGGCCACTGTGGCAGGCAGACAGGGCCACTGTGGCAGGCAGACAGGGCCACTGTGGCAGGCCGACAGGGCCACTGTGGCAGGCACACATCACCCTCTGTTACATATCGCCCCCATGTTGCTGCTTTTAGTATAATAAACTCTTTCCTTACCTTCTGCAGCACTGTCCTGTATCGTGTGTCCCTCCTCGGGGTTGAACTCCTCCTGTCTCCTGCACTTCCTACTTCCTAGTTCTAGTGGAGGTCATGTGATCGGGACAGCAGAGAGAGATATCTCTGCATGCCTAATCACAGCCAGCAGGAGGGAGACCGGGCTGGAGGAGGTGAGTAAAGAGTTTATTATTTTACTATGGGCAGCAGCACGGGAGGCCATATCTAACACAGGGGGAGGGGGGATCCTGTGCAATCAAAGGTAAGCACAGGCAGATAATATGCACAGCTCCCTCAGCCCCTCAGCATGATGCAGTTTCAGCACCACGCTTCTGATGGACAGCGGCTGTGCATATTATATGAGCGGGAGCAGGAGATCAAACGCTGCCGCTCCCAGCCCCAAGCAGTCCCCAGCACCGCTCCAGAGCTGCCTGCACCTCCACTGGACTCTGTATATATATATATATATATATATATATATATACACCCCCCTTCCCGTATATTCGGATTATAAGACGCACCCCCTACTTTCCCCCAAAATTTGGGGGAACAAAAGTGCGTCTTATAAAGCGAAAAATACGGTAATTAAAATGAGAAAAAAAAGCACATGGGGCCCCCCTCATTTTTGATAACCAGCAAAAGTAAGGCAGACAGCTGCAGGCTGATACTATCACACTCCAAAAAGGTCCATGGTTATTGGGCCCTTAACATCCTAAAAATACCAGCCTGCAGCTACCCCAGAAGTGGCGCATCACATTAGATGCACCAATTCTGTCACTTTACCTCTGCTCTTCCCGATTGTCCGGGGAAGGGTAGCAATCCGGGTAATGGTGCATGCGGTTAATGTCAGCTGTGAAGTGTCCAAAAACACAGCTGGCATCAAGTTATGATGCTGGTAAAGAAGAGAAGTCTATCAGACTCCTCCATTACTAGCCCAGTAATAAAATGGAAAAATACACAAAGAAAAATACTTTAACGAAATAATTACTCCCCGACATTTTCCCTCATTCACCACTTTATTTTTATTTTTTTTAACAATCCCATGCAGGTCCGACGTAGTCCACTGAATCTGCTGTAGCTCAGCTAATCGAAACGTGAAAAAATATTATGTATAACGTGTAATATATTATATTAATCTATCTATACATATATTTTGTGTGTCGTGTACAGGGTGCAATATCCTATACGCTATACACAGAACATTATACTCAACTATCTGTAAAAAGTTTGTTCTCTGTGGCTCCAGGAGAGCAGTAGGTGGATGTTTGGTAGCAGCTTTAGCCGATGCAGTACAGACGCCCTCGGGACATAAACAGAGTATGAGGGGAGGGGGAAGTCGCACTCTGCAGACAGCCGAAGCTTGGGCAGAATAGTAGAATGAGTTAATCTCTCCTTTCTGCACACTCGCTGATGTCTGGTGGCCGGCCATAGCTGTCAATGTGCAGATTGCCACTAAAACAAGCATCAATGAGGATGCTTTGTTTCAGGGAGGGGGCAAAGTCTACGGTCACTGCCACAGGTTCTGCAACCTAATGACTAGAGTTGAGCGCGGTTCGTGGTTCGAGGTTCTCCAGTTCGGGGCTCGAGTGATTTTGGGGGCTGTTCGAGATCGAACTAGAACTCGAGCTTTTTGCAAAAGCTCGATAGTTCTAGATACGTTCGAGAACGGTTCTAGCAGCAAAAAGCAGGGCTTTTTACAGCTAGAGTGTGCAGGAGCCATCGCTGGCAGCCTGCCAGAAGCTGGTAACCAAGATAAACATCGGGTATCCAAGCAAAACGCTTTGGTTAGTAACCCGATGTTTATCTTAGTTACGTGCAGGAAGCCCACACTTTCCCGCTCAGCTCGCTCCGCCCCCTCCTGCCCGCGGCATGTACACATACATACACACACACACACACACACACACACACACAGACGGTCCCGCTCGGCTTACCTGCGGTCGGCCCGGGGGCAGCAGTCCTTGGCACTGGAAACTGTGCCTGCCGGCCCTTTAAGGCCACTGTGTTCTCCTGCATTGAGCATCATCTGTGGGCGGAGCTACCGCCCGGCGTCCTGCTCGGTCGCACAGATGAAGGAGTCACAGTGCCAGCCAGCGACCCCCAGCACATCGCTTCCCTCCGGCGCTGTGTGGGCCCCATCTGCACCGTGACCTGATCAGTATGTGGGACATCACTCCCTCCCAGCCCCTCCCTGTCCCCCCGTGCGTGTGTGGGCCCCGCAGAGCCATGTGTGTGACCCCTGGAGCCGCGTGTGTGGGCCCCGCAGAGCAAGGTGTGCGTTTGTATGTATGCATGCAGCAGAGCAGTATGCGTGTCTATATGTATGTATGTATGCAGCAGAGCAGTATGCGTGTCTGTATGTATGTATGTATATATGCAGCAGAGCAGTATGCGTGTCTATATGTATGTATGTATGCAGCAGAGCAGTATGCGTGTCTGTATGTATGTATATATGCAGCAGAGCAGTATACGTGTCTGTATGTATGTATATATGCAGCAGAGCAGTATGCATGTCTGTATGTATGTATGTATATATGCAGCAGAGCAGTATGCGTGTCTGTATGTATATATGCAGCAGAGCAGTATGCGTGTCTGTATGTATGTATATATGCAGCAGAGCAGTATGCGTGTCTGTATGTATGTATATATGCAGCAGAGCAGTATGTGTGTCTGTATGTATGTATATATGCAGCAGAGCAGTATGCGTGTCTGTATGTATGTATATATGCAGCAGAGCAGTATGCGTGTCTATGTATGTATGTATATATGTAGCAAAGTAGTATGCATGTCTGTATGTATGTATATATATATGCAGCAGAGCAATATGCGTGTCTGTATGTATGTATGCATGTATGTATGCAGCAGAGCAGTATACGTGTCTGTATGTATGTATATATGTAGCAGAGTAGTATGCGTGTCTGTCTGTATATATATATGCAGCAGAGCAATATGCGTGTCTGTCTGTATGTATGCATGTATGTATGCAGCAGAGCAGTATACGTGTCTGTATGTATGTATGTATATATGCAGCAGAGCAGTATGCGTGTCTGTATGTATGTATGTATATATGCAGCAGAGCAGTATGCGTGTCTATATGTATGTATGTATGCAGCAGAGCAGTATGCGTGTCTGTATGTATGTATGTATATATGCAGCAGAGCAGTATGCGTGTCTGTATGTATGTATGTATATATGCAGCAGAGCAGTATGCGTGTCTGTATGTATGTATGTATATATGCAGCAGAGCAATATGCGTGTCTGTCTGTATGTATGCATGTATGTATGCAGCAGAGCAGTATGCGTGTCTGTATGTATGTATGCAGCAGAGCAGTGTGTGTGTGTGTCTGTATGTATGCATGTATGTATGCAGCAGAGCAGTATGCGTGTCTGTATGTATGCATGTATGTATGCAGCAGAGCAGTATGCGTGTCTGTATATATGCATGCAGAGCAGTATGCGTGTCTGTCTGTATGTATGTATGTATGCAGAAGAGCAGTATGCGTGTCTGTCTGTATGTATCTATGCATGTATGTATGCAGCAGAGCAGTATGCGTGTCTGTCTGTATGTATGTATGCAGCAGAGCAGTGTGTGTGTGTGTGTCTGTATGTATGTATGCAGCAGAGCAGTATGTGTGTGTCTGTCTATATGTATGTATGTAGCAGAGCAGTGTGTGTGTGTCTGTCTATATGTATGTATGCATGCAGAGCAGTATGTGTGTGTCTGTATGTATGTATGTATGCAGCATAGCAGTGTGTGTCTCTGTATGTATGCATGTATGATGTGTATCTATGTATGTCAGTGTATATGACTGTATAGATTTGTCTGTTTATATGTATTTTTGTGAGTTTGTATTTAAATATGTATATGTACGTATATGTATCTGTGTATGTGTGTGTGTCTGCGTGTGTATGGGACCCACTGAGACTCTTCCGCCCGGGGCCCACAAAAACCTGGAGCCGGCCCTGCCTGCGGTGATGAAGTCCCGCCATCCCGACCTCGGCGCTGTCACTGTCCTCCATGGTCGCAGCTTGTCACATCACCTTCTCTCGCTTCCGACCCGAGACTGACTAGCGGTGACGTCACGGGCCTCTCGCGATTCTTGGCTGTGAAGGCGGCGGTCATTGAACTTAGTGACAGGGGCTGTCGGCAGTGCTGGAGATCAGCGCAGGTAATGTACCTCGCTGACAGCAGCACTTGTCATGCCCTGCAGTGACCTGGGCTGACCCATTGATGTTAGCTCAGGTCACTGCATTGCTCTCCCAGCCAATGGGGAACATCCTGCTCTTCATTGACTGGGACAGTGTGGATCGTCATGGCAACCCCTTGGATTACACCAGACCTGGATTTGTTTTTCATTCTAATAAATTGGTTAAAGAGGGAATGTTTTGGGGAGTGTTTTTTCAAATAAAAATGTGTTTGTCGTCTATTTTTTTTATTACTGACTGGGTTGGTGATGTCGGGTATCTGATAGACGCCTGACCTCACCAACCCCAGGGCTTGATGCCAGGTGACATTACACACCTGGTATTAACCCCATATATTACCCCGTTTGCCACCGCACCAGGGCGCGGGATGAGCTGGGGCGAAGCACCAGGATTGGCGCATCTAATGGATGCGCCACTTCTGGGGCGGCTGCGGCCTGCTATTTTTAGGCTGGGGAGAGTCCAATAACCATGGACCTCCCTAGTCTGAGAATATCAGGCCCCAGCTGCCTGCTTTACCTTGGCTGGTGATCCAATTTTGGGGGACCCCTACGTGTTTTTTTTTTTAATTATTTATTTAATTTAAAATAACAGCGTGGGGTGCCCTCAGTTTTGGATTACCAGCCAAGGTGAGGTTGCCAGCTGTGGTCTGCAGGCTGCAGCCGTCTGCTTTACCCTAGCTGGCTACAAAACTAGGGGGAACCCTACGTCATTTTTTTTTTCATTTTTTTGGCTAAATACAAAGCTAAGCACCCCTTAGTGCCACATGAAAGGCACCAAAGGGTGCTCCACTTTTTCTCCATTTTTTTCTCCACTTTTTCTACATTTTTTTTCTCCATTTTTTCTCCATTTTTTCTCCACTTTTTCTCCACTTTTTCTCCATTTTTTTCTCCACTTTTTCTCCACTTTTTCTCCACTTTTTCTCCATTTTTTCTCCACTTTTTCTTCACTTTTTCTCCACTTTTTCTCCACTTTTTCTCCATTTTTTTCTCCACTTTTTCTCCACTTTTTCTCCATTTTTTCTCCACTTTTTCTCCACATTTTCTCCACATTTTCTCCACTTTTTATCCACTTTTTCTCCACTTTTTCTCCACTTTTTCTCCATTTTTTTCTCCACTTTTTCTCCACTTTTTCTCCACTTTTTCTCCACTTTTTCTCCATTTTTTTCTCCACTTTTTCTCCACTTTTTCTCCACTTTTTCTCCATTTTTTTCTCCACTTTTTCTCCACTTATTCCCCACTTTTTCTCCACTTTTTCTCCATTTTTTTCTCCACTTTTTCTACATTTTTTTCTCCATTTTTTCTCCACTTTTTCTCCATTTTTACTCCACTTTTTCTCCACTTTTTCTCCATTTTTTTCTCTACTTTTTCTCTACTTTTTCTCCACTTTTTCTCCACTTTTTCTCCATTTTTTCTCCACTTTGTCTCCACTTTTTCTACACTTTTTCTCCACTTTTTCTCCATTTTTTCTCCACTTTTTCTCCACTTTTTCCCCATTTTTTTCTCCACTTTTTCTCCACTTTTTCTACATTTTTTTCTCCACTTTTTCTCCACTTTTTCTCCATTTTTACTCCACTTTTTCTCCACTTTTTCTCCACTTTTTCTCCACTTTTTCTCCACTTTTTCTCCATTTTTTTCTCCACTTTTTCCTCCACTTTTTCTCCACTTTTTCTCCACTTTTTCTCCATTTTTTTCTCCACTTTTTCTCAACTTTTTCTCCACTTTTTCTCCACTTTTTCTCCACTTTTTCTCCACTTTTTCTCCATTTTTTTCTCCACTTTTTCTCCACTTTTTCTCCACTTTTTCTCCACTTTTTCTCCACTTTTTTCTCCACTTTTTCTCCACTTTTTCTCCACTTTTTCTCCACTTTTTCTCCACTTTTTCTCCACTTTTTCCTCCACTTTTTCTCCACTTTTTCTCCACTTTTTCTCCATTTTTTTCTCCACTTTTTCTCCACTTTTTCTCCACTTTTTCTCCACTTTTTCTCCATTTTTTTCTCCACTTTTTCCTCCACTTTTTCCTCCACTTTTTCTCCACTTTTTCTCCATTTTTTTCTCCACTTTTTCTCCACTTTTTCTCCACTTTTTCTCCACTTTTTTCTCCACTTTTTCTCCATTTTTTTTCTCCACTTTTTCCTCCACTTTTTCTCCACTTTTTCTCCATTTTTTTCTCCACTTTTTCTCCACTTTTTCTCCACTTTTTCTCCACTTTTTCTCCATTTTTTTCTCCACTTTTTCTCCACTTTTTCTCCACTTTTTCTCCACTTTTTCTCCACTTTTTCTCCACTTTTTTCTCCACTTTTTCTCCACTTTTTCTCCACTTTTTCTCCACTTTTTCTCCACTTTTTCTCCACTTTTTCCTCCACTTTTTCTCCACTTTTTCTCCACTTTTTCTCCACTTTTTCTCCACTTTTTCTCCATTTTTTTCTCCACTTTTTCTCCACTTTTTCTCCACTTTTTCTCCACTTTTTCTCCACTTTTTCTCCACTTTTTCTCCACTTATTCTCCACTTTTTCTCCACTTATTCTCCACTTATTCTCCACTTTTTCTCCACTTTTTCTCCATTTTTTTCTCCACTTTTTCTCCACTTTTTCTCCACTTTTTCTCCACTTTTTCTCCATTTTTTTCTCCACTTTTTCCTCCACTTTTTCCTCCACTTTTTCTCCACTTTTTCTCCACTTTTTCTCCACTTTTTCTCCACTTTTTCTCCACTTTTTCTCCACTTTTTCTCCATTTTTTTCTCCACTTTTTCTCCATTTTTTTTCTCCACTTTTTCCTCCACTTTTTCTCCACTTTTTCTCCATTTTTTTCTCCACTTTTTCTCCACTTTTTCTCCACTTTTTCTCCACTTTTTCTCCATTTTTTTCTCCACTTTTTCTCCACTTTTTCTCCACTTTTTCTCCACTTTTTCTCCACTTTTTCTCCATTTTTTCTCCACTTTTTCTCCACTTTTTCTCCACTTTTTCTCCACTTTTTCTCCACTTTTTCTCCACTTATTCTCCACTTTTTCTCCACTTTTTCTCCATTTTTTTCTCCACTTTTTCTCCATTTTTTTCTCCACTTTTTCTCCACTTTTTCTCCGCTCTTTTTCTATGGTCGGTCTACCCATTAGCTCTGCCATGCATACTGTAGCTCTACACCTACTGCACATGTTACTTTATGATTAACATCTCTTTCGTACCAGAGCTGTCTAAGTCCACTCTGACCCCATATTTGTCATTACTATATTGTCCTTGTACTGTATTATGACATTTGTATCATGTGTTTCATTTCTTGCTGTGTTGCAATTTTTTTGCTGCATCCCAATTGTACCTCTACATTGTTCGAGTTTATGTTATTGTTCTCTAACTCTTATGTGATACTGATTATTGTCATTTTTCATGATTACATGCAGATAAGTCCAATCTGACGAAGGCTCAGGCTGAAACGTCATTTGTAACTTGTTTTGGACAAAAACATATATGCTTATGAAAAAAAAATTTTTCTTAATACGGACCAATAAAGAGCGATTTTGCATTACTATCCGTTGTGACTTACTGACTTAGTCTGGGAGATTTAGAGTGCCGAGGTTACGCACTAATTTTATCTATTATTACCTCTGAGCACCTATATACCAGTGAGCAGAGCTTCCTCTACAGTAGTTCTCCTGATTAGGCATGCCCTTACCTCATGAGCAGGGCATTGCAGCTTTGGTAGCAACCATTACGACATGGACTCTACTGCTGTGGACCCGGGGAGAGTGAGTGCAGATTCATTGCACCCACACTCCTCACATGAAGGGTCCGCACTCCTAGAAAATGGGGGATACGTTCCCTGAGTGTCTCCCCCCCATATTCTAGACGGTCCAGAGTCGTCGTGGGACTCCTTTATTTTTTTTCTTACAATAAATTGGTGAAAGAGGAAATGTTTTGGGGACTGTTTTTTCAAATAAATTTCTTTTGTCGATTTTTTTTTTTTTGTTAGTACTGACAGTTTATGATGTTGGGTATCTAATAGATGCCATGACATCACAAACTGCTGGGCTTGATCTCAGGTGACTTTACAGCTAGTATCAACCCGATTTATTACCCCGTTTGCCACTGCACCAGGGCACGGGATGAGCTGGGGTGAAGCGCCAGGATTGGCGCATCTAGTGGATGCGCCACGTCTGGGGTGCCTGCGGCCTGCTATTTTTAGGCTGTGAAGGCCCAATAACTATGGACCTTCCCACCCTGAGAATACCAGACCACAGCTGTCCGCTTTACCTTGGCTGGTGATCCAATTTGGGGGGGACCCTACTTTTATTGTGTAATTATTAATATTTATAAAATAATTATAAAAAAGAGCCTGAGGGGACCTCCACATTGGATCCCCAACCACGGTAAAGCTGCCAGCTGTGGTTTTCAGGCTACAGCCGTCTGCTTTACCCTAGCTGGCTATCAAAAATGGGGGGACCCAACGTCATTTTTTTTTTTAACCATTTTTTAAATAGAAAAAATTAATGGGCTTCCCTGTATTTTGATTGCCAACCAAGGTAACGGCAGGCAGATGGGGGTGGCAACCCATAGCTGTCTGCTTTATCTGCGCTGAGAATCAAAAATACCGCGGAGCGCTACGTCATTTTTTTAAAGATTTATTTTTACAGCACTGTGATGTCTAGCAATCAAAATACAGGGAAGCCCATTTTATTTTTAGTTATTTAAATAAATAATTAAAAAAAATATATATGGGCTCCCGCTGCATTTTTTGTATTGCTAGCTAAGGGTAATCCAAGCAGCTACTGGCGGCTAACCCCCACTGCTTGGTGTTACCTTCACTGGCAATGGAAAATCCAGGGAAGCATTTTTTATTTTTTTTGCCAAAAAAACTACAAAAAAAAGGACGTGAGCTTCGCCATATTTTTGTATGCTAGCCAGGTACAGCAGGCAGCCACGGGCTGCCTCCAACCCCCAGTTGCCTATTTGTACCCGGCTGGGAACCAAAAATATAGGGAAGCCCGTTTTTTTTTAATTATTTCACTTATTTCATGAAATAATTAAAAAACAAATGACGTGGGCTTCGCCCCATTTTTGTGTCCAGCCGGGTACAACTAGGCAGCTGGGGATTGGAATCCGCAGCACAGGTTAGCCCGAGGTTTCTGGGCCCCTCTACTGCGGATTTCAGTCCGCAGCCGCCCCAGAAAATGGCGCTCTCATAGAAGCGCCATCATCTGGCGCTGTATCCAACTCTTCCAACAGCCCTGGAGCCGGGTGGCTTGTTGGGTAATCATGAGTTAATACTGGCTTTGTTTTACTAGCCAGTATTAAGCCAGAGATTCTTAATGTCAGGCACGTTTGACCCGGCCATTAAGAATCTCCAATAAAGGGTTAAAAAAAACACCACACAGAGAAAAAATACTTTAATAGAAATAAATACACAGACACATTAGAGACTCCATCTTTATTACCCCCTGTCAGCCCTCCACGATCCTGCTCTTCTGTCTTCTTTCTTTCTAGTGTAGTAGTAGTGACGATTGTAGTGAGGATGAGATTCACCAGCTGATCACTTGGGGCTGGGGAACCTCCATCCTCACTACAATGCTCACTACAATCCTCACTAGTGTAGTAGTAGTGACGATTGTAGTGAGGATGAGATTCACCAGCTCATCACTTGGGGCTGGGGAACCTCCATCCTCACTACAATGCTCACTACAATCATGCAGCCTTCACTCCGTGAGTGATCAGTGCTGGCTGTCAGCGGTAACAGCGGTAACGCTGACAGACGCGTTACCATAGCAACGGTGCTCTCGGAGCCGCGGTTAGCGGTGACATCACCGCTAACTGCGTTGCTATGGCAACGGTGATCTCCGTTAATGACCGGCTGTGACAGCCGGTCCCTAACGGAACGGGGAGTCGACCGTGTGCTAGAGCATGTCGCCGGTACACGGCGATACACATATGTGCACCGTGTACCGGAGAGATGCACTCGCAGGTCCTACATGACGTGTCATAGTCATGTGACCAGTCTGTAGCCAATGAGATAATAGCCACGTGACTGGTCACATGGCTATTTTGACGTCACGATAGGTCCTGCATCTTTGCTGGCAGTGCCGGTCACCGGGAGGATTCAGCGATCATCGGATGGAATAGCGGCAGGAGACAGAGTGCAGAAGGGATCGCGAGGACCGGTAAGTGTTATGGCAATGTTTATTAACTGTTTGTGTACATTTATCATGCATTTTTATGTGTTTGTGATTGCCTCCCATTCTAGCCTATACGTTCGAGTTCGGTTCGTCGAACGTTCGACGAACCGAACTCGAACGGAACCCCCGTTCGGCGAGCCGACCTCGAGCCGAACCGGGACCGGTTCGCTCATCTCTACTAATGACACTTCATTTGAGAATCTCAGTGCATACTGGGATACTCAAACGATTCGTCATCGTCATCAAACAGGAAATAGAAAAAAATAGAATAGTAGTGTAGTTATTGAATTCTTTTATATATATATTTGAAATTAACTTAGATTAAAAGAATATTTTAATGAAAGAAAAACCCACAATGGTCACAGAAATAACTTGAATCTGACAAAAGTAATAATAAATAAAAAAAATCTATGAAAATGAACAAATGAAAGTCAGACATTGCTGCTTTTCTGCTTCCACGGAATTTTTCAAAAAATAAAACTGATGAAACAGACCTGGATAAAAATGATGGTCCCTTAACTTAATATTGTGTTGCACAACCTTTTGAGGCAATCACTGCAATCAAACGACTCCTGTAACTGTCAATGAAACTTCTGCACCTCTCGACAGGTATTTTGGCCACTCCTCAAGAGCAAACTGCTTCAGTTGTCTCGTGTTTGAAGGTTGCCTTTTCCAGATGGCATGTTTCAGCTCTTTCCAAAGATGCTCAATAGGATTTAGGTCAGGTCTCATAGAAAGCCACTTCAGAATAGTCCAATGTTTTCCTCTTAGCCATTCTTGGGTGTTTTTAGCTGTGTCTTGTGGGTCATTATCCTGTTGAAAGACCCATGAGCTGCGACTGAGACCAAGCTTTCTGACACTGGGCAGCACATTTCTCTCTAGAATCCCTTGATAGTCTTGAGATTTCATTGTAACCTGCACAGATTCAAGACATCCTATGCCAGATGCAATAAAGCAGCGACAGAACATAACAGAGCCTCCTCCATGTTTCACAGTAGGGACAGTGTTCTTTTCTTGATATGCTTCATTTTTCCATCTGTGAACATAGAGCTAATGACGATTCTGAAGTTGGTTTCTTATTCGTCCAGTTTCTTATTCGGGGCTGAAGTTGGTTTCTTATTCGTCAGTTTCTTATTCGGCAATTTAGTTTTTTCAGTTTTTTATGCATTTATCAACAAAAATAACACATCACAATAATAAAATACAATGCACTGATGAGCCCTAATATAAATACACTCAAAACCAGCTGCGAAAATTATAAAACTGGCAAAAAAATGGGCATCAAAATGGGCACCGAAGTATGTTAGTGAAAGGGTTAAATGGCTTTGGGCCACTGATCTCACACCACAATTACCTATCTAGTGATGCCTCTAATCAAACTCAAGTGTCTCCAGCCTGGCCCAAAGGGGTTCTGGGCATCAGAACTGGCAGCAAAGTGGGCACACAGGCAATTTTCACAGATTTGAATAAGTAACCAGTGTTTTTGAGGGATTAAATGGCTTTGGGCCACTGATCTCACACCACATTTACATACCTAGTGATGCCACACATCAAATTCAGATCACTCCAGCCTGGCCCAAACAGGTTCTGGGCATCAGAACTGGCATCAAAGTGGGCAAAAACCCAGTTTTCACAGATTTGAATAAGTAACTAGTGTTTTTGAGGGGTTAAATGGCTTTGGGCCACTGATCTCATACCACATTTACATACCTAGTGATGCCACACATCAAATTCAGATCACTCCAGCCTGGCCCAAACAGGTTCTGGGCATCAGAACTGGCATCAAAGTGGGCAAAACCCCAGTTTTCACAGATTTGAATAAGTAACCAGTGTTTTTGAGGGGTTAAATGGCTTTGGGCCACTGATCTCACACCACATTTACATACCTAGTGATGCCTCACATGAAATTAAGATCACTCCAGCCTGGCCCAAACAGGTTCTGGGCATCAGAACTGGCATCAAAGTGGGCACACAGCCAATTTTCACAGATTTGAATAAGTAACTGGTGTTTTTGAGGGGTTAAATGGCTTTGGGCCACTGATCTCACACCACATTTACATACCTAGTGTTGCCACACATGAAATTCAGATCACTCCAGCCTGGCCCAAACAGGTTCTGGGCATCAGAACTGGCATCAAAGTGGGCAAAACCCCAGTTTTCACAGATTTGAATAAGTAACTGGTGTTTTTGAGGGGTTAAATGGCTTTGGGCCACTGATCTCACACTACATTTACATACCTAGTGATGCCACACAACAAATTCAGATCACTCCAGCCTGGCCCAAACAGGTTCTGGGCATCAGAACTGGCATCAAAGTTGGCAAAATCGCAGTTTTCACAGATTTGAATAAGTAACTGTTGTTTTTGAGGGGTTAAATGGCTTTGGGCCACTGATTTCACACCATATTTACATACCTAGTGTTGCCACACATAAAATTCAGAACCTGTTTGGGCCAGGCTGGAGTGATCTGGATTTGATGTGTGGCAACACTAGGTATGTAAATGTGGTGTGAGATCAGTGGCCCAAAGCCATTTAACCCCTCAAAAACACCAGTTATTTATTCAAATCTGTGAAAACTGAGATTTTGCCAACTTTGATGCCAGTTCTGATGCCCAGAACCTGTTTGGGCCAGGCTGGAGTGATCTGAATTTCATGTGTGGCATCACTAGGTATGTAAATGTGGTGTGAGATCAGTGGCCCAAAGCCATTTAACCGCTCAAAAACACCAGTTACTTATTCAAATCTGTGAAAATTGGCTGTGTGCCCACTTTGATGCCAGTTCTGATGCCGAGAACCTGTTTGGGCCAGGCTGGAGTGATCTGAATTTGATGTGTGGCATCACTAGGTATGTAAATGTGGTGTGAGATCAGTGGCCCAAAGCCATTTAACCGCTCAAAAACACCAGTTACTTATTCAAACCTGTGAAAACTGCGATTTTGCCCACTTTGATGCCAGTTCTGATGCCCAGAACCTGTTTGGGCCAGGCTGGAGTGATCTGAATTTGATGTGTGTGGCATCACTAGGTATGTAAATGTGGTGTGAGATCAGTTGCCCAAAGCCAATTAACCCCTCAAAAACACCAGTTACTTATTCAAATCTGTGAAAACTGCGATTTTGCCAACTTTGATGCCAGTTTTGATGCCCAGAACCTGTTTGGGCCAGGCTGGAGTGATCTGAATTTGATGTGCGGCATCACTAGGTATGTAAATGTGGTGTGAGATCAGTGGCCCAAAGCCATTTAACCCCTCAAACACCAGTTACTTATTCAAATCTGTGAAAACTGGGGTTTTGCCCACTTTGATGCCAGTTTTGATGCCCAGAACCTGTTTGGGCCAGGCTGGAGTGATCTGAATTTGATGTGCGGCATCACTAGGTATGTAAATGTGGTGTGAGATCAGTGGCCCAAAGCCATTTAACCCCTCAAAAACACCAGTTACTTATTCAAATCTATGAAAACTGGGGTTTTGCCCACTTTGATGCCAGTTCTGATGTCCAGAACCTGTTTGGGCCAGGCTAGAGTGATCTGAATTTGATGTGTGGCATCACTAGGTATGTAAATGTGGTGTGAGATCAGTGGCCCAAAGCCATTTAACCCCTCAAAAACACCAGTTACTTATTCAAATCTGTGAAATCTGAGATTTTGCCAACTTTGATGCCAGTTCTGATGCCCAGAACCTGTTTGGGCCAGGCTGGAGTGATCTGAATTTGATGTGTGGCAACACTAGGTATGTAAATGTGGTGTTAGATCAGTGGCCCAAAGCAATTTAACCCCTCAAAAACACCAGTTACTTATTCAAATCTGTGAAAATTGGCTGTGTGCCCACTTTGATGCCAGTTTTGATGCCCAGAACCTGTTTGGGCCAGGCTGGAGTGATCTGAATTTGATGTGTGGCATCACTAGGTATGTAAATATGGTGTGAAATCAGTGGCCCAAAGCCATTTAACCCCTCAAAAACACCAGTTACTTATTCAAATCTGTGAAAACTGGGGTTTTGACCACTTTGATGCCAGTTCTGATGCCGAGAACCTGTTTGGGCCAGGCTGGAGTGATCTGAATTTGATGTGCGACATCACTAGGTATGTAAATGTGGTGTGAGATCAGTGGCCCAAAGCCATTTAACCCCTCAAAAACACCAGTTACTTATTCAAATCTGTGAAAACTGGGGTTTTGCCCACTTTGATGCCAGTTTTGATGCCCAGAACCTGTTTGGGCCAGGCTGGAGTGATCTGAATTTGATGTGTGGCATCACTAGGTATGTAAATATGGTGTGAAATCAGTGGCCCAAAGCCATTTAACCCCTCAAAAACACCAGTTACTTATTCAAATCTATGAAAACTGGGGTTTTGCCCACTTTGATGCCAGTTCTGATGCCCAGAACCTGTTTGGGCCAGGCTGGAGTGATCTGAATTTGATGTGTGGCATCACTAGGTATGTAAATGTGGTGTGAGATCAGTGGCCCAAAGCCAATTAACCCCTCAAAAACACTAGTTACTTATTCAAATCTGTGAAAACTGGGTTTTTGCCCACTTTGATGCCAGTTCTGATGCCCAGAACCTGTTTGGGCCACGCTGGAGTGATCTGAATTTGATGTGTGGCATCACTAGGTATGTAAATGTGGTGTGAGATCAGTGTCCCAAAGCCATTTAACCCCTCAAAAACACCAGTTACTTATTCAAATCTGTGAAAATTGGCTGTGTGCCCACTTTGATGCCAGTTCTGATGCCCAGAACCTGTTTGGGCCAGGCTGGAGTGATCTGAATTTCATGTGTGGCATCACTAGGTATGTAAATATGGTGTGAGATCAGTGGCCGAAAGCCATTTAACCCCTCAAAAACACCAGTTACTTATTCAAATCTGTGAAAACTGCGATTTTGCCAACTTCGATGCCAGTTCTGATGCCCAGAACCTGTTTGGGCCAGGCTGGAGTGATCTGA
Source organism: Anomaloglossus baeobatrachus (assembly GCF_048569485.1). Lineage (NCBI taxonomy): Eukaryota > Metazoa > Chordata > Amphibia > Anura > Aromobatidae > Anomaloglossus > Anomaloglossus baeobatrachus. Next base: position 493,920,581 of record NC_134353.1, on the reverse strand, counting down.
GTTTGATGTGCGACATCACTAGGTATGTAAATGTGGTGTGAGATCAGTGGCCCAAAGCCATTTAACCCCTCAAAAACACCAGTTACTTATTCAAATCTGTGAAAACTGGGGTTTTGCCCACTTTGATGCCAGTTCTGATGCCCAGAACCTGTTTGGGCCAGGCTGGAGTGATCTGAATTTGTTATGTGGCACCACTAGGTATGTAAATATGGTGTGAGATCAGTGGCCCAAAGCCATTTAACCCCTTAAAAACACCAGTTATTTATTCAAATCTGTGAAAATTGGCTGTGTGCCCACTTTGATGCCAGTTCTGATGCCCAGAACCCCTTTGGGCCAGGCTGGAGACACTTGAGTTTGATTAGAGGCATCACTAGATATGCAATTGTGGTGTTAGATCAGTGGCCCAAAGCCATTTAATCCTTTCACTAACATACTTCGGTGCCCATTTTGATGCCCATTTTTTTGCCAGTTTTATAATTTTCGCAGCTGGTTTTGAGTGTATTTATATTAGGGCTCATCAGTGCATTGTATTTTATTATTGTGATGTGTTATTTTTGTTGTTAAATGCATAAAAAACTGAAAAAACTAAATTGCCGAATAAGAAACTGACGAATAAGAAACCAACTTCAGCCCCGAATAAGAAACTGGACGAATAAGAAACCAACTTCAGCATCGTGAGCTAATGTGCCTTGCCAAAAAGCTGCATTTGTGTCTCATCTGTCCATAGGAAATTCTCCAAGAAGCTTTGTGGCTTGTCAATATGTAGTTTGGCAAAATCCAGTCAGGCTTTAGGATTTTTTTTCAACAATGGTGTCCTCCTTGGTCATCTCACATGAAGCCACTTTGGCTCAAACAATGGGTGATGCGATCTGACACTGATGTTCCTTGAGCTTGAAGTTCACCTTTAATCTCTTTAGAGTTTTTTCTGGGCTCTTTTGTTACCATTCGTATTATCCGTCTCTTTGATTTGTTACCCATTTTCCTCCTGCAGTCACGTCCAGGGAGGTTGGCTACAGTCCCATGGATCTTAAATTTCTGAATAATATATGCAACTATAGTGACAGGAACATCAAGCTGCTTGGAGAGGGTCATATAACCTTTACCTGTAACATGCTTGTCTATAATTTTCTTTTGAATCTCCTGAGACAACTCTTTCCTTCGCTTCCTCTGGTCCATGTTGAGTGCAGTACACACCATGTCACCAAACAGCACAGTGAGTATCTGTAGCCCTATATAGAGGCCTACTGATGATTACAAGATTGTAGACACCTGTGATGCTTATTAGTGGGCACACCTTGATTTAACATGTCCCTTTTGTCACATTATTATCAGGGGTACCATCATATCTGTCCAGGCCTGTTTCATGAGTTTTATTTATTAAACATTTCTGTGGAAGCATGGTTGAAAAGCAATGTCTGACTTTCATTTTTTCATTTTCATAGATTTTTGTATTTATTATCACTTTTGTCAGATTCAAGGGATTTAAATAAAATTTATGTTGACCTTTGGACCAACCCTTTAACACTAGAACAAGTGAGGTAGTAATTTTGACTACTTTGCACCATGTATTTCTATATAGGTGTCACGAGTCCAGTAGTTCTAGTGTTATCACATCCACATTCTTTCCCACTCACTTGTAATTCATGAATGCACCCATAGAAATAGTATAGTAACTATTAAAACCTAAGTGTAAGCTCACATGCATAGAAATAGTATAGTAACTATTAAAACCTAAGTGTAAGCTCACATGCACACGTGGACTATTTGGTGAGGTTTTTACCTCAGAATTTGTAAGCTAAAATTAGCAGTGAAACAATCAGAGGAAATGTATAATAGAAACACGGGCACCACTTCAGTATTTATTACCCACTCCTGGTTTTGGCTTACAAATACTGAGGTTAAAAACTAACAAAACCAGGAGTGGGTAATAAATACAGACAAACTAAATTTGGAAGAAATAGGCCGTGATGTTTATTAAGGGATTACTACAAATTGCAATAAATATAAATACAATAAATAATTCCATATAAATACAATGACCATAACCATAAATGATGACCAAATTCACCCAGCAACTAGCTGGACGATTATCTCACTAATAAACAAAACCTAGCAGTTCCATCCAAAGGGCGGGAGGGTGGGTGCTTCTTTCTTCTTGATCTTGCGGCGACTAACAGCTTACGCAGCAATCCAGGTTTTTAAATAGTATCTTCTTTCCCGCACTTTTTACTGACAGCCAATGAAATGTCCCAAAAAGCCCGCTCAAATACAAACTGTCCAAAACTGGTTCCAAAACCTGCTCGTGGCAGAATTACTACAGCTGACTAAAAAATTCATGAACCCTTAATTAACCACTGTCCACCATTGTAATACATTAACCTATATCAAAATGAAATTAAGTAGGGGGGCGTGACCGGATGCTGAACTGAACAGACGTCTGAGACTTGTGCTCCCTGACCACCAACCTTTAAAGCGGCTCAAAGCAAGGCAATCAGACCAGAGGAGGCTGTAAATCACAGATAAGTGCAGCTGAAGTGCAGGGGAACAGATCAGTATAGACATGGTGCGGGGGAGGAAGAAGGGGCAGAAGCCAGGCAAAGTTTCTGTCTTTGAAGTTGCTGGTAATACAATCCAAGATGGCCCCCGTTGTTTGACACATGGAGGAGATAGCAGCACTGATAATAGTGATAGTGCCCATCAGAGTCCAGGACTGAGGAGCAGGTCACAGAGTGATTCTCACACTCTTAATGGAGCCCCTTTATCATTAAACACACAGTGTTATCAGTCAGCCCTGCAGTCTCTGACCTTCTCTCCTGCTGGAGGTGTTAGCAGCCTCGGGCCTACAGATTCACAGGCACCAAGCACAGCCCTGGTTAACCCTTCATGCTCCCCTAACAAAAGCTACAACTCAGCCCCTGTCACTGAGGATATACTGAGGTCTGTGATGACAGAGCTGAAGCAAGCCATCCACGCAGATATAACCTCAGTAGTTACCATGCTTAATAAGGAAATCACGCAGATTGGTGACAGAACCTCACATATAGAGGGGAAACTGAAGGAGTACACCACTGCGCACAACCAGCTAGTAGATGCGCATAATGAGGCGGACGATGAGATTATAGCCCTAAAACTGAAAATCGCGGATCTCGAAGACCGATCCAGACGAAATAACTTACGTTTCAGAGGGATTCCTGAGAACGTGCCTGCGGACGCACTGACAGAGTTCTTAACGGACTTTTTTACAGCACTAGTGCCGTCAGCAGAGCAGAGGGATCTACTGATTGATAGGGCGCACCGGATCCCCAAACCCAAATCCGTTACCAGCTCCACACCACGGGATGTGATCGCCAGACTGCACTTCTATCATTTTAAAGAGGCAGTAACCAAGGCGGCGGCAGCAAACAAGCAAGAACGTCCAGAAAGATTCCAGAACATCCTGGTGTTCACCGACCTGTCTGCGGACACTCTGAATAGAAGGAGGGAATTCTCATCCGCAACCAAGATCCTGCGTGACAATAACATCACCTACAAATGGGGATACCCGGTAAAGCTCATCGTGATGAAAAATGGAGTCACACACGTCCTTGTGTCCCCCAGAGAGGCTATGACCCTGCTCCAAGACTGGTCCCTAACATCTGTTGACGAAGATACCAGCTCCCCGCTAAAGAAGAGACCCCCGAGGCTGAACAAGGAATGGTCCTGAACAGGGACACCTTCATCCCATTCTCTATTTTGATGCCACTTTCCTTTTTGATGCCACTCTTTGTTTTGATTGGCAGGTTGGAGGGCCACGAGAATAACGTTTAGTTTTTTTCTCGTTTCATTCTCACCCCCCATTGATACTGGATAGGGACGAATATCCAGTTGGTTCACGTAGAACCGGACTCTGAATTGTAACCTGTTGTAAGTACTGTTTGCACCCTAACCCTTTGCTTCCCTTACCATTACCTTGTACTTGGTGACATATTGATTTCTGTTTTTTCTTCTTTTATTACTATATCTGATGGTATTTAAAATTTCAACTATTAATGTGAAAGGTTTGAACAGCCCCTTTAAGAGATCATTATTGTGGAAAGAGGCCCAGACGCTTAAAGCGGACATATGTGTCCAAGAGACTCATCTAAACAGCGAGGACGCACATAGACTAAAACACCAGCATTACCCCCACATCTATGCCTCACACGCAGTGAAAAAGAAAAGAGGCGTAACGATTGCGATAAAGAACACTATAGCGTTCCAGCTCATTGATAAAATCCTAGATGACGAGGGCAGATATGTGATACTTATATGCAATATCAATAATAAGACATACACAATCGCATCTATATACGCACCTAATTCAGGACAAATCACCTTTAGTAGAGAACTTATGACCAAATTATCCAAAATAAAACAAGGATTGCTACTAATCTGCGGAGACTTCAATATCGTCCCGATCCCCAATATAGACAAATCCTGGTGCTCCAAGAAAACATCCCAGTCCCATGCGCTGTCCCAATGCCTCCTGTCAGAAGAATTGTACGACACATGGAGGGTCCTTCACGCCTCCGAACGGGACTACACATTTTACTCACATCCACATAAAATATACTCCAGAATTGACCTAATAGTGGTGGATAAGTGGCTCCTGCAAAATATACAATCGGCCCAAATAGGGAACATAACTTGGTCGGACCATGCCCCTATGTCATGCCAAATAAGAGAGACATATAATAACCCAACATATTCCCCATGGAGAATTAATAACCACTTAATATCCTCAGATAGTATCAAATCCCAAATCAAAGACCTGTTACAGGAATATTTTGATATTAATAGCACCCCAGACATGTCCCCGACCACAGTGTGGTGCGCCCACAAGGCGTACATAAGAGGGCGGCTAATACAGATAGCAGCACAACACAAAAAGCTAAGAATGCGACAGATAGAGGAACTTCACAAAAGTATATCATCATTAGAGGATGCCCATAAAAACAGCTCCTCACCCGCTATATACAAAGACCTACAAAAGGCAAGATATGATCTATACCAACTACTCCAATATAAACACGAGCACAACATGAGGCGAAGCAAAGCCAAATATTACTGGCAGGGAAACAAGGCGAGCAAAATACTAGCCAATAAAATCAAAGCCAGACTAACAAAGCAAAGGATAGCTCATATACAAGACGCCCAAAAGAACAAAATATAAAACCCTAAAGACATCGCCAACACCTTCGCCAAATACTACTCCTCACTCTACAACCTCAAAGATGACAATCTCACCCCACAACCCAGCGCTGAACTCATTAATAAATTCCTAAACAAACTGACAGCAATAAACCAACCCATAAGCCAAATAGAAATCCAACAAGCCATCCAAACATCTAAGAATAACAAATCCCCAGGACTGGACGGGATAACGAACGAATACTTCAAGACATTTCATCAAATATTGTCCCCACACCTATTACTAGTCTTCCAGAATATATATGAAACAGGCCAAATACGAGATGAGATGCTCCAGGCGACCATAGTCCCCCTCCCCAAACCAGGTAAAACCCCCGACCAAACCAATAGCTTCAGGCCGATATCCCTACTGAATACCAAGCTATACTCCAAAATCCTGGCAGGTCGGATCTCCGGTGTAATCCCCTCCCTGGTGCACAGAGACCAGGTTGGGTTTATTAAATCCAGACAGACGCTGGATGGCACCAGACGGATGATTGACCTCATCAGTGTGGCGGGGAAAGGCCGGACGCCTGCTCTGCTCCTAGCACTGGACGCGGAGAAGGCCTTCGATCGGGTGCATTGGGGCTATCTATTTGAGGTTTTATCCAGATTCAGATTTACTGGCAGCATTTCTAATGCAATTACTTTATTATACTCTCATCCATCAGCGTCAGTTTTTGTCTCTGGAATGATGTCGGACAAGTTCCCTGTCACAAATGGGACGAGACAAGGGTGTCCGCTATCGCCCCTCATATTCGCCTTGGCGATTGAACCTTTAGCGGAAAAAATCCGATCTCACCCAGTAATATCAGGAATCCAGGTGGACAGGACAGAACACAAAATAGGTCTGTTTGCGGACGACATCATTCTAGCGATATCAAACCCCACAGAGTCATTACCGGCAGCAATGCAAATCATTGATCTGATCTCTAAAATCTCATATTATAAACTAAACACGTCTAAATGTCAGGTATTAAACCTAACCCCATCCACAACGTACCCCAAAAAATTCCAGAACAAGTACCCCTTCAATTGGAATAACGATAGTATTGAGTATCTAGGCATCCAGCTAACACTCTCGGCAGATAAAATGTTATCTCTGAATTATGAGTCCCTGAGGAAGAAAATCCAAGCTGACATATTAAGAATGAAGAAACACGAGCTATCGTGGATGGGCAGGATCGCATCAGTGAAGATGTTCATTCTCCCACAGATATTGTATCTGTTCCGCAATCTCCCCATCATATTCCCAATGAAAATACTAAAAGAGATACAAGCCATCCCCTCCAAACATATATGGCAGGGAAAACAGCCCCGAGTCCAGGCAGACACACTCTACACCCCTATAAGTAAGGGGGGCCTGGGATACCCCTCAGTGGTCCGCTACTACAGAGCCGCACTATTCGAGCAGCTACGGTTCATGTGGAACGATGAGGATGACCGGCACTGGATAGCCATTGAGAAATATCTGATTGGAGCCAGCAGTGTCTCCGCCTTCTTCCATGCACACCACACTTTAATCCCTGGTAGGAATTGTAACATATCCCCAACCATAGACGCGACCCTGGAGCTATGGAAGATGTTAACTAATAAATTAGGCCTTATACAAATCACACTCCTTAAGGCCCCCATAGAGACACTGGAGCATTGTATCCCTGACCTAAAGCTTAAAAACTGGAAACTATGCCAAATCCCATGTATTGGGAATCTGTATGATGGGGAGGAACTAATCCCCTTCTCATCATTGCGAGAGAGATACAATATACCACAAAGGGACTTCTACAAATATCTGCAGATCCGACACTTCCTCTATGGAAGGAAGGAGCAGATGACTGCACCGCCATCTAAGCTGTACTCTATGCTACTGACCCCCACCGCACAGATTAAAGCATTGTCTATAAGCTATGATTGTATGCTAGAGAATACCCTGCCCTCGCTAACCACATACCTACAAAAATGGGAAAGAGACTTACATTGTACCTTCACACCGAATCAATGGCGAGCATCCTTCCTAATTATTGGAAGCCAATCTAAATGCACTAACCACATAGAAAATGCAAGGAAACTATTATATAGGTGGTATCTCACCCCCTATAGACTATCTAAGATGTTCCACAATTCCCCGGACACGTGCTGGAGATGTGGAGACCCCAGCGCAGACATGTTACACATATGGTGGAAATGTAGTAATGTCAGACGTCTGTGGGAAGCAATAAATCATTTAATATTTCAGATTTGTGGTGTAGGAATAACGCTATCCGCACAGCAGGCGCTGCTCGCCATCGATCTGGACTCACTCCCCTACGAGATCCGCACAGTGATTGTACATATCATTGTGGCCACAAGACTCAAAATCGCAAGTTACTGGAAAACCCCCCAATGCCCCGCACTAACCGAAGTCATCTCCCTGATCAATGAGAACTGCCTATGCGAGAAGATACTCGCTTCATCCAACAATAACATAGCGCTATTCTATAAGAAATGGAACTACTGGTTATCCTTCTGATTAAATACTGTTATCAAATGAATCTACAGAGAGTATATATGGAGAATGTGACCCGGAAATTGATGTGATATCACCATTAGAGATGAGCGAACCGGTCCCGGTTCGGCTCGAGGCGGTTCGCCGAACGGGGGGTCTGGCTCGAGTTCGGCTCGTCGAACGTTCGACGAACCGAACTCGAGCCCATAGGAAACAATGGCAGGCAATCACAAACACAGTAAAACACCTAGAAAACACCCTCAAAGGTGTCCAAAAGGTGACAAACAACTCACAACACAACACAAACACATGGGAAAGTGACAAGGACATGTACTCATGCGAAAACAAAACAGCTGGACAAGGAAAAAGAGGAGGACACACAGATATAGGCATGGCACGCCCTTCTAAAGTCATGTAAAACACCGCAAGGTGACTCCAAGCGGAGTCTCCCTTTTTTCCAAAAATTGGGCCCCACACACCCACCCCTTCAGTGGCAGCAGTTGTGCCCCAGTTGTACACTTCACAGCTAGATTTGCATCAAGCACATTCAAAAATACGCCATTCTTATCCGTCCCCAGGATGACACCGGGGTAGGTAGCAAAGTCTTTCCTGATCCCAGCTCTGTTCATCTTGGCTTCTTTTAAAAACACAGCAAGCAAGGGTTACTCCAAGCGGAGTCTCCCTTTTTTCCAAAAATTGGGCCACACAGACACCCACCCATTCAGTGGCAGCAGTTGTGCCCCAGTTGTACACTTCACAGCTAGATTTGCATCAAGCACATTCAAAAATACGCTATTCTTAGCCGTCCCCAGGATGACACCGGGGTAGGTAGCAAAGTCTTTCCTGATCCCAGCTCTGTTCATCTTGGCTTCTTTTAAAAACACAGCAAGCAAGGGTTACTCCAAGCGGAGTCTCCCTTTTTTCCAAAAATTGGGCCACACAGACACCCACCCCATCAGTGGCAGCACTTGGGCCCTAGTTGCAAACAGGATGTTTTGATTTGCATCAAGCACATTCAAAAATACGCTCTTCTTAGCCGTCCCCAGGATGACACCGGGGTAGGTAGCAAAGTCTTTCCTGATCCCAGCTCTGTTCATCTTGGCTTCTTTTAAAAACACAGCAAGCAAGGGTTACTCCAAGCGGAGTCTCCCTTTTTTCCAAAAATTGGGCCACACAGACACCCACCCCATCAGTGGCAGCACTTGGGCCCTAGTTGCAAACAGGATGTTTTGATTTGCATCAAGCACATTCAAAAATACGCTCTTCTTAGCCGTCCCCAGGATGACACCGGGGTAGGTAGCAAAGTCTTTCCTGATCCCAGCTCTGTTCATCTTGGCTTCTTTTAAAAACACAGCAAGCAAGGGTTACTCCAAGCGGAGTCTCCCTTTTTTCCAAAAATTGGGCCACACAGACACCCACCCCATCAGTGGCAGCACTTCGGCCCTAGTTGCAAACAGGATGTTTTGATTTGCATCAAGCACATTCAAAAATACGCTATTCTTAGCCGTCCCCAGGATGACACCGGGGTAGGTAGCAAAGTCTTTCCTGATCCCAGCTCTGTTCATCTTGGCTTCTTTTAAAAACACAGCAAGCAAGGGTTACTCCAAGCGGAGTCTCCCTTTTTTCCAAAAATTGGGCCACACAGACACCCACCCATTCAGTGGCAGCAGTTGTGCCCCAGTTGTACACTTCACAGCTAGATTTGCATCAAGCACATTCAAAAATACGCCATTCTTATCCGTCCCCAGGATGACACCGGGGTAGGTAGCAAAGTCTTTCCTGATCCCAGCTCTGTTCATCTTGGCTTCTTTTAAAAACACAGCAAGCAAGGGTTACTCCAAGCGGAGTCTCCCTTTTTTCCAAAAATTGGGCCACACAGACACCCACCCCATCAGTGGCAGCACTTCGGCCCTAGTTGCAAACAGGATGTTTTGATTTGCATCAAGCACATTCAAAAATACGCTATTCTTAGCCGTCCCCAGGATGACACCGGGGTAGGTAGCAAAGTCTTTCCTGATCCCAGCTCTGTTCATCTTGGCTTCTTTTAAAAACACAGCAAGCAAGGGTTACTCCAAGCGGAGTCTCCCTTTTTTCCAAAAATTGGGCCACACAGACACCCACCCCATCAGTGGCAGCACTTGGGCCCTAGTTGCAAACAGGATGTTTTGATTTGCATCAAGCACATTCAAAAATACGCTATTCTTAGCCGTCCCCAGGATGACACTGGGGTAGGTAGCAAAGTCTTTGCTGACCCATGACTTGTTCATCTTGGCTTCTTTTAAAAACAATGTAAGCAAGGGTTACTCCAAGCGGAGTCTCCCCTTTTTTCCAAAAATTGGGCCCCACACACACCCACCCATTCAGTGGCAGCACTTGGGCCCTAGTTGCAAACAGGATGTTTTGATTTGCATCAAGCACATTCAAAAATACGCTATTCTTATCCGTCCCCAGGATGACACCGGGGTAGGTAGCAAAGTCTTTCCTGATCCCAGCTCTGTTCATCTTGGCTTCTTTTAAAAACACAGCAAGCAAGGGTTACTCCAAGCGGAGTCTCCCTTTTTTCCAAAAATTGGGCCACACAGACACCCACCCATTCAGTGGCAGCAGTTGTGCCCCAGTTGTACACTTCACAGCTAGATTTGCATCAAGCACATTCAAAAATACGCCATTCTTATCCGTCCCCAGGATGACACCGGGGTAGGTAGCAAAGTCTTTCCTGATCCCAGCTCTGTTCATCTTGGCTTCTTTTAAAAACACAGCAAGCAAGGGTTACTCCAAGCGGAGTCTCCCTTTTTTCCAAAAATTGGGCCACACAGACACCCACCCCATCAGTGGCAGCACTTCGGCCCTAGTTGCAAACAGGATGTTTTGATTTGCATCAAGCACATTCAAAAATACGCTATTCTTAGCCGTCCCCAGGATGACACTGGGGTAGGTAGCAAAGTCTTTGCTGACCCATGACTTGTTCATCTTGGCTTCTTTTAAAAACAATGTAAGCAAGGGTTACTCCAAGCGGAGTCTCCCCTTTTTTCCAAAAATTGGGCCCCACACACACCCACCCATTCAGTGGCAGCAGTTGTGCCCCAGTTGTACACTTCACAGCTAGATTTGCATCAAGCACATTCAAAAATACGCCATTCTTATCCGTCCCCAGGATGACACCGGGGTAGGTAGCAAAGTCTTTCCTGATCCCAGCTCTGTTCATCTTGGCTTCTTTTAAAAACACAGCAAGCAAGGGTTACTCCAAGCGGAGTCTCCCTTTTTTCCAAAAATTGGGCCACACAGACACCCACCCATTCAGTGGCAGCACTTGGGCCCTAGTTGCAAACAGGATGTTTTGATTTGCATCAAGCACATTCCAAATCCACAAGCATTTACTCTCCCCAGGATGACACAGGGGTAGTAAATTCCTTCTGGATCCATGACTTGTTCATTTTGATGAACGTCAGTCTGTCCACATTGTCACTGGACAGACGCGTGCGCTTATCTGTCAGCACACACCCAGCAGCACTGAATACACGTTCAGAGACAACGCTGGCAGCTGGACACGACAAAATCTCCAAGGCGTAACTGGAGAGCTCTGGCCATTTTTCTATGTTTGAAGCCCAAAAGGAGCAAGGCTCCAGTTGCACAGTCATGGCATCGATGTTCATTTGGAGATACTCCTGTATCATCCTCTCCAGCCGTTGAGTATGTGTCAGACTTGTTGTCTCTGGTGGCCTTGCAAAAGAGGGTCTAAAAAAATTATGAAAAGATTCCATAAAATTGCTGTTACCGGCACCAGAAAAGGTCCTACTGGTACGGGTAGACTGTTGAAGATGACGAGACCGTCCCATGTTTGTCAAGTTACAACTGGGAGATTCACTCCCTGCACCTGCACGGTTGTTTGGTGGAAAAGCCGAGCTAAGATCTAGTAACAGCTTCTGCTGATATCCCTGCATACGTGCGTCCCTTTCTATGGCTGGAATTATGTCACAAAATTTGGACTTGTACCGGGGATCTAATAGTGTGGCAATCCAGTAGTCATCATCACTTCTAATTTTGACAATACGACTGTCATGTTGGAGGTAGTGCAACAAAAAGGCACTCATGTGTCTTGCGCAGCCATGCGGACCAAGTCCATGCTGTGTTTGTGGCATAGAGGTGCTACCCGTTCTTTCTTCCTCTGACATCTGACCCCAACCTCTTTCAACTGAAATTTGACCAAGGTCTCCCTCATCCGCTGAGTCTTCCATGTCCATGGACAGTTCGTCCTCCATTTCTTCATGTTCTCCTGCACCTTGCTCAACATTTCGCCTGCTACTATGCGCCCTTGTCGATCCCTGTCCCCCATGGTCCCATGCCTGCTGCGTTGGTGATGATGAACGTCTGGACCTTCGTGATGTTGTTGTCCCTTGCGCATATGAATCCTCCTGTAGTTCCTCCCCTTCATGTTGTCCCACCCCCTGACTCCGAATAGTGTTTAGCGTGTGCTCCAGCATGTAAATGACTGGAATCGTCATGCTGATAATGGCATTGTCAGAGCTAAACATATTCGTCGCCATGTCGAAACTGTGCAGAAGGGTGCATAGGTCCTTGATCTGAGACCACTCCATCAGGGTGATCTGCCCCACCTCTGCATCTCGTTGGCCCAGGCTATACGTCATGACGTATTGCACCAGGGCTCTGCGGTGCTGCCACAGTCGCTGTAACATGTGGAGAGTTGAATTCCAGCGTGTCGCCACATCGCATTTCAGGCGATGAACCGGCAGGCCGAAAGACTTCTGGAGCGATGCAAGTCGCTCTGCTGCGGCGCTTGAACGGCGGAAGTGAGCTGACAGTTTTCGTGCCCTGTTCAGAAGGCCATCTAGGCCGGGATAGTGTGTTAAAAATTGCTGCACGACAAGGTTCAACACGTGAGCCATACAAGGTACGTGTGTCACCTTGCCCAGGCGAAGTGCCGCACCCAGGTTTGCAGCATTGTCGCACACGGCCTTACCAGGCTGCAGTTTGAGTGGAGACAACCATTTATTAAACTCGGACCGCAAAGCTGACCACAACTCCTCAGCTGTGTGACTCTTATTACCAAGACATGTCAAGCTAAAGACCGCCTGATGCCGTTGCGCTCTGCTGCCAGCATAGTAATGAGGGGTGCGTGATTCCTTCTGCGCAGTGAGAACGCTGGTGGCCTGACCAGGCAGGCTTGGGGCGGAGGTGGAGGACCCAGATGAGGTGGAGGATGCAGAAGCAGTGGCGGAACTTGGACAGACAGAGGATTGACACACAAGTCGTGGGGACGGCAAGACTTGTGCAGCAGACCCTTCACCATCTATCACCATAGTTACCCAGTGCCCAGTCAGCGACATGTAACGTCCCTGTCCATGCTTACTGGTCCAAGTATCGGTGGTGAAATGCACCCGTTCACACACAGAGTTTCTCAAGGAAGCGGTGATGTTGTGTGCGACATGCTGGTGTAGCGCGGGCACACCTTTCTTAGAGAAGTAGTGGCGACTAGGCATCTGGTACTGGGGCACAGCGACAGACATAAGGTCTCTAAAATCCTGTGTGTCCACTAGGCGGAAAGGCAGCATTTCGGTAGCCAACAGCTTACAGAGGGATAGAGTCAACCTCTTAGCTTTGTCATGGGTCGGAGGAAGTGGCCTTTTATTTGACCACATCTGAGGGACAGAGATCTGGCTGCTGTGTGTAGACGGTGTTGAGTAGGGTGTCCCTGGAAAAATGCAGGTTTGTGAGGAAAGTGCAGGCGGAGACATGATGTTGCCTTCATCCAACGTTGGTGCTATCGATGTCTGAGAGAGCTGTACACACTCACTTGTTTCCCCTTCCAAACCAACTGACGACCTTACAAGCAAACTGCCTGTTGCGGTTACAGTGGTGGAAGTTTTGCGTGGAAAAACAGGTGTGGCAGCTGTCCCCACAGTCCTAGAAGATGAAGAGCGCGCGGATGCAGTGGAAGGGGCGGGCGGTGGATGGTTCGCTCCACTAGGCCGCATTGCAGCACGGTGAGCTTCCCACCGGGACTTATGATATTTAGTCATGTGACGATTCATGGAAGAAGTTGTCAAACTGCTGAGGTTTTGACCTCTACTAACAGAATCATGACAAATGTTACATATCACATGAGTTGGGCGATCTTTTTCGATGTGAAAAAAGGACCAGGCTAGGCAAGGCTTAGAGGCCATGCGACCTGTTGATCCACCACGAATAATGCTCATAGGCAGAGTGGTGGCTGAGGATGCAGTTGTAGACGTGCTACCAGTTCTCCGACTCTGTCCAGGAAGGCGCAAGGTAACTTCGTCGTCGGTTGCATCCTCCTCCACCGCCTCTGTTGACCTCCTCGAGTGCCTGACTGGGGGTTGACAGTAGGTGGGATCTAGAACGTCATCATCAATTGTTGTGTTTGCACTCCCCTCCCCCTCAGACCGAGCCTCTTCTTGCCCTGAACGAATATTTAAGTTGTCATCCCAATCGGGTATCTGCGTCTCATCTTCATCAGTATGTTCCTCATTGTCTATAACCACAGGTGTTACAGTTTGTGACAAAGGGTCAACATTATGCTCAGAAACTTGGTCCTCACGGCCTGAATCTGAGTCACAAAGGTTCTGGGCATCACTGCAGACCATTTCCTGTTCTGTACTCACTGTAGCTTGGGAGCAGACCTCTGATTCCCAGGCTATAGTGTGACTGAACAGCTCTGCAGACTCAGCCATCTCAGTTCCACCATACTGTGCAGGGCTGATGGAGACTTCAGAGCTGGGAGAAAGCAAGTTTGATTGGGATGACAACTCAGAGGACTGGTGTTTTTTGGATGCGGTACTTGAAGTGGCAGAGAGGGCACTTGTTGGACCACTTGAGATCCATTCAAGCATTTTCCTTTTTTGCCCATCATCTACCTTTGTTCCTGTTGTTCGTGTCCGTAACAAAGGGAGCACATCGGATTGTCCACGGTAAGTAGTAGACATCTTACTTTTGCTGGTAGATGGTCTATCTTCAGCAGATGATAATGGAGCTTTGCCACCTTCCCCACGGACAAAACCTTTTTTGCCTTTTACACCACGCCTCTTCCCCTTTCCACCAGCATCTGTCATTTTGCCACTCATGTTGATTGCGACAAGATTGTGGACTGAAAATGTGGTAGTAAAAATTGAGAGGTGGTGAAGATTGCAGTGGTGGTCTAGCTTTATTAACAGCAGAATAATAAAGAATAAATATCCCTGACAATGCAACTTAGTTATAATTAGTTGGAGTGTGCAACGCAGGCAGACGTGCTGCAAATGTCTTTGCACTAGTGGGACTATAGCAAAGTCCAATAGCCACGTATAGGATGCCACTAGGTACACTGAGTGTTTGCTAGTATAATGGCTTGGTTAGAATGAGTTGTAGTGTGCAACGCAGGCAGACGCGCTCTGCAAATGTCTTTGCACTAGTGGGACTATAGCAAAGTCCAATAGCCACGTATAGGATGCCACTAGGTACACTGAGTGTTTGCTAGTATAATGGCTTGGTTAGAATGAGTTGTAGTGTGCAACGCAGGCAGACGCGCTCTGCAAATGTCTTTGCACTAGTGGGACTATAGCAAAGTCCAATAGCCACGTATAGGATGCCACTAGGTACACTGAGTGTTTGCTAGTATAATGGCTTGGTTAGAATGAGTTGTAGTGTGCAACGCAGGCAGACGCGCTCTGCAAATGTCTTTGCACTAGTGGGACTATAGCAAAGTCCAATAGCCACGTATAGGATGCCACTAGGTACACTGAGTGTTTGCTAGTATAATGGCTTGGTTAGAATGAGTTGTAGTGTGCAACGCAGGCAGACGCGCTCTGCAAATGTCTTTGCACTAGTGGGACTATAGCAAAGTCCAATAGCCACGTATAGGATGCCACTAGGTACACTGAGTGTTTGCTAGTATAATGGCTTGGTTAGAATGAGTTGTAGTGTGCAACGCAGGCAGACGCGCTCTGCAAATGTCTTTGCACTAGTGGGACTATAGCAAAGTCCAATAGCCACGTATAGGATGCCACTAGGTACACTGAGTGTTTGCTAGTATAATGGCTTGGTTAGAATGAGTTGTAGTGTGCAACGCAGGCAGACGCGCTCTGCAAATGTCTTTGCACTAGTGGGACTATAGCAAAGTCCAATAGCCACGTATAGGATGCCACTAGGTACACTGAGTGTTTGCTAGTATAATGGCTTGGTTAGAATGAGTTGTAGTGTGCAACGCAGGCAGACGCGCTCTGCAAATGTCTTTGCACTAGTGGGACTATAGCAAAGTCCAATAGCCACGTATAGGATGCCACTAGGTACACTGAGTGTTTGCTAGTATAATGGCTTGGTTAGAATGAGTTGTAGTGTGCAACGCAGGCAGACGCGCTCTGCAAATGTCTTTGCACTAGTGGGACTATAGCAAAGTCCAATAGCCACGTATAGGATGCCACTAGGTACACTGAGTGTTTGCTAGTATAATGGCTTGGTTAGAATGAGTTGTAGTGTGCAACGCAGGCAGACGCGCTCTGCAAATGTCTTTGCACTAGTGGGACTATAGCAAAGTCCAATAGCCACGTATAGGATGCCACTAGGTACACTGAGTGTTTGCTAGTATAATGGCTTGGTTAGAATGAGTTGTAGTGTGCAACGCAGGCAGACGCGCTCTGCAAATGTCTTTGCACTAGTGGGACTATAGCAAAGTCCAATAGCCACGTATAGGATGCCACTAGGTACACTGAGTGTTTGCTAGTATAATGGCTTGGTTAGAATGAGTTGTAGTGTGCAACGCAGGCAGACGCGCTCTGCAAATGTCTTTGCACTAGTGGGACTATAGCAAAGTCCAATAGCCACGTATAGGATGCCACTAGGTACACTGAGTGTTTGCTAGTATAATGGCTTGGTTAGAATGAGTTGTAGTGTGCAACGCAGGCAGACGCGCTCTGCAAATGTCTTTGCACTAGTGGGACTATAGCAAAGTCCAATAGCCACGTATAGGATGCCACTAGGTACACTGAGTGTTTGCTAGTATAATGGCTTGGTTAGAATGAGTTGTAGTGTGCAACGCAGGCAGACGCGCTCTGCAAATGTCTTTGCACTAGTGGGACTATAGCAAAGTCCAATAGCCACGTATAGGATGCCACTAGGTACACTGAGTGTTTGCTAGTATAATGGCTTGGTTACAATGAGTTGTAGTGTGCAACGCAGGCAGACGCGCTCTGCAAATGTCTTTGCACTAGTGGGACTATAGCAAAGTCCAATAGCCACGTATAGGATGCCACTAGGTACACTGAGTGTTTGCTAGTATAATGGCTTGGTTAGAATGAGTTGTAGTGTGCAACGCAGGCAGACGCGCTCTGCAAATGTCTTTGCACTAGTGGGACTATAGCAAAGTCCAATAGCCACGTATAGGATGCCACTAGGTACACTGAGTGTTTGCTAGTATAATGGCTTGGTTAGAATGAGTTGTAGTGTGCAACGCAGGCAGACGCGCTCTGCAAATGTCTTTGCACTAGTGGGACTATAGCAAAGTCCAATAGCCACGTATAGGATGCCACTAGGTACACTGAGTGTTTGCTAGTATAATGGCTTGGTTAGAATGAGTTGTAGTGTGCAACGCAGGCAGACGCGCTCTGCAAATGTCTTTGCACTAGTGGGACTATAGCAAAGTCCAATAGCCACGTATAGGATGCCACTAGGTACACTGAGTGTTTGCTAGTATAATGGCTTGGTTAGAATGAGTTGTAGTGTGCAACGCAGGCAGACGCACTCTGCAAATGTCTTTGCACTAGTGGGACTATAGCAAAGTCCAATAGCCACGTATAGGATGCCACTAGGTACACTGAGTGTTTGCTAGTATAATGGCTTGGTTAGAATGAGTTGTAGTGTGCAACGCAGGCAGACGCGCTCTGCAAATGTCTTTGCACTAGTGGGACTATAGCAAAGTCCAATAGCCACGTATAGGATGCCACTAGGTACACTGAGTGTTTGCTAGTATAATGGCTTGGTTAGAATGAGTTGTAGTGTGCAATGCAGGCAGATGTGCTCTGCTAATGTCTTTGCACTAGTGGGACTATAGCAAAGTCCAATAGCCACGTATAGGATGCCACTAGGTACACTGAGTGTTTGCTAGTATAATGGCTTGGTTAGAATGAGTTGTAGTGTGCAATGCAGGCAGATGTGCTCTGCTAATGTCTTTGCACTAGTGGGACTATAGCAAAGTCCAATAGCCACGTATAGGATGCCACTAGGTACACTGAGTGTTTGCTAGTATAATGGCTTGTTTAGAATGAGTTGTAGTGTGCAACGCAGGCAGACGCGCTCTGCAAATGTCTTTGCACTAGTGGGACTATAGCAAAGTCCAATAGCCACGTATAGGATGCCACTAGGTACACTGAGTGTTTGCTAGTATAATGGCTTGGTTAGAATGAGTTGTAGTGTGCAACGCAGGCAGACGCGCTCTGCAAATGTCTTTGCACTAGTGGGACTATAGCAAAGTCCAATAGCCACGTATAGGATGCCACTAGGTACACTGAGTGTTTGCTAGTATAATGGCTTGGTTAGAATGAGTTGTAGTGTGCAACGCAGGCAGACGCGCTCTGCAAATGTCTTTGCACTAGTGGGACTATAGCAAAGTCCAATAGCCACGTATAGGATGCCACTAGGTACACTGAGTGTTTGCTAGTATAATGGCTTGGTTAGAATGAGTTGTAGTGTGCAACGCAGGCAGACGCGCTCTGCAAATGTCTTTGCACTAGTGGGACTATAGCAAAGTCCAATAGCCACGTATAGGATGCCACTAGGTACACTGAGTGTTTGCTAGTATAATGGCTTGGTTAGAATGAGTTGTAGTGTGCAACGCAGGCAGACGCGCTCTGCAAATGTCTTTGCACTAGTGGGACTATAGCAAAGTCCAATAGCCACGTATAGGATGCCACTAGGTACACTGAGTGTTTGCTAGTATAATGGCTTGGTTAGAATGAGTTGTAGTGTGCAACGCAGGCAGACGCGCTCTGCAAATGTCTTTGCACTAGTGGGACTATAGCAAAGTCCAATAGCCACGTATAGGATGCCACTAGGTACACTGAGTGTTTGCTAGTATAATGGCTTGGTTAGAATGAGTTGTAGTGTGCAATGCAGGCAGATGTGCTCTGCTAATGTCTTTGCACTAGTGGGACTATAGCAAAGTCCAATAGCCACGTATAGGATGCCACTAGGTACACTGAGTGTTTGCTAGTATAATGGCTTGGTTAGAATGAGTTGTAGTGTGCAATGCAGGCAGATGTGCTCTGCTAATGTCTTTGCACTAGTGGGACTATAGCAAAGTCCAATAGCCACGTATAGGATGCCACTAGGTACACTGAGTGTTTGCTAGTATAATGGCTTGTTTAGAATGAGTTGTAGTGTGCAATGCAGGCAGACGCGCTCTGCAAATGTCTTTGCACTAGTGGGACTATAGCAAAGTCCAATAGCCACGTATAGGATGCCACTAGGTACACTGAGTGTTTGCTAGTATAATGGCTTGGTTAGAATGAGTTGTAGTGTGCAATGCAGGCAGATGTGCTCTGCTAATGTCTTTGCACTAGTGGGACTATAGCAAAGTCCAATAGCCACGTATAGGATGCCACTAGGTACACTGAGTGTTTGCTAGTATAATGGCTTGTTTAGAATGAGTTGTAGTGTGCAATGCAGGCAGACGCGCTCTGCAAATGTCTTTGCACTAGTGGGACTATAGCAAAGTCCAATAGCCACGTATAGGATGCCACTAGGTACACTGAGTGTTTGCTAGTATAATGGCTTAGTTATCAGTTGGAGTGTGCAGAGGACAAGAGGGTACAGTGGCAGGATTGTGGTGCTCTGGGTAGAGGAATGGAAGCCTGCCTTTCTATTCCCTCCTAATGGTGAAATGCAGGTAGGAAATCCCTGACCTGGGCTACACAGACGCTGTTGCTGTTTGCAGGACCTGTCACCTATGGCTCTCTGACCCTGCCGGTTGGAGCCCTTAAAAGGACTGCTATAAAGTGCTCTCCCTAAGCTGTCTAACGCTGTGTATGCAGCGCATACAGCTGTATCGGCTATAGGACTCAGGAAGACGGAGCTGCGACAGTGATGTCTGACACCAAAGACGCAGAAGGCAGATAATGGCGTCCGTGAAGAAAATGTCCGGTTTTATAATGCAGGGACATGTGACATGCAGATCCTATCACACATGCCGTTGCTTCTCTGGCTCAAAGTCCACTTAGCTGTGTGTGTGTCTGGGATTGGCTGACATGCTGGCCCGCCCCACAAGACGCGCGCACTTAGGGAAGGAAGACAAGAAAAAAAAAAAAAAAAAATGGCGATCGCCATTATAGAAACAGCAGTGATCTGAAGGCGCTGTTCACGCACACTATACACTGAAATGTGATAATAGTTTGATTCACAGAGTGACTTACACTATTACAGCAGAAACCAAGCTATGATTTAGCTGTTTTTTGGCTGCTAGAACCGTTCTCGAACGTTTCTAGAACTACCGAGCTTTTGCAAAAAGCTCGAGTTCTAGTTCGATCTAGAACATGCCCCAAAATCACTCGAGCCGCGAACTGGAGAACCACGAACCACGAACCGCGCTCAACTCTAATCACCATCCCCTTCTCCCCCTCCCCCCTCTCCCTTGTTTAATACCCATATTATTGTGATTTTTGTTGATAACGTGATGACAATATTATGTATGATGTAGTATCTGACATTAATTACTAATAAAAAGTTCTGGTTTAAAAAAAAAAAGAAATTAAGTAAAATTAAAATTAAATGAGGGCGTCTGTGCGACCATGTGTCCCCAAGCTATACAGCTAATGGGGGGCCCTGACAGGAGTGGGTAATAAATACAGAAGTGGTGCCGTGTTTCTATTATACTTTTCCTCTGATTCTTCCATTCCTGATTTTTGCTTACGAGATACTGAGGTAAAAAATTCACCAAATACTCAACAAGTGAACGTGGCCTAATAATATTTTTAGGCTATGTGTGCATTCTGCAGAAATTTTCTGCATACAATCTACACCTTCTGGTAGAAAAACAAACCAAAAATCACATGCGTTTTTTGTGCCATGAGTTTTTGAATGAAGTCAATGGGTGGATGAACTAAAAAAACAATGCAGGAAAAGACGCACCAACAAATGACATGCTGCAGATTATTTTCTGTACCCCATATGCAAGTAAATAAGTAACATGCGCACAGCACTTCAGAATTCTCATTGACATTGCTGACATAAGGATAGAAATGTTTTTGTTACAAAACTGCACCAGAAAACACATTAAAAAAATGCACCGTGTGCACACAGTCTTGTGGGTACCTGATGAAGGAGCTGGTCCAGCCCTGAAACACATAGGGAATGTATACATTGATAAAAGGTTTTATATTATATTAACTGTGTGTCTGTACACCCGCCATTGCTTGACAACAACTGTCCTCCTGGAAAGACACTGGTTCAACAGCAGCTTCAAGGTATTGGGCCATATCAAAAACCGCTAGATGTGCTGATGCTATTTTCAGGGAGAAGCCACCAACTGCAGCTGTCTAAATTACCTGAGCGAGTCATGTTAGTTTTGCACTCAGCACAACCCACCAAGGACAATAGCTACAAGGAGTTTGTAAGCTCTCCTCATGTTTGCGTGGGTTTCCTCCAGATTCTCGGGTATCCTCTCACATTCCAAAGACATACTGATAGAGACTTTAGATTGTGAGTCCCAATGGGGACAGTGATGATGACGTCCGTAAAGCACTGTGGAATATGATATAAGCAAGCATACTAAATAAATTAAAAGCTACAACATAGTGTATCACTAACCTGCAACCGCCAGATCACTTTTGACACTTATAGAATACTTCTCTGACATGTTGTTTTGAAATATGTATCTTGGTTGGGATTTTCAGTGAAGAATGCGTGGTCCCCCCTCCATTCTCTCAGGGTGAGTGCCCACAATCAGGATTCCTCACTTCCTGGACACAGCATAAAATCATTTGGGGAGAGGATAGGGTCTTGTGAGGGAGAACCCACAGTATGTGCACAGGATTACGAAGAGTATTTTTGCAATGTTCTCCCTCTCAGAACACTAACCTCTCCAAAAGAATAAGTTGACAAGCTGTGGCTTAGAAACCAGCGCCGCTGTTCAGTTTTCACAGAGATAAAAAGAAGCACAGTGAGCATGAGATGTCTATAAATCCCATTCACTATGCTTGTACTGTACAATGCAGTATTTTGAATGCAGCAAAAATATATCACTGCTAACACTGATTGTGTGCACGTATCCTCAATGCTCAGGCCTGTGTCTTATTTTCCTTCTGCTTGCGCACTGATATTGCTAGATAAGCTTTGTTTTCCTTGAAAAAATGTTCAGAAGTCTTCTTAGGGCATATAAGTACAGTATTTTGTCACGCAGTGACTACCAGGGTTCCGCCAAGTACAAGGGAACCCCCGCGAGCACCACAAGATACAGGGCACATGATAAAATGGTGGGCCCCGATGCTAGAGAAAGGGGAGCAGGGTCACCTCCTAAATTCCCCTGAGGCTGATCCCTGCACACCCTAATGTCCCTATACAGGTTATTTCACTCAGTCACCAATCACGTGCCTATATCCATCTTTCCCTGGACTCAGCCCTGTCTAGTGAGCAGTGCAGGGGGAACGCTAGTCTCGCTCTAGGTTGAAGACACATACAGGGGTAAAATAAACAGCAAACATACAAAGCACTCAAAACAACAGGAGGAAGTAATGAGGAACGGACCAGAGGTGCAAAACCAGAGGAATAAGGAAGGGAAAAACATGACACAGCTTGACACTGCACATGGTCTCCGAATGACTTCCTGTCCACAGCTCGCAGGTTCCCTCTAGAGGCAAGATAAGCAGAAGTAATCACCAGCATTTACGTGGGCTGGGAGGGCAGTCTTTACAGCAGAGGTAATTACAAACACAGCACTGCTACCAGCTTTCATTCAGATCATAGAAACCAGAGGAACTACTTAACCCTAGCAGCACCGGATAAAAGGAGAATCTGCACGGCCAGGAGTAGTAACCTGAGCAAGTGTGTATGTAGCCCTGTGCAGCAATCTCCTGATACCAAAAATAGGGACCACTCTCGATCATGGCATCCTTGTGACATATTTTTCAACTCCAGTCATCAAGTACGCCCAGCAGGTCATGTCAGGATAGCCTTAGTATTGCATAGGTGATGTAATTATTGTTAAGGAATCAGAAACACATTACTAGAAGTAATCTGAAGAGCATACAGTGCTTGAAAGTTTGTGAACCATTTAGAACTTTCCATATTTCTGCATAAATTTGACCTAAAACCACATACGATTTTAACACAAGTCTTAAACGTAGATGAAGAGAACCAAATCAAACAAATGAGTAAAAAGATTAGACAGTCATTTTTTTTTAAATGGGGAAAATGATCCACTATCACATTACTATAAGTGTAAAAGTATGCGTACCTTTAGAATTAGAAGATAATTTGAAGATTAAATTATGGTATGGTTTATTCAATCAAATGGGGTAACAATCAAGTCTGAGTTAGTGACCTGTTTTATGTAAAGAACAGGGATCTATCAAAGTCTGATCTTCACAATACGTTTAGCATGGCATAAATAAACGATATTTTTGAGGACCACAGAAAAAGACTTGATGATACTCATCACCTTAGAAAAGGTTGCAAAAAAGTGTTTGGATTATCAATCTACAATCAGATTGTGTACAAATGGAAGAAATTCAAGACTATTATTACGCTCTCCAGGAGTGGTCGACCAAAGATCACTGCAAGAGGAAGGTCACAAAGAACCCTCTAAGCAACGACAGTTCTCGCTCATTTGCTAATGTTAAAGGGGTTTCCCACGAACAAAGTTAAATTTTAACGTTGATTTTAATCAATAGCTCTTGGAATAATAACAATTTCCAAAATTGGATGTGTTTAACCCCTTCAGCCCCCAGCCTGTTTTCACCTTAAAGACCCAGCCATTTTTTACATTTCTGACCAGTGTCACTTTGACAGGTTATAACTCTGGAACGCTTCAACGGATCCTGGCGATTCTGAGATTGTTTTTTCGTGACATATTGTACTTCATGTCAATGGTAAATTTAGGCCGATATTTTTTGCGTTTATGTGTGAAAATTTTGGAAATTTGGCGAAAATTTTGAAAATTTCGCAATTTTCAAAATTTGAAATTTTATGCCCATAAATCTGAGAGATATGTCACACAAAATAGTAACTATATAACATTTCCCACTTGTCTACTTCACACCAGCGCAATTTTCGAAACAATTTTTTTTTTCCGTTAGGAAGTTAGAAGGGTTCAAAGTTCATCAGCAATTTTTCATTTTTCCAACAAAATTTACAAAAAAAATTTTTTAGGTACCACATCACATTTGAAGTGACTTTGAGAGGCCTAGGTGGCAGAAAATACCCAAAAGTGACCCCATTCTAAAATCTGCACCCCTCACACTGCTCAAAACTACATCCAAAAAGTTTATTAACCCTTTAGGAGCTTTACAGCAACCAAAGCAATGTGGAAGGAAAAAATGAAAATTTTACTTTTTTTACACAAAAATGTTACTTTAGCCATAAAAATTAGCATTTTCACAAGGGTATCAGGAAAAATGCACCATAAAATTAATTGTGCAATTTCTCCTGAGTACACCGATATCTCCTATGTGGGGGAAATCAATTGTTTGGGCGCACGGCAAGGCTCGGAAGAGAAGGAGCATCATTTGAATTTTTGAAAGCAAAATTGTCTGGAATAATTAGCAGATGCGATGTTGCGTTTGGAGACCCCCTGAGGTGCCTAAACAATGGAGCTCCCCCACAAGTGACCCCATTTTGGAAACTATACCCCTCATGGAATTTATCTAGATGTTTATTGAGCACTTTGAACCTCTGGGGGCTTCACAAAAGTTAATAACTTTGAGCCGTGAAAATAAAAAAAAAAAAAAGACCACGAAATTGTTACTTCAACCAGGTAGCTTTTTTTTTCCACAAGGGTATCAGGAAAAATTGCAAAATAAAATGTATTGTGCATTTTCTCCTGAGTACACAGATACCTCATATGTGGTGGAAATCAAATGTTTGGGCACACAGCAAGGCTCGGAAGGCAAGGAGCGACATTTGAATTTTCAAACGCAAAATTGTCTGGAATCGTTAGTGGATGCCATGTTGTGTTTGGAGACCCCCTGAGGTGCCTAAACAATGGAGCTCCCCCACAAGTGACCCCATTTTGGAAACTAGACCCCTCATTGAATTTATCTAGATGTTTACTGAACACTTTGAACCCCTGGAGGCTTCAAAAAAGTTTAGAATGTTCAGCCGTGAAAATATATATATTTTTTACCATGAAATTGTTATTTCAACCAGGTAGCTTTTTTTCCCACAAGGGTATCAGGAAAAAATGCACCATAAAATGTAGTGTGCAATTTCTCCTGAGTACACAGATACCTCATATGTGGTGGAAAGTAATTGTCTGGGCACACGGCGGGGCTCAGAAGAGAAGGAACGCCATTTCACAGCAAAATTGGTTGGAATTATTAGCGTACACCATGTTGCGTTTGGAGACCCCTGAGGTGCCTAAACAATGGAGCTCCCCCACAAGTGACCTCATTTTGGAAACTAGACCCCCATGGCATAAATCTACATGGGTAATGAGCACTTTGAACCCTCACGTGCTTCATACATTGAGGCATAAAAACAAAAAAGTACTTTTTTTTTTTCCACAAAAATGTTATTTTAGGCTCAATTTTTTAATTTGTACAGGGGTAACAGGATAAAATGGACCACAAAATTTGTTGGGCAATTTGTTCTGAGTACGCTGATACCTCATATGTGGCATAAAACCACTGTTTGGGCGCACGGCAGAGCTCCAGAGGGAAGGAGCGTCATTTGACTTTTTAAATGGAAAATTAGCTGGAATCGTTAGCCGCACCATGTTGCGTTTGGAGATTCCCCTGATGTGCCCAAACAGTGGAGCTCCCCCACATGTGACCCCATGTTGGAAACTAGACCCCCCCCCCCATGCAAAGAAATATTAGTTTGGCAAAATAAAAAATACAGACGTCAGTAGAAAAAAAAAAATATATATGAGCGCCTGCAACTGACACTAAGGCAAGTGCCACATGTGAGAGCGATGCACAAATCTCGCATCGCATCACCCGACACAGCCGCACACTCCTGTCTGGAAGAGAGCGACCATGCCGGATGATGCGATGTGAGACTCTGTGCATCGCTCTCATGTGTGGCACTGGGCTGACCCTTACAATATTCAGTAAAAAATACTGTAGTTGACGATTACTACAGTATAATTTTACTGGCCCTAAACTAAGTTTATTTGTATTTCTTTCTTAGTTTACATAAAAAAAATTAGGACGAACGCACGGATGTGCTGCAAAAAGGGGGGGGACTAGGTGGGATGGAAAAAAGATGGATGGAGGATAGAAGAGGGTGCAACGGATGCAGGAGCGGCGGAGGATGGGTGAGGGTGTGGCGGAGGATGGGAGAGGGCACGGCGGATGGAGGAGCGGCGAGGATGGGTGAGGGCAAAACGGATGCAGGAGCGGCAGAGGAAGGGGGGGCGAGGGGAAGGGTGGAAGGGGAGTGGGAGGTGAGATTGGGGATAGCTACCTTACAGAATGGATCTAGGCAGCAGGATTGCAGCAGATCCGGGAGGCGGGAGAGGATTAAGGGGATGGGAGAGAGCAGGCAGCAGATCAGGGAGGGGGAAGAGGCTGATGGGGGAGTGAGGTGACAGATGCAGGGGGGCAGCGGCAGATGGGGAGAGTGCGGCGGCAGATGGGGAGAGTGCGGCGGCAGATGGGGAGAGTGCGGCGGCTGATGGGGAGAGTGCGGCGGCTGATGGGGAGAGTGCGGCGGCTGATGGGGAGAGTGCGGCGGCAGATGGGGAGAGTGCGGCGGCAGATGGGGAGAGTGCGGCGGCAAATGGGGAAAGTGCGGCGGCAGATGGGGAGAGTGCGGTGGCAGATGGGGAGAGTGCGGCGGCTGATGGGGAGAGTGCAGCGGCAGATGCAGGGGCAGTGGAGCGGCTGATGGGGAGAGTGCAGTGGCTGATGGGGAGAGTGCAGCGGCAGATGCAGGGGCGGTAGAGCGGCTGATGGGGAGAGTGCAGTGGCTGATGGGGAGTGCAGCGGCAGATGCAGGGTTGGTGGAGCGGCTGATGGGGAGAGTGCAGCGGCTGATGGGGAGTACAGCGGCAGATGCAGGGGCAGTGGAGCGGCTGATGGGGAGAGTGCAGTGGCTGATGGGAAGAGTGCAGCGGCAGATGCAGGGGCGGTGGAGCGGCAGATGCAGGTGTGGTGGATACAAGGAGGCAGCAGAAAGAAAGCAGCGGCGTCAGATGCAGGGGGGGCGCAGGGTGAGGAGAGCAGCGGCGTCAGATGCCCCAATGCATCTGACGCCGCTGCTCTCTTACTGCTGAGTAGCGGCGTAACATGCAGGGGCGCAGCGGGAAAGTAGCGGCGTCACATGTAAGGGCGCAGCGGGAGAGTAGCGGCGTCACGTGCAGGAGCACAGCGGGAGAGCAGGGGCGAAGCACATGGAGCAGGGCAGCGGTGGATCGGGGGCTGTGACTCACAGATGGGCGCCCGCAGGGATCGCTCTCCTCAGATTCCACGGAGGGAGAAGCTAAGGAGAGTGATCTCCTACAGCGTGCTTACCCGGTCCCAGATGCACGGTGCTGCTTGGAAAGACCGGTCACAAGGCCGATCTCTCCAATCAGAGCTGGGGTCGGGTGCAGTAAAGCTCACTAAGCTCCAGCCAATGGCCAGTGCTACAGCTGCACTGATCTTGGCTGGATTTCAATGCTTCAGCCATCACTGATACCATTTTGGGGTAGATGCGATGTTTTGATCACCTCTTATTGCATTTTATTGCAAGCTGGGATCATCTGATCTTTTTCACTATGCACTGCTATGTATTGCACAAATTGTATATGAACACTATCTAAATGCAGGCTTTCACAGGAGAGTTGTATTGAAAGGCATGGGGGTCTTCAGCAGACCCACATCAGTTATTGCAACCCATCGCTCCCCCATTGACCACGTCAGGGACACGCCGATGCAGATGTGGAATGAGATGACCTCATGCTGTCATGTGTTAAATTTAACAGGTTAACAGCATCACTCTGCCTGCCACTGTTAAAAGGCACATAATTACTGACTAAGGCTACTTTCACACATCCGGTTTGAGCACTGCGGCTCAATCCGGCTGTGAAAACTATGCAACGGATGCGGCGAAAACACCGCATCCTTTGCATAAGTTTTTACATGCGGCCCGTCCGTTTTTTTCCGGTTGCGTCATGCTACTGAGCATGCGCAGTGGAAAAAAACGCATGCGGCGACCGAATGCGATTTTTTCCGCATCGCGCCGCATCCGGCCTCCATAGGTATGCATTGAAAAATGCGCCGCAGCGGCCGGATGCGGCGCGATGCGGTGTTTTTTGCCGGAGCAAAAAACGTTGCAGGGAACGTTCGATCCGGCCGCGGCATCGGCTAAATCTGCCACATGCGGCAAAAACTGGACCGAACGCAAGCCCCTGCGGCACAATACGGCACTAATGTAAGTCTATGCACAAAAAAAACGCAACCGGCGTTACAAAAGCCGGTTGCGGTTTTTCTGCAGAACGCCGTATTGTGCCGCAGAGCAAAAATCCGGATGTGTGAAAGTAGCCTAAATCAGCTATAATCTGCCAGAAAAGATGCAGGCTCCTCATGAAAGCCTGAATCGAAAGCAGGGACACGACCTTTGATGTACATGTATGTAAAAGGTCTTGAAGAGGTTAAAGAGAACTGGTCATGTGAAAAACCGCTATTAACCTTCAGATATGGTGTTAATCTGCAGGTTAATACTGTTCTGATCTTGCAAGGCACCTGCATTCAGCTGACTCTGCATTAGACAACCCCTTCTCAATCGCTATGTTTCTTCAAGTAAAATACAGCTATATTCACCTTTGGTGCTAGAGCACTACTGCTCTAATACCGCCTTGTTCAATACTACAGTAATACAGCCTGGTGCAATATGGTTCTAATGTAGCTTTATGCATACAGCCCTAATACAGCCTTTTCTATACTTTGATTTTTTTTGTGTGGTAAAACCATGTGTAGAGGATGAAATAGGGGTCGTGTCAGTGGTTCCACTTGTGTTGGTGGTGTAGTTGCTGCAGGGAGAGGAAATAGTTGATCTGTGCCTGCTACGTGCCCAAATGAAACACCTTCTTCTGGTGCACACAAGCCATAGAACGTTCTATGTCAGCACGAATATCGCTGGGCATATGGTGAGGCAGAACATGTAGAAGCGGTTTTAGATTAGATGGCTCACAGTGCCTCCAGTTACATTCCATTATCTTCCACCAGGTCCCCCTGCTGTAAGAGCAGAGATGGCATCTGGGAATCATACGCATCTTTCTTCCCACTCACACCCTATCAAATCAGTCAAACCTGTTTCTGCTGCAGAGGTGGAAGAGACGGAGTGAACTGTTGCCCAACATCTTGTGTTGGAGGGTGATTATGTGGGAGGACCAGTGCACACGGTCAGCAATCCACCACAGCACATCTCTGAGGATGAGAAAACACAGATGCGGCTTTGGCAGTGTGCAGACCAGCAAGGAGGGCAGGGGTGAGGAGTGGATGGAAGATAATGCGGAGGATGATGAGGTCCGAGACCCCACATGGAGAGAAGGCCATCCAACTGATGTGCGCAGTTCAGATGAAGAGGAGGTGGTCACGCTGACCCAGCAGCACAGCAAAAGAGGGAGCAGGGAGCAAAAGCCTAGCAGCTGGCCACTAGCCAGTATGTCGGCTGTTAAATACCACTGTATTGTGGAAATGAGCACACCAAAGGCAGCTCTAAGGAGCTCCCTGGCATGGCATTTCTTCAGGAAAAGTGCAGAAGACAAGAAAAGGGTTGTTTGCATGCTGTGCCAACAGAGCCTGAAGCGAGGCATAAATGTGCTGAATTCCAAGTGTGACGCCTCTGAACTAGACAGGGTGTCACAGGGTACTGCACTACTTTCTCTTTTGGTGCAGAGCTCAACCCCCCCATGGTTCTAGGATCCTAACCTTTGGTATTGCTCCATCAGAATTCAAATCCTAGCCACACCTCACACCACACTCTGTCAGGCACACCAGTGGGTGGTCTAGCTGGAACAGGGCCAGGCCAGGGGTCAGGCAGACTGGTGAGAGAGGCTGAGTCAAAACAGTGGTAGCCCTCAGAGAGTGAGGACCTGGAGGGAGTTGGAGCTCCCTGGGAGACGTTGGCTATGTCGCAGACGGTGGTCTGGGACCGGAGTCGGAGACCCGATCACAGGGTATTAGAGAGGGGTGCCAGACTTCGTTTGGGAGAATGGTCGGCACTGGAAAATCTAGTAACCGAACCAGTACCGAGCACGACGGGGTACTGAACCCTAGATCAGGGAGTAGCTTCACGTAACCTAATAATTAATCTGTGGAGGATAGTCTCTTTATGAACTTTCCCCAAGAGCTCAGAGATCGAAGACATCAACACAACGAGGGGGATAGGGTTTTCCAGCTTATGCGGCCCACTGAGATCCCAAGTGTCAGCCATCGAGAGCACAGCTCCTCTAACCGTAGGGTGCGGGACCCCAAAAGCTTCAAGCGGTTACGGATTCCCGGACGAGCTCTCCCTAAAGCGGCAGCGGCACCCAAAGACTTGGTTTACTTCTGTGTCAGAGTCTGCTTAATGGTCGCACCAACATCCATATGGCCTGAGTGAGTACGCTGCTCTTCCCTGAACCTCCCTGCCTGGCCTGCACCACGCTCCCCTACACCTCAACCATCCAGAGTCCTGGGGCCTCCCCTACCCGTGGAGGGAACGTCATCTGGCTGCCCCACTCCATCTCCCCTGGGTACTCCCATCGGCAGCGGCGGTACTCCCCTTACCGTGAACCACGGGTGGCGTCACGAACATTAATCCCCTGTAAATAGCCCCTTTCATTTTCGAGTGACCCCAAGCCCCCGGGTTCGGAGACCCTCGAGCCACGGCAACCCGGATCCAAGCAGTCCGACTGCTGCAGGGGCGGTACACAAGCATGAGCTGTAGTGGAGTACACACCTGAAAAATCAGGAAATATTTGAGGATCTTTCTCCCTCATCTGCTGCAGTCTGGGCACCTTCCTCTCACTCACGATCAACAGGGCCACCAACCTCCCTGCAGCACAACTACCAGCAGCAGTGTCACTGAGCAACTCCACACCGTTCCATCCCCCAAACTCTGGAGAGAAATAGTAAATACCCACAAGCCCTGGTCCTGAACAAGAGCATTTTAAAATTCCTGGCCTTTGAAATGGTGCTATTCCACCTTGTGGGGATGGAAAATAAATAAATAAAAAAAAAAACTGATGTAGGTCGCTGTCCCGCAATACTTTGCTCCCAGCCGCAACTACTTTTACAGGCAGGCTATCCCTGCTGTACACACAAGTTGTGGGCCACATCAGATGTGCACTGCACAACACCATCAGTGGCAAGGTCCTCATAACAACCTATATGTGGAAGAGGATAAATGTAGTGGTGGTGTCATGCAGAGGAAGAAGCAATTCTGGGGCATGTCCTACCACCACCAGAGATGGCTTTCTCCATCCATGTTGCCTCCTCCTGCTACTTGACTTCCTTTACCGCCTCCTCATCCAGCCACAGTAAGATCTGCACCACCAACTTCAGCACAGCCAGG
Organism: Anomaloglossus baeobatrachus; assembly: GCF_048569485.1. NCBI lineage: Eukaryota > Metazoa > Chordata > Amphibia > Anura > Aromobatidae > Anomaloglossus > Anomaloglossus baeobatrachus. The sequence goes on along the minus strand of NC_134353.1, from coordinate 493,889,188 downwards.
AGGAAACAACAGCAGGCTATTCTGAAACTCATCTGTCTGAGGGACAAATTCCACATCGCGCAAGAGCTATGGACAGGGATCAAACAACACAGATGACTGCTTGTTGCCGATGAACCTCAAGCCTGGCCTGGCAGTGTTTGATAACGGCGAAATCTTGTAGCGGAGTGGGCTCCTTCCCTCCCCTCCAACATCAAAATGTCCACCTCTATCTCCACTTAGACCTCTGTCTCCTGGTCGAATTTTTTTTTTTCCTATATTATTTTAACCCCTTAGTGACGGAGCTAATTTTCACCTTAATGACCAGACCAAATTTTGCAATTCTGACCAGTGTCACTTCATGAGGTTATAACTCTGGAACGCTTCAACGGATCCCGGTGATTCTGAGATTGTTTTTTCGTCACATATTGGACTTCATGTTAGTACCAAATTTAGGACAATATTTTTTGCGTTTATTGAAGAAAAAAATTGAATATTGGCAAAAATTTTGAAAATTTAGCAATTTTCAACTTTTGAATTTTTATACCGTTAAACCAGAGATTTCTGTGACACAAAATAGTTAATAAATAACATTTTCCACATGTCTACTTTACATCAGCACAATTTTGGAAACAAAATTTTTTTTTGTTAGGAAGTTAGAGGGGTTCAAAGTTTATCAGCGATTTCTCATTTTTACATCAAAATTTACAAAACCATTTTTTTAGGGACCACATCACATTTGAAGTGACTTCAATAGGCCTAGATGACAGAAAATACCCAAAAGTGACACCATTATAAAAACTGCACCCCCCAAAGTACTCAAAACCACATTCAAGAAGTTTATTAACCCTTCAGGTGCTTCACATGAACAAAAGCAATGTGGAATGAAAAAAAGCAAAAATTAAATTTTACCTAAAAATGTTGCTCTAACCCAAATTTATTCACTTTTAGAAGAACTAACACAACAAAATGGACCCCAAAACTTGTTCCCCACTTTCTTATGAGTGCGCCGATACCCCACATGTGGTCAGAAACCTCTGTTTGGACAAATGGGAGGGCTCGGAACAGAAGGAGCAATATTTGAATTTTGGAAAGCAAATTTGGCTGAAATAGATTGCGAGCACCATGTTGCATTTACAGGTCCGCTAAGGTACCTAAACAGAAGAAACCCCTCACAAGTGACACCATTTTGGAAACTAGACCCCTCAAGGCTTCTATCTAGGGGTATAGTGAGCATTTTAGATCCACAGGTACTTCACAGATTTTGTTAACGTTACGTTGTCATATTGAAAATTTTAATAATTTTCTCAAAAATGTTGCTTTAGCATCAATTTTCTCACTTTTTCAAGAGGTAATTCCAAAAATTTGACCTCAAGGTTTGTTAACCACTTTTTTATGAGCGCGGTGATACCTCACATGTGGTCTGAAACCTTTGTTTGGACAAATGGGAGGGCTTGGAACGAAAGGAGCAATATTTGAATTTTGGAAAGGAAATTTGGCTGAAAAAGATTGCGGGCACCATGTCACATTTGGAGGACCCCTAAGGTACCTAAACAGCAGAAACCCCACACAAGTGACCCCATTTTGGAAACTAGGCCCCTCAAGGAATTTATCTAGATGTTTGGTGAGTACCCTGAACCCCCAGGTGCTTCACAGAATTTTATAACGTTGAGCCATGAAAAGAAAAAAAAAACATTTTACCACAAAATTGTTATTTCAACCAGGTAGCTTTTTTTTTTACAAGAGTAAAAGGAAAAAATTCAGCATAACATTTATTGTGCAATTTCTCCTGAGTTTGGCGATACCTTATATGTGGTGGAAATCAACTGTTTGGGCGCATGGCAGGGCTCGGAAGGGAAGGAGTGCCATTTGACTGCAAAATTGGCTGGAATCAATAGCGGACGCCAGGTTGCATTTGGAGAGCCCCTGAGGTGCCTAAACAGTGGCGGTCCCCCACAAGTGACTCCATTCTGGAAACAAGACACCTCAAGGCTTTTATCTAGGTGTATAGTGAGCAGTATGAATCCACGAATACTTCACAGAATTTGATAAGCTTAGGTTGCCATATTGAAAATTTTCATTTTTTTCACAAAAATGTTGCTTCAGCATCAAATTTCTCACTTTTTCAAGAGACAACAACAAACCGTGGACCCAACAGGTTGTTATCCAATGTCTTATGAGCACAGGGATACCCCACATGTGGCCAAAAACCTCTGTTTGGATAAATGGGAGGGCTTGGAATGGAAGCAGCACCATTTGAATTCTGGAAAAGTTGAAATAAATTGCGGGCTCCATGTCACATTTGCAGGGCCCCTTGGGTACCTATACATTAGAAACCCCCACAAGTGACCCCATTTTGGAAACTGGATTTTATTCAGGAGTATAATAAGCATTTTGAATCCACAGGTACTTCACAAAAATGTTGCTGTAGCAACCAATGTCTCACTTTTAGGCTATGTGGCCATGAGCCAGCGACACGGCGTCTAGTACACAGTGTCAGCCTCCTGCAGAGATGTGTGTTGTCCACGGGAGAACGCAGCTGCCCAAGCCCACGATTTGGGTTCAGGCCGCTGTGGAGCTCTATGCTACCTGCAGAGAACACTCATCTCCGCAGCATAAATTGACATGCTGAGGCTCGGGAAGCTGCGCCACAGGTCAGTTTATGTGGCGGAGAAAAGAAGCACAGTGGGCAAGCACATTGGGCATGGGATTTCTAAAAATCCTTCCACTGTGCTTCTACTGCACAATGCAGCGTTATGGACGCAGGGAAAACACTCTGCGCCCAAAACGCTGCAAATCCTGATTGTGGGCGCACAGCCTAAAATGCTACAATGGATGAATGGATACATGTCAAACATATATAACGTCCCACCCCCTGCATATTCTAAGCTGGCGCCCTTTAGTGCCTTTCATGTGGCACTAAAGGGTGCCTAGCCTTGTATTTAGCCCCCCAAAAAAATAATAATTAAAATAAACGACGTGGGGTCCCCCCCATTTTTGATAGCCAGCTAGGGTAAAGCAGACAGCTGTAGCCTGCAAACCACAGCTGACAGCTTCACCTTGTCTGGTGATCAATTTGGAGGGCTCCCCAGGCGTTTTTTTAAAAAAAAAACATGGGGTCCCCCCCAAATTAGATCACCAGCCAAGGTGAAGCGGACAGCTGGGGTCTGGTATTCTCAGGGTGGGAAGAGCCATGGTTATTGGACTCTTCCCAGCCTAAAAATAGCAGGCCGCAGCCGCCCCAGAAGTGGCGCATCCATTAGATGCGCCAATCCTGGTGCTTCGCCCCAGCTCATCCCGCGCCCTGGTGCGGTGGCAGACGGGGTAATATATGGGGTTGATACCAGCTGTAATGTCACCTGGCATCAAGCCCTGGGGTTAGTGATGTCACGGCATCTAAACAGATACCCGACATCACTAACCCAGTCAAGTAATAGACAGACAAAAAAAAAAAAGACAAAAAAAAATTTATTTGAAAAAAAAACTCCCCGAAACATTCCTCTTTCCCCAATTTATTGAAAATAAAGAAATTACGGTCGCTGTAATCCGCTGTAATCCGTGAGGTCCCACGCCGACTCTGGATCTTCTAGAATATGGGGGGCACGTTCAGGGAACGTATCCCCCATTTTCTGGAAGAGCAAGCTCTCCATGAGCAGTGTGGGTGCAGTAATCTGAGAATACTGCACTCACACTGCCCCGGTCCAACTTAGGGCAGAGTGACCTGCAGTAACCTCATTCCAGAATATGAGGGGCACGCTCACAGAACGTACCCCCCATTTTCTGGAACAGCAGTCTCTCCATGTGAGGACCACACTCCTCACATGGAGAGACTGCTGATTACTGCACTCACTCTCCCCCGGTCCACAGTGGAGCAGCCTGTGCATCAGTGACGTCAGCGTCCCTGCAAGACTGACGTCGCTGATGCACAGGCTGCTCCACTGTGGACCGGGGGAGGAATCCAGCTGACAGCCGCTGTCTGCGCATGCGCCGTCAGCATTCAAGAGATCGCGGGACGGATCACCAGACAGGTAACGTATGACCGGGGGCTCGGGGGCTCGGGGGCTGGGGGGCTGGGGGGGGTGATCTAGTGGGACCTGGGGGGACCTGGGGACACCTTTCTGCCGCATGTGACGTGTCACATGCGGCAGAAAGAGCAGAATGAATGCGGGGGAGGGGGGGGTGGCTCTGGAGACCCGGAGGGGGCTCCGGTGACCAGAGGGCTCCGGTGGACCGGAGGAGGGGTCAGGGGGAGGACATTTCCCTCCGATCTGAAATGTTTGATCATTTCAGATCGGAGGGAAATGAATGCAGAGCCGGCGGCGGCAGTTTTCAGCGCGCGTCGGCGCCATCTTGCACGCTCCGGAGGGGGGCTCTGAAGAACTGGAGGGGGCTCCAGGGACCAAAGAGCTCCGGTGTACCGGAGGAGAGGTCAGGAGGGGGACATTTCCCTCCGATCTGAAATGTTTGATCATTTCAGATCGGAGGGAAATGAATGCGGCGGCAGCAGCAGCAGCTTTCAGCGCGCCGGCGCCATCTTGCAAGGTCTGGAGAACCGGAGGGGGCTCCGGGGAACCAGAGATCTCGGGTGGACCGGAGCAGGGATCAGGGGGAGGACATTTCCCTCCGATCTGAAATGTTTGATCATTTCAGATCGGAGGGAAATGAATGCAGAGCCGGCGGCGGCGGGAGTTTTCGCCGCGCGTCGGCGCCATTTTGGATGTCCGGGGGGGGTGGGGGGTGGGGGGTGATTTTCTCCGGTACCGGGGGCTTTGGGGGCACTAGGGGCTTATATTTCTTTATCATCTGACATGTTTGATCATGTCAGATGAGAAAGAAATTAGTAGTATTTGCCATTTTTTTTTTTTTTAATGTTGTCGCCGGTATACGGTGTATACCGGCGATCACATTATCGGGGAACAAAAAAAACACCCCGATTCATAATCTTGGGGGTCTCAGCTACCCCCGGTAGCTGAAACCCCCGAGATTTTTCGTCACTGGGGGGCGCTACAACCTTTTTCCGGCCTGACGTCTCAAGACGTCGGAACAGAATAAGTACCCTGTTTTTCCGACGTCTTGAGACGTTAGGCCGTCGCTATGGGGTTAAAGGGCTTCTTGGTGTTATGTGAGTCAACTGTGAAAACAGCCTCTGTATGGACCATTTTGAAAAAAATTGTTGCTCTGTGAGGGAATTCTGCCAATCTTGTCTGTCTGGGTGGACACTGAAAACAGGCTTTGTAAGGACTTTTTTGAAAATTCTTGCTCTATGGGGGAACTTTTCCAAGATTGAGCTGGACTGCCAGCTTTATCCAAATTCCAATAACCATTTTATTTTTTACTGCAACAGCTATAGTGTAAGGTATTGGAGCTGAAATTTTGATTCTGTGAGGGAACTGTGAAAAGTCTGTAATAATCTGATGGACACGCTTCCTCTGTATAGAGGCCATGTAATACTCTGCACTTTTTGGGGTGCAAAGAATGTGGACCGCATCAAATAGGGGATGTGGTCATGCTATTTCAAGGTGTGGGGGTGGAGCTGCTGCAGGGAGAGGATGTGGTCGATCTGTGCCTGCAAACAGGTCAAAATGAAACACCTTCCTCTGATGCACGCAAGTGGCAGGACGGTCCTCAACACGCCACAACATCCAGCAGCACCATCTGATACGCTCCGTATTACCAGGAGGCAGTGTTAGTGGAAGACTGTGTCCACACGTCTCCACATACTGAATGATGGGTCATCCAAATTTAGTTCAAGTTCCTTTCCTTTGGCTTCCACTGGCTCCCCTCTTAAAGGGAATCTGTCACCAGGTTTTTGCCACCTAATCTGAGAGCACCATAATGTAGGAGCAGAGACCCTGATTTCAGTGGTGTTTCATTTACTGAGTTACTTAGTGTAGTTTTAATAAAAATCACTTTAAGCGCATCAGTATGGCACTTAAAGGCAAAGTGGCTATGACTAACTTTAGGAGGCTAGCTGGAGAACCTTCAGCTTGATGCCAAATCCACCTATGAGCATTTTAACGGCAGCAGCTGTAGCGTACTATATTAAAGTTGAAATTTTGGCTTTGTAGGGGCCTTTTTTTTTAAAAAAAAATTGTTGCGGTGTAGGGGAACTCTGCCAATCTTGACTGTGTGAGTGATCTGGTAATACAGGCTCTGTAGAGGCTTTTTTGAGGAAGGTTGCTCTGTGGTGGAACTGTAAAAATCAGTCTCTTTGGTGGCACTCTTAAAAATTGTAATAATTTACTTCCTATATAACCATGATTGCTATGGTGACAAAACCAATTTAAGTTATTTCCCTATCCACATTTGTTTGCATGGCAATTGTCCTGCTCTTACCCCCATTTTGCTGCCCCCAATCCTTTAGTACAGCACTCAAGTTCAAGTCTAAATTGACCAATATTGGGTTCATATGATCCAGAGAGTAGATCCAGCACAGGATCCAGGGAATAAATATATATAAAAATCATAGTTTATTTCTAAATCCTTAAAAAGTCCATCATTAGGTCATCGAAACATTTACAGAGTATGCGTTTTGAGCATAGTTGCTCTTACTCCTTCTCTAGCACATACAAAATGAAAGACCAGTTAAAAAATACAGATCCGGACAGGAGATCAGAAAAGGAGGAGGGACAGTGTGTGCAAATATTACTTCATTACTAAGCATTGCATCGGCACATTGGAGGTATAATTTTACCATGTCATTTTCAGAAAATATATTAATATATTAATAAGCAAATAATAGATTTTATGTTAATTCCTAAAGGAACCCTTGTCTCCATCATAAAGATCTATGTTATTTCTCTACGGTGTAGAATGTCCTTCACTTCACCGCCCCTTTTAGGTAGATATACTCTTTCTACTGCATTTACTCTCAAACTGTCAGTGTTGCCTGCACGCACATTTAAGAGCTGTTGAGACGCTCCTGAAAGGCCCCTGGTGGTATTCTTGGCATTATATATGTGTTCTGACACCCTTTTTCTAAGTGTTCGTGTCGTACTCCCAATATATTGTGATTTACATGTAATGCATGAGATTAAATAGATCACATTGCTCGTCCCACAGTTCATCATGGCGTTAATATTAAATTTTCTGTTATTGGAGAATGATGTAAAGCTTTTAACCTTGGTCATATATTTGCACAAGCCGCACGTTTTGTGACCACATTTTTACCGGCAATTAGTTCCTGGCAGGGTTGTTCGTGCCCTGTTCACGATGGCAGTGGCAATGTCCTCCACAACCTCTCTGCTTACCGGTTGTCACCCGCACCCTGGTTGATCACTCAGTAACCCTGTTGCCTCAAAACGTGTCATCATCTGTCTCTGCGAATTGACAGCCATTGGACCGCTACGTGTGTGAAGGTCTTTCAAACAACGAAAGGCTCTCAGTGCAGCTGTACCATTCCTGACATTCTCATTATTATTATTATTATTATTATTATTTATTATTATAGCGCCATTTATTCCATGGCGCTTTACAAGTGAAAGAGGGTATACGTACAACAATCATTAACAGTACAAGACAGACTGGTATAGGAGGAGAGAGGACCCTGCCCGCGAGGGCTCACAGTCTACAGGGAATGGGTGATGGTACAATAGGTGAGGACAGAGCTGGTTGCGCAGTGGTCTACTGGGCTGAGGGCTATTGTAGGTTGTAGGCTTGTTGGAAGAGGTGGGTCTTGAGGTTCCTCTTGTTCTCATAAAACAACCACACTAACAGCGCATGATCCGGCAAAGAGACAGGCATCTTGCAGACTGAGTTGCAAGGCACGCTCACTGTACAGCGCCACTTTTTCACCTGGTGGGGATTTTTGGTATAAAAAAAAAAGTTTTAAGATGCCTTCCGTTTCCCCATGCCTTGAATAGCATACATACCAATTTTCAGCCAATTCTGTCCACTGGATCAGTCTGCACATGGCTTCACTCTGTTATTTTATGGTCACCTTGTAGTTGTGTGACTGCAAGTTGTATTAATGTTTTTGATTGTGTGACTGAATTGCTGTCACATAACCAAAATGGCTTTTACCTCTAGCCTTTAGAATCCTCAAATGTGCTATTCGTAAGAATGCTTGTTCCGGAATTCTGACTCCAAAATACAGAATAGAAAGCTATAAAAAAAAAAATGTAAGCAACTCAATAAAAACTTTAACTGATCTTGAAAAAAAAAAACAAAACAAGCCCTTACATGACTCTGGTTGGTAGGATAAGAAAATTATAGCTCAAAATATGACAAAGCAAACTTTTTTCATTTAAAAAAAAAAAAAAAACCCACAACCCAAACATCAGTTTTAGTGAGTGATTATAGCAAAAACAACTTGTATAAATCTGACATTTCTATAATCATACATACCTGAAGAAAAAATTTGTCTTTTCATTTATACCAGACAGTGAACAGTGTGTAGGAAAAAAAAAAAAATATATCAATTCCTAAACTGCTCTTGATTTGTTCATTTTGGCTCCAAAAGATTGCAATAGGGTTTAGTTTAAATTTACCCTTCACTCTATGCTCAGCACTTCCATCAGAGTTTCCATGCCCTGTGCCCACGCTGAGTATTTTGATGCGGATTTTGACGCAGATTTTCAGAAATCTGCAGCAAAATCTGCATGTCCATTGTGAAGACAGCAAAGTCTATGAGAATTCAGAATTGCTGTGCCCACGTTGAGTGTTTTTCCCTTGCGTATTTGGTGCAGATTTCTTTTTTTCTGCACCAAATGTGCACCAAATACGCAAGGGAAAAATAAGCAACGTGGGCACAGTTCTTCTGAATTCTCATAGACTTTGCTGGCTTCACAATGGACATGCAGATTTCTGAAAATACGCGTCAAAACTACACAGCGTGGGCACTGAGATGTCTCAAAAACGTGATTAAGAAAAAAACAAGCAAACAGAACCATTTACTGTAACGAGGCAGATGGAGTCACTTTGAATTCAGTCTGACCTATGCTGTTCTGGCACCTCAGGGGCTCTGCCAACGTGATATGGCCCTCACAAACTATACCAGCAAAGTCTCCACGCTAACATGGTGCTGCTTACCTTCCGAGCTCTGCCATGTGCTGAAACAGAATTTTATGGGTTTTATTATCTTCTATTTTTTTCCATGGAAATTTGTGCAAATTCCCATGGAGCACTTGTCTTAATAGACTTTCTAAATGAGATTTCAAATACTTTAAAGGGGTGCAATGTAGAAAAAGCGTTCTCATTTGCAGGTTTTCTGACATATAGGCCTCAACACATAGTGGTCCTCAACAGGGCTGCGGAGTCGGTAAACCAAACCTTCGACTCCGACTCCTCAATTTCTCTTGCACAGACTCCGACTCCTACATATATTGCTTAGTTAGGTGAAAAATTTATTGTAATACATGAACATGTGTATGTGAACATCAGACATTTAATAATTTTTATGATACAATAATCAAGATATTTGGAGAGAACATAAAATATATTTATTGGAATACAACTTTAGAACACACTGTAATAAATTGTAAATATGTAATACACTATGTAATATAAAGTAGATTACATATATATCTTGTGTGTGTGTATGCATTGCACTACTGTCCCCAATTTATTATATAATTTTAGGAGTCGGAGTCGGTGCATTTTATACCGACTCCACCAAAATGAGCTCTGACTCCGACTCCATGACTCAGACTCCACAGCCCTGGTCCTCAAAATAGTTTTGTAAGTTAAAAAGAATGTAAAAAGTGTAGCTGAACTTTTAAGGCTATGTGCCCACGGGAGATTAAACCTGCGGATTTATACAATGGAAAATCCGCAGATTTTCCAGATAATTCCGCAGGTTTCAGCATGCACAGACACTCCCCATGTTATCCTATGGGACATGGAGAGTGCTGTGTCCTTGCTGCGAATACGTGCGGCAGTGGAATATGCTACGGATGTCCCGCAGCCACACGTAATTGCATGTCAATTATTTCTGCGGAATTACCTGCGGAAATCCCGGCCCTCCACTATGGAGATAGAGGCCGGGACATCCGCAGGTAAGCCGCACGAATGCCCGCAGGTTTACTGCAGCTATTTCGCTGGAATCCCGCACCTAAAAATAGCTGCGAATTCCGGTGAGCAGCCTTGGGATACCTGCGGATATATCTGCAGGTACAAACTCCCGTGGGCAGATAGCCTAACTGTTCTAACATTGTGACAAAAAAAGTAATAAAACTGATGGTAAAGTAAACACATGGTAAAATGTTATTTTCTGTGGTATTTAGCTTATTAAGGGCATAAGAATTTAAAGTTCCAAGATTTCACATTTTTCTAAATTTGTCAGATTTCTGTATATTTTCATAAAGAAATGCATCTCATATCAACCTAAATTTACCACTAATAAAATGTGCCAAATTCTTTAATGGAGAATTTTTCTTTCCAGTCTTCATCAAATCTGGCGTACGTAAGATCACCTTTTATAAGTCAGCCCTGAAATTTGGTGTGAACACAGCCGTACCTGCTCTGTAACAATTTGTAATTTTTTTTTTCCTGAAGAATGTTATTCAAAAGTTGCTAAAACTCCACAAAAAAAACGAAACATGAAAATAAATATATTTAGCCTTTTTATAGTTTTTGTATTAGCTTTTATTACAAGCATATAATATTAATTGGCAAAACACAGAATACAAGCTTCACTGTAGGAAATCAAAACATTAAGCAATATTGCCTTACCAAAAGGCATTATGGACAAAACCTCTATATTTGATACAACTTTAAACACAATAACAAAAACTAAAAAAAAAAAAAAAAAATGTAAACTTTTAGGAAAAAAAAAACATTTGCATCAAATTAACTTTTTGTTTTAACTTTAAGTACATGAACTTCCTCAGGCTTTTACATTTTATTGAAAGCAATAGAATTTTTCTTTTTTAATACACTTTTAATACTGGAATTACTCGGTGATGTCTTCAGTGTAGTGTCAATGACACCGAAACATACGTAGTGGACAGAAATTGAAAATTCACAATGAACCTACCCAAGTGGTTCTAAATTGGGTAGAAATATAACCCCTCAGATACTATACGTACAACGAAAAAAAAAAAAAAAAAATCTAATAATACAGCCATCACAAAAACCTCAAGTATGCCATTATATTTGAGGGCCATGTACATTAGCTGAAACCTGAAAAGTGTACCTGATCTAATTTTCGCCTTCAGGGAGACAAAAACATGTCTCTACTTAACAGTCAGACATTATTCATGCACACATGAGGTGTATTACAAAGCCCATTCTCATTCATCTGAATGAGGTCTGTAATAATACTGTAAGGGAATGAACCTTAGAAATTACACAAAAAAGGTTTAATGCAATATAAAGGAAACACGGGATATAGTCTTTTCAATAGCACCATATTACGTAATAACATGATATCGTAGTAGTCTTTATAAAACAAAAAGATCTGAAATAATTTAACACTATTTTACTGTGTATGCTAAATAAGTAAAAATAAAATAAATCTAAGAAAACAACACATCTTAAAGCAGACCCGATGTATCTGTTTCAGTAAATACATGTAATAACCATTCTGGAGCATATTTTCTCTAAACTCTGTTGAATGCCATTATTATAGGGTTATTCTTCCTGGAATTGTATAAATGAATTGAGAAAAAGTAGATCCCAATCCTTTTGTCAATAAGAAAAAGAAGAGAGAGTAACTTCAGAATGCCAGATTCTATGAAGATACACTCCAGCATTGTTATTTCAATATACAAGTATCCACTAAAACAGACAGATCAGGAGGGACCCTCTTTAAATACATTTTCTTGAGGGACAAAAAAACAAAACAAAACAAAACAAACCGAAGAACATCTTTTCTCTTTACTATTGCTTAAAGGAGCTGTCTGGGACTAAAAAATGGTGACCTATCCATGCGATAGGTCATTACTATGAGATCAGTTGGGTTCCGACAACACACCACTGATCATCTGATATCTCCAGTAACAATCTGATGTAAGCAATGTGCGGGGCAGAACATAACCGCTCCATACATTGTTTAGTGGCTGCTGCCAAGTGTTGCAGGTTCTCTTTCATTCAAATGAATGGAAAATAAACGGCAGCACTCGGCAGCAGCCCCCAAACAATGTATGGAGCCGTTCTGTTCCACCCTGCACGTTGCTTACATCAGATAAGGGCTGGAGAGAAAAAAATCAGCTATTGATGATCTATCCAATAAACTAGTCCCTGGCAACCCTTTTAAAAGGGAGTCCATCATCCCTAAAATGCATATTAAAATGGGCTGCAAAGTGTTGTAGGAAACTTAGCCCTTATAAAGACGACACTAGCACTGTACCCATTACTGGTACAGTGCTTGAGAAAATTACTCTCAATTTGTATGCAAATGATGGGGCGATGGCGCATCCTTGGCATGGCTAAGAGTATGCTACACAGTTATGTCTTCTCACTTGCATTTTGAGGGTCTTTTTCAGCTTCTCATTCACAATGCTCGCTTCCCAGAGCGAGCACTGTCTGGATGCTGCTGGCGTGCGTTTGCATGTTAATCAGAAGCTGGGGAAAGCCCCCAATATGTATTTGATGGAACAGTGGTATACCCTTGGCATGGCCAAGAGCACGGTACACAGTTAGGCCTTCTCACTTGCATTTTGAGGGCCTTTCCCAGCTTCTGATTCACAATGCTCGCTTTCCAGAGCAAGCACTGTCTGAATGCTGCCGGCATGTTTGCATATCAATCAGAAGTTGAGGAAGGTCCACAATATGCACATGATGCGGCAACAGTGTACTCTTGGCAGAGTCAAGAGTATGGTACACTGTTATGCCTCCTTATTTGCATTTTGAGGGCCTTTCACAGTTTCTGAGTCACAATGCTCGCTTTCCAGAGCAAGCACTGTCAGGATACTGCCGGCAAGTGTTTGTATGTCAATCAGAAGCTGGGAAAAGCCCCCAATATATGCATAATGGGGTAACAATGCACCCTTGACATGGCCAAAAGTATGGTACACAGTTATGCCTCCTCATTTGCATTTTGGGGGTCTTTCCCAGCTTTTGATTAATAATGCTCACTTCCCAGAGCGAGCACCGTCTGGATGCTGGTGGTGTGTGTGTGTGTGTGCATGTCAATCAAAAGCTGCAGAGGGCCCCCAATATGCCCATGATGGAGCAACGACGCACCCTTGGCATGGCCAAAAGTATGATACACCGTTATGCCTCCTCATTTGCATTTTGGGGGCCTTTCCCAGTTTCTGATTCATAATGCTCGCTTCCCTGAGCGAGCACTGTCTGGATGCTGCCAGGGTGTGTGTGCGCATGTCAATCAGAAGCTGGGGAAGGCCCTTAATATGCAAATGGGCATAATGATGTACCATTCTCTTGGCCGTGCAACGTTGCCCCATCATTTGCATACAAATTGTAAGTTATTTTCTCAGGCACCCTACCAGTATAAAGTACATTGCTAGTATGGTTGTTATAGGGGCCAAGTCCCCATCAACACTGTAAAGCCCATTTAAAATGCATTTTGGGGGTGATGGACTCCCTTTACATCAAAAGGAGGAACAGGAAAGAAATCCAGAAATCCTTAATTTTCATAGCGCTGAAGACAAACATTTACTTAAAACTAGGCATTTTGCAAGTCTATTGCACATTTGCATTCCCGATGCTTTTACTCACTATTATTGTATGATGCAAAAAAAATAAAAAATAAAAAAATGAAGCTTGTTAAACATTTCACAATTTTATATGCCCGTAAATAAAGCTGGCCACTTAAACTTTTTCAATGGTAAAATAATATAGAAAGCTTAAAATAGAATAAATAATTTTATAAAGTTATTTTGTTTTCAACCCCACCAATCCTTATTAAATTTTTCATATATTCTGTCAGAATTTACTATTTTCCATATGAACTATATTAAACAAAAACGTATGTATACCTGGCTACCTTTCGTCTCACTGTTGCAGGATACAGCGAAGACATAAATATTATTTTTGCAGACACAACGCAGCAAAAAGAGGTTTTCAAACCAATTTCACTGATAAACAATAATTCCCCCACCTTCAAAAAAAACGTTCCAGACCCTATAGGCCAAGTGTGGCTTGTGAGAATAGCACAGGTGTATCAAATAGAATCTGACAAAAGAGTGCTTCTTCGCCCATTCCTAAGTGTAACATTTACTTTGAAGTTCCAGGAGCAACAGTACAATATACCTCACAGAGGCTTCCATTATCCAATATATCTCCTTCATGTGTCCCATCTGCAGAAAGTTGGCTCGATCAGTGCAAAACTAGCCCATTTTATTTTTGCTTTCGACTTATTAAAAAAAAAAAAAAAAGGGACCAGACAATGGCGGATGGAGAGGGGGTAGTAGACTTTGTGACATGGTAATTGACAAAATCAAGAAAGCATGGTATTTCACTGCTGAGGTTGTTAGGTTAACACGCACATAGCTATACAGTGTTGGGTTCCATCACGTCTACTTGTGAACACGGTCAGGGATTATTCACGCTAATCTCCGATAAGCAGGCAGTGCAGCCGGTTGGGAGCTGCTGGCCTATACAGCTATATCATGAATTTCAGCAACAGAGGGTTCTTTGTAGCACCATATCAAATTCAAGTGATCCAATAGATAGTAGCAAAATATGTGAATTGTTTCTTGAATATATGCATTCAGTTTTCATTTAATACATTCTTTTAATTCACATGGCTCACTTTAAACTTTCTACTAAAAGTAGAACCATGAAACACCAGCAAGGCACATCAGTCAGTTTCCTTGTGTTAGTCGCTGACTAAATGTACTGTACCGTGTCAATATTACTAGCTAAAGACAAAGGTTAGCACCAAGATCGCAAATCGGAATTGATCATTGTGATCTCGAATGATACGGAGACCAAAACAGGCCTGTACTAATGTGATAAGCAGTAACGGGTGTACAACCATATGGCGCAAGAAGAGGGACTTCTAATAATATTGCAGCAAAAGGCCAAAAGTGCACTGTGGCAACAAATCACAAATATAAGCACCAGTTAATATGCATAATCCAATCACTAATCTTTGCAAGTGATATTTTCCACCAAACAAGAAATTCTGGAAACAGCACAATCACAACCCCGGATTGGTTTTACAAATATGTTGGCTCAAATGTCTGCACTGGGCTACCAGCCTAAACATTACATTTCTTTAAAGTATCTACAAAGTAAACTTAATAGAGGGTTTTAATTGTAAATGATTTATAAAATCTTTTCACAATTAAAAAGTAACCTAAGGTAATTTGGTGTCAATCTTTTTATCTGTTATATATATTTATATATATAGATATATATTTCTTAATATATACGACGATCAATACATCTCAAAAACAAACCTGGATGTAGTCTGCAGCAAAGACATGAATTATCTATGAAAAGTGTTCAGTATTTGTAAACGCCATGCTGGTAGTGTCTTGAGTTGTGAAAAATTATCTCTTTTTGTACAAAAAGTATAAATATTTTTCCTGTCCAGAATTCTGGTAATTGTGTTGCGTAAGAGAAACATTTTGAAGTGAAGAGATTCTCCTGTGGTTGCGCTACAATCTTCTGGCTTGAATCCGCTGGTACAGGTCACATGTTATGAGTCTTGTGGTGCACTGTGGTGGTGCCCATGATAGTCTCTGCAAAAACCTTGTCCAGACTGGACAATTAAGTTCTTTCACAGCAAGTCCATTTTCGGTCTGTAATGTAGAAGTAGTGGTGATTTCTGCAATAAACAAAATGTCTAGTTTTAGATTGTAAACACCAGAAAAAGCCTAAACTGTAACTTTTAGTTACAAAAATAAAACAAAAAAAATTCAAAAACACCTGGTTAGAAATTCTACATTTATATAATAGAACTATAATATAATTGTGTATCTTAAAGCATTCAAGTAAAGGTAGTCCTCGACTTATGAACGACAGAATTACTCGCGAGCCCTAGTTATGAATGTGAGGTGTTAAAATAAAATTTATTTATGTTTCTATATATATCTCAATATCAACATGCAAGGTGGACCAGCTGTCCTCCGAACTCTGGATAATATATACCTGCTCTCTCTGTGTTGCACGGACCAGGACTGGGAACAAATTCAACAATGTAGAAAAACAACGTGGAAAGGTCCAGCAGGAATGGAGACTTCAGGTATTGTATCTAAAATCCAAAATTTATTGCAAATGGATTAAAAAAGTTTCCAGAGTTCAATAGCAAGGTGCAGACATCACGCTGAACAGACTACACGTTTCGGCAGAGACAATATGCCGCCTTCTTCACGGTCTTAAGCTTGAGACCGTGAAGAAGGCGGTAAAATTGTCTCCGCCGAAACGCGTAGTCTGTTCAGCGTGATGTCTGCACCTTGCTGTTGAACTCTGGAAACTTTTTTAATCCATTTGCAATAAATTTTGGATTTTAAATACAATACCTGAAGTCTCCATTCCTGCTGGACCTTTCCACGTTGATATATATATATATATATATATATATATTATATATATACACATACATACATACATACATACATATACACACACACACACACACACACACACACACGGTACAGACCAAAAGTTTGGACACACCTTCTCATCTCTAGAACAACTGTTAAGAGGAGACTTTGTGAAGCAGGCCTTCATGGTAAAGTAGCTGCTAGGAAACCACTGCTAAGGACAGGCAACAAGCAGAAGAGACTTGTTTGGGCTAAAGAACACAAGGAATGCACATTAGACCAGTGGAAATCTGAGCTTTGGTCTGATGAGTCCAAATTTGAGATCTTTGGATCCAATCACCATGTCTTTGAAGAAAAGGTGAAAGGATGGGCTCTACATGCCTGGTTCCCACCGTGAGGCATGGAGGAAGAGGTGTAATGGTGTGGGGGTGCTTTTCTGCTGACACTGTTGGGATTTATTTAAAATTGAAGGCATACTGAACCAGCATGCCTACCACAGCATCTTGCAGCGGCGTGCTATTCCATCCAGTTTGTGTTTAGTTGGACCATCATTTATTTTTCAACAGGACAATGACCCCAAACACACCTCCAGGCTGTGTAAGGGCTATTTGACTAAGAAGGAGAGTGATGGGATGCTACGCCAGATGACCTGGCCTCCACTATCACCAGACATGAACCCAATCGAGATGGTTTGGGGTGAGCTGGACCGCAGAGTGAAAGCAAAAGGGCCAACAAGTGCTAAGCAGTTCTGGGAACTCCTTCAAGACTGTTGGAAGACCATTTCCGGTGACTACCTCTTGAAGCTCATCAAGAGAATGTCAAGAGTGTGCAAAGCCGTAATCAAAGAGAAAGGTGGCTATTTTGAAGAACCTAGAATATAAGACATATTTTCAGTTGTTTCACACTTTAAGTATTTCATTCCACATGTTTTCATTCATAGTTTTGATGTCTTCAATGTGAATCTACAATTGTCATGAAAATAAAGAAAACTCTGAATGAGAGGGTGTGTCCAAACTTTTCGTCAGTACAGTGCCTACAAGTAGTATTCAACCCCCTGCAGATTTAGCAGGTTTGATAAGATGCAAATAAGTTAGAGCCTGCAAACTTCAAACAAGAGCAGGATTTATTAACAGATGCATAAATCTTACAAACCAACAAGTTATGTTGCTCAGTTAAATTTTAATAAATTTTCAACATAAAAGTGTGGGTCAATTATTATTCAACCCCTAGGTTTAATATTTTGTGGAATAACCCTTGTTTGCAATTACAGCTAATAATCGTCTTTTATAAGACCTGATCAGGCCGGCACAGGTCTCTGGAGTTATCTTGGCCCACTCCTCCATGCAGATCTTCTCCAAGTTATCTAGGTTCTTTGGGTGTCTCATGTGGACTTTAATCTTCAGCTCCTTCCACAAGTTTTCAATTGGGTTAAGGTCAGGAGACTGACTAGGCCACGGCAACACCTTGATTTTTTCTTTCTTGAACCAGGCCTTGGTTTTCTTGGCTGTGTGCTTTGGGTCGTTGTCTTGTTGGAAGATGAAATGACGACCCATCTTAAGATCCTTGATGGAGGAGCGGAGGTTCTTGGCCAAAATCTCCAGGTAGGCCGTGCTATCGATCTTCCCATGGATGCGGACCAGATGGCCAGGCCCCTTGGCTGAGAAACAGCCCCACAGAATGATGCTGCCACCACCATGCTTGACTGTAGGGATGGTATTCTTGGGGTCGTATGCAGTGCCATCCAGTCTCCAAACGTCACGTGTGTGGTTGACATCAAAGATCTCGATCTTGGTCTCATCAGACCAGAGAACCTTGAACCAGTCTGTCTCAGACTCCTCCAAGTGATCATGAGCAAACTGTAGACGAGCCTTGACATGACGCTTTGAAAGTAAAAGGTACCTTACGGGCTCATCTGCAACGGAGACCATTGCGGTGGAGTACGTTACTTATGGTATTGACTGAAACCAATGTCCCCACTGCCATGAGATCTTCCCGGAGCTCCTTCCTTGTTAGCCTTGACTCTTCGGACAAGCCTGGCCTCGGCACGGGTGGTAACTTTCAAAGGCTGTCCAGGCCGTGGAAGGCTAACAGTAGTTCCATAAGCCTTCCACTTCCGGATGATGCTCCCAACAGTGGAGACAAGTAGGCCCAACTCCTTGGAAAGGGTTTTGTACCCCTTGCCAGCCTTGTGACCCTCTACGATCTTGTCTCTGATGGCCTAGGAATGCTCCTTTGTCTTTCCCATGTTGACCAAGTATGAGTGCTGTTCACAAGTTTGGGGATGGTCTTAATTAGTCAGAAAAGGCAGGAAAAAGAGATAATTAATCCAAACATGTGAAGCTCATTGTTCTTTGTGCCTGCCTGAAATACTTCTTAATACTTTAGGGGAACCAAACAGAATTCTGGTGGTTTGAGGGGTTGAATAATAAATGACCCTCTGAATAAACTTTTCGCAATTTAAAAAAAAAAAAAAAGAAGGGAATTTTGTTTACTTACCGTAAATTCCTTTTCTTCTAGCTCCTATTGGGAGACCCAGACAATTGGGTGTATAGCTTCTGCCTCCGGAGGCCACACAAAGTATTACACTGAAAAAGTGTAACCCCTCCCCTCTGCCTATACACCCTCCCGTGGATCACGGGCTCCTCAGTTTTGGTGCAAAAGCAGGAAGGAGGAAACTTATAAATTGGTCTGGGGTAAATTCAATCCGAAGGATGTTCGGAGAACTGAAACCATAACCAAAAGAACAATTCAACATGAACAACATGTGTACACAAAAGAATAAACAGCCCGAAGGGAACAGGGGCGGGTCCTGGGTCTCCCAATAGGAGCTAGAAGAAAAGGAATTTACGGTAAGTAAACAAAATTCCCTTCTTCTTTGTCGCTCCATTGGGAGACCCAGACAATTGGGACGTCCAAAAGCAGTCCCTGGGTGGGTAAAAGAATACCTCAATAAAAGAGAGCCGAAAACGACCCCTTCCTACAGGTGGGCAACCGCCGCCTGAAGGACTCGCCTACCTAGACTGGCATCTGCCGAAGCATAGGTAAGCACTTGATAGTGTTTTGTGAAGGTGTGCAGACTAGACCAGGTAGCTGCCTGACACACCTGCTGAGCCGTAGCCCGGTGTCGCAATGCCCAGGACGCACCCACGGCTCTGGTAGAATGGGCTTTCAGCCCCGAAGGAAGAGGAAGCCCCGAAGAACGGTAGGCTTCAAGAATCGGTTCCTTGATCCACCGAGCCAAAGTTGACTTGGAAGCCTGCGAACCCTTACGCTGGCCAGCGACCAGGACAAAGAGCGCATCTGAACGGCGCAGGGGCGCCGTGCGAGACACGTAGAGCCGGAGTGCTCTCACTAGATCTAATGAATGCAAATCCTTTTCACACTGGTGAACTGGATGAGGGCAAAAGGACAGTAAGGAGATATCCTGATTGAGATGAAAAGGAGATACCACCTTAGGGAGAAACTCCGGGACAGGACGCAGAACCACCTTATCCTGGTGAAAAACCAGGAAAGGGGATTTGCATGACAGCGCTGCAAGCTCCGACACTCTTCGGAGTGAGGTAATTGCCACAAGAAATGCCACCTTCTGCGAACGACGTGATAAAGAGACATCCCTCAGCGGCTCAAAAGGTGGTTTTTGAAGAGCCATTAACACCCTGTTAAGGTCCCAGGGTTCCAGCGGACGCTTGTAGGGTGGAACTATGTGGCAAACTCCCTGCAGGAACGTGCGGACCTGCGGAAGCCTTGCCAGGCGCTTTTGAAAAAATACTGAGAGCGCCGATACTTGTCCCTTGAGAGAGCCGAGTGACAAACCCTTGTCCATTCCGGATTGAAGGAATGAAAGAAAAATGGGTAAGGCAAAAGGCCAGGGAGTAAAACCCTTATCAGAGCACCAGGACAAGAAGATCCGCCACGACCTGTAATAGATCTTGGCGGACGTTGGTTTCCTGGCCTGTCTCAGAGTGGCAATGACATCCTGAGATAAACCCGACGACGCTAGGAGCCAGGACTCAATGGCCACACAGTCAGGTTGAGGGCCGCAGAATTCAGATGGAAAAACGGCCCTTGTGACAGCAGGTCTGTGCGGTCTGGAAGCGCCCACGGCTGACCCACCGTGAGATGCCACAGATCCGGGTACCACGACCGCCTCGGCCAATCTGGAGCGACGAGAATGGCGCGACGACAGTCGGATCTGATCTTGCGTAACACTCTGGGCAACATTGCCAGAGGAGGAAACACATAAGGGAGTCGAAACTGCGACCAATCCTGAACTAACGCGTCCGCCGCCAGAGCTCTGTGATCTTGAGACCGTGTCATGAAGGCCGGGACCTTGTTGTTGTGCCGTGACGCCATGAGATCGACGTCCGGCGTTCCCCAGCGGCGACAGATCTCTCAAAACACGTCTGGGTGAAGAGACCATTCCCCCGCATCCATGCCCTGACGACTGAGAAAATCTGCTTCCCAGTTTTCTACGCCCGGGATGTGAACTGCGGAGATGGTGGAGGCTGTGGCTTCCGCCCACAGCAGAATCCGCCGGACTTCCTGGAAGGCTTGACGGCTGCGCGTGCCTCCCTGGTGGTTGATGTACGCGACCGCCGTGGCGTTGTCCGACTGTATGCGGATCTGCCTGCCCTCCAGCCACCGATGGAACGCCTTTAGGGCTAGATACACTGCCCTTATCTCCAGAACATTGATCTGAAGAGAAGACTCTATCGGAGTCCAGGTTCCCTGAGCCCTGTGGTGGAGAAAAACCGCTCCCCACCCTGACAGGCTCGCGTCCGTCGTGACCACAGCCCAGGATGGGGGCAGGAAGGATTTTCCCTGCGATAGAGAAGTGGGAAGAAGCCACCACTGAAGAGAGATTTTGGCTGCAAGGGAAAGAGAGACATTCCTGTCGAGGGACGTCGACCTCCTGTCCCATTTGCGGAGAATGTCCCATTGGAGTGGGCGCAGATGCAACTGCGCGAAGGGCACTGCCTCCATTGCTGCCACCATCTTCCCCAGGAAGTGCATGAGGCGCCTCAAGGGGTGTGACTGACCCCGAAGAAGAGATTGCACCCCTGTCTGCAGCGAAAGCGGTTTGTCCAGCGGTAGCTTGACTACCGCTGAGTGAGTATGAAACTCCATCCCGAGGTAAGTCAGTGATTGGGTCGGTGTCAACTTGGACTTTGGGAAGTTGATGAGCCACCCGAACTGCTGGAGAGTCGGCAGAGCGACGGTCAGGCTGTGTTGACACGCCACCCGGGAGGGTGCCCTGACTAGGAGATCGTCTAAGTAAGGGATCACCGAGTGGCCCTGAGAGTGCAGGACCGCCACAACGGATGCCATGACCTTGGTGAAGACCCGTGGGGCTGTCGCCAGGCCGAAAGGCAGTGCCACGAACTGAAGGTGTTCGTCCCCGATGGCGAAACGCAGGAAGCGTTGATGTTCGGGTGCGATCGGCACATGGAGATAAGCATCCTTGATGTCGATTGATGCTAGGAAGTCTCCTTGTGACATCGAAGCGATGACCGAGCGGAGAGATTCCATCCGAAACCTTCTGGTGCTCACATGCCTTTTGAGCAGTTTGAGGTCCAAAACGGGACGGAATGATCCGTCCTTCTTTGGCACCACGAACAAGTTGGAGTAGAAGCCGTGACCATGTTCCTGAGGGGGAACGGGAATCACCACTCCTTCTGTCTTCAGAACGCCCACAGCCTGAAAAAGTGCGCCGGCCCGAGATGGGGGCGGAGATGTTCTGAAGAAACGAGTCGGAGGACGAGAGCTGAACTCTATCCTGTAACCGTGAGACAGAATGTCTCTCACCCATCAGTCTTGGACATGTGGCCACCAGGCATCGCAAAAGCGGGAGAGCCTGCCACCGACCGAGGATGCGGTTCGGGGAGGCCAAAAGTCATGAGGAGGCCGCCTTGGAGGCAGTGCCTCCGGCGGTTTTTTGGGGGCGTGACTTAGACCGCCACGCATAGGAGTTCCTCTGGCCTTTCTCTGGCCTGTTGGACGAGGAGGATTGGGACTTGGCTGAGGGCCGAAAGGACCGAAACCTCGGTTGTATTTTCCGTTGCTGAGGTCTCTTCGGTTTGGACTGGGGTAAGGACGAGTCCTTTCCCTTGGATTCCTTAATAATTTCATCCAATCGTTCGCCAAACAATCGGTCGCCAGAAAACGGCAAACCGGTTAAGAATTTCTTGGAAGCAGAGTCTGCCTTCCATTCGCGTAGCCACATGGCCCTGCGGACTGCCACCGAATTAGCGGATGCTACCGCTGTACGGCTAGCAGAGTCCAGGACGGCGTTCATGGCGTAGGACGAAAAAGCCGACGCCTGAGAAGTCAAAGACGCAACTTGCGGAGCAGAGGTACGTGTGACCGCATTAATCTCAGACAGACAAGCTGAAATAGCTTAGAGTGCCCACACGGCTGCAAAGGCCGGGGCAAAAGACGCGCCTGTGGCTTCATAGATGGATTTCACCAGGAGCTCTATCTGCCTGTCAGTGGCATCCTTGAGCGATGAGCCATCTGCAACTGATACTACAGATCTAGCCGCCAGTCTAGAGACTGGAGGATCCACCTTGGGACATTGAGCCCAACCCTTAACTACGTCAGAGGGGAAGGGGTAACGTGTGTCATTAAGGCGCTTAGTAAAGCGCTTGTCCGGAAATGCTCTGTGCTTCTGGACAGCATCTCTGAAGTTAGAGTGATCGAAAAATGCACTCCGTGTACGTTTGGGAAACCTAAACTGGTGTTTCTCCTGCTGCGAAGTCGACTCCTCTATAGGTGGAGGTGGGGGAGAAAGATCTAGCACCTGGTTGATGGACGATATAAGATCATTTACTAAGGCGTCCCCCTCAGGTGTATCAAGATTGAGGGCAACGTCAGGGTCAGAGCCCTGAGCTGCGACGTCCGCCTCGTCCTCCAGAGAGTCCTCAAGCTGAGACCCCGAGCAGCGTGAGGAAGTCGGGGAAGATTCCCAGCGAGCCCGCTTAGCCGGTCTGGGACTGTGGTCCGTGCAGGAGTCCTCCACGTGAGACCTAGGGGCCACCCCGGGAGCACGCTGCGGCGCAGACCGAGAGGGGCCTGGAGGCGATGATCCAACAGTGCCCGGGGCCTGTGTAAGGACCGGTCTGGACTGCAAGGCTTCTAGTAGCTTGGCAGACCATTTGTCCATAGACTGAGCCATGGATTGTGAAAGCGACTCAGAGAGTTTCTCAGCAAAAACTGCAAACTCTGTCCCTGCCGCCTGGACAGTGGAAGCAGGAGGGTCTGCCTGAGCCGAGGGGTCCACTAGTGACCGAGGCTCCGGCTGAGCAAGTGCAACAGGGGTCGAGCATTGCTCACAGTGAGGGTAGGTGGAACCCGCAGGTAACATAGCCCCACAAGAGGTACAGGTTGCAAAAAAACCCTTTGCCTTAGCGCCCTTGCTCCTTGTGGACGACATGCTGTTGTCTCCTAGGAGAGTGATCACTGAGGGTATATAGCCAAAAGTAAACAACCCGGCCGAACAGAGAAAATATATACGAATCTATATATATAATTGCCTTATTCTGTCTGTCTGTCTGTCTGTCTGTCTGTCTATCTGTCTGTCTGTCTGTCATGCTCCAAAATTGTGTCCTTACGGTGACACAAAGCTGATTGGCCGCTGGGCTCGCCATGGCCCCGCCCCCCCACACGGATTGGCCGCTCGCCCAGGCTGCGCCCCCACACGGATTGGCCAGCCGCTCGCCCAGGCTCCGCCCCCCCCACAGATTGGCCTCTCGCCCCGGCACCCTGCAGGCATTGGCAATTCAGCCACGCCACGCCCCGCCCCCCTCACGCAATGCACGTTAGCTCTGGCCCCACCCCCTCCCTCCGCGCATTTCTCTAACTGACACGGCTGTCACGGAGGTGAGTACGGTACTCCCTATCCCCCCCCAACCCCCCCCCCCCCCCGGCCCCCGCTCCCAAAGGGGTGGTGTGGATACTCGCATGGTTACAAGCGCTGTCACGGAGGTGAGTACTGTACTCCCTCCCCCTCCCCCGGCCCCCGCTCCCACGGCAGTGGTGGGAGTGGTGTGGATACGTTGGTAACCATGCTCGCATGGTTACAAGCCCATCAAGGTCCTGCTGCGCCGGAAGGTCCACACGCACACACACAAACATACACACACATCAGATCACACTCACACTCACTCTCATACACACCTCACACACACCTCACATCGCATCCACATACTCACAACATCCTGGGATATCGCTTGCTTCTCGGCGGCGAAAATGTGCTGTTGTGATCTTCCAGGACCTGACGGAGGATCACATGGCCAGAAGCATGTGATATCCCCGGATGTTGTGAGTATGAGCGCGTAAGTGCGATATCGTCAGTGTCTGTGTGTGTGAGTGGATGCGATCGGGTGTGTGTGTGAGTGGATGCGATCGGGTGTGTGTGAGTGGATGCGATCGGGTGTGTGTGTGAGTGGATGCGATCGGGTGTGTGTGTGAGTGGATGCGATCGGGTGTGTGTGTGAGTGGATGCGATCGGGTGTGTGTGTGAGTGGATGCGATCGGGTGTGTGTGAGTGGATGCGATCGGGTGTGTGTGTGAGTGGATGCGATCGGGTGTGTGTGTGAGTGCATGCGATCGGGTGTGTGAGTGTCGGCAGAGGAGCAGGGCGTGCTGGAGGAGGCTGGGAGCAGAGAGGCTGATCATGGGGAAGAGGGAAATGCTGATGCTGAAGGAGGCTGGGATCGGAAGGCTGGGAAGAAGGAGGCTGGGAGGAGAGAGGCTGATCCTAGGGAAGGCTGGGGAGAGGAGGCTGATGCTGAGGGAGGCTGGAAGGAGAGAGGCTGATGCTGAGGGAGGCTGGGACGAGGGACGCTGATGCTTAGGGAAGCTGATGCTGGAGGAGGCTGGAAGAACAGAGGCTGATGCTGGTAGAGGCTGATGCTTGGGGAAGCTGATGCTGGGGGAGACTGGGAGAGGAAGGCTGATGCTGAGGGAGGCTGGGAGGCGGAGGCTGGGAGGAAGGAGGCTGAGAGGAGAGAGGCTGATCCTTGGGAAGGCTGGGAAAAGGAGGCTGATGCTGAGGGAGGCTGGAAGGAGAGAGCCTGATGCTAGGGACAGAGACGCTGATGCTGGGAGGAGAGAGGCTGATGCTGCGGGCAGAGAGGCTGATGATGCGGGTAGAGAGGCTGATGCTGGCGCAGCATGGCGGATGGAGCACGTTTGGTAATGCGCAGCATGGCGGATGGAGCACGTTTGGGAGTGCGCAGCATGGCGGATGGAGTACGTTTCGGAGTGCGCAGCATAGCGGATGGAGCACGTTTGGGAGTGCGCAGCATGGCGGATGGAGCACGTTTGGGAGTGCGCAGCATGGCGGATGCAGCACGATGGCGAGTGCGGAGTATGGCGGATGGAGCATGTTTGGGAGTGCGCAGCATAGCGGATGGACCACGTTTGGGAGTGCGCAGCATGGCGGATGGAGCACGTTTGAGAGTGCGCAGCATGGGAGATGGAGCACGATGGGAGGTGCGCAGCATAGGGGATGGAGCACGATAGGGAGTGCACTGCATGTGGGATGGAGCACGATGGAGAGTGCCCAGCATGGCGGATGGAGCACGTTTGGGAGTGCGCAGCATGGCGGATGGAGCACGTTTGGGAGTGCGCGGCATGGCGGATGGAGCACGTTTGGGAGTGCGCAGCATGGATGATGGAGCACGATGGGGGGTGCGCAGCATAGGGGATAGAGCACGATGGGGAGTGCGCTGCATGGGGCATGGAGCACGATGGGGAGTGTGGAGTATGGCGGATGGAGCACGTTTGGGAGTGCGCAGCATGGCGGATGGAGCACGTTTAGGAGTGCGCAGCATGGGAGATGGAGCACGATGGGGAGTGCGCAGCGTGGCGGATGGAGCACGATGGGGAGTGCGCAGCATGGGGAATGGAGCACGATGGGGAGTGCGCAGCATGGCGGATGGAGCACGTTTGGGAGTGCGCAGCATGGCGGATGGAGCACGTTTGGGAGTGCGCAGGATGGGAGATGTAGCACGATGGGGGGTGCGCAGCATAGGGGATGGAGCACGATGGAGAGTGCACACCTCCCCCCAACACACACACACACACGCGCGCGCACTGCACAACACACCACACACACACACTGGAAACCACAAACAACTGCCCTACACAGACACCCACACACAGACAACGCTGCACACACAAATATACGCACATACTGCACATATATATAACAAAAATCATACATGAACTACACAATACGTAAATTCTAGAATACCCGATGCGTAGAATCGGGCCACCTTCTAGTATATATATATATATATATATATATACTCCGGCACCCTAGGGGGACCAGCACCGGGTGACCGGTGTGGCTTACCGACCGCCCAAAGCGGAGTGTGTGTCCACCAGATTCCCTGCCTTAGGTCTCCCAGAGCTGCAGAGCTCGTTCCTGAAAATCCTCCACCGGCAGAATGTGTGTAAAAATGGCTGCCAAAGCTCTCAGGGGAGGAGGGAGCCGTGGGCGGCGACTAGTAAAGTGCGGGAATCTGGGGCCCACAGTGATCAGTGAGGGGGGGGGAGGAAACCTAAAGTCTGCTCCAGCCCTCACTGCCGACGTCAGGTCGACCGTCCCGCCCTTATCCCTGACTGGCAGGCCCGGGGGCGGGAGTTATGGTACTAGGCCGCAATGAAGCCGGGGACTAAATTTAATACCGCGGCTGACAAACAGGCTCGGTCGGCGCGGAAGTCCCGGTCTTTACAAACCAGCAGCTGCTGCAGCGTCTGTGAAACAAGCGCTCCATGCCCAGTCCCCATGGGGACACAGAGTACCTTTAGATGCAGGGCCCTGTCCCTGAGGATACATAGACTCCTGTCCGTCAGATTCCCACAGGGGCTGCGGAGGGAGCCCGGTCCCAGTAAATGGATGACCGGTCAGGATCCCACTTCTCCCAGAGCCTCTAAGGGATGGTGAAGGAAAACGGCATGTGGCTCCAGCCTCTGTACCCGCAATGGGTACCTCAACCTTAACAGCACCGCCGACGTAGTGGGGTGAGAAGGGAGCATGCCGGGGGCCCTGTGGGGGCCCTCTTTTCTTCCAACCGATAAAATCAGCAGCTGCTGCTGACTAAAATGGGAAAGCATGAGTGGATGTGTGCCTCCTTCCACACAAAGCATAAAACTGAGGAGCCCGTGATCCACAAGAGGGTGTATAGGCAGAGGGGAGGGGTTACACTTTTTCAGTGTAATACTTTGTGTGGCCTCCGGAGGCAGAAGCTATACACCCAATTGTCTGGGTCTCCCAATGGAGCGACAAAGAAAAAAAGAAATAACATTCTTTTTTGCTGCAGTGCATTTCACACTTCCAGGCTGATCTACAGTCCAAATGTCACAATGCCAATTTAATTCCGAATGTGTAAACCTGCTAAATCTGCAGGGGATTGAATACTACTTGTAGGCACTGTACCTCACTGCTGATCTCTCCAGCTGCCATCTAGTCCTCCCACATCTCCAAGGCTTCTGGCCGCATCCTTGCCCCAAAAGTCACTGCACGTTATAAAGCCATGATGTTGTGACCTTAAGATGCACAGTAAGCTCTGAGGCCTGGACATGGTCATGATTCCTGGCCTATAGTAAAGAGAATGGAGATGCGGTGCACCTGATGACAAAAAAGGGACTGTATGGTAAGCTAAGGAATGGCACGGGAGACTGGTTAAAAAAAAAAAAAAAAAACAACAACTCTCCAACAGACCCGCTGCTCACGTCCAGTCCCCTCCATCTGTCTGGTTCTCCTCTTTCCGCCTTTCCACCTACAAGACGTACAGACACATATGTCCAGGTCCAGGAGATCACGGTACACCGTAACCTCCAAGGCCTGGAAGCAGGACATAAGTCCTTACCTTTAGTTAAGAGGTCGGAGATGCAGCGCCCCCAAGAACAGAAAGAAGAATATTGTATAGTGCACCGCAGGCAGCGACCAGATTGGTTAGTAGTGAGGTGAACATTAGGTTATTTTGTTCCAAATTACGTTCTATAGCTTAGTTCGTAACCCACACCGGTATGTAACTGGTTTGTAACCCGGGGACTGCCTGAACTGGAAAACGCCTACACCAATTTTTTACCTCACAAAGCTCATGCAGATCAAGTGGCTGACAACATGCCTGTTCTATAGTGCGATCTATGTACCAGTTTACACTAGATATTGAGGTCAATCCATTTGTTCAAAGAGCTAAAATTCTAGCAGTATATGTTTTTTAAAAAAAAAAAAAAAAAGCTGAAATATATAAAAGAAAACAAGAGCCATAATGTGGCCAGTAAAGGCCCCGTCACACACAGAGATAAATCTTTGGCAGATCTGTGGTTGCAGTGAAATCATGGACATATTGTTCCGTTTGTACACAGCTACAAACCTGGCACTGATTGTCCACAATTTCACTGCAACCACAGATCTGCCGCAGAATTTATCTCAGTGTGTGACAGGGCCTTAACAGTCCTCAGTGATGTGGCGGTTCCGGATAGGCCGCTGGTGATGTCACTGATGGTGTGGCACCTCCGCTATTGGCCCCTGAACACTCCATTGTGGTTCGCACTGGGTTTGGGGTGGACCTTAGTTGTTAACAGGGCCTGGAGAGCGCATCATGGGGCACAGTCTTCAAACATGCATCGCTTTGTAGCCTCAGCAGAGCTTGTAAGACACATTGCAGATAGAGCCTTAGTACTGGAAGCGGTAGGTAGGGTTAGGCTTTCGGTGCCCGTCGTGTCAAGATCCGCGGTGAGGCACAGCAGGGATAGTCGTCCCGCTTTCTCTCCTACTATTCCAGTCTTGCTGTAGCAGTCCAGTGGTGTGAACTGGGCTGTATCTACGGTGCCTACTGTCTCGCACGACAGGGACAGCTACCCCAGGACACCCTGTGGTGTGGGTCCTGTGGAGTTAACAGGGTTCACTATTAACTGGTCCGAGTGACTTTTAACTCGGGTCAGACTTTATAATTCGGAGTCACCTAGCTCTGTATTATCCGCCTGACCTTTAGGTTGCCAGCAGCAGTTTACCATTACTGCACGGTGGACCCCGACTGGCGATTGGGAGATTTACTACCTTTTTCCTTATCCGCCAGTCCCCCCCGTAACACCTTTGTATTCGGCAGTCTATCTGCATTATGGTCTCCATTTAGGTCAATAAAAGATATTGCATATAATCAACCCCCAAAAAAATCAACAACAGAAGTGTTTGATGGGTAACGGGGTGCGGGGTGTATAATATCATGAGTATATTACACTTCTTAGCCCAGATAGGAGACAAACTAGGGTTAGCTTAAATGCAGGAATGTGGTAAACATCAGAAAAGATTAATATAATTTTAAAACATATCTTTTAATGGTTTCGTCAGTTTCAGGAAACCAACAGAATACAGACATGTCAAACGTTTTGAGGAATGAGGCTGAATGAAGAGGCAATGTACTCAGCTAAACTTTGTGCCCTTTCAGCTGTGTTCTGCTTAGCCCAGCTGACATTTAAGGAAGGTGCACAGTGTCATAGAAAATACAATGCTTTGCTTGGCTCTCTGAGGATAGCCAAAAACAGTCGATGGAGCACAGGCACCTAACTGACCCCATCCAATTGCTGTAGTGAAAGAATAGAACTGCTCAAAGCCCCAAAAACGCTTACTGATCAATAATTCTTACATGTCACTACAGCGAAGGTAGAACGAAAAAAAAAAAAAAAAAAACACAACAGTTCATCGCTCAAATAGTACAAATAGAGATGCTAAACAAATTTAACCAGTCTGTTGCCTGGGTGTGGTGCACGAAGTGAAAGATAAAGCCCACACTCGCTCCTAGGTCAAATAGCTTCAAAAGGAAAATATTCAGAATCAGAGAAAACTTAAAATAGAACTTTTATTAGCATAAAACAAAAACAAAAAAAACCAAAAAAAACATTATATCCATTGGCTTACGCATTGCGGTTGAAAATATAGCAAGAAAAAATAAAAACCCTTTTATATTTGTAGCTATATGGATATATCTTTAGGAACATATTTTTAGTTAGCATCGCATACATCATCTTATTTATATAGTTTTTAATCCACAAGGATTCTTCATTTTATTGAAAGAAAAAAAATTCTGTAAAATAAATATTTTTTTATGTGAAATTGTAAGAAAATTGCAATTGCTGTTCATGAATATTTCTGAATATGCAGGATTGTGCTAATTGGAGGTGTGTTCTTAATCAGTATAAATGTGTGTGTAAAGCCTAAAGTAGAACCTAATGAAGGAGGCAGCAGCCTCAGAAACCTGTTGTCTGAAATAAATGATAGTTCAATATTTTTTTCTAGCCTCTCTGCTTCCAGCATACTGCACTTTTTATTATTTCTTGCTATATCTGTCCAATTCTGGTCTGTGACAAGGTTGCGGTAGGCACAGTAGTCAGCAGTGAAGGACTAAGGCTACTTTCACACATCCGGATTTTGCTCTGCGGCACAATACGGCGTTCTGCAGAAAAACCGCAACCGGCTTTTGTAACGCCGGTTGCGGGTTTTTTGGCATAGACTTACATTAGTGCCGTATTGTGCCGCAGGTGCTTGCGTTCGGTCCGGTTTTTGCCGCATGCGGCAGATTTAGCCAATGCGGCGGCCGGATAGAACGTTCCCTGCAACGTTTTTTGCTCCGGCAAAAAAAAAAAACGCATTGCGCCGCATCCGGCCGCTGCGGCGCATTTTCAATGCATGCCTATGTATGCCGGATGCGGCGCGATGCGGAAAAAAAACGCATCTGGCCGCCGCATGCGGTTTTTTTCCACTGCGCATGCTCAGTAGCGTGCCGCAACCGGAAAAAAAACGGACCGACCGCATGTAAAAACTTATGCAAAGGATGAGGTGTTTTCACTGCATCCGTTGCATAGGTTTCACAGCCGGATTGAGCCGCACGGCTCAAACCGGATGTGTGAAAGTAGCCTAATAGCTATCTACCCAGAGGATCAGCTGCGATTGACCTAGTGCTCAGTCACATTCAAGCAGTCTTCCTAACCTGCCACCAGGAGTGCACCATGGACATGATCATGTTGCGTGGGGGTGCACAACCCCCTCCGTGTTTTTAAGAGGAGTTGTATCTGGACCGAGTGACTTGCCAGTTGCAAACAAGCTGAATACTGGGGTTGAGCAGGGGGTGCACAACTTTTTCTGGTGAGTCCAGTCCAATAAGGGCCTTATTGTATGTCATCGATCACTGTAACAGGAACGCTCTTATCTCTTTTTTGTTTTCTCATTGCATTTCGGTTAACATGCCATGAATCATAGTTCCCAACCGAAAATGTGTAAGCAAGTGGATAGCAATTTTTTAACTAGGCGTATATTCTGAACATTCTTCTTAATCCTATGCTATTAAGTGTTCTGTTTTAACCTATTTTCTCTGTGCTAGAGACAGCCCTTGTAGGAACTGTATGAATCTTCAAAAAGGGTGTCCACTGTCTCCTTAATAATTTACAATACTTGTTGAGCCACTGCTAAGTTTGATTAGAGAAGATTCATGTTTTAGGCCTTTCTAAGGCTTGCGTTTTTCCTTGCAAAAAAGGCATCCCAGCACAGTATAAGATAATCCTGACTTGCTGTGCACATGCTGCTTTTTTTTTCCTTGCAGACTTTGATGCTGAAAAAAGAAGCAGCAAGTCCATTGTTTGTGTTTTTTTTCTGCGTTTCTATAATCCCCTGCAATGCTTCATCACTACAGTGGATTATATCGCAGCACTTTGCCTCACACATCATGCATACAACATGGTATGTGAGGCTCTCCAAAGCTCAGTAACCAGGGGTTATCATGGTGACAACCCAGGGTTACCATGTTAGCGATCGGGTCCCTGTGATCGCATTACAGGGACCCAACCGATAGGGAGAGGCAAGTGATCCCTCTCCCTGCCTGGTTAAACTTCCAGGAATGTTGTGGGCACCGCTCAGAGCAGAGAGAGTAGTGTGCTGGCTGTAACATCAGCCCGGTACCCGGTGGCGATCATGGGGGTACAGTGCCTGAACCCCCGTGACTGCCAGGACTTGAAAAAAAAATGCACAAAAAGAAGCAAGAAAAAATGCAAGTGAAAATACACAAAAAATGCAAGTTTTGTCAGCTGCTTTTTATCTGCCAAAACATGTTTTTTTATGTGAAGCAAACAAAAAAGCAACGTGTGCACATAGCCTAAAGGCCTTAACCAGGAAACAAATCGTGCTGTACTTGGGTAATGTAGACTCTGTAAAGCATGTCCTTGAATCATGTTTAAGGCTATGTGCGCACTGGAAAATGGAATTTTCTCAAGAAAATTCCGCAGGTATTCAAAGATTACCGCACCCGCGGTAAAAAAAACGCGGCAAACTGCACCCGAAAACCGCATGCGGTTTGCCGCGGTTTTACTGCGGTATTGTTTGCGGTATTGCCGCGTGCGGGTTGGGATGTGCTTTATTGCATTCAATGCAATAAAGCACATTGAAAAAAAAAAAAAAAAGTCATTTCACTCTGAGAGAGATAGATAAAGAGACAGAAGAATAGATAAAGGGATAGATAGATAGACAGAGGGATAGATAGATAGACAGACAGATAGATAGAGGACAGATCGCTGCATTTCCCACGGTCGGCAGTGAGTTCACATTACCGGCCGTGGGAAATGACCAATAATTACCTCTGCTGTCTGCTGCATTCATTCAGCGCTGTGTAGTCGCGGCTGGATGTAAGCAGCGCAGGACCTGTGGATTATGCCGGAGCTTTGTTTCGGGAGGGGTTAATAAAATGGTGAACGAGGCTTGTTTGTTTTATTTAAAATAAAGGATTTTTCTGTGTGTTTTATTCACTTTACTTACGGGTTGATCATGTCAGCTGTCTCATAGACGCTGCCATGATCAAGCCTGGAGTTACTGGCGGTGATCCACCACCATTAACCCCTTGTATTACCCTGACAGCCACTGCTACACGGCGGCAGGAAGAGCCGGGGACACTCCGGTAGTGCCGCATAATGAATGCGACAGTGCCGGGGCAGCTGCGGCTGATATTCTCGGCTGTGGGAGGTGGGAGTGAGGCGGGGGACATTAACCCTGCCCCTCTCCCTCCCCAGCCTGAGAATACCGGGCCGTCGCTGTGTGCTTACCTCGGCTGGACGGTAAATATACAGCGGAGCCCACGCTCTTTTTTTTCTATATTTCCGTTTGCTTTCTATGTGTGTTCTATGTGTCTGTGTTCTATGTCTGTGATGTGTGTGTGTGTGTGTGTGTGTGTGTGTGTGTGTGTGTGTGTGTGTGTGTGTGTGTGTGTGTGTGATCTGTGTGTGTTTACTCTTTGCACGGCTTCCTCTTCCTGTAATGACATCACTTCCCTGCAAAACCGCAGACAAGCGATGTACATTACCGGAGGTAAACCGCGAAATACCGCAGGGAATAACGCAGGAAAACGCAGTGAACCGCACAGAATTTGCTGCCTGCGTTATTCCCTGCGGGATTTCACGATTAACATTGGAGTCAATGGAGTGAAATCCCGCAGCGACGTGCGGAAAAGAATTGACATGCAATTTTTTTGCTGCGGGAATCCCGCAGCAAAACATGCAGCTGTCAAATTCCGCATAGTGCGCACAGGATTTTTTTGCCCATAGGTTTTGCTGGTGATTCACTGCAGAGATGTTATGAACATTTTCTGCAGCGAAACATGCAGCAAAACCGCAAAAAATCCGCGGCAAAATCCGGTAAGTGCGCACATAGCCTAAAGATCTCCAGCATGTCGCAGAATCAGTCGGGCGAATTCCTGCCTGCTACCAATAGGACATAACGAGAAAGAAGGGAATTTTGTTACTTACCGTAAATTCCTTTTCTTCTAGCTCTTATTGGGAGACCCAGACGATTGGGGTATAGCTACTGCCCTCTGGAGGCCACACAAAGCACTACATTAAAAGTGCAAGGCCCCTCCCCCTCTGGCTATACCCCCCCGTGGTATCACGGGTTCTCCAGTTTTAGTGCCAAAGCAAGAAGGAGGAAGCCATTAACTGGTTTAAACAAATTAACTCCGAATAACATCGGAGAACTGAAAAACCGTTCAACATGAACAACATGTGTACCCGCAAACAACAAAAAAACATCCCGAAGGACAACAGGGCGGGTGCTGGGTCTCCCAATAAGAGCTAGAAGAAAAGGAATTTACGGTAAGTAACAAAATTCCCTTCTTCTTCAGCGCTCTATTGGGAGACCCAGACGATTGGGACGTCCAAAAGCTGTCCCTGGGTGGGTAAATAAATACCTCATGTTAGAGCTGCAAAACAGCCCTCCCCTACGGGGGTGTCACTGCCGCCTGCAGGACTCTTCTACCTAAGCTGGCATCCGCCGAAGCATAGGTATGCACCTGATAATGCTTGGTGAAAGTGTGCAGACTGGACCAGGTAGCTGCCTGGCACACCTGTTGAGCTGAAGCCTGGTGACGTAATGCCCAGGACGCACCCACGGCTCTGGTTGAGTGGGCTTTTAGCCCTGAAGGAACCGGAAGCCCCGCAGAACGGTAGGCCTCTAGAATTGGTTCTTTGATCCATCGAGCCAGGGTGGCTTTAGAAGCCTGCAACCCCTTGCGCGGACCAGCGACAAGGACAAAAAGTGCATCGGAACGGCGCATGGGCGCCGTGCGGGAAATGTAGATTCTGAGTGCTCTCACCAGATCCAGCAAACTTAAGTCCTTTTCATACCGGTGAACCGGATGAGGACAAAACGAAGGCAAGGAGATATCCTGATTAAGATGAAAAGAGGATACGACCTTAGGAAGAAACTCCGGAATAGGGCGCAGCACAACCTTGTCCTGGTGGAACACCAGGAAGGGAGCCTTGGATGACAGAGCTGCCAGCTCAGACACTCGCCGAAGCGATGTGATCGCAACAAGAAACGCCACTTTCTGCGACAGCCGAGAAAAGGAAACTTCCTTCAGAGGCTCGAAGGGCGGCTTCTGGAGAGCAACTAGTACCCTGTTCAGATCCCATGGATCTAACGGTCGCTTGTACGGGGGCACAATATGACAGACCCCCTGCAGGAACGTGCGCACCTTAGGAAGACGTGCTAGACGCTTCTGAAAAAACACGGATAGTGCCGAAACTTGCCCTTTAAGGGAGCTGAGCGACAAGCCCTTTTCTAACCCCGATTGCAGGAAGGAAAGAAACTTGGGTAATGCAAATGGCCAGGGAGACACTCCCTGAGCAGAGCACCAGGATAAGAAAAATCTTCCACGTCCTGTGGTAGATCTTAGCAGAATTCGACTTTCTAGCTTGTCTCATTGTGGCAACCACTCCTTGAGATAATCCTGCAGATGCTAGGATCCATGACTCAATGGCCACACAGTCAGGTTCAGGGCCGCAGAATTCCGATGGAGAAAACGGCCCTTGAGACAGTAAGTCTGGTCGGTCTGGTAGTGACCCCGGTCGGCCGACCGTGAGATGCCACAGATCCGGATACCACGATCTCCTCGGCCAGTCTGGTGCGACGAGTATGACGCGGCTGCAATCGGATCTGATTTTTGCGCAGTACTCTGGGCAAGAGTGCCAGAGGTGGAAACACATATGTGAGCCGGAACTGCGACCAATCTTGCACTAAGGCGTCTGCCGCCAGAGCTCTGTGATCGCGCGATCGTGCCATAAATGCCGGGACCTTGTTGGTGTGCCGAGACGCCATTAGGTCGACATCCGGCACCCCCCAGCGGCAACAGATTCCCTGAAACACGTCCGGGTGAAGGGACCATTCCCCCGCGTCCATGCCCTGGCGACTGAGGAAGTCTGCTTCCCAGTTTTCTACGCCCGGGATGTGAACTGCGGATATGGTGGATGCTGTGTCCTCCACCCACATGAGGATTCGCCGGACTTCCTGGAAGGCTGCTGACTGCGTGTCCCTCCTTGGTGGTTGATGTATGCCACCGCTGTGGAGATGTCCGACTGGATTCGGATCTGCTCTCTTTCTAGCCACTTCTGGAAAGCTAATAGGGTAAGATACCCTGCCCCGATTTCCAGAACATCGATCTGAAGGGTGGACTCCTGCTGAGTCCACGTCCCCTGAGCCATGTGGCGGAGACAAACTGCTCCCCACCCCGACAGACTCGTATCTGTCGTGACCACTGCCCAGGATGGGGGCTATGACAATGAGGTGGGAATAAGCCACTATTGCAGAGAGTCCTCGGCCGTCAGGGAAAGGGAGACTTCCCGTCCAGGGAGGTTGACTGCCCATCCCATTGGCGGAGAATGTCCCATTGCCGTTGGCGCAGATGAAACTGCGCAAAGATAACTGCCTCGATGGCTGCCACCATCTTCCTTAGGAAGTGCATGAGGCGCCTTAAGGGGTGCGACTGGCCTTGAAGGAGAGACTGCACCTCTGTCTGCAGTGAACGCTGCTGGTTCAGCGGAAGCTTCACTATGGCTGATAGAGTATGAAACTCCATGCCGAGATACGTTAGTGATTGAGTCGGAGACAGATTTGACCTTGCCAAATTGATGATCCACCCGAAAGTCTGGAGAGTCTCCAGCGAAACATTCAGGCTGCGTTGGCATGCCTCGAGGGAGGGTGCTTTGACGAGTAGATCGTCCAAGTACGGGATCACCGGGTGTCCCTGAGAGTGCAAGACTGCTACCACTGCTGCCATGACCTTGGTGAACACCCGTGGGGCTGTCGCCAGACTGAATGGCAGAGCTACGAACAGAAGATGTTCGTCTCCTATCACAAAACGTAGAAAACGTTGGTGCTCCGTAGCAATTGGCACGTGGCGATAGGCATCTTTGATGTCTGTTGAGGCAAGGAAGTCTCCTCGAGACATTGAGGCAATGACGGATCGGAGGAATCCCATCCGGAACCGCCTGGCGTTCGCATGCTCGTTGAGCAGTTTCAGAACCAGAACAGGACGGAAGGGACCGTCCATTTTTGGAGCCCCAAAGAGATTGGAGTACAAACCCTCGCCCTCGTTCCTGAGGGGGGCCAGGGATCTCCACTCCTTCTGCTCTTAGAGCGTCCACCGCCTGCAGCAGGGCATCTGCTCGGTGGAGAGGTGGGGCCGTTCTGAAGAATGGAGTCGGAGGACGAGAACAGAACACTGTCCTGTGCACGTGAGCACAATGTCCGTCACCCACCAGTCAGTGACCTGTGGCAGCTAAATGTCGCCAAAGGCGGGGGAGTCTGCCATCAACCGCGGATGCGGAGAGAGAGAGAGAGAGAGAGCTGAGAGTCCTGAGGAGACCGCCTTGGTAGCGGTTCCTCCGACTGCCTTCCTTGGGCGAGATTGAGCCCGGCCGGAATCTGAGCCCGTCTGAGGTTTTGTAGCCCTTTTGCACGAGGACAATTGGGACCTGCCGGAGCTTGGGAAGAACCGAAACCTCGACTGTACTTTTAGGACAGTATTAACAGGGTAAGTCGCAGTGCAGACATTGCGTACAGATGTCCCTGTTCAAGGTCCGCTGCGCAAGAACAGCAGAAAAGGTTAGGTTGCCAATACGGCTGTGGATGCCGGAGCAACCGACACGCCGATAGCCTCCTAGACAGATTTCAACCAGAGTCCATCTGTCTGTGAATGGCATCTTGAAGTGAAGCCCCATCTCCATATGCAAGCCTGGAGATTGGAGAATCCACCTTTGGACCCTGGGTCCCGCGCTGACCACGTCAGGGGAAAAAAGGGATAACGCGTATCCTAAAAACGTTTGGAGAAGACGCTTATCTGGTAAGCGTGGTGTTCCTGGACTGCTTCTCTGAAGTCAGCGTGGCCAGAAAAACACTCAATATCTGCGTGAGACACTGAAATGGAACTTCTCCTGTTCGTCTCCTATCTCCACTGGTGGAGCTGAGGGAGAAAGATCCAACCTTCCATTGATGGACGGTATAGGATCATTCCGTATGACGTTACCACCCGGTGTATCCGGATTGAGAGCGATGTCAGTATCCAAGCCCTGAAGAACTGCCTTTTGGTCAAGTAGATTGCCCATGGGTGCAAGTCTCTATATTATGACTACTCCGTCCCTGTCCATGGACAGAGTTGACAGGAGGTTTCTTTGGCCCCAACTAGTAGAGCCCCGGCAGACGAAGTGCTAGAGACCCCGGCAGACCTACAGGGGAGCATGCACACAATGGGACGGTGTCATGAACAGCATCCCATGTAGTAAACACAGCACTGAAATCTGTGTTGCTTTTTTGCCGCTGCCGACTAGCTATCTAGAAGTATATAGCCAAGATTGGTGACCGTACATTGCAATGTATAGCATACAGGCATAAAGTACAAATGACCACTGCAGCACAAGCAATACAAGCAGCATAGAAGCCTGTGCCCTGGCACCCCTGCTCTTCTGCTGCTGTATACTAGTCATCTAGGGGAATATAGCCCAGAAGAGTGACCCTACAGTGCAATGTATAGCATACAAGCACAAGTACAAATGAACACTGCAGCACATGCAATACAAGCAGCATAGAAGCCTGTGCCCTGGCACCTCTGCTCTTCTGCTGCTGTAGACTGGTCATCTAGGGGAATATAGCCCAGAAGAGTGACCATACAGTGCAATGTATAGCATACAAGCACAAGTACAAATGCACACTGCAGCCCATGCAATACAAGCAGCATAGAAAAAAACCTGTGCCCCAGCACCCTTGGTTTTCTGCTGCTGTAGTCTAGCCATTCCAGAAGAATATAGCTAAGACTAGCGACTGTACAGTACATATCAGCATAAACACAAATGAACACCTCAGTCGTGTAAAACAAGCAGCCTAGAAAGCCTGTGCTTTAGCACACCTGCTTTCCTGCTGCTGATGAGTCGCTCCCCAAGCGGGCATATAGCGACCTATGTAGTTAAAAAACAAAACATGTATACACTGCAGATTTCAGCACTATATGTGCCTCTTACCGCCCGCTATAAGCGGGTGTATGATCGCCACCGTCCTGCCTTGGAGCCGAAAGTCCTGAAGAACTGCCAGTAATGGCTGCCGGCTTCTTCCCCAGCTCGTGTGAGTAGGGGCGGGCCGTGGGCGTGCCCCAAGGCAGAGCGGGAATCCGGCGCCCGACAGTGTGCAGTGAGAGGGCTGGAGCATGTAAAAAGGCTCCAGCCCTCGGCGCTGCTGATTGCTCAGCGCCTGTCCCCTTCCCTGAGTGACAGGGAGGGGGCGGGAACGAAGCGGCACTAGGCCGCAGAAGCCGGGGACTGGAGTTATCAGCGCCGCCGCCGTAAAAGCGCGGTCGGCGCCCAGTCCCCGGCGAACTACAAGTCCCAGCCGCGCCGCCGCTCCCGGAGCGTCCGGCGCGGTAGTTCCCAAAACACAAAGTCACTCAGCAAGGCTGCAGTGACTGTAACCCTTTACTGTCCCCGGCGCAGTAGCACACCCAGCAAGTCTGGAGTGTGCTGTGCCTGTGTGTACGGGGACACAGAGTACCTGTAATGGTGCAGGGCCATGTCCCTGAACGGTACTCCAGCTCCGTATCCAGCAGGTTCAAATGGGTCTGTGGATGGAGCCCGGCGTCAGAGCTTTGAGGCCGGCAGGATCCCACTTCCACAGAGCCCCTCAGGGGGATGTGGAAGGAAAGCAGCATGTCAGGCTCCAGCCTCCGTACCAGCAATAGGTACCTCAACCTTACAACACCATCCAGGGGTGAGAAGGGAGCATGCTGGGAACACTATATGTGTCCTCTTTTCTTCCATCCGAAATAGTCAGCAGCTACTGCTGACTAAAAACTGTGGAGCTATGCGTGGATGTCTGACCTCCTTCGCACACAAAGCTAAAAACTGGAGAACCCGTGATACCACGGGGGGGTATAGCCAGAGGGGGAGGGGCCTTGCACTTTTAATGTAGTGCTTTGTGTGGCCTCCAGAGGGCAGTAGCTATACCCCAATCGTCTGGGTCTCCCAATAGAGCGCTGAAGAAATAGAAGCTTCAGGATTAGGCATAATAGTAGCCGTTGGTGAGGGTTCTGTCTCCATTTTCCAAGACCCGTAACGTTTTTCATTTTTCAGTCGATGGAGCTGTGTGATGGCTTATTTTTTGCAGGGCGAGACACAACATTTTTAATGATATCATTTTGGGATAGATATGATAGAAAATGCAACAAAATTTGAAACTCCATAAAAATAAATAGGAGGCACTGTTTTTTCTAATGGTAATAATCCCGTCCCACCATGGTCATTTTACATTTTTGCGTTTTTATTATTTCCTCCAGTTCTTCCAGAAGCCATCACTTTTTTTGTTTTTCCGTCAATATAGCCGTATGAGGGTTTGTTTTTTGCAGGACGACTTGTGCTTTTCAATTAAACCTGTAGTACTATAACCCTGTACTGATGCATAGTAACCTGATTTAAACAACAGATCATCTTCTGATGATGTTTTGCCTTTAAAAAATGTTGATAAGTTAATAAGGGTAATCAATATTCCCTCCAACAAGATTAATTCTTGGTTTACAATTTTACAAGGATTCAAATCTATGAAGGTTAAAAGAGGTTGTCCACTCTGTAGGATAGGTCATCAATGTCTGATCATCCAGGGTCCGACACTCGCTACCCCCGCTGATCATTTATTCTCGGTACCTGTGGCTGGAAATGCGCAGTTCCGGAATTGCCCCATCTTCT
This sequence comes from Anomaloglossus baeobatrachus, assembly GCF_048569485.1. NCBI lineage: Eukaryota > Metazoa > Chordata > Amphibia > Anura > Aromobatidae > Anomaloglossus > Anomaloglossus baeobatrachus. The sequence goes on along the minus strand of NC_134353.1, from coordinate 493,848,266 downwards.
GAAAGCATCGAGAGCCAAATACTGTTTCCTATTGATTTGACTCGGAGGCGGATGTGAAATACCTGGCCACGGCCGCTATCAGTCGATGGGGCAACACCGGAACTGAGCATTTCCAGCTGCCTGCTGCTGCAGCCGGGACAGAAAACAGCTGATCGGCAGACGTGCGGGGTGTTGTACCTGGAAGATGATACATTGATGACCTATCCTTCGGATAGATCATCAATGTAAAAGTAGTGGACAACCTTTTTAATCACAAAGTCGAAGCTAAAAGAGAGTAATGGTATCATTTACACACATTTAATAAAGGTGAAAAAAAATACCTTAAACCTCCATCTTGTGACAACGACAAATTTAAGTGTGTGATCTTTGCCCAGGATTTCTTCATTGCATAAAATATCCAACTGAAATACAGAATTTAACAATAGTTTATATGAAAAACAATTGTACCATCTGCAAACTTTTGACACAAAAATATAAAAGGACAAAATGTAATTCTTGCAAGGTTTTACCAATAACTAAAAATATAGCTTAACAAGTGATGAACCACAATACAGCAACACATAACAGTCCTGATTAAAGTAAACACACTCCATAGCAAGCTCTGATGTCCATAAATCCTCATAAGACAAATTAACACAGAGCTTACCCTAAGTGGACAATCATTTTTATATAAAAATTCACATTTTTAGCTAATGAAAAGTAAAAAAAGATGAGTTATTTAACCACGTTTTTGGTACGCACTGTAAAATCACTTTCTTTGTAGCCTTAATTGGAGGACACACAACCATGGGTTTCATGCTGCCACTTGGAGACTGATATGAAGAATACATCTTAGAAAAATGCTGACTCCTACCGAGCAGCTTAAACCTTGCCAGCTGACATCCAGTAATTCCGCAAAACCAAGGCCCCCCATAGAAGAGAAGAGGTGTACCCCAATGAAGGCTACGAGAAAGAGAGATTTTACAGAGAACAAAAAAAATTCAAATTTCTCGAACACTTTATTCGGGAACACAGGAACCAGAACAAAAGGATTTTCTAAAGCACGACATGGGGTGGGAAAACTAACACCTATAATGCAGAAGAAAGAACAACAATCCCTCAGGTCACTAATCGAGATGAGAGAACCCGTGGAAGTTCGGTTCGGCAGATTCAGCTGGACTTTAGATACAGTTTGGGATCCAGACTTGACCTGAACTCCAATGGAAGTTGCTAATTGGGCAGTTCAGGTCTCCACCCACATGCACCAGGTCATAAACAGAGCACTTCTGGGGTGGGTTTTTATCCATTTTTTTTTTGTTTGGGTGCACACTACATCCGATCACGTTGTTGTTATCCCCAGTGTGAGCCGTTCAACACTGCAAGTGGCTTGTACTGGGCTGAACAACAAATCTACCCAAGCATAGTGATGCTCATTCGAGTGCTTTCCATAAATAAAGCCTTCAAACTCCAAACCCAAACTTTGGTTGTTTTATTTTTATAAAGTCTGTGTTCAGTACCAACACCAAGTCCTCGTGTCCGCTCATCTCTAGTTACTAACCAAACTGACGCCTGTAGTATCCTTCTGCTGAGTCTAACATCCCTAGACACAAAGATAAGAATTCTACAAAGATGTTGACGGAAGACTAAGTAGCAGCCATATGGAAAAGACGAACAGATATCTAGACGTGTCTTACCCAGGAGGTTTCTACCACATGAGGGCAGTGTATGCACCCTAGCTTAGCCAGATCTTCTGCATTTGCATAGCAAATCTAGTGAACAATGATACCCCTAGAAGCAGTTCAACCTTTGCAATAGCATACCGGAATGACCAACAAGGCATCCGAATGTGTAAACAGAGCTGAGAGAGACAGGTACGGCGGCACAGTTCTGACCACATCAGATTGTGACAGAGCCACTCAGAGGAGATCAATCTCCTCATAAAAGTGCAAGGCGGAGAACTCACTAAGGGAAAAGGAGGGTAACAAACATAAGACTACTCTGTCCCAGAAAAGAAGAGAGACTCATTGAAGATCCTTGGAGCCATGCCTGATGGAAGACACTAAGCTGAACTGAATAACTGGGCCCCATGTAGGCTGTTGGAGATGTATTCTTAATGTCAGCCTCCAGGTGGCAGCGTGGCAGCATATAACCTCTGGCTCCTGTTTCCTCTAATGAAGCATCTGGAAAAAAAATTATCATATTTTTCGGATTATAAGACGCACTTTTCCTCCAAAAAATTTGGGAGGAAAATGAGGAGTGCATCTTAAAATCCGAATATAGCTTTACCTGGGGGGCCTGTCTGTGCGGCGATCTGGTGAGTTCGGGAGGCCGAGTGCCTGTGGCTGCGTGCGGGTGGCAGCCGGGTTCCTGTGTGCGGGCGGCAGCCGGGTGCCTGTCGGTGCCACTGACCCGCCGCGCCTGCCGCCACTGACCCGCCGCCACCGCACCTGCAGCCACTGACCCACCGCGCTTGCCGTCACGGACGCCGCTGCACCTGCAGCCACTAACCCGCCGCGTGTGCCAGCAGAACTTCCGCCTCCTGTGACCTGCTTCACCTTCACTGCTGCCCCCCTCCGGTAAGACAACACCGGAGTATAAGACGGACCCCAATTTTATTTTTTTTTATCTCTAAATTTGGGGTGCATCTTATAATCCGGTGCGTCTTATAAAGCGAAAAATATGGTACCTTTTTTGTAGTACTGGTAAAATATATCTTTGTACCATGTTAGCCAATAGAGATGAAAAAATGTTTTAAAAGAACTGAGAGTCCTCAGTGGTTGATACTTTTAATGGTAACTGAAAAGATGGTAATAATTGCAAGCTTTCCAGACTACGCAGGTCTCTTCATCAGGCTCAGTATATCCCAATATCTGAAGAGTCACATATTTATACACAACAGGCCATAGAATAGAGCAGTAAATAAGACAAGTCCTGTTGTGTATAACTATGTGACTCTTCAGATTTTGTGTTATATTCGCTCTTATGCAGAGACCTGAGTAGTCTGGAAAGCTTGCTATTATTACCATCTTTTCAGATAGCCATTAAAAAGGTATCAACCACTGAGGACTCTCAATTCTTTTAAACAATTCCTTTTTTGTAACAAACACTTTTGCTTTCTATAACAGTCCTATCCATTTACAAAAATAATATTATCATTTTTCCGTTTAAGAAATTAAATGTAACACTGCTCAGTCTTACCTCATTAAAAGATGATAGATTAAGTTTTTTGGCTATGAACTTCTTAAGATGTAATACTGTTGCTTGGGCTGAGCACCGTATCCATTTTCGCTTGAGTCCACGCAACTTGCTGCTATTGCATTCTAAGCATATACTGACCTTTAGAAGTGGGAGAAAAAAAGCACAGAAGACACACAACTTAATAATTTACACTGCCATCCCACATTTAATGCAGTGCCACTTAAGAAAGGGGAGAAGTAAACCAAACCTGACAGAGTCGCATACCTACTGGTCTGCTTTCTAACAGATGAAAATAACCCTTCAAGCAGCTGGAAGCTTGGGAACAGTGGTTACTTAGTATATTACGCTGAAGCTCATGACTTGTCCAGGCCTAAATTAGGAGTCAACTTCTTGGATTCAGTGACATCTCAACAAGACTTTCCTTTGTATATTTTACCAATTTCAAGCTACAAGGCAGAAACACTATGAGGCACTGTAGCAAGAAAACTGGCCAAACCATGAAGCACTCTCCTTTTGTGTTAAAATCAATGTCTTTAATGAAATCCATCTTTACATCCCTCAAAGCATCAGCTATATATAGAAAGCTGCTGAATGAAAGCGCTCGGCATGAACAAATACATAGGTCACCCAAATGTCAACCTGCATTGTGTCTCCCTAGAGCTCATTACACACATGCCCCATCTTTCAATCCTGTTAGCCATTATTAGATTAGTTATGTCAGTCTGCACTGAATACATGGGTCAGAAGATAAGGAAGAGGAGCTGAATTGATCCTTAGATCAACTCAACAATTCCAAAACCACCATTACCGCAATTTTGGGGTGTGAGCAAATAGATCTTTTTTTTCTACATGGGTAGACTATTTGCACTCATTCATGAATTTCTGAGAGGTCCATAAAAAGTCATAGGTTATCAACACCGGAACGTATGGCCTACAAATGTCAAGTGGTCACCTGGATTAACTCCACTTTAAAAACGGCTAGCTGTAAGCTATAATGAAACGTTTCAGACCATTAGACCGTGTGGAGGCTCCTAAGCAGGCCACAATACAGTGTGTGGGCTATTAAGTGGGTCATCATACAGCGTGGTGGCTACTTAAGGAGTCATGATAGAGTGTGAGGGCTACTAAGGGGAACCATTGTACAGTGTAGGGACTAATTAGGGGTCCATGATACAGTGTGGGAGATACTAAGAGGACCATTACACATGTGGGATTCTAAGGGGGCCATGATGCAGTGTGGGATCTACTAAGGTGACTATCATACAGAGTGGGGGATCCTAAGAGGACCGTAATACAGTGTGGGGGCTACCAACTGGGACATCATACACAGTGGGGGCTACTGAGAGGGGCATGACACAGTGAGGAGGCAACTAAGGAGGACCATCATATTGTGTGGTGGCTACTTCGGGAGCCATGATACAGCATGTGGGCTACTAAGGGAAACTATTGTACAGCGTAGTAGCTATTAAGGGGGCCATAATACAGTGTGGGGACTACTAAGTGGGGCATCATACAGAGTGACGGCTGCTAAGAGGATCATGATACAGTGTGGGGGCTACTAAGGAGGCCATTATACAGAGTGGGGGCTACTGAGGGGACCATGATATAGTGTAGGAGCTACAAATGGGGACCATCATAGAGCATGGGGCTACTAGGTGTGGGGATTATTAATTGGTACCTCATACAGAGTGGGTGATACTAATGGGGCCATCATACAAAGTGGGGGCAACTAAGTGAATCCTTCTACAAAGTGAGGACTTCTATTGGGGCCCTATCACAGAGCAGGAGCTACTAAGGGGTCCATCATACAGAGTGTGATTGTCATAACATTGTCGGTTATAAATGACTAAGTGACAAAATGTAGAATTGGTGGAGGAAGGTAGAACTGGATTGACCTAGGTCTTTTATCAACCTATGTAACTATGAAGGCACATTATTAATCTATAAACCCAGCTTTTCTATAAGGGCTTGTTCAAACGCTTATTTTTTAAAGGGTAAAAAAAAGTGAATGATATAGCTAATCTCATGCAGCTTACTTTCTCCTTGCGGATTTGAACCTTCAGAGCGTTTTTTGAAAATTGCATCTTGCCAATTTTTTATTTCACCGCAAGAAAAACCAATAAAAAAGTGCATATTCTCTGGAGAGTATTTTCTACCCACATTTTTGGGGGTGCAGAAAAATATGCTGCAAATAATAGTGTGCACATATCCTAAGAGATCAGAAAATCAAGTACAAGCATAAAACTGCAACCACTGAGTTCTCACCTTTATCCCAGGGATCCCAAAGTTTTCAGGAAAACGGATTTAAATGGAGATAGTTAAAAAAATGAAAGGCAATGCTGTACATACCTGTTCATCACTTCTATGGTAGTCATGGTCTTCTTCTTGTTTTTCTTCTGGTGTATCTTTAGTTGCATTTTCCTCAGGTTTTGCCTCACCTAGAAGATAGGAGAGTGTTTTATGCATTAGTATTGTAATACAGGAAAAAAATAAACAATTCAACCTCTATACATGTTATGCTGATTAACCTCCATGATGACTACGCAATTCTGTATTTTTTCTGCTTTTAGTTTTTCCTTCTTTTCTTCAAAGAGTCATAACTTTTTTCCAATTTTACTTTGATGTTGTTGCAAACCTGTCCCGGTTCTGTGCTCTGCTCCCACCACCCCGGTCCACTGGACTTTCTTGTGCTCAATGTCGGGCTGTGCAAGTAGCTCCACGTGCTCACATGGAACTTCCTAGGCTTATAAAAAGCTTTCCAAGACTTACACCTGGGTCTTGGTATTAAAGGCACTCGGTCAGCACAGAATGACTGTTCAAACCAACTATAGGCACTCAGTGCATCATGGCGGGGTAATGATATAAATACACCTTCCTACCTGCTTGTTTTCCCTCTATTTCAGCCCTTCTCTGGCTCTATGAAGCCGGAGTTGTCAATCAAAGACGAGGAGGTCATAGAGATTGAGGGAAAACAAGCAGGTGCGAAGATGCATTTATTTAATTAGCCCCATCATGAAGCACGAGCTCCTGTACTTGGTTTGTCAAGTCATTCTGTGCTGACAGAGTGCCTTTAAAGGGACTATCAGCATAGGATTACTGTTCACACCAAGTACAGGTGCTTGGTGTATCATGGCGGGGCCAATTATATAAATGCATATTCCCACCTGCTTGTTTTATCTCAATCTCCAGCCTCCCCTCTTCTTCGATTGACAGCTTTGGCTTCATAGAGTCAGAGAAGGGCTGACAGAGGGAAAACAAGCAGGTGCGAAGATTTATTTAACCCTTTAGTGACGGAGCTAATTTTCACCTTAATGACCAGACCAAATTTTGCAATTCTGACCAGTGTCACTTCATGAGGTTATAACTCTGGAACGCTTCAACGGATCCCGGTGATTCTGAGATTGTTTTTTCGTCACATATTGGACTTCATGTTAGTACCAAATTTAGGACAATATTTTTTGTGTTTATTTATGAAAAAAATTGAATATTGGCAAAAATTTTGAAAATTTAGCAATTTTCAACTTTTGAATTTTTATACCGTTAAACCAGAGATTTCTGTGACACAAAATAGTTAATAAATAACATTTCCCACATGTCTACTTTACATCAGCACAATTTTGGAAACAAAATTTTTTTTTGTTAGGAAGTTAGAGGGGTTCAAAGTTTATCAGCGATTTCTCATTTTTACATCAAAATTTACAAAACCAGTTTTTTAGGGACCACATCACATTTGAAGTGACTTCAATAGGCCTAGATGACAGAAAATACCCAAAAGTGACACCATTCTAAAAACTGCACCCCCCAAAGTACTCAAAACCACATTCAAGAAGTTTATTAACCCTTCAGGTGCTTCACATGAACAAAAGCAATGTGGAATGAAAAAAAGCAAAAATTAAATTTTACCTAAAAATGTTGCTCTAACCCAAATTTATTCACTTTTAGAAGAAATAACACAACAAAATGGACCTCAAAACTTGTTACCCACTTTCTTATGAGCGCGCTGATACCCCACATGTGGTCAGAAACCTCTGTTTGGACAAATGGGAGGGCTCGGAACAGAAGGAGCAATATTTGAATTTTGGAAAGCAAATTTGGCTGAAATAGATTGCGGGCACCATGTTGCATTTACAGGTCCGCTAAGGTACCTAAACAGAAGAAATCCCTCACAAGTGACACCATTTTGGAAACTAGACCCCTCAAGGCTTCTATCTAGGGGTATAGTGAGCATTTTAGATCCACAGGTACTTCACAGATTTTGTTAACGTTACGTTGTCATATTGAAAATTTTAATAATTTTCTCAAAAATGTTGCTTTAGCATCAATTTTCTCACTTTTTCAAGAGGTAATTCCAAAAATTTGACCTCAAGGTTTGTTAACCACTTTTTTATGAGCGCGGTGATACCTCACATGTGGTCTGAAACCTTTGTTTGGACAAATGGGAGGGCTTGGAACGAAAGGAGCAATATTTGAATTTTAGAAAGGAAATTTGGCTGAAAAAGATTGCGGGCACCATGTCGCATTTGGAGGTCCCCTAAGGTACCTAAACAGCAGAAACCCCGCACAAGTGGCCCCATTTTGGAAACTAGGCCCCTCAAGGAATTTATCTAGATGTTTGGTGAGTACCCTGAACCCTCAGGTGCTTCACAGAATTTTATAACGTTGAGCCATGAAAAAAAAAAATAAAATTTTACCACAAAATTGTTATTTCAACCAGGTAGCTTTTTTTTTTACAAGAGTAAAAGGAAAAAATTCAGCATAACATTTATTGTGCAATTTCTCCTGAGTTTGGTGATACCTTATATGTGGTGGAAATCAACTGTTTGGGCGCATGGCAGGGCTCGGAAGGGAAGGAGTGCCATTTGACTGCAAAATTGGCTGGAATCAATAGCGGACGCCAGGTTGCATTTGGAGAGCCCCTGAGGTGCCTAAACAGTGGCGGTCCCCCAAAAGTGACTCCATTCTGGAAACAAGACACCTCAAGGCTTTTATCAAGGTGTATAGTGAGCAGTTTGAATCCACGAGTACTTCACAGAATTTGATAAGCTTAGGTTGCCATATTGAAAATTTTCATTTTTTTCACAAAACTGTTGCTTTAGCATCAAATTTCTCACTTTTTCAAGAGACAACAACAAACCGTGGACCCCACAGGTTGTTATCCAATGTCTTATGAGCACAGGGATACCCCACATGTGGCCAAAAACCTCTGTTTGGTTAAATGGGAGGGCTTGGAATGGAGGGAGCACCATTTGAATTCTGGAAAAGTTGAAATAAATTGCGCACACCATGTCACATTAGCAGGGCCCCTTGGGTACCTATACATCAGAAAACCCCCACAAGTGACCCCATTTTGGAAACTGGATTTTATTCAGGAGTATAGTAAGCATTTTGAATCCACAGGTACTTCACAAAAATGTTGCTGTAGCAACAAATGTCTCACTGTTAGGCTATGTGGCCATGATCCAGCGACACGGCGTCTAGTACACAGTGTCAGCCTCCTGCAGAAATGTGAGTGTTGTCCACGGGAGAACGCAGCTGCCCATGCCCACGATTTGGGTTCAGGCCGCTGTGGAGCTCTATGCTACCTGCAGAGCACACTCATCTCCGCAGCATAAATTGACATGCTGAGGCTCGGGAAGCTGCGCCACAGGTCGGTTTATGCTGCGGAGAAAAGAAGCACATTGGGCATGGGATTTCTAAAAATCCTTCCACTGTGCTTCTACTGCACAACGCAGCGCTATGGACGCAGGGAAAACACTCTGCGCCCAAAACGCTGCAAACCCTGATTGTGGGCACACAGCGTAAAATGCTACAATGGATGAATGGATAGATGTCAAACAAATATAACGTCCCATTCCCCTGCATATTCTAAGCTGGCGCCCTTTAGTGCCTTTCATGTGGCACTAAAGGGTGCCTAGCCTTGTATTTAGCCCCCCAAAAAATTAATAATTAAAATAAACGACGTGGGGTCCCCCCTATTTTTGATAGCCAGCTAGGGTAAAGCAGAAAGCTGTAGCCTGCAAACCACAGCTGACAGCTTCACCTTGGCTGGTGATCAATTTGGAGGGCTCCCCAGGCGTTTTTTAAAAAAAAAACAAAACGTGGGGTCCCCCCCAAATTAGATCACCAGCCAAGGTGAAGCGGACAGCTGGGGTCTGGTATTCTCAGGGTGGGAAGAGCCATGGTTATTGGACTCTTCCCAGCCTAAAAATAGCAGGCCGCAGCCGCCCCAGAAGTGGCGCATCCATTAGATGCGCCAATCCTGGCGCTTCGCCCCAGCTCATCCCGCGCCCTGGTGCGGTGGCAGACGGGGTAATATATGGGGTTGATACCAGCTGTAATGTCACCTGGCATCAAGCCCTGGGGTTAGTGATGTCACGGCATCTGAACAGATACCCGACATCACTAACCCAGTCAGTAATAGAAAAAAAAAAGACAAAAAAAAAATTTATTTGAAAAAACACTCCCCGAAACATTCCTCTTTTACCAATTTATTGAAAATAAAGAAATTCCGGTCGCTGTAATCCATTTTGGAGGTCCCTCGGCGACTCTGGATCTTCTAGAATATGGGGGGCACGTTCAGGGAACGTATCCCCCATTTTCTGGAAGAGCAAGCTCTCCATGAGCAGTGTGGGTGCAGTAATCTGAGAATACTGCACTCACACTGCCCCGGTCCAACCTAGGGCAGAGTGACCTGCAGTAACCTCATTCCAGAATATGAGGGGCACGCTCACAGAACGTACCCCCCATTTTCTGGAACAGCAGCCTCTCCATGTGAGGAGTGTGGCTGCAGATCACTGCACTCACCCTCCCCCGGTCCACAGTGGAGCCTGTGCATCAGCGACGTCAGCAGGATCCCTGCTTCCAGGGATCCAGCTGACAGCCGCTGTCTGCGCATGCGCCGCCAGCATTGAAGAAGGAGGCGGCGATCGCGGGCCCGGAGCGGCAGACAGGTAACGTATAACCGGGGGCTTGGGGGTGGGGGGGGGTTACGGGGGGTGACCTAGTGGGACCTGGGGACACCTTTCTGCCGCATGTGACGTGTCACATGCGGCAGAAAGAGCAGAATGAAGGCGGCCGCGCGCTGTGCGCCGCCATCTTCCACGCTCCGGAGGGGGGAGGGGGGTGGTGGCTCTGGAGAACCGGAGGGGGCTCCGGTGACCAGAGGGCTCCGGTGGACCGGAGGAGGGGTCAGGGGGAGGACATTTCCCTCCGATCTGAAATGTTTGATCATTTCAGATCGGAGGGAAATGACTGCAGAGCCGGCGCCGGCGGCAGTTTTCTGTGCGCTTCGGCGCCATTTTGGATGTCCGGTGGGGGTAGGGGTGGGGGTGGGGGGACTCTCCGGTACCGGGGGCTTTGGGGGCACTAGGGGGTTAGATTTCTTTCTCATCTGACATGTTTGATCATGTCAGATGAAAAAGAAATCAGTTTTACCGGCCATTTCTTTTTTTTTCATGTGTTCGTCGGTATACGGTGTATACCGGCGATCACATTAACGGGGTCCAAAAAAAACACCCCGATTCATAATCTGGGGGGTCTCAGCTACCCCCGGTAGCTGAAACCCCCGAGATTTTCGGTCGCTGGGGGGCGCTACAGGGTTTTTTCGGGCCGCCGCTTTAAAGCGGCGGAACAGAATAAGTACCCTATTTTGCCGCCGCTTTAAGTCGTACGGCCGTCGTTATGAGGTTAAATGATTAGAGCCACCATGATCTCCCAGCATCTGTACTTGGTGTAAACAGTTATCCTGTCCCGATAGAGTCCCTTTAAGACTTTCTAGTAACTTTTAGTTGGTCTCTGCACGCTTCTTGTTTAAAAGGCACCTGGATGTCTCCTGGCTGCCTGTGGTTTCCAGTCCCCGAGTTACTTGCCTGCGGTCTTCAGTAACTCTGTACCTGTTTGCGGTTTCCAGCATAGTTACCTACTTGCCTGTTTCCATTACTGCGAACTGCCTGCGGTTTCCAGGACGTCTTCCTGGCTGTCTGCGGCTTCCAGTTCTACAGTAACCTACCTGCCTGCGGTTTTCAGGATCGCTTACTATTTGTCTTCAGTTTCCAGTACGTCTCCTGGCTCTCTGCAGCTCTCATAGTATTTAGACTTTCTAGTTTCTGTCTGCTACCTGTCCCCGGTTTTCTAGGACCTCTCAGCTCTCACAGAGAGACCCTTGTGTCTGTAAGGCTGGGGCCACACGGGGATTACTGCGATCCCCTTGCATGAGACTCGGCTCGTGCTGGCAGTACAGCAGAGCCGAGTGTCATGCGTGTGTCCTTGCAACTGAGGTCCGTTCGTGCGAGCAGACCTCAGCTGCGGGGGGCGGGCCGGCACTCAGGAGGGGAGGGAGGGATTTCTCTCCCTCTCTCCTGCGTAGTCAGCTATAGCCATTCTCGCATTGCACTGGCAGTACACCGGTGTACTGCGAGTGCAGTGCGATTTTTCTCTCGCCCCATTCACTTGAATGGCTGCGAGAGAAAGAGTCTCGGATTACAATCGCAGCATGCTGCGATTGTTTTCTCAGTCCGATTAGGGCTGAGAAAATAATCGCCCATGTGTGCTGACACACAGGCTAGAATTGGTCCGAGTGGAATGCGATGTTTTATCGCACTCCACTCGCACCGATTTTCTCGCCGTGTGGCTTAGCCCTAACAGACGTAGCCATATGAGGGCTTGGATTTTTTGTGAGATGAGTTGTAGTTTTGAAGGACACCATTCATTTTACCATACAATGCGCTGAATAGGGGGAACAAACAATTCCAAATTTGATGAAAAGGTGAAAAATATGCAATTCTGAGATTGATTATTGGGTTTTGTATTAACATTGTTTGCTGTATGGTAAAAATGACGTGGAAATAAAATTGTCTAGGTTGGAATGCATATAATAATAGAAAAAAACAAAACTATAAAACTTCTCAAAGGTTTGTAATTCTTGCTTGGTGTGTTCTAACACCCCATTTTTCCCATATCTCTATGCAATGGTCTGTCAGGTGGTGAGACGTAGGAACTGAAAGCTGGGAATAGATTATGGAGAGATTTAACTACATTAAGAAACACTAAAAAAATGGACTATAATGTGTCACACAGTGCAAAGCAATATAACAATAATGTATTTTAAAACGACAAGCTGCTTTCAGGGCTGAATCCAGAACTATGAAAACCTAACTGTAAGGCCACATTCACACATGGAGTATTTGGTGAGGGTTTACCTGAGTATTTGTAAGGCCACGTGCACACATTCAGTATTTGGTGAGGGTTTACCTGAGTATTTGTAAGGCCATGTGCACACATTCAGTATTTGGTGAGTGTTTACCTGAGTATTTGTAAGGCCACATGCACACATTCAGTATTTGGTGAGGGTTTACCTGAGTATTTGTAACGCCACGTGCACACATTCAGTATTTGGTGAGGGTTTACCTGAGTATTTGTAAGGCCATGTGCACACATTCAGTATTTGGTGAGAGTTTACCTGAGTATTTGTAAGGCCACATGCACACATTCAGTATTTGGTGAGGGTTTACCTGAGTATTTTGTAAGGCCATGTGCACACATTCAGTATTTGGTGAGGGTTTACCTGAGTATTTGTAAGGCCACATGCACACATTCAGTATTTGGTGAGTCTTTACCTCAGTATTTGTAAGGCCATGTGCACACATTCAGTATTTGGTGAGGGTTTACCTGAGTATTTGTAAGGCCACATGCACACATTCAGTATTTGGTGAGTCTTTACCTCAGTATTTGTAAGGCCATGTGCACACATTCAGTATTTGGTGAGTTTTTACCTCAGTATTTGTAAGGCCATGTGCACACATTCAGTATTTGGTGAGTTTTTACCTCAGTATATTACATGTAAGGCCACATGCACACATTCAGTATTTGGTGAGTCTTTACCTCAGTATTTGTAAGGCCATGTGCACACGTTGAGTATTTGAGTAATATAAACACGGGCACCAATTCTATATTTCACACCCACTCCTGGTTTTGGCTTACCGTTCCTGAGGTAATAAAGTCACTAAATACTTAAAGGGAAGGTGTCGTGAAAAAAATTTTTTTTTCCAATAACTGAAAAAATATAAAGTATTAATGTTTAAATAAAATTGTTGTTAATTGAGAAAAATATAAAAAAAATAAAAAGTTTGATATTTTCCACTCTTAAACACTAGGGTGAACAGCTGCTGAAATCCTACTGTAGAACTAGCTCACATTACAACTGCCTCAGGCCCGTTTCACACGTCAGTGAAAAACATTGACGTTTTTCACTGGCGTGTAAAACACACACATGTCCCTGCGTGTGCCGTGAATCACGGCACACGTGGGTTGCCTAAGTGCAATCCGGGCTCCGTTCTCTGTGGCCCGTGATTGCACTTAGTAATCAACTCACCTGCGCCCGCTCCCGCTCTCCATGGTGCTGATCGCTCCCGCGGTGCAGCATCCGGCCAGCGCTGACCCCCGCAGCAGCTGCTTCCAGGTCGGCTGTGTCGCGCATCATGAATATGCGTGACAATAATGAGCCGGCTGAGAAGCAGCAAGCTGCACGGGCTGCAGAGGACATCGCTGGACGCCGGGTGAGTAAAAATGTTTTTTATTTTAAAAGCACATTTTTTTTCTGGCACGTGTTTCACGGACCACACCACTGCGTGGTCCGTGGGACATCAGTGATGCCAGAAAAAAATGGACATGTCTCCGTGCAGCAATCACGCACACGTGGGTATGCCGCACGGAGACACGTGCCGTGAAAAATCACTGACGTGTGAGCAGACCCATTCATTATAATGGGTCTGCGTATATCAGTGATTCTGGTACGTTTACAAAAAAGCACAAACGTACCAGAATCACTGACGTGTGAAAGGGGGCTTAAATGTGGGCAGTATCTGTTCTCCTGTGTGTGATGTCACAGCTCCCCCTCCCATTCTGAGTGCTTCCATACGGATAATAAAAGATGAAGTTTAGGATCACAGTGCGGAGCCATTTTGTTTTTGGCCACAGAGTGATCATAATAGGTCTAAAATGTCACTAAGGCCAGCTGCATAGTACTCCACTGTATCCCGAGCCACACTGTATCCCTAAGCCCCGTTGACTGCATCCCGCTCCCCTATATACTGTGCTGCCGGCCGGGATCGGAGGTCCAAGGTGACATGCGGCGAGGAGGAGTGATCTCACTAGAGATGTCATGCCGCACTCGCCGCTCCCAGCCGCATGCACCTCAGACCTGCGCCCCTGGCAGCCTGTCCTGTCAGCAATCACAGTACGAGCAGCGGAGTCCCAAGGTGAGTGGGAGGGGGTGGGGGGTGTGCGGCAGAGTGCGGTGGGGACGCAGCAGAGTGCGGGGGGAGGAGGACGTGGCAGGATCAGTTACGGTGCAATCACCATTGCCCGGCACGGGTACTCACCCCATCCATCCCAGTGGGTGACAGGGGTAAAGTGGAGCACACAACACACGCTCTGAGCTCCACAAAGATGGCGGTGATCTCCTTCCTCTGCTGTGATCTGGACAGCCCAGGGGGCGCGTGCATTTCACAGCAGACACTGTCTCTGTATTAAGTATAGGGTCGGAGTCCAGCTATTAGACCCAATGCCCTGAGTGCTGCCATAAAGGGGGTGAGTAACTGTCGTTACAAACAGCAAATCCAAGATGGCAGCCCCCAGTGCTTCAGTAAAACTAGAATTAAATAAAAACTAAATAAACCATGAATTTAATTTGGTATTAAAAATACTTTATTTCATAATCACTATTCTGAATATAAAAAAAAAATGCGAGACCTTACCTTTAATGTGTGCACGTGGCCTTACAAATACTGAGGTAAAACTCAAATACTCAATGTGTGCATGTGACCTTACAGATACTGAGGTAAAAACTCACCAAATACTCAATGAGTGCACGTGGCCTTAGACTAAATAAACACGAATATCCAACATAAATACATTCCAGGATCCTGGAAGCAGTGTGATAACTTTTGGCATTTCTGGTAATCTGATCTCATTTGAGTTTTTATTTCCATGCCACCTAAATACCACTATGCAATATCAGGTACAACCACTACCAAAAATAAGAAGACACTTGTGGTAAACAGTGAAATGGTCATAGAATTCGCTCTTATGCCATCAATCAGCTGGTGAACAGAGGTACCGAGCGTTGTGCCATATTGATCTGACCGAACGCCTATCCTATGAATAGGCCATCCATTAGCAGCCCTCAAGAACAACCTTACATGTGAAATATGGCAGGGGGGTGGCTCAAAGAATTGATCAATCATTTGCTAAAAATCTAATTTTTTTTATTATAGTACAGTTGGAAAAAATCTGTGAATTTGCACTTTTTATATGATACATGCCAATTTCAGATCGTGCTGGCTCCTTTTTCTCTGTTATGACTGTAGTTATGCTACAATTTCTGGTGACTGACCATCACCATACCATGCACGCCTGATCTTGGTTTGCAATGTATTCCTCTTGTTGGTAGCTGTTCACATTCAGTTGCCTCACCCCTTTCCACAGGCAATGCTAATTAAGCACCATACTTGGATCTGGTCCGCCTTTATCAATGGTTGCTGTCTGGCACTGGGAGGGTCAGTTCTGATATAGTCCTGGTATGTGTAGAGCTTGCTCCACATGCTGGGTCCTGGGCTGGCCTCTATCCATAATTGCCTCTTTTGCAACATAGAAGCGGTTATATACAGGTTGCAGGTATGTGTGCTCCATTACGGTTCTGCTTTTAACTTTATCTAGGAGGCCACATGGCACATGAAATACAGAATATAGAGTAGGACCCCCCTATTGAGATTTGCCGTGACGTTGGCAGGGGTGGCTCAAAGAATTGATCAATTATTTGCTAAAAATCTCATTTTTTTTATTATAGTACAGTTGGAATAAATCTTTGAATTTGCACTTTTTATATGATGCATGCCATTTTCAGATCGTGCTGGCTCCTTTTTCTCTTTTCTTTTCTATGTGAAATAACACATAGATAATACTGTTCTCGCTTAATTAGTGGTGTGTGGTTCATTGGACCCCAGGTGAGTTTTTTGTCATATTTCCGCAGGTATGGAAGGTAGGTAACTGTGCCCTTCAGGAGCTTCCTACCTTGAGCACCCCTCCCTCCTCAGTGCATAGCAAAATGCAGGGTGACATGCCACAGCGACCCCGCACAACTAATAGTGCAAGTATTTTGCAGCAACTAACTAAAGGTTAATAAGGACAATCATACCATTTCGAACAGTTTCAACATGTTGTTTAGCTGCGCAAGGCTCCGCTTTGATGTCCCCAGGCACTTCCATTCCGAGTTTGTGATAGAATTCTCTCTGTTTACGGATTTCAGCTACAAGTAAAGACAGATCCAATATAACAAAAAATGCAAGGAGGAAATGAACATATAGTTGAAATTCATAGGGATAAAAATGACACATTGAAGGGATTTCAATTTCTAGCTATGCATGCTCACTAGAAAAAAAACTCTGCAATTAGGAACATATTAGCAGGTTTTTGTTATGTAACCTGATAGCATCAGGATATAGCGGCAGAGATCCTGATTCCAGCGATCTGTCAATTACTGGGCTGCTTGGTGCAGTTTTGATAAAACCACTGTTTTCTCTGCTGCACATCTACCAGTTGTCTAAATACTGAGCTCAGTATAACCCCACCTACACGCCACACCACTGATTGTGTACACTGTACATTGGCAGCTGACAAACATGCTCATCAGTGGTAAAGACAGGGCTACACTGCAGGAGCACTACATGGCACAAAAGAATCAGTCTTCTACTAATAATCTCCTACTGATAAAACACTAATTTTAATTGAAAAACTAAAACAAGCAGCCCAGAAAGTGTCATATCACTAGAATCAGGGTCTCTGTCCCTACATCGTGCTGCTGTCAGATGAAATCGCAAAATCCTTTTAAATGGGAATCTGTCAGTCAAATCAACCTTCCTAACCCATCTATACAAGCATGCAGGTCAAAGAAGGCTGAACAAAGTGATACCTTGATATCTGCAATGATGTCTTATTCCAGTGAAATCCACATTTTTTTTTCTTATATGTAAAACAAGCTATTAGCATCTATGGAACGGACATGAATCTCCCTGAGAATCTATCTCAAGATCTTATTTTAAAGGGAACCTGTCAGGTCCCATATGCCTTGTAACCTACAAGCAGGGTGATCTGTGGCCTAAAAGCCCCTTCCTACCCATCCCTGTGTTGTAATATTGTGTAAAATGAATTTAGAAAAAAATATTTTATAACTTACGTGTTCCCTATGTAAATGAGCAGAGGGTTTAGTCCCCAGGGCGTTGGTTTGCCCAGTCTAGTTTGCCTTCTTTACGTGGTATCACACCCCTGTGGGATGGATACCATGGATCTATTGAACGACATCAACTTCAGCCCCTGGAATCCCGCGCGTGCGCACTTCTTATTCGCGCAGCCTTCTTAGCCGAGTGTCTACTTGCCAGCTTTAGACGTGCTCTGCGCATGGTCGGAAGCGCAGATCATGTGCAGTGCGCTTGTGAAGCCGACAAGCGTACATCCAGCTAAGAAGGCTGCGCGAATGAGAAGCGTGCACGCGCAAGATTCCAGGTGCTGACGGTGACATTGTTCATGTAAATCCATTGTATCACACCCACAAGGCCGTGATACCACTGAAAGAAAGCAAGCTAGACGGGGCGAAGTGACGCCCTGGGGACTAAACTCTCTGCTCATTTACATAGGGAACATGTCATGTCAAAACTTTTTTTTATAAATTCATTTTACACAATATTACAGCACAGGAATGGGTGGGAAGGAGTTTCTAGGCCACACATCACCCTGCTTGTAGGTTACAAGGCATATGGGACCAGATAGGTTCCCTTTAAAAGAAAGTATGCATTACCAATGTGAGACATGTATATCAGGAAAGCCCACTGTCAGTCTTAACATGTCTCACACTTGTAGTACCCGCTTTCATTCAAAATATGCCCTGGAGGCAGATTCTCAGGGAGATCTGTGTTGGGCATGTATATCTTAACAGCTCATTGAAAGTATTAAAAAAAAAAGCCATGTGATAGAATGTGTAGCATTTTTGTGGTCCTGCTGTATATTCAATAAATACGTCAGTATGGGATAGTGAACATAAAACTCTATTTTACCTACATAATGAAATTACAGTAAAGATTTAAAACCTGTTCATACACTATTAGAAAATTACCTGATCTTAGTTTGGACTTCTTCAGAATGTCTTAATTTTACAAAGACGATTGTGATAGATACGGATGGATTAGTGCAAAGAGAAAGCTATTGTGAGATCTTGCTCTTTCACTGCTGAAGTGGCAGCAGAGGGTCCTATACCCCTCTCTGACTTTTGCTAGAAAACCAGGTCACTTCAGGAGCCATTAGGGTTAGGGGTGTTTCACACATAGCGAGATCGCTGCTGAGTCACGGTTTTTGTGACGCACCAGTGACCTCATTAGCGATCTCGCTGTGTGTGACACTGAGCAGCGATCTGGCCCCTGCTGCGAGATCGCTGCTCGTTACACACAGCCCTGGTTCGTTTTTTTATTGTTGCTCTCCCGCTGTGACGCACACATCGCTGTGTGTGACAGTGAGAGAGCGACGAAATGAAGCGAGCAGAGAGCAGGAGCCGGCATCTGGCAGCTGCGGTAAGCTGTAACCAGGGTAAACATCGGGTAACCAAGGTGGTTGCCCGATATTTACCTTCGTTACCAGCCTCCGCCGCTCTCACACTGCCTGTGCTGCCGGCTCCTGCTCTCTGCACATGTAGCTGCAGTACACATCGGGTAATTAACCCGATGTGTACTGTAGCTAGGAGAGCAGGGAGCCAGCGCTAAGCAGTGTGCGCGGCTCCCTGCTCTCTGCACATGTAGCACAGCGACGCGTGTCGTTATGATCGCTGTTGTTTCTGCTGTGTTTGACAGCTAAGCAGCGATCATAACAGCGCCATACAAGGTCGCTGTTGCGTCACAGAAAATGGTGACGTAACAGCGATGTCGTTGTCGCTGTCGCTATGTGTGAACCCAGCCTTACTTGTTAGCACTTGACAATTCCTCATATCTCATAAAATCATCAGTCTAGGGCTGCGCATTCCTTTGTTAAATAAAAAGGACACCCCCAGATTGGCATACTGAACTTAAAGACGACATATTGCCAATCTACTAATACCCCAAATCTTTTTCCAAGATGTAAAAAAGACTAAATGTCTTCTGTCATCTTAAGAGCATAGCCTTACTTTTACAGACACTAAATTTTAATCTACCACTTCTTTATGATTGTACAAACCATTATAATCTAATGACTCACAAAAAAAAACCAGATAACTGATGAAATGCAGACATATCTCCTGGTCATTATTATACGCTTTCCAGCATGTACTCATTCCATGTCAAAGATATATTGCCTACCTTCTTGGAGACCTGGCACCAGTTTGTAAACGATATCTTGCATTGTTCGGTCATGACTGGAAAAAAATAAAATTAAAAATAAATATAATAAACACAAAAACAATAATTATGTGTATTCCAATGTAGTTGTCCTACAAAAACTTATACTTATTCCAGAACAGTGGCATTCAGGAATGTTTTGGCATCAAATATTTTCATTATTTTCTAAAAAAGCACACACCAGGCTTGTTTACAGATAATAAAAATGAATTAGTCCATTTTCTTATTCATATGAAAAAAAAATACCACAGGTGTACCCAAAAAGACTTCACCACCAAGACATAACTCCTAATGGGCCTTTACAAATGGTGAGAGGGCTTAAGTATAAGCTTTAAAAGTTTACCTGTTTCAATTTTATTGCATAAATGAACAGTACACATGAAAATAAGCAACTTTGTCATATAACTTTGCTTCTTTCTCCTTCTGGACTGATTTCAAGTCACAGGTAGACCATCTTCAGTGACTATACTGTATTTTCTGGATTATAAAAGAGGCACTTCCCCCCCCCCCTCCACCACCCCAAAACTGGGGGGAAAATGGGGGTGCGTCTGAGGACTTTAGGATGAAAATTGTTGAAAGATATCAACAATCTCAAGGTTATAAGTCCATCTCCATTGATCCTTGATGTTCCTTTCTCCATGATGCGCAACATAATCAAGACATTTACAACCCATAGCTCTGTAGCTAATCTCCCTGGTCGTTGGCAGCAGACAAAAATATTGATGAAAGGTTGGAACACGGAATTGTCCGAGTGGTGGATAAGCAGCCCCAATCAAGTTCCAATGAAATTAAAGCTGTCCTACAGTCTCAGGGTGCTTCAGTGTCTGCGTGAACTATCGGTCGACATTTGAATGAAATGAAAGGCTATGGCAGGAGACTCAAGAAAACTCCACTGCTGATACAGACACATAAAACAGCTAGACTGCAGTTTACCAAAATGTACATGAGAAAGGCTGCTTTCACACTTGTGTTGTTTTGCATCAGTCACAATCCGTCGCCTAGAGGAATTACGGTATCCTGCAAAATATTTAGCAGGAATCCGTTTTTTCCCCCATAGACTTCTATTTGCGACAGATTGTGACTGATGGCCCTGCGTTGCATCCGCCGCGTGACGGATCAGTCGTTTACTGACTGACCGTAAGGTGGGAGCAACGCTGAATGTAACGTTTATCTGCGTGAGGAGGTTGTTTAACTCTAAGGCTATGTGGCACGTTGCGTTCTATTACGCAGCGTAAAATATAGTCACTGCATGTGCGTCTCAGAATGCAGCCGACAAGCTGCGTTCTGAGACGCATTCAGCAGAACGCAACGTGCGCACATTCCTGCAGAATTCATGCGCTCTGGATGCTTGCTCTGCCATGGGAAAAGCATCCAGAGCGCACATTTTTGACAGTGCGGTCCCACTCGGCTCTGCTGCATCCCCATAGACTTACAGCAGAGCCGACTGGGACCGAAATGTCAAAAAGAGCACATGGCTGGCTGCGGGAGACAGCCGCACGATCAGAATGAACTCGAGTGAACTTCACCCGACTTCATTGTGATCGCGCGGCTCTGTCCGTGTGCCGCGGCTTGGTTTGCAGTCACAGGTGAAGGACTCACCTGTGACCGCAAATCTGAGTGACTGCACTGAGAAACGCAATCACCAGTGCAGTCACTCAGGTTACCCGCGGCCAGCTCAAGTCCTCCACCCGAGACCTCTGGCCGCAGGTAACATGAGAGACATCCCTGCACACATCCCGACATCACCGCACACATTCCGACATTCCCGAACAAATCCCGACATTACCGCCGACATCCCCGCACACATCCCGACATCACCGCCGACATCCCCGCACACATTCCGACATTACCGCACATAATCCGACACTACAGCCCTCATCATCACTGCACACACACCGGAATTACCCTAGTGACGTCCCCGCTGACAGCGCGACTCACTTCAGTTTCTGCATGGAGCGGACAGAAGCGGCGGTGTTGTACGGCCACTTCTGTCAGCTTCATGTAGCAGAGCTGGATGTGTCGCGGGACCTCGTGGATTACGCCGGACCTGGAGGTGTGTTTGGGGATTTTAATAAAGTGGTGAAAGAGGGTGGTTTTTGTCTTTTATTTCAAATAAAGGATTTTTCGGGTGTATGTGTTTATTTACTTTCACCAGGTTAATCATTGCGGGTGTCTCAGACACCTAGCCTGCAACGATTAAAGGTAAGGTGTCGCAATTTTTTATTTTTGTATTAAAAATAGTGATTATGAAATCAAGTATTTCTAATACAAAATGAAAATCGCAGCTTATTTAGTTTTTATTTAATTCTTATTTTACTGGAGGCACTGGGGGCTGCCATGCTGGATTTGCTGTGTGTGTAACGACAGTAACTCATTCCTTTATGGCAGCCCCTGTGCATAGAGAACAGAGGTCGGAATCCGACCCCTTTGCTAACGTTACAGTGGGCGCCTGCTGGGACCTGGACGCGCCCCCTGGGCTGTCCAGATCACAGCAGAGGGAGGAGATCGGCACCATCATTGTGGAGCTCACAGCGTATGCTGTTTGCTCCACTTAACCCCTGTCAACCGCCGGGATGTAAGAGTATGGACCCTCCCCCCGCCGTTACCGTCGCCAATGACACCCCCTCCCTCCACTCTGACCCTGCTACCGCCGCCGCCACCGACTCCAATGACACCCTTTCCCTTCGCTCTACCCAGCCACCGCTACTACTGAAACCGCCGCCCCTCCCCCCACCGTTACCGTCTGCAATGACACCCCCTCCCTCCGCTCTGACCCCCGCCGCCGCTGCTGTGTGCGCGCCTCTGCTACCTCTGTGTGCCTCGGCGCTGCTACAGTCTCCAAAAACACCCTTCCGTCTGTCACCTGTCGGCCTGTGTGTGTACCGGTGATACTGTCTGCAGGGCTGTGTATCCAATCCTATCCTGTATGATACAGCAACTCAGCAGACAGTATCTAATCCTATCCTGTGTGATACTGTCTGCCGAGTTGCTGTATCTAAACCTATCCTGTGTGATACTGTCTACTGAGCTGTGTATCTAATCCTATCCTGTGATACGGTCTGCACAGCTGTGTATCTAATCCTATCCTGTGTGATACTGTCTGCTGAGCTGTGTATCTAATCTTATCCTGTGTGATACTGTCTGCACAGCTGTGTACCTAATCCTATCTTG
Source organism: Anomaloglossus baeobatrachus (assembly GCF_048569485.1). Lineage (NCBI taxonomy): Eukaryota > Metazoa > Chordata > Amphibia > Anura > Aromobatidae > Anomaloglossus > Anomaloglossus baeobatrachus. The sequence goes on along the minus strand of NC_134353.1, from coordinate 493,825,506 downwards.
TGATAATGTCTGCACAGCTGCGTATGTAATCCTATCGTGTGTGATACTATCTGCTGAGCGGTGTATCTAATCCTATCCTGTGTGATACTATCTGCTGAGCTGTGTATCTAATCCTCTCCTGTGTGATACTGTCTGCACAGCTGTGTATCTAATCCTATCCTGTGATACTGTCTGCACAGCTGCGTATCTAATCCTATCCTGTGATACTGTCTGCACAGCTGCGTATCTAATCCTATCCTGTGTGATACTGTCTGCTGAGCTGTGTATCTAATCCTCTCCTGTGTGATACTGTCTGCTGAGCCGTGTATCTAATCCTATCCTGTGATACTGTCTGCACAGCTGTGTATCTAATCCTATCCTGTGATACTGTCTGCACAGCTGTGTATCTAATCCTATCCTGTGATACTGTCTGCTGAGCTGTGTATCTAATCCTATCCTGTGTGATACTGTTTGCTAAGCCGTGTATCTAATCCTATCCTGTGTGATACTCCTGCTGTCCTTGGTGACACTTTAGACATTTCTGGTCACCAACAAAATGGCTCTGCACTGTGTCCCTACATGTCATTCTCTGTTATCTGTTGTAAACACTCAGATTAGGAGGGGGAGGTATGACATCACACACAGGAGAGCAGACTCTGCCCACTTTTACTGCAGGCTGTAATGTGAGCTTTTTATACAGTTCAATTTCTGTAGGATTTCAGACGCTGCTCCCCCTAGTGTTTAACAGTGGAAAATATCAAACTTTTAATTTTTTTTTTTATATTTTGCACAATTAAAAAAAAATAATATTTAAACAAAACATTTAAACATTATTACTTTACATTTTTTCAGTTATTATTATTTTTTTTTTGACGATACCTTCCCTTTAACTAGGACTTAGTGGCAGTTATGGGCTGCTGCCATTAACTCCTTATTACCCCGATTGCCACCGCACCAGGGCAATTATGGATGAGCCGGGTAGAGTCCTGGGGCTGTCGCATCTAATCCATGCGGCAATTCTGGGCGGCTGCTGGCTGATATTTTTAGGCTGGGGGGTGCCCCATAACGTGGGGCTCCCCATCCTGAGAATATCAGCCTTCAGCCGTATGGCTTTACCCTGGCTGGTATCAAAATTGGGGGGGACCGCACGCCGGTTTTTTTTTTAATTATTTATTTATTTATTTTACTGCACTACATAGACCCGCCCACCGGCGGCTGTGATTGGTTGCAGTGAGACAGCTGTCACTCAGCATGGGGGCGTGTCTGACTGCAACCAATCATAGGCGCCGGCGGGCGGGGGAAGCAGGGAATACGAGATTGAATAATGGGCGGCCGGCATTTTCAAAAGCAGGAGAAGCCGCCGGAGCAGTGTGACAGCTGTGCAGCTGATCGGTGAGTATGAGAGAGGGGGGAGAGGGATAGACCGACACAGAGAGAGAGAGACCGACCGACAGACAGCCAGCCGGTTAGAGAGAGACCGACATTACAACCAATACGCACAAAAGAAGTGACATGTCACTTCTTAGAACGCGCGCTTTGGGCAGCCAACCGAAGCGCTGCGCTCTAATACGCCACGTGCGCACGGCTCCTGCATAATCTCCATAGATTATGCTGGGGACGCAGGATGCATGCAGTTACGCTGCGGTGCAGATCGCAGCATTACTGCATGCAAATACGCAACGTACGCACATAGCCTTACTGTGAGCGTGCGCACAGTAAAAAAATCATGATCTACTGTAAATGCAGTTCCAGAGGCCGGAAAAGTCAGCTGATCACCCGGCAGCCGCCTTTTGTGAATGATGATCGTAAAACAGTTAAAAAAAAAAAAAAGAAGGGAATCGCATCGCTTTTTTGCAGCATCAGTTCTGCCACTATCTGCAACGCATCCGTTGCATCAGGCACACAACTGTTTGTGACGGTTACAAAACAACGCAACTGTGAAAGCAGCCTAAGCTAAAATCCTTGTGGGAAAGAGTCTTGTGGACGGATGAGATCAAGTTAGAGCTTCTTGATAAAGGACACCATCCTACTGTTTTCCAAAAACAGAATGAGACCTACAAAGAAAAGAATACAGTACCTACAGTCAAATATGATGCAGGGTCAAAGATGTTTTAGGATTATTTTACTGCCGGTGGCACTGGTTGCCTTGACTGTGCGAACAGCATCATGATATCTGAAGATCACCAAAGGATTTTGGTGCCTATAATATAGTGCCCAGTGTCGGAAAGTTGGGTTTGCATCCTAGGTCATGGGTCTTCCAGCAGGACAGTGACCCCAAGCAAATTTCAATAAACACCCAGGAATGGATGGAAACAGAGACTGGAAATTTCTGAGGTGGTGAGCAGTGAGTCCATATCGAAATCCCATTGAATACCTGTGGAGAGATCTTAATATTGCTGTTGGGAAAAGGTGCCCTTCAAATATGAGAGACCTGGATCAGTTTTCAATAGAAGAATGGTCTAAACTTTTAGTTGACAGGTGAAAGACGTTCAATGATGGTTAAAGGAAGTGATTGTAGTGTCTTTTCATTGTAGCGGGGTGGGGGTCCCCCAGGACCACAAAGACGCCGTGACGCAAATAGTCCGATCAAAACAGCTTTATTGTCCTCGCTGTACATGTAAATGGACCCGGAACACAGCCGGGATATGCACCGTCCACACGGGTCCCCGTCACACAGGCACCCTTTGCCGTAGGAGACGGTCTTACGATGCCCCGTTCGGCTGTTCCAGGAGGGTCCACAAACTTATAATCGCTCCACGCCGGCCTGGAGTTTTTCCAGGCTTCCGGCTCTGCAGCTTACAGAGCAGAGCTTTTCCAGGCTTCCGGCTCTGCAGCTTACAGAGCAGACTCTAGTACAAGATCATAGTGGGAGTTTTAACCACTTTCTTCTCTCTCTGGCACCCGGTAGCAGACACCTCTAGCTGAGGTTCCTTCTTGGCCCCAGGGCCCTCTGCAGACCACTGGGTCTGTGTCTCCTCCAGGAGAGGTTCGGCCTTACAGCCCTAGTCTGGCTGCACTCACCTCAGTCTGAATATCTGAGTCCTGTGCTGAACCTCCACACAGGATGCTCCATGCAGAGTTCTCGGCTCTGCGCTCACTCTCCCAGCACACGCGCTTGGAAGTCTAGAGCTAGTCTCTATCCAGACTGCCCTAGACACACTCCACCCAGGTTCTGAGACTGGATTGCTTTAACCCCTCGAGCCACACCCACAGGTGGAGGTCTGTGAATCTCAGCCCTGCAAAGCACCTTGGGATTATTAAAGGGAACCTGACCCTTATGTGTAGCAAGAAGCCTTTGTGGACTACAAGTCCCATAGCAACCTTTTTCGTCTAGATATCGCAGATACCTTCTCCACTGTGACATATAGCGACCATTTACCACGTTGGTGGTCGCTACGTCACATCATGTAGACAAATTTGTGTTCTGTTCCCTTCTATTTTGATTAACTCTGTAGTGATATTGGAACAACAATATGCCCAATATGCCCAATTGCCCATGCAAATTGGCCCCTGCCCAGCTCACCAAACATCTCCATAAGTAGTATTGTGTTGGGTTTAAAGACTACACTTCCCAGAATGCAAACTGCTACATAATTTACTATACAAACAGAAGTCTGGAAGCTTTGATTGTAATTGGAAATTAAGCTACAGACTGGGAGCTAAGATCAGTACAAGAAAAGTAATACAAGTTACAAAAAATAATGGTTATGTAGATTAAATATGCAAATGTAAAATGGTCTTTACAGTCAATTATTAAAGGGGTGTCTATGCTAGTGATATCAATGACCTTAGCATATTAAGAAGAAAAAAAAAATTCCTTTCCTATGTGAATAGTGTCAGATTGTAGTGACATTATTACTATACTTGGGCCAGAATGTGGATTATCATCATTATTAAATTGGGGCCAGACTGGGAGACATTACTACAGACTTAATCAAAATGGAAGGTGCATAATTATAGCCTCAGTATACATAACCAAGGGAACATAACACAAATTTATCTACATGAAAAGACACTACAAACGCTCAGAGTGATTTCAATTAGAGACAAGGCAAATTACTATAGGCTGTTATCCAGTTTTGTGCAAACAGGTCCCAGAAAATCCTCAGATATAACTGTTTCAGTGATGCGTTGTCTCAGACCGTTCAGATCTTGTGGCCCAATGGCAGATACACTGAGTCCCAATTGTGGCACCACAGAATGAAGTCGCAGGGTATTGGATCTAGCGATCGTGGAGGTTAGTACAACATTGGTGAATTGACCTGAGACAGTGCACCACTGAAACAGTTGAGTCCATATCCGAGGATTTCCGGATTGTGTCTGCCCAGAACTGGACTACCGCCTAGATATCTGCTGGTTCACCAATGGAAATCAATTTGAATATTTGTATTCTACAGATAAAAAAACTTCGATAGTGTGTGCATGTTAAATTTTTGTTATGTTCTCTAGGTTATGAATTGAGGCTATAATTTTGAACCATCCTTTCTGAATCAAATTGGGTCAAAAATGGGGTACGTTACTACAAGAATTCCGGGATGTTATTAATAGAGATGGGAGAGCGTACTCGCCACTGTTCGGTACTTGATCGAGCATCAGGGTGATCGGGTACTTGCGAAGCTTGGCCGAGTATTGAGTGCGCTCTCATGTTTCATCCGTGAAAGAACGACTACACAGGCACAGGCTTGTTTCACTACACGATATGTGCAGGCACCCCAGGGGGGCCATTCTCAGCCTCTGAATGGCTCTCACTGGAGTTGAAAGAATGTTTTCGAATAAAGTGTATCAAAAGAAAAAACAAAAACAAAAAAACAAAAAAAAAACAACAAAAAAACAGCCTGCTTTCTTTCCCCTGGAAATGCTCTGTGTGCGTGGGTGGAGAGATGAACTGCCCAATCATAGATTTCTATTATGCTGGTTACTCTAGTTGAGCAGTTTCAGAGCGACTGATCTACTTGACTCGAGTACCGAGCATTTTAGTGCTCACCCATCTCTAGTTATTACTATACTGAGGTCAGAATAAGGGATATTATTATTGTATGGGTCCAATTGGGGGACATTATTATTGCATGAGGAAAGAATTGGAGATTTTACAAATATATAAGTCCACAATGTAGGACACTAATACCGTATTTTTCGCTTCATAAGACGCACTTTTGGGGGAAAGTAGGTGGTGCGTCTTATAAACCGAATATACGGGGGGGTACATATTATATATATATATATATATATATATATATATATATATATATATATATATATATATATATATATATATATATATATATATATATACACATATACACATACATACATACACACACACACACACACACACACCTATATGTGATATATATACCTATATATAGGTGACAGCTGCGGGCGGCAGCGTTAGATCTCCTGCTCCCGCTCATATAATATGCACAGCCGCTGTCCATCAGCATGTTGCTGAAACCGCATCACGCTGAGGGGCTGGGGCAGCGGGGCATATTATATCTGCCTGTGCTCCCTTTGATCGCACATGCCCCCCCTGTGTTAGATATGGCCCCCGTGCTGCTGCCCATAGTAAAATAAAAAAAGCTTTACTTACCTCCAGCGCTGATCTCCCGGTCTCCTGCTGCTGCTGCTGTCTGTGATAAGGCACGCAGAGATGATATCACTCTGCCGTGCCGATCACATGACCGGCAGCAAGAACCAGGAAGTGGAGGAGGGGAGGACTCGGAGCTCAACTGCGAGGAGGGAGACACAGGGATTACAGCGCTGAGAAGGTAAGGAAAGTGTTTTATTTTATTATGGGCAGCAGCATGGGGGGCATATCTAACACAGGGGAGATGTGCCATCTATAGTGGCCATGGGCAGCACACATGGGGGCCTTATCTAACACAGGGGAGGTGTGTGCCATCTATAGTGGCCATGGGCAGCACACATGGGGGCCATATCTAACACAGGGGAGGTGTGCCATCTATAGTGGCCATGGGCAGCACATATGGGGGCCATATCAAACACAGGGGAGATGTGCCATCTATATGGGCCATGGGCAGCACACATGGGGGCCATATCAAACACAGGGGAGGTGTGCCATCTATAGGGGCCATGGGCAGCACAGGGGGACGTGTCCCAGCACAAGGGGGCTATAGTCAATATAAGGGGGCCATATCCAGATTAAGGGGGGCTAATTTTAGGATGGGGGGCTATGAGGGACATATACCCTATATGATTTGTTAGACAGACACTGGCATTATAAGATGGACCCCATTTAACATTAAAAAAAAAACCTCTTTTCCTTCACCAAATTTGGGGGTGCGTCTTATAATCAGGTGCGTCTTATGAAGCGAAATATATGGTAATAGCTCTCTTACAGTCTCACATAACTTATTTCTAAAAAAAAGGGTTCACAAGAGGGAACATCACTACTTTATTAGATTTTTGTTTTTAGGGACAAGGAGTGTGTGTGTGTGACAAAAAGGAGATACTGTTACTGTGTAGGGTGCTACTGAACTACGGCATTTTTTTCCTTTATCTTGTCCGATGTTTAAGACTATGTGCGCACTTAGCGTTCTGTCCCTGCAGAAATTTCTGCAGCGATTTGAACAGCACACGTGCGCTTCAAATCGCTGCAGAAAGAAAAAAAAAAAAAAAGTTACAAGCGCTCTTGAGTGCAGCCCCTCCCATAGACAGAGCGGGGACTGCATGCAGAGCGCACGGAATAAGTGACGTCACTTCTTAGAACGCACGCTTCGAGCAGCAGCCGAAGCGCTGCGCTCTAATACGCCACGTGCGCACGTCTCCTGCATAATCTTCATAGATTATGCTGGGGACGCAGGACGCATGCAGTTACGCACCGTAACTGCATGCAAATATGCACCGTGCGCACATAGCCTAAGAGAGGAAAATATTGGGGAGTGTTCTCAACTCTCAACAAGCAATTAGCCCTAGAAGTCTGTGTGTTACATTCTATAGAGATGAATCTTGGCTGGACGAAGTCATAGCGGTCTGTGCTGGGTGAAGAGGAAAAGTTAGAAAGAAAGGACTTGAATTGGAGATGTCACTAGCCAGGTCAGATCGCTGGTGGGATCGCTGGAACGTCACTAAAAGTGTGACGGTACCCTAAAATGTAGTCTGGACATGGTGTGAAGGCGTTTGTCCCTTATACGTGGTATTATTGGTATATTGGTCTTGGTATGGTGGTTTGTGTTGTGAATGGAGTTCACTTGATCTCTCTGAAGATTATTTATTTCAATTAGATATTGAATATTTGAACATTTAACCCTTCCCTGTCCTGTCACATAGTATTAAATAATGCCGGTGATGCATTTATGGTAATATAACCACCACTGTACACAGCTGTTATGATGTGGTCACAGTAGATGAGCAGGCAGCTGTAGTTTGCATTCTGCTGTGGAGGGGATAATGACTAACAGATACAGTATTAGCATGTAGCCATAGTGTGGGCCCCTACAGTCAATTCTGCTGGTGGTCCCTAGGCACCCCATTACCACACTGTGTACATTCTAAGGTGGTAACTGGGAAGTAATCAGGCTCAGAAGATAAATAACTATAAACTAGAATATGATCTGCAGAACGCTCACTTACCCTATATATTGTAGAGGGTGACTTTGATGGATGACAATTCTACACGTTGGACATGTGTTATTTTCTTCCAAATATTTCACCAAGCAACTTCTACAAACTGTGAAAGATAAAATGTATACATTTTTTTAATTTATGTCTGAAGTACAGCACACAGCACATGAAATGTCAGTAGCTTCCTTCTTTTTAATACACTTAATTAAAGCCTGGATGCATTTTTCCTGTGTGTTTCTCAATTCCACTTTTCAGACTGTAAAAGCCTAATTAATATACTATTCTAATTAAAATTGTTCCTTTCCTTGCTCCACCATCTGTATTTTCTAACAAACGAAACATTGCAGATTCTCACATGTACTATCCAATGGTGCCATCTACTGGCCACACTCAGAATTTGGATTACAAAAACCAGCCCGGGTTGTCTCCGTCCACATCACACTCCTTACTAAAGAATAACAAGTAATCCATCTATATAGGCAAGTCTGTGCAATACAAAATATCAGGCTTCCTAATATTCCATGGGATTGTGCCTGAAAATGAGGTTTATTGGTAGGGACTCCAGTTACATTTTACATTAAATTATTGAAACCATATTAAGAACAAAAACATAGACCAATTTACATATTGATACCCATAAAAAATACTGTTTATTAAGTAATAATTAAAAAACAATATATTTGATCAAACAAAACACACAATGTGCAAATGTGCATGTAGTGTGTAAGTGCGCACTAGGTAGAAAGGTGTTAGGGATTGATATAGCGAGGCCTGAGGTAAGGTTGACAATGCAATAATTTTGATCGACAACAGACCCTAGGGGGTATAACGCTCCCTTCTCTCGGTCCTGCCTGTGTGTATGGTGCACCCATTCCATAGAGGCTCTCCCTCTTTACTCCTAACTACCTTAAGGGATACCTACCCACCAGGCTCCAAAAAGTACAAAGTGCAATAAAATCAGCACACAGATACCAAACACAACACAGAGTGGTATTGAGGATTCATAATATCCTCCCCAAGTTTAGGAGACTCGCAGCACAGGTAGTAATTGACCCACCATTCGTAGTAAATTGCCCAAAAATGCTATTGGATTTTATTAATGCTCCTTATTCTGATCACAAAGGGTTAGTATCGGTAATACCACCCTTTAATAGACCAAAGAAATGCCATCCGAATACAAGGTCATAAATAGGGAATCTATAATACAGACACTATCCATAGACAATCATATCATAGATTATTAAAGGTATATAAATGACCCACAGTAATAAGTTTATAATCAATGCATTATATCAGACAGTTGAATATAACCGTAGATGTTGGTAGGGTACTTTACTTTTTGTTGGTAGTCCTCCTGGGCTACAGTGGATGGAAATGATTAGATGTCAATACTCTCCCAAACATCGCAGATGAATAAATATGTGTGTTGTGTAGGTAAAAAGACAACTCCTTCACCCAACGCCTCCCCCCCCCCCGTTAGTTGTGGGGGTTCATCAGGGGATCAGAGACGGAAATTGGGAGCAGAATCGCAGCCCAATTGTCCAAAGACGCCACCTAGCGATATAATCAATGCCCGGTCTCAATATCCCGTAGAGCAGTGTTTCTCAACTCCAGTCCTCAAGACCCATCAACAGATCATGTTTTCAGGTTTTCCTCAATATTAGACAGGGAAATTCCATCACCTGTGCAATATTAATGAAAGCATGAAAACCTGCTGGAGGAAAACCGGAAAACATGATCTGTTGTTGGTCTTGTGGACTGGAGTTGAGAAACACTGCCGTAGAGCAAGACGTCTGGGTCCAGGTGGTAAATGCCACCCTCCTAATAGTGCTGCCCATATTAAGAACAATTTACTTTTCAGTCTTAAATGGCTACTGAATTTTATTTTTTACTTTTTTTTTTTAATATATTAAAGCAACCCTTAACCACCCCACATATCAGTGACCATACATTTCTAATGTAGACACAATACCTAATGTATTCTGTTCGGCTTGCAGCTGCTTCACAGTCTTTATCCTTAAAACAACCATTGCAGAGACTTGGTCTAAACCACACTACTCTTGTTCTAGGGTGGTCATAGCACCATGATCGGTGTTGGTCCATCCCTCACCAATGGAAAAGCAGGGTGCAGTCTCCACTGTGGTCCCCATGCCTCTGCAGTGGCCATTTTGGTGATGATGATGGCACCAGCCTCAGAGACGTGAGGCAGCAGGTATAGTGACTAAACATTCAGGCTGGAGCTCGACAACAACTATGGCCGTAACAAAGCATAACACAGGCGAATCCGGTCACGTTACAACCCACAAGGTGCCGCTTTTAGACAACTAAATCTCAGAAACTCAGAACCCATTTCATTTTTTTGTAAACTTGCTTGTTGCAGCATCTTGGGGTCACAATGCGACCCAATTTGATTGCATTGTGCCGAGATGTAGTAGCGACAAATAATGCTCATTGTCCTATGTCGCAGTGTAGTCTCCGGCATGAAGGCGGCTCATTTTAATAGAACAAAAACAACTTTGCAATATAACTTATTAAAAAATCCTTTCCATTCTCAAGAATAGAGGGATATTTAAAGGGGTTTTCCCAAGAACAAAGTACATTTTAAAGATTATTTTAATCAATAGATCTTGGAATAACAATAATTTCCACAATTGGATATAATTAAAAATAATGTTCCTAAGGGCTCATGCGCACGTACCTGGTGAATATTCTGCAGCGATTTGACAGCACATGTGCGCTTCAAATCGCTGCAGAAACACTGCATAATGGATGCAGTTTTTCTGTACAAAAAAAAGCTGATTTCATGCGCTCTGGCTGCTGCCCACACCATGGACAGAGTGGGAGCTGCATCCAGAACACAAATAATTGACATGCTCATTTTATGAACGCACGGATTTTGGTCAAAATTTTAGAACCCAAATCGCGGCGTTCATAAAAGCAACGTGCGCATGTATCATGCACAATCTACATAGATTGTGCAGGGGATGCAGGATGCATGCATTTACACTGCAGTGCTATACGCAGCATAAATGCATGCAATTACGCAACGTGCGCATGAGCCCTGAGCATGGGATCAAAGATGATTCTTTTTGTGAGGTAAAACATTTAACTGCCTGTATTTTAAAAAAAATGGTTTTCCCTCAAAGAAAGAATTAATTTGTGATCCCGTGCTATAATGCCTGTATACTTTTTTACCTCCTCCCCAGGCCAGGAGATGTGGTATGATAAGACCATGTCTCTGTACGGTCAGACATGGTCATTGCACACTATACATCAGGGTTACATTTATAAGATCTCAGCACACGGACATTTTTCTTCTTCTTTTTTTTTTTATAAAAAAGAAAATGTCCATGTGCTACGATCTTATAAATGTGACCCTGCTGTGTACTGTGTAATGGCAGTGTGACTGTGCAGGGACATGGTCTGATCATATCACATCTCCTGGGCGAGAGGAGGAGGTAAAAAAAGGGATATAGACATTATAGCACGGGATCACAAATTAATTATTTCCTTGAGGTAAAACATTTTTTAAAAACTGGCAAATGATTCTGTTTGTGAGGTAAAACATTTATCTATGATTCCATGCAAAGGGACATTTCTTGTATTCACAGCAATTGTTGTGGAAGTTATTATTATTTGAAGATCTGTTCGTGGGAAAACCGCTTTCATTTTATAGATTACAGCTCATTGCCAAGGTTACATGACACCTATGCAGGTCATCCAACGGTGTCCAGTTTCCTAGGCAGAGTACGTCTGCTATACAGTTTACAAGAACTACTCTGGAGCTGGCTGGATCAGGCCGCGCTCCGGCACTTCTCCGATGCTGCAGAGGCAAAGCTGCCTATGCTAGCATCATCGAAGATTAGGACGTGCCAATATGCGGCTCAGCAATGGAACCAGCCCACAGCACAAGAGAAATAGTCAACAAATTAATCAGGAAAAGTGAGGGCTCTGCTCGCAAGAGCTTGCAATTTATGATTACATAAGGGGGGGGAACAGAAGAGAAAAAAGGAATAGTTTGACTTGTATCCTGCAAGAAATATCACATGTTGGACTTCTTATCCTTCAGCAGCGGTGTACAGAATGCAGACTGTAATTTATGTCTTTTCTTATTCAATAAAAGTTTATCCAGACTGAACAAGTGAATGAACAAAAGATATCTGAAATCAGATCACGATTTCATGTGACCACTTTTGCCTTCAAAACAGCCCCAAAAGGATCAGATCTTCTTGGTACACTTGAACAAAGGTTTTGACAGAGGTTTTTCCAAACACCTTGGGAAACTAACCACACATCTTCTGTGGAAGGAGGATTTGCTCAAGCCTACAATTTTTTTCATGTAATCCCAGATGGACAGGATGATGATGAATTCAGGGCTTTGCTGAGGCCATAAACATCACTTCCAGGATTCCTTCTTCCTCTTCATGCTGAATGAAGACAGTTCTTAATGACATTGGCTGTATGTTTGTGGTTGTAGTCCTTTGGCAAGCTAGATTGTACTGATGGTATTGTACGATCCTATAGACTGTGAGCCCTCGCGGGCAGGTTCCTCTCTCCTCCTATACCAGTCTGTTTTGTACTGTTAATGATTGTTGTATGTATACCCTCTTTCACTGTAAAGCACCATGGAATGAATGGCGCTATAAAAATAAATAATAATAATTATAATATATAAGTATCTGTTTTAAGATTCCATGGGCTTACAATGTAAAAGCAATATACGCCTCACACAAACCCCAGTATGAGTATTGAGGTGACATGACCCAGAATAGAACCAGAGCGGCGCTGGAACCTAGGGGAGACTGTGATCGGCGAGTATTTTACTCCTCTTACACAGGTTTAGGTAATACAAGATTGATGGGAGAGCTTCTTTAAAAAAATTAAAAAGTACAAATTAGCAGGTAGAACATATAAAGTAATCTTTATCCGCAGGTTTTTGGAGCTTGCTGTAATAGGACATACAAGACGGGTTATACAAACTCAAATCAGTCTCAGTTGGTTCCCAGCCCAGAAATAAAGAAAAGAAACGGATGATGTAAAATGGATCCAGCGACTGCTTGTTTCTGAGGTTTGCACACTATGTGCCATCTGCACAGCAGTGATAGTCACAGTCTCTTAAGAAGGGACGCTCACTCTATAGGAGCAACGTCTGCAAACGGAAAGGGAATATAAGTGGCTTTATGGCTGCTCTTGCTGAATCCTTCGGAGGTAAAGAAGTGTGCAGTTTGTAATCCCATTATAGATGCATTTCTCACAATGGAGAAACACACAAAATTCAATTTGTCCTAACTGCTAAATACTACAATACTAGTTCGCATTAACACAAAAATGCATGCCCCAACCACCATATTTTAATAAACAAGGCATTCTTTAGATCCAAATATTTTTTAATACATCTGTATGGGGGAAAAAAAATCCACCACTGTATTCTAGGGTTTTTTTAAGCTGTTTGTCATCATCACGAACTGGCATTCTGTAAGGACATACCTTTGGAAAGCCAAAGTGCCTTTGTTAGGCCGGGGCCACACGGGGACTAATGCGATCCTCGCATGACACTTGGCTCGCGCTGGCAGCACAGCAGGAGCCAAATGTCATGCGATTGTCACTGCGACTGAGGTCCGATAACGTGATCAGACCTCAGCTGCAGAGGGCGGGCCGGCGCTGAGGAGAGGGAGGGATTTATCTCCCTCTCTCCTCCGTTGCCAGCTATTGCCATTCTCGCCCTGCACTCGCGGTACACCAGTGTATTGCGAGTGCAGTGCGATTTTTTTTTTTCTCGCCCCATACACTTGAATGGGTGCGAGAGAAACAATGATCGCATTACACCCGCAGCATGCTGCGACTTTTTTCTCGGTCTGATTATGGCAGAGAAAATAATCACTCATGGGTGCTGACATTTAGGTTAATATTGGTCCGAGTGGAATGAGATATTTTATCGCATTCCACTCGGTCTGATTTTCATGCAGTGTATCTTAGGCCTTAGACCCCCAATTGCAATGAAAACTATTTCCCCTCCCTTTGTCCTTATAATGGGAGCCTGGCTTGTCAAAGGGGTTATCCACTACTCATACAACCCCTTCTCAATCCCAATGTTTCACCCAAGTAAAATAATAACGCTTATACTGCACTACTCTCTCATTTCCTCCAGATGTCAGTTACGTAAGAAAGAGGGGAGAATGAAGACAGCACTGATTGGCCGCAGGGATTGTGTGACAATGTCATACATCCCCAGGAGAGTCCGTGCAGACACAGCTAGAACAGCATCAAAACCTGAGGGGAGTATAAGCGTTCTTTTACCAAAAGGAAACAGGGATTGAGATGGGCTTGTCTAAGTAGAGGTAAAAAATTCATTTTTATTCCATCCATTCCAAATTACGTAAATTGTTGTGAAGAATCTGAAGGCTTAACTACTGCACGGCAGCTGTGAATACTTTAGTTTGGCAGGTTGTCCAATATATAGGACCTTTAAAGTCACTTCTAAACTAAACTAAATAAGCCTCTAAAAGCCTCTAAAAATAATAGTTTTCGTACTTTCTTTAATTAATGAATAATTGCTACTAAAATTTTACCCCTTCTAACATCCTGACAAAATAAAAGGACATTTGAAAAATGATGCTGATGTGACGTAGACATACGGGAAATGTTATTTAATAATTGTGTGCAATATACAGTGTATATGGAAAGTATTCAGACCCCTTTACATTTTTCACTTTGTTTCATTACAGCCATTTGGTAAATTAAAAAAAAAGTTCATTTTTTTCTCATTAATGTGCACTCTGCACCCAATCATGACAGAAAAAAACAGAAATGTAGAAATTTTTGCAAATTTATTAAACAAGAAAAACTGAAATATCACATGGTCATAAGTATTCAGACCCTTTGCTCAGACACTCATATTTAAGTCACATGCTGTCTATTTCCTTGTGATCCTCCTTGAGATGATTCTACTCCTTCATTGGAGTCCAGCTGTGTTTAATTAAACTGATAGGACTTGAATTGGAAAGGCGCACACCTGTCTATATAAAACCTCACAGCTCACAGTGCATGTCAGATTAAATGAGAATCATGAAGTTAAAGGAACTGCCCAAGTAGCTCAGAGACAGAATTATGGCAAGGCACTGATCTGGCCAAGGTTACAAAAGAATTTCTGCAGTATTCAAGGTTCCTAAGTTCACAGTGGCCTCCATAATCCTTAAATGGAAGAAGTTTGGGAGCACCAGAACTCTTCCTAGACCTGGCTATCTAGCCAAACTGAGCAATCATTAGAGAAGAGCCTAGGTGAGAGGGGTAAAGAAGAACCTCAAGATCACTGTGGCTGAGCTCCAGAGATGCAGTAGGGAGATGGGAGAAAGTTGCACAGTCAACTATCACTGCAGCCTTCCACCATTCGGGCCTGTATGGCAGAGTGGCCCGATGGAAGCCTCTCCTCAGTGCAAGACATATAAAAGCCCGCAAAGTGTTTGCAAAAAAACACATGAAGGACTCCCATACTATGAGAAATAAGATTCTCTCGTCTGATGAGACAAAAATAGAACTCTTTGGTGATAATTCTAAGCGGTATGTGTGGAGAAAACCAGGCACTCATCACATACCCAATACAATCCCAACAGTGAAACATGGTGGTGGCAGCATCATGCTATGGGGGTGTTTATCAGCTGCAGGGACAGAACAACTGGTTGCAATTAAAGGAAAGATGAATACGGCCAAGTACAGAGATATCCTGGAAGAAAACCTCTTGCAGAGTGCTCTGGACCTCAGACATGACCGAAGGTTCAGCTGCCAACAAGACAATGACCCTAAGCACACAGTTAAAATAAAGGAGTGGCTTTAGAACAACTGAGACCATTCTTGACTGGCCCAGCCAGAGTCCTGACCTAAACCCAATTGAGCATCTCTGGAGAGACCTGAAAATGGCTGACCACCAACATTCACCATCCAACCTGATGGAACAGGAGAGGATCTGCAAGGCAGAATGGCAGAGGATCCCCAAATCCAGGTGTGAAAAACTTGTTGCATCATTCCCAAGAAGACTCATGGCTGTACTAGCTCAAAAGGGTGCTTCTACTCAATACTGAGCAAAGGGTCTGAATACTTATAAACCATGTGATATTAAATTTCTACATTTGTTCTTTTTCTGTCAAGATGGGGTGCAGTGTATATTAATGAGAAAAAAATGAACTTTTTTTTAATTTACCAAATGGCTGAAATGAAAAAGTCAAAAATTTAAAGGGTCTGAATACTTTCTGTACCCACTGTAACTATACGGTTTAAGGATAGAAACATTCAAGGTTTGAAAGTTCTATTTTTTCTAAATATTTGTCAAATTTCTGATATTTACATATTGACTTAAATTGACCAATAAAATAAAGTACAATTTGTCACGGAAGATAAAAAGCTCGGAATTACTGGTATATGTTAAAATATTCCTGAGTCATTACCACATAATTTGAGATGTCACGTTTAAAAAAATTTTGCTTTGTCACCAAGGGTTTAAACAAAATTTTCACCGGACACAAAGGGTCTACACTCCCGCAGTGACCCCCAAAGTTTACAGCAAAAGTTACATTGATGATAGCAGTTATGCATTGTAATTTCTCATGTTGAGTTTGCACCGGTAAATTTGGTGACATCATGATCATGTGACCAAGATGTCACCAAAGGTCCTGAACCATGCGAAAGGTTTGAAGAACTGAATAGGAGACAGACTGGTAAGTCCAGAATAGTGTGCATATGCTCTTTGTATTCCTATGTGCGCTCCGTGTATACATGTGTCTGTAAGTATGTACAGTGCCTTGAAAAAATGAAGTATTTACACCATGTGAACTTTTCCAATTTTTTTCACGTTACACATCCACAAACTTAATTGTATTTTATGAGAAATACTAACACAAAGTTGCAAGCATTTGTGAAAGGAAATTATACATGGTTTTCAAAATAGTTTTAAAAAAATATATATATTATATTAGTAATATATATTACTGCTTCAAGTGCCGCACATCACCCGGTGTAAACCGGAGATGTGCTGCTGATAACATGAACTGTGTGGGGGCAGACTGATCTACCAGTGATTTCTCTGCACCCACCATTCTTCATCAGCCTCTGTAGAGAGGCCGGCAAACAAGCACCAAATCAATGGAATATTGTCGATTGCGCTTATTTAATGGCCTGAGCTCAGCTCATGTAGATTCAACCTAAATGATTCTGTGTGATGGTGCAATATCTTAGGTTTTTGGCCCCACTTTTAAAGACAAGAAGCTGTGATTTGAATTTTTGTATAAGTAATTATTTTTAATAAAAAAATGTCTGCAGCCACTAGGGACTGCTATTTTCATTTCCTGGTGTGTAAGTCTGAGCATGACACTTACGCACTTCAAATATGGCAACCCCTGGACACAGGAGATTGTGGTTGGTGTCCAACCGCATCTCCTGTATTGTGGCTGCCTCCAACTGTGACCTGGGCATACACTCTGGGCTGTCCATGTCTCAGCTGTGGGAGGAGATGGGCACTATTTTATTACACCACAGTTGCATTGCAAGTTCCAATTTTCCCCCCTACCACCGCTCAATACTTAGCATGAGCGGTAACAGGAGGAGCATGGGTGCAAGTGTGATGAAGAGAGATGCGGGGAGTGGAGGTCCAGGATGAGATCTCGGCAGCGGTGAGTGGTGTTCAGAAGCATGACACTAGTAGATACCAGGCTGCTGATCACCGTTCCCCACTGCTGTCCACCTGCAGTTCAGAGCACAGCAGTGTAATCAGCTCTGATAAGTCAGTGTACGCCTCTGCAGGAGACTAAAGGCCGCTTTACACGCTGCGACATCGCTCAAGCGATCTCGTTGGGGGTCACGGAATTTGTGACGCACATCCGGCCGCTTTAGCGATGTTTTTGCGTGTGACACCTATGAGCGATTTTGCATCATTGCAAAAAAGTGCAAAATCGCTCATCGGTGACATGGGGGTCCATTCTCTAATATCGTTGCTGCAGCAGTAACGAAGTTGTTCCTCGTTCCTGCGGCAGCACACATCGGTACGTGTGACACCGCAGGAACGAGGAACCTCTCCTTACCTGCCTCCTGGCCAGAATGCGGAAGGAAGGAGGTTTGCGGGATGTTACGTCCCGCTCATCTCCGCCCCTCCACTTCTATTGGGCGGCGGTTCAGTGACGCAGCTTTGACGTCGCTGTGACGCTGAATGAACCACCCCCTTAGAAAGGAGGCGGTTTGCCGGTCACAGCGACGTCGCAGGGCAGGTAAGTAGTGTGACGGGTCTGGGCGATGTTGTGCGCCACGGGCAGCGATTTGCCCGTGTTGCACAACCGATGGGGGCGGGTACCCACGCTAGCGATATCGGTACCGATATCGCAGTGTGTAAAGTGGCCTTTACACTGACACAGTAGAGCAGTAAATCTAATGCCCCTCATCTGTGACACTCTTTCAAACCCATGTATCTAATGCCCATCTGTGATACCCTCAGAGCTGTGTATCTAATGCCTATCATGTAGGATAACCCAAGAGCCATGTATCTAATGTCCATCTTGTGTGATACAACCCAGAGCTTTATCCAATCTCAGTGCGTGTTCTACTACGAATATCCAGCGCATGATATGGCGATAAGCACCAACTAACAAAATCTGTGCTGCCAGCTTTCCTTGGTGACACTGACCACATCTCAGTATCACTTTGCAGCAAAATGGCTCTATACTGTGATCTTAAACTTCATCCTCCCTTATTTTGCAAACACACAGAGCAGGAGGGGAGGAATGACATCAAACATGTAACTAGATCCTGTCCATGTTTACTGCAGTCATAATGCATGCAAGTTGTACATTAGGTTTTCATGGCAAATTTCAGCAGCTACTCCCTTGGTGTTAAAGTGGAAAATATCAAAACTTCTTAAAATATACTTGAAATTTTATGTCTTTTTCATTTTCAATTTTATCATTTCTAAACTTGAGAATACATGAGAATTGTATTATTTAGCCACCACTTGAGTACCACCATATGCCATATTAGTATGTCACAAAGCAGCTTAAGTTTTATTGCGACCCATTAAAGTCGAAAAAGGTGACAATGCAGCCCTCAGACTATACAGTGTGTCCACCACCATTAACTTGAGAACGGCGGCAGCTTTAGGCATAGAAGTGGTGTCTAGGTATAGTAAAGTATCCATTCACTACGCAATGAAACTACCTATAGCGCCACCTGGTGGAAAACAACGGAGTTAGCATTTTTATCTCGAAAACGGAATGAGATAGAGAAAAAAAGTGAAAAAAAGTGAATTACAAAGTTGTAGGGCATCATCAATTCAATACGAATCGACACTTTGCATACAAAAATGCCATGATTAGAACGTGTAAAACTCACAAGGCTGCGGACCTGAAGCGATACCTCATGGAGACCTTCCTACAAGTCATTGGGTATGGTGGCTGCGTAGAGTGGCCTCCACGCTTACCTGACCTGACCCAATTGCACTTCTATCTGTGAGGTCACATCAAACAGCAGGTGTATGCGACCCCTCCACCAACATTGCAGGACCTACGACGACGTATCACAGATGCTTGTGCAAACGTCTCACCTACCATATTGCACAACGTGCAGCAAGATACAGTATGCTGTCCAGAGTCCAGATGTGCATTGCAGCTGACAGTGGCCACTTTGAGCATCAAAGTTAAATGAGCGCCATATACGTGACCAGCATTCAATGTTTTGGGGGGGGGTCATGGGTTTCATATCATAGCATTTCTGTATGCAAGGTGTCGATTTGTATTGAATTCATGATGCCCTACAACTTTCTTTCATTCACTTCTTTTCGCTATCTCGTTTCGTTTTCAAGATAAAGATACTAACTCCGTTGTTTTCCACCAGGTGGTGTTATAGGTGGTTTCATTGCGTAGCGCATGGCTACTTTACTATACCTAGACACCACTTCTATGTCTATAGCTGCCGCCGTTCTCAAGTTAATGGCGGTGGACAGGATATCGGTGGACACACTGTAGAAGGTTGTGATCTATAGGTTTCCCTTTAGAATAAAATATTGAGAGCAGTTATTACGTAATACCATTGGCTGCTACTGTGAAGGGACCTCTGAACCATGTATTACACCATAGTCACAAACACTGCTGGATAGGTTTCCCCTGTAGTAACTGTTGGATGCTGTCAGGCCTGCAGTAACTGGCTGATCGCTAGTGGCCTCATTCAGACATTCATGTATCACAGTGAAAGTGTGGACTGCAGTGCACGAGCCAGCTGCAGGTCTCCTGAGCCAAACTTGACAGCTTCATATTTGCCTATAAGGCTATAGAGTTCGGATCAGCCAGCCTGTGCATCCCAGTCTGTACACGGACGCCTGAATATGGCTAAGAAAAAAAAAATCCCGGTGCATGAGTGGCCATTTAATTGTGGAAAAATCCCTTATGTTATAGACAGTAAAAATACTAGCAGATGGCATTTTCGTAACTAAGCTTTTTTAGAATTTAACAAATGATGGTAAAAGGCAGCAGTCGTGGCCATCTTCATAATAGGCTCTGGCTTACCTTCCAATCTACACCACTCAGACGGCTCAGCATATGAAGGCGGGTTAGCCTATGAATCCACCGCTTATTAAACCATCGCTGAACCAGCAGCTGATTGGCGATCGGCTACACAGACCCATAGATCATATATTACATCATTAATCCAATACCTGGCAGAAAATGCTGCTACTCTAGGTCTAAAAGCAAAGACTGTATAATTATTGGTGATCTCAGTTCATCCGGGCTGTTATTTCCATGGTGGTCCCCTTTAGGTCACTTGGCTGTTTCAGTGCTACTTATCCCCTAACATTAAGTTTCAGTGCATATATTCTGCCTCATATTACTGATTGAGATGCATTTACAGGGCACAGTATATTCAGCTACTGTTCACATTAGTAGTCTGAGCGCTATCACTTATACAGGTTATGCTCCGTTTTTGCTTTTACATTGTGTCTGTTCAGGTGCATGTTAATGACTTTTTGCTAAGTTTTACGAGACAGCGCCAAAAAAAGATACAAGCAACCCTGCTCAATACCCATATACAGCTCTGGCAAAAATTAAGAGACCACTGCAAAATTGTCAGTTTTTCTGATTTTTCTCTTTAGAGGTATATTTTGGATTGAAATGTAATTTTTTTTATTCTATAAAACTACTGACAATGTCTCCAAATTTCCAAGTAATAAATTTTGCATTTGTTTTCTGAAAATGAGAAATGGTCAAAATAACAAAAAACAATGCGCAGAGCTTTGAGACCTCAAATAATGAAAAGAAAACAAGTTCCTAATCATTTAGAAACAACAATACTAATGGTTTTACCTCAGGAAGAGTTCAGAAATCAATATTTTGTGGAAGAACCATGATTTTTAAATCAAAGCTTTCATCCTTGGCATGCTTTCCACCACTCCTGGTGCAAAAATGTAATTAGTTCTTCTTTGTTTGATGACTTGTAACTATACATCTACCTCTTCATTACATTCCAGAGGTTTCCAATGGGGTTCAGGTCTGGAGATTGGGCTGGCCATGACAGGGTTTTGATGTGGTGGTCCTTCATCCACACATTGATTAACCAAGCTGAGTGGCATGGCGCATTGTCCTGCTGGAAAAAACAGTCCTCAGACTTGGGGAACATTGCCTGAGCAGAAGGAAGCAACTGTTTTTCCAGGATAACCTTGTATGCAGCTTGATTCATACGTCCTTTGCAAAGTTTAATCTGCCCAATTCCAGCCTTGCTGAAACATCCCCAGATCATCACCGATCCTCCACCAAATTTCACACTGGGTGCAAGACACTGGCTTGTACGCCTCTCCAGGTCTCCATCTAACCATTAGACGACCAGGTGTTGGGCAAAGCTGAAAATTAGACTCATCAGAGAAGATTACCTTAGTCCAGTCCTCTATGGTCCAATTGGGCAGATTAAACTTTGCGAAGGACGTATTAATCAAGCTGCATAAAGGTTACCCTGGAAAAACAGTTGCTTCCTTCTGCTAAGGCAATGTTCCCCAAGTCTGAGGACTGGTATTTCCACTAGGACAATGCGCCATGCCACACAAATAGGTCAATCAATGTGTGGATGAAGGACAACCACATCAAAACCCTGTCGTGGCCAGCCCAAATCTCCAGACCTTATCCCATTGAAAACCTCTGGAATGTAATCAATAGAAAGATGGATAGTCACAAGCCATCAAACAAAGAAGAACTGTTAACATTTTTGCACCAGGAGTGTCATAAGATCACCCAAAAGCAGTGTGAAAGACTGGTGGAAAGCATGCCAAGACGCATGAAAGCTGTGATTAAAAATCATGGTTATCCACAAAATATTGATTTCTGAATCTTCCGGAGATAGAACCATTAGTATTGTTATTTCTAAATGATTATGAACTTGTTTTCTTTGCATTATTTGAGGTCTGAAAGCACTGTGCATTTTTTTGTTATTTTGACCATTTCTCATTTTCAGAAAATAAATATAAAATTTATTGCTTGGAAATTTGGAGACATTTGTCAGTAGTTTATAGAATAAAAAAAGCAATTTACATTTTACTCAAAAATATACCCATAAAGAGAAAAATGTTGCAGTGGTCTCTTACTTTTTGCCAGAGCTATACATGACAAAACCCTGTTTCATGAGGATCCAGCTCATGGAAATGCCACTAAATCAGACCTTTATGGATCATACTTTTAGGCTGATTTCACACACGGATATGTGTTATGTGCCTTATTATGACAAGCAATACTGCAGTCAATGACACAGATTATATTGAAATACAAAACACACTATATAGAAAGCGTTTTGATGGGGGTTAAGTCAGAGGTGTTAAACGGAATCTGTAAGCACATTTTTGTTATGTAATCAGAGAGCAGCATGATGCAGGGGCTAAGATCTGATCTGCGGAATATGTCCTTTACTAGGCTGCTTGTTGTTGGGTCCATAAAATCAGTTTTCATTAGCGGATTATCATCACTAGTGGACTAGCTGGCTCGTGCCTCCTAATTAAAGAGAATCTATCACCAGGTTTTTGCTCCCCCATCTGAGAGCAGCATAATGTAGATACAGAGACCCTGATTCCAGCCATATGTCACTTACTGAGCTGTTTGCTGTCATTTTGATAAAATCAGTGTTTCCCCTCTGCAGATCTAGCAGTTATAAAGAGCTCATGAACATGCTGGACTACCTAGCAACAGGCCAAGTAGTCCTCTAATGATAATGTACTTCTAATTAATCAGTGATTTTATCAAAACTACACTAAAACAACCCAGTAAGTGACACATCGCTGGAATCGGGATCTCTGTCTCTATGTTATGCTGCTCTGAGATTAGTAAGCAAAAACCTGGTGACAGATTCTCTTTAAAGGAATCCTGTCAGGTGCAATATGCACCCAGAGCAACAAGCCGTTCTAGGTGCATATTGCTAATCCCTGCCTAACTGTCCCAGTATCTAGTAAAAGGTTTTTCCAAAGATTTTTTTTATCATATGCTAATGAGGTCAGTGACTAGCCACAAGGGCGTTCCATCTCTTGGCTAGTCATCCCCCTTAGCATGTAAGCACACCCCTGTGGGCGTACTAGCATGCTAATGATACGCAGCATCAGAGTTATGGTCAATCTCACCACTCTCTGCTGCCACTGCACCTGACACATGATTTCGGCTCAGCGCGCATGATCAGAAGTTCTGTACTTCCAGTCATGCGCACTACGAAGCTGGGTTTACGAGTTCCGGCTTCAAACTGGTGTAGTGCGCATGATCAGAAGTCCGGGGACATTCTGATTGTACGCACTGAGACGAAAACCTGCGCTAGCAGCAGAGGTGAGAGTGACCATTCCTCTGACGCTGCGCAAACATTATGCATGTTAGCACGCCCCTGTGGGCATGCTATCATGGTAAGAGGGTCGACTAGCCAAGGGAACTAATGCCTTTGAAACTAGTCCCTGGCCTCATTAGCATATTCTAAAGAATCTTTAGAATTACGTTTTCTAAAGATCTCTATATTTATACTATTAGATGCTGGGACGGTTAAGCAGCGATTAGAAATATGCATCTAGAACTGCTCGTGGTTCTCGATGCACATTGCACCTGACAGGTTCCCTTTAACTGCTCTGTGTAACCACACCCACAACACTGATTAGCAGCTTTCAGTAACTATAAAGGGAATACAGAAAGCTGCCAATCAGTGGGCTTAACGAGCTGAGTAGTGTTGAGTGAGTAGTTAACTATTTGTACTCGCTATGCTGTTAGCGAGTACTGTCTGCTACTCGCATATTCATTACCAGTAGCAGGCACAATGTAAGTCAATAGTAAATACTTGCTAAGTAGCGAGCAACCTGAAAGCCGTACTATTCGCTACTTGTACGAAAAGTACGGCTTTCGGGTTACTTGCTACTTCGTGACTATTTCCCATTGACTTACATTGTGTCCACTACTCGTAACAAATATGCGAGTAGTGGAGAATACTCGCTAACAGCATAGCAAGTACAAATAGTCAACTACTCGCTCAACACTAGTGCTGACCACTGCTACGTCTGCATCAGTGAAGAGAGTAATTGTCTCAAAATGACAGAATTCACACGAGTATGTCACACATCGCTGGAAACAGGCTGTCAGTCCCTACATCATAGTGCTCACAGAATACATATAGAATTTGCTAACGCATTCCCTTTAAGGCCCTGTGCCCACGGGAGCTTGCTCCTGCAGATTTTGCCACGGAAAACCTGCAGATTTATCTGGATTTTCCAGATAAATCCGCAGGTTTCATCAAGTACAGACACTCCCCATGTTATGCTATGGGACACGGGGAGTGTCTGTGTCCACGTTGCGGTCTGTGCGGCTGCAGAATATGCTGCGGATGTCCCACAGTCGCACATAATTGCATGTCAATTATTCCTGCGGATTTACCTGCGGAAATCCCAGCCCTCCACTAAGGAGATAGAGGCCGGGACGTCCGTAGGTAAATCGCATGAAAGTCCGCAGGTTTACCTGGTGAACCTGCGGCCGTAACTGCGGATACATCCGCAGGTACGACCTCCCGTGGGCACATAGCCGAATTCAAATCACATCATCCTGTATGGTATTTCTTCTAATAAGCGTCTCTACAGAACTTGAAAAACAATGGCGTTTGCCTACCCAGACTAACGTTCTTTGCTTTTTTTCTATACAAGAATAACCATATACTTAAGGTACACATTCTGTATTAAGGGAAAATTTGGTTTCTGAAAAATTTAAAAATCACATATATATATCTAAAAAAAAATAAAATAAAAATAATATCTATAAAGCTGAAAGCATACAGGTATGTAAGCACTCCGTCACAGTAGTAGCATCGATGAGATATCCATTGCACAAGCGACATGTGATGTGAGCGTTGATGTCCCAGAGTTTTATCTTCCGAGTCAACATCTTTGGTGTCTGCAAAACAAAAAAGGTAAGAAATCTTTTCTTTAATCCTCTAGGAAAACACTTTTGGCAAATATTCCATTATTTGATTTTTTTTAATTTTGTCACTTCAGAAAGGAAGAATTAACCAAAAGAAGATGCTACGTTCAAAACTTAACATACCGATTCGATCAAGTAAGCGTAAACACGTCACAATAAAATATTAGGATTAAAAAAAATATACACATACACATCTGTAGCTATAACGATCAATACGAATAAAGGCAAAAAAATGAAATGTGGGAAAAAAAAAAAAAA
Source organism: Anomaloglossus baeobatrachus (assembly GCF_048569485.1). Taxonomy (NCBI): domain Eukaryota; kingdom Metazoa; phylum Chordata; class Amphibia; order Anura; family Aromobatidae; genus Anomaloglossus; species Anomaloglossus baeobatrachus. Next base: position 493,800,253 of record NC_134353.1, on the reverse strand, counting down.
AAAAAAAAAACACATTGGACACCAAGCACCAAATTCTGCAAGGAAGAAAAATAAAAAGTCTCCAGCTGTTCCCAGCTCTGACCACTAGAGGGTAGCAAACGAAAAGGCCACAAAGTTTTACACAATTTTGAAACATATCTACTTTTCATATCGGCAAACATTACACCATGAAACCTTTCATTTAATAACTTTACAGCACAATTTAAATAAAAAATGATGGTGTTTTGTTCCCATGCGGCATGGTGTCTGCCTCGAGTCTTCCGAAACATGCCACATGTAAATAAAGCTTCTCCCTCGGACATACAGTCACTATGCATAGCAGCTATGAGTGTGTGCATCACTATACTGCAAAAGAAAATCTAGGAAGGAACAGTGCAGTGTACTCAGAACACACATCCATAACCCATGGAGTGCAATGTCACCCATTTAACAACTACATCATTAGAAACTATTGAAGAGTTCATGACATATTTGTTCACCGGATGCAATTAACAGGGAACCTGTCACGTAAAAAAAATACTATTAACCTGCAGATATGGGGTTAATCTGCAGGTTAATAGCATTCTAAATGTGTCTGACGCCTGTGCATTAAAATCTGTAGCCATGAGGACAAGAACTTTACTCCTCCTGGCAGCGTTCCGGTTTCAGTAATGGGGGCAGTGCTGCTGTGGGTTTATTTACCGCCAGAGAGTGGCAGCTATTACCATGCTCCCCGCACAGATTGACAGCCGCTCTCCATTAGAGGAAGAGGTCGGTCAGTACGGGGGGGGGGCGTGGTTACAGCCACCGCTCTCAATACATATAGCGGTGACTGAACGCACGCCGGTGTTACCCCATGAATGAAACCGGAAGGCTGCCGGGAGGATTAAAGCTCATTTTCTCATGGCAGTGGTGTTTAAAGTGCAGGCGCCAGACACGTTTAGAATGCTATTAACTTGCAGATTAACTCCATATCTACAGGTTAACAGCATTTTTCCATATGACCGGTTCCATCCATCATATTCTTCATTTAACATACCCGACTCACAAAAAGTTAGGGATATTTGGGTTTAGAGTGAATTTTCAAGATAGTCCTAAAATGCACCCTAACCTTTTCAGGTCAACCTTATGTGATGTTCTCTAAACTATTGAATGCTCATGTCTAAGGGGTACTTTACACGCTGCGATATCGCTAACTATTTATCGTCGGGGGTCACGGTGTTTGTGACGCACATCCGGCGTCGTTAGCGACATCGCAGCGTGTGACACGTACGAGCGACTTTCAACGATCGCAAAAGTGGTAAAAATCATTTGTGTTGGAGAGGTCGTCCAAACACCAATCGTTGTCTGGTGAGTAGCGATGTTGTTCGTCGTTCCTGCGGCATCACACATCGCTGTGTGTGACACCGCAGGAACGATGAACATCTCCTTACCTGCGTCCACCGGCAATGCGGAAGGAAGGAGGTGGGCGGGATATTCTGGCCACTCATCTCCACCCTTCCTCTGCTATTGGACGGCTGCCGTGTGACGTCGCTGTGAAGCCGCACGAACCGCCCCCTTAGAAAGGAGGCGGTTCACAGGCAACAGCGACGTTGCTAGGCAGGTAAGTGCGTGTGACGGGTGTAAGCGATGATGTGCGACACAGGCAGCGATTTGCCTGTAACACACAACCGACGGGGGCAGGTACACTCGCTAGCGATATCGGTGCTGATATTGCAGCGAGTAAAGTACCCCTAACTGTTCAATGTTTCACTACTTTTTGCACAGCTTTCTGTTCTCTAACAAGGACCTTAGGCAAAATTCACAACAGGTGCTCCATACATCACCCCACAAATTTCAGGATTCAGTTAGAATTGCTGATTAAACAGTCCTCATCATGCTGGTCTCATTTTGACATCATAAGACCAAGACGACAACCAACAATTGATGAACAGTACCTCGCTATTGAAAGACTTCAAGCAGGATGTTGTCAGACAGAAGTCGACACTGACCAGAGAATGTCACAGAGTGTCATCAGCAGGTTGTAACAGAGATAGAGAGAGACTGAAAGAGTCACAGAAAGGTATAGAAGTGGATGTTCTTTGGCCACATCCCACACGGATGATTGATTCATTGTAAACAAGGCCCTATGGAACTGAACAATGAATGCCACACAACTCCAGGCACATTTAAGGACGGTTAGAGGCAACCAAGTGTCACATTAGACCATGCAAAACAGTTTCCATAAGCGTGGTTTGTGTGCTAGACTACCTGTAAGGGTACCTGACCACACCACTAAGCCTCAGTGCTGTTCACTGATGAAAGTTAATTCAAGTTGAGCAGAAATGATGGCTGCCAATGACGATAGAAACATCAAGGAGAGCACTATGCATCAGCCACTGTTGTCACCAGATGAACCTTTGGTGGTGGAGTTGTTACATTGTGGGCCGGTGTGTCTAGCCAATGCAGAATTGCCCTACACTTTGTGAATGGTACAGTGACAAGCCCCTACTACTTGAATAACCTAATTATTCCAGTCATTGTGCCTCTGCATGAACAACACAGGACTGATCTCATCTTCATGGACAACCATGCTAATCTTGGTCGCATCATTAGGGAACGGCTGCTGGGGACTGGGATACCTCAAATAGCAAGGCCTGCACTTTCTCCAGACCCAAATCCTATAGAAAACCTCTGGGATTAGCTGAGCCGCCATGTAGAGGCTCGTAACGGTGTACCCAGAACCTCAATGACCTGAGGGCTGGCCTTCAAGACGAGTTGGATGACATGCCTCAGCAGACAATAACTGCACTTGTGAACAGAATGAGATGTCGTTGTCAGCTGTAATTGAAGCTGAAGGCCACATGACAAGTTATTGAGACGCTTTCATTTTTTGGGGGGGTATACCAGCCACTGTTGGTGGCTTTTGTTTGAATAAATTGTGCTTTGAAAAACCTTAATTTCACAATAAAATACCACTGTTGGTGGAACAATTTCCATAAATTTCACCCAAAAGCCAAATAACCCAAACTTTTTGTGAGTAGTACTGTATATACATCTGGAGTTGGAATGGAGGACAAATATGCCATGTAAACATAGTCTATAATTTAAAATCCTTAAATTAATATGTAAATATATATTAATGCAAGTCTTTCACGTTCATGTAAATCAGCAACAAACGTGTGCGTGTGTGTGTGTGTGTGTGTGTGTGTGTGTGTGTGTGTGTGTGTGTGTGTGTGTGTGTGTGTGTGTGTGTCCCCAGATCACTGGCATCCAATAACAAAACAAAGCAACACAGATGCTGTAAGAGGCAATGGATGCAAATTTGTGACTCCAGCTTTACTCCCAGCCTAAGGCCCTCTGCACACTAGAAAAAGGATTTTTCTCAAGAAATTTCGAGTCTGAAAGATTAGCGCACTTGCGTTCAAAAAACGCACCCATAAGGCACCGAAAAACACATACGTTTTTACCGCATTTTTGATGTGTCTTTTCCGCCGGTTGGTCTCTGCGGGTTTTTTACCATTATATACGGCAAAAAACGCAGCTACCTGCAGAAAAGAAGTGACATGCTCATTCTTTTTCTCAAGAAATTCTGCAGAAAAAAATGTTCTTGAGAAAAAAAAATAAAGTGTGCGCACAGCTATTTTTTTTTACCATAGGTTTTGCTGGGAAATGTCGCAGAAAGGTTACAACCATTTTCTCAAGAAATTTCTACAGCAAAAACACAAAAAAAAACAAAAAAAAAAAAAACAACGCGGGTAAAAAACGCAGTGTGCGCACAGGGCCTAACGCTGTTTCCGTCTGCTTGACTGATGGCTCCTTTGCCTGGAGCCACACAGCATAGAGGCTGTTAAGCAGGAGGAGGCAGTGTTGGGCCAGGAATAGAGCTGGAGTGACGGAAGCTTCAGATCTACAGCCTCATTTACATATCAATTCAAGCATTGATTTCTCAATAATGGAGGAACAGACTGGCCATTTAACCCCTTCACAATCTCTGAAATACCCCTATACAACATAGGTCAGGAACCCCTTCCTATGACGTATGGGGTATGTCATGGCAATCGCGGGGGCACAGGAGCTGTGTGAGCACGATCGCTGCTAGGACTTCGGCTTATCTGACAGCCGAGACCCGGCTCTCACAGCCAGGAACGGTCCTTGCACCGCCCCTGGCTGTTTATCCCACTAAATAGTGTGATCAATAGCGATTGCAGCATTTAGAAGGCTGAGAGAGGGAGAGAGCTATTCTCCCAAGCGACAGGACCTCATGAAGTGATCACGGGCGCCCGATCATTTCTATGACAGCCCAAGAGGCTTGCCGTATCTGGCTGACCCCAGAGGTCATTATGACATCATCATGACGACATCCGGGTCAGCTAGCTACGACAAGCCTTTTAGACCAAGCCGGGAACATGGTCTGAGAAGCTTCTGTCAGTGAAAAACGGACAGGTATAATCCATTGCAATACTGGTGATCAGAGTAATAAAAAAAAAGTCCCAGAGAGGGATTAAGTAAAAAAGTAGAGAAAACAAAATTTGTAGAAATATTATTTTTTTTTAATTTCACAAAAACAAAGAAAAAATATGATTGTACCATCAAAAAATGGAATAAGTCGAGATCAAATAGTTTCATATAAATAAAAAGAGCATCACTGAAAATGTTGCTTGTTCTGCAAAAAACAAGCGGCCATACAGCTCTGTGAGCATAGAAATAAAAAAAAGCTATAGCTCTCAATACAGCAATGCAAAAACTATTTTTTTTTCTATAAAATTGCTTTTATGGTGTAAAAGCTGCAAAGCATAAAAAAGCCACTATATCGTTTCAATCATCCTTACCAAAAGAATAAAGCTATCATTACTTTTATGTCATGATGAATGGTTCAAGAAAAAAAACAAAAAAAAAACATTAACATAATTCCTTAATTTCAGTTTCTTATTGACTGCCTCACAAAAAGTGGAAAAGAAAACAATCAAAAAAACATTGTGTGGTCCAAAGTGGTAGCAATAAAAACTACAACTCATCCTGAAAGAAAAAAAACAAGTCCTCACATGATTGTCAGCATAAAAAGTTTTAAAAAAAAAACCAAAAACTATAGCCTTCACATGATGCAAAAAAAACTTTTTTTTTTTTTTTTATAAAAGTAAAGCGTTTAATGTTCTAGAAGCCAAAAGCTAAAAACACACACAACTATTTCAATCTGGGATTGCTGTAATCGTACTGATTTGATAAATAAAGCCAACTAATCACTTATCCAACAAAGTGAACGGCTTAAAAATAGTAAAAAAGCCAATTGTTAAAACTGCTGTTTATTTGTTTATTATGCCTCCCAAACATCGCAATAAAGCACAACTCATATTTATCCTGCGATCTATGCTGCGCGCTTACACCAGGAATTACGTGTACATCTCTGAAAAATGTGATTGAGACAAAACTAAAAGAAAATTCTCTGTAATGAGGCGCAGAGAGTCACTTTGAACTCCCATCTGGCCTCTAGTCCGGTGGTGTCAATCTGTTTAGACTTGCACAAATGTGCGGTCAACCACCATTTTGTGTACCTTTGATGAGGGCACTGCTGAATAGAGGCCAAACGGAGTCTGGAGTAACTCTGCTGCCTCATTTTAGTGAATGGATCCATCCAGGATTTTACCTGAATCACATATTTCGGAGATGTATTTGGAAACCCTGATATATGTGCGCAGCATAGAGCACCGGATAAATGTGAACTGATCCAAAATGTTCTGTACCCCAAATTGCCAAATAGCATTCAACTCAAACCACAAAAAAATAAATAAGTCCCTACTGAGGTGCATCATCGTTTAACAGAAATATAGGGGGTTTCCACATTATTGGTGGCCCTAAGGCTCTGAAAAAGAGCTATTGCACCCCTTTCAAAAAGAAATCCAGCATAACTTGAACTCCAAAATCCAAATTCACCCCTCTCTTCTGATCACCAAAATGTGCCTAATGCAGTTAGTGTTTACATGTTTGGTACTGTAGGGGTGCGCTCACACGAGAGTGAAAAACGGACAAGTGCAATGTGAGAAAATCTGCACTGCACTCTGACCAATGTTAGTGAATGAGGGAGAGCAGTTGGTCAGCTTTTCTCTCATCGAGATTCTGGATGCAAGAAAACTAGCAACATGCTGCGATTTTCTGTGAGAGCCGTATCACTCGCACCCATTCAAGTGAATGGGTGCAAGAGATACATCGGACTGCACTCTGATGTTATCCCAGTGCAGTGCGATAAACGCACAGGCTGACAATGAAGGAGATGGGGGGGGATTAACCCCTCCCTCTCATCCGCAGTGCCTGCCCTCAGCTTCACAGCTGTGACCAGATTTCAAGATCCGGTCACACTCGCATACATTCTGCTCACGCTCACAGCAGAGCCTGAGCTGGGAGTCATTATCATATCGCATCCGATGCTCTTGCATCGGATGCCATATGCTAATGTGACTCCGGTCTTATAGTGAGGAGAGCTGACTTAATCCACAGGATGGGTCTCCAGAAACAGGAGCTGGGAACATTCTACGGGCACTACAATGTACTGGGCATGACAAGGGCTTAGTTGCAATTTTTAATACTACAATATTCACTGCATTTGACTCCATGAGTGATTGTCAGAGACAAAATTATCACGACACCAATAGAGGAATTCCCAGAGGAATGTAATTTCCAAAATGTGGTCACTTGAGGAGGATTTTTTCTGCTCTGGCACTTAAGAACTCTGCAAATGGAGTCTGAAAACGATTCTAGAAAAATCTGTGCTCAATAAGGCCCGTTTCACACATCTGGCATTTCGCCGGATTGCCGAATCTGGCACACTCCAGTACAGTGTTAATACTGTACAATGGTATCGCAGAAAGCTCCAGTCACATGCTGTCATGTGACCAGAGCTTGTGACCGGAGGTGCCGCGATGCCATTGTACTGTATTACACTGTACTGGAGTGTGCCGGATCCGGCGAAATGCCGGATGTCTGAAACGGGCCTAAGTCTGACAGTGCTCCTTCCCTCCCAAGGTCTGTGATGCAGAGAAACAGTACAGTACAGTAGAGTACAGTACAGTCACATGAGGGGTATTGCCACGCTCAGGAGAAAATTCTTTAACACAGAAAATTTTTTCCCTATTTCCCTTGTGACAATTGGAAATCTGAGGTTAAAATAACATTTTAGTGGTAAAAATGTAATTATTTTTTCTTCACCGTCCAATAATATAACATTTTGTGATACATCTGTAATGTCAATATGTTCACTGCACCCCTGCATGAATTCATTGAGAGGCGCAGTTAAATAGAGTCACTCGTGTGGGTTTTCCTTTCCTGATATATCAGGGGCTCTGCCAATGTGACATGGCACCCCCAAACCATTCCAACTAAATCTGAACTCCCATATGGTGCTCCTTCCCTTCTTCACTTTGCACGGTGCATCAAAAGTAGATTTTGACCACATATGAGGTACTGGCAAACTCGGGAGAACTTGTGCAATTTTTGTGGTCCATTTTCTCCTATTACACTTTTTGAAAATTAACCTTTTCCTATCCCGAGTCCCCCCCCCCCCGGGGGAAGACATTCAAAATAATCCGTTAAGCTCCTTTGTCCCCTGGCAGGGGACATCAACATTTCAAATGCATTTTGCTGTCCTAAGTCCCTTCTAGCTGGCCACTGAGTGGAAAATCCCTTTTCTAAGCATAGCAGGCAGGACTTCGTGCATAGTCATATTTTTGGCAGCCAATGGTTGCATCTGTTCTTGACGACCTTTGACCCAACCCTGTTTCGTTTTCCAAGTGGAAATGGCTAAAAGATAGCGAAACGTAGGTGCATGAATCCGGATGAAGTAAGGCAGCGTGTAATCGATACTAGTGAAAGTAGTAATAGTGAGAGCGATTCGGACGATGGAAGTGAATTTGTAGAGTCGGAACTGAGTGATGTTGAAAGCGTTTTTTCTACCGATGTCAGCGACGAAGATGACGAGGGTACGGAGGTCGACGCCGATGGGTAGCAACGAACGTCGTCTTCTGCCAATGGGTTTCAGCAGATTCCGTTTTCAGTACCGAACGCTGGAATAAATATAACTGATGATGACCTATAATAGGTGTTCAATAGGCGAAACAGGTAATTGTATTGGATAAAAAAAGGTTAAAACTTTAGGGCCAAAGCAACATTTTAGTAGAAGAAAAAAAAAATGTACAATTTTAATTTTCACAGCTCAATGTTACACAATTCTGTTGAACACCAGAGGGTTAAAATTGCTAACTATGCCCCAAGATGAATTACTTGAGAAGGTCTAGTTTCCAAAATGGGGTCACTTGTGGGAGGTTTATACTGTTTAGGCACCTCAGGGGGTCTGCAAAACGTGATATGCATCCAGTAACTATTCCAGTCAATTTTGCATTCCAAAAGTTAAAGGAGTTGTCCGATATGAGCTTACCAAAAAATTTTGAGTTTATCTGTGCTGTATTGTCATATAAATCACCCCTACATTGTTATTTTTTGTTTTCTAACTTTTGTTCCTCTCGAATTATGACTATTCTCTGCAGCTCTTTGTTTACATTCAGCTCCAGCAAACATGATAACTTCCTGTGCTAAACCTCCCAGTCAGAGCTGGCACCGCCCGGCCTCAGTGTCCAGCCCCGCCCCCTGCCCGGCCTCAGCGTCCAGCCCCGCCCCCTGCCCGGCCTCAGTGTCAAGCCCCGGCCTCTGCACACACATTCCATGTAAGTATTCTGCCCCAGCACCTGAGCTGTTATCACTCTAGCAATGGAAATAACAGCCCCACATCGGGCTCTGCACCACACACACACACACACACACAGAGCGCTCTGTACCGACCCCCCCCCCCCCCCATCGTTCTGTACCGAACCCTTGTGCCTTCCGTTTTTTTTACGGACCGCAAAAAACAGAAGCAGCAAGAAAGATAAATAGATGAGTAGATATAGAGATGAATAGATAGATATAGAGACAGAGATAGCGGTATGAATGAATTAATAGACGGAGGGATAGATAGATAGATAGATAGATAGATAGATGAGAATGACCTATATAATGTCCCACTCTCCTGCATATTCTAAGCTGGCACCCTTTAGTGACTTTCATGTGGCACTAAGGGGTGCTTAGCCTTGTATTTAGCCAAAAAACAAATAAATAATTAAAAAAAACAAAAAACGATGTGGGGTCACCAATATCTACCTATCTATCTAGGGGATAACGAGCGCTGCCATCAGGAGGTTGGATGAGATCATTACCTGCTGTGACGATCTCCTGACGTCAGCGCTGTCACTGACTTCTATGCCCGCCGTGTTCTCCGCAGTATCGCCCGTGACGTCACCGCTAGTGACGTGAGAACGCAGCGGGCATAGAAGGCAGTGACAGCGCAGACGTCAGGAGTGAAGCGAGGATCGTCACAGCAGGTAATGATCTCATCTAACCTCCTGATAGCAGCGCTCGTCATCCCAGCACTGCAGGGTGAGAAGCTGCTGATACTGCAGGTGCGGGCAGCCGCGGGGCTGGAGCGGGACATAAACCGCACGGGCACTCCTGCTATCCTGAGCAGGGGGCCCGATGCTGGCAGTGACACCGTGGGCAGGGAGAGTACGGTGTGCGGGGGAATGTGTGGGAGGGTGCAGGGAAGGGGGCCAGAGACTCCACGCATTGTACCCGCCCAGCAGGGCGGCAACAAGCTGTTCACAGATTTGCATGTCAACATGGTCCTGCCCATGTTGACATGAAATGACCGGAAGCAGCAAAATCGCGGCAGGAGCGGTCACATGACCGCTCTGAGCCGGGGGAGAGGGGCTGACAGCAGGGCAGGTAAGTGGTCTCTATCTACTTACCTGCCCCAATGTAGCCCAATAGGGTCGTGATAAAAAAAAAGTCAAAATAAGCCGGATAACCCCTTTAAATGGTGCTCCTTACTTTTTGAACCCTTCCATGCGACCAAACAGTAGATTTCCATCATATATGGAGTATCAGCGTACTCAGGAGTAAATGCATCATACAATTTGTTGTGCATTATCTCCTGTTACCATTTTGAAAATGCTAAATTTGGTGCTAAAGTAATCTTTTTGTGGGGAAAAAAAGTAAAATTTTACATATTTTCTTTAAACACTACTTTGGCTCCTGTGAAGCACCTAAACGGTTAATACATTTCTTGGATGTGATTTTTGACAGTTTGAGACTTGGCGTCACTTTTGGGTATTTTCTGTCACCTACAATACTCAGTCATTTGAAATGTGATGTGGGCCCTCAAAAAATGGTTTTGTAAATATGAGGGAAAACATGAGAAAATCGTTGACAAAATTTTAACCTAACTTCCTAACAAAAAAAAAAAAAAAGTTGAAGAAAATTGTACTGATGTAAAGTAGACATGTGGGAAATATGATTTATTAACCACTGTTGCAGCCATTTTTCCAACTTAGGGGTCACTGCTCCAAGTGCTCCTATCACCACTGGGATCATTGTTGTCATCCCTTTCCACATCCTCTTCAGTTGTTCTTTGAGACCCTGGTATTTCATAGTATAGTATAGTATAGTATAGTATAGTATAATATATATATATTATATTATATACGAGGGGCGATCCAAAAAGTAATGATAATCGGTTATTTCTATTGCACACAGAAATTAAAATAAAAATGTTTTCTTCTCTCTTAGGTACCCACTAGTCCAGGAAAAAAAAAAAATCACTTAAATAGGCCGCGATTCCCGGGAGCTACATTCATTTGAATATGAACTGCCGAGGAGTGAACATCAAAATGGAAAAAAAACGAGCTCAGAGCGGTCATCAAATACCTCTGCTTGAAAAAAATGACTACCAAAGACATACACAGCGACTTGGTGGAAACATTGTTGGACTCTTCTCCTCCATATTCCATAGTTGCACGCTGGGCCAAGGAATTTAAGCTGGGAAGAACATCGACGGAAGATGAACATCGTGAAGGACGCGTATCCACGTCCCTCAATGAAGAAAACGTGAAAAAAGGTGAAGCAGTTGTATTGGCAGATCGAAGAGTGACTATCAGGCATGTAGCTGAGGTCACAGGGATCTCATATGGCAGTATTCAAAGAATCCTTGCAAAAAAATTGCATATGAGAAAGGTCTCCGCGCGTTGGGTGCCAAAAATGTTAACCAACAAGCAAAAAGAAGAAACGAGTTGACATTTCAATAGCAAATCTCGAAAAGTTCCAAGCAGACAAGGGGAATTTTTTGTCACGTTTTTTGACCATGGACGAGACCTGGATCCACCACTTTGATCCCGAAACTAAACAACAATCGATGACATGGAAACGAGCCAACGAACCGACGCCAAAGAAATTCAAAGTGTCAAGCTCAGCAGGGAAGGTTATGGCGTCTGTTTTTTGGGACGCTGAAGGAATTATTATGGTGGACTATTTGGAGATGGGAGACAATATTAGGGGCTCTTACTACGCAGAACAAATAAGAAGATTGCGGGAGGCTATCAAGGAGAAAAGGCGCGGCAAACTGCGGGCTGAAGTGCTGTTTCACCAAGATAACGTGCCGGCTCACAAAGCTGCAGTTGCCATGGCAACAATTCAAGAAGCGGGCTTTGAACTGGTGGAACACCCACCCTATTCACCAGATCTAGCCCCCAATGACTTCTTTCTCTTTCCTTGCCTCAAGAAACACCTCCGGGGCAAGAAATTTGACGACAATAGCGACGTGATAACCGCTGTTGGGGATTTTTTTTGAGGGTCAAGATCAAGAATTTTTTTCGAAGGGAATTCTAAGTTTAGAAAAGAGATGGACAAAATGTATAGACTTGTTAGGAGACTATGTAGAAAAATATATATTTTTTTTTAATATATTCATTGTGTTTATTATTGATTATCATTACTTTTGGATTGCCCCTCGTACACACACACACACACATATATACACAGTGCCTTGCGGATGTATTCGGCCCCCTTGAATTTTTCAACCTTTTCCCACATTTCAGGCTTCAAACATAAAGATAAAAATTTTAATATTCTGGTGAAGATTCAACAACGAGTGGGACACAATTGTGAAGTTGAACGAAATTTATTGCTTATTCTAACCTTTTTTAAAAAATAAATAACTGAAAATTGGGGCGTGCAATATTATTCATCCCCTTTACTTTCAGTGCAGCTAACTCACTCCAGAAGTTCATTGAGGATCGCTGAATGATCCAATGTTGTCCTAAATGACTGATGATGATAAATATAAGCCACCTGTGTGTAATCAAGTCTCCGTATAAATGCACCTGCTCTGTGATAGTTTCAGTGTTCTCTTTAAAGCACAGAGAGCACCATGAAGACCAAGGAACACAACAGGCAGGTCCGTGATACTGTTGTGGAGACGTTTAAAGCCAGATTTGGTTACAAAAAGATTTCCAAAAACTTTAAACATCCCAAGGAGCACTGTGCAAGCAATCATATTGAAATGGAAAGAGTAGCATACCACTGCGAATCTACCAAGACCTGGCCGTCCATCCAAACTTTCATCTCAAACAAGGAGAAGACTGATCAGAGATGCAGCCAAGATCACTCTGGATGAACTGGACAGATCTACAGCGGAGGTGGGAGAGTATATCCATAGGACAACAATCAATCAGTCGTACACTGCACAAATCTGGCCTTTATGGAAGAGTGGCAAGGAGAAAGCCATTTCTCAAAGATATCCATAAAAAGTGTTGTTTAAAGTTTGCCACAAGCCACCTGGGAGACACACCAAACATGTGGAAGAAGGTGCTCTGGTCAGATGAAACCAAAATCGAACTATTTGGGCACAATGCCAAACGATGTTTGGCGTAAAAGCAACACAGCTCATCACCCTGAACACACCATCCCCACTGTGAAACATGGTGGTGGCAACATCATGATTTGGGCCTGCTTTTCTTCAGCAGGGACAGGGAAGGTGGTTAAAATTGATGGGAAAATGGATGGAGCCAAATACAGGATCATTCTTGAAGAAAACCCTGTTGGAGTCTGCAAAAGAGCTGAGACTGGGATGGAGATGCCGGCGAGTGTGTATGACGTCGGACGCGTAATGCACCACGGCTAGAGACGGAGAACAAAGATGGCCAAAAGAGGCACACTCGCAGGCATTCAGGTCCTGAGTAGGCGCACTTTGATCTGCCCTGAGCAGGGCAGATCAAAGTATTGTAGTGCGCCTGCGCAGGACCAGCGAGTGTGTATGACGTAGCTGCGTCATGCACCCAGGCTTCAGAAAAAGGACAAAGATGGCCGAAAGAGGCAGCACTAGCACCGGACAATGGAGACGCCCATATGGCCAACCGCGCGACCGTTTAGGTTAGTATTATAAAGTGTTTTTCATGTTCTCACAGTGGCCTGGGCTCTTATATACAGCATGTTAGAATGGCCAGAGCTTATTGGCCAAAAAAGTGGCGACAGGTTCCCTTTAAAGGGGATGAATAATATTGCACGCCCCAATTTTCAGTTTTTTATTTTTTAAAAAAGTTTAAAATAAGCAATAAATTTCGTTCAACTTTACAATTGTGTCCCACTTGTTGTTGATTCTTCACCATAACATTAACATTTTTATCTTTATGTTTGAAGCCTGAAATGTGGGAAAAGGTTGAAAAATTCAAGGGGGCCGAATACTTTTGCAAGGCATTGTATATAATATATTACAATTAAGACAAAAAGTGAAAACTACTCTCCCAAAAAATGATAATTTTGTCTTTAAAGACAACACGTATAAATTATCATTGCCTTGTCTGTAAGGACATTTACTATAACATTATGTAAGTATCCTATATAGTCAATGATGCACATAAAAAGTTTAATAGCAATTGTGGCTTTTTTTTAATTATTTTTTCTGTTTTTGTTTATCCAAACAATGAAATAGAAAATAAGATGTAAACATTTTCGATATGTACAATTTATTTTTCTTCTTATGACTCTCAAAACATGATATAAAAACAAACAAAACTGCTTTGATTGAAAAATCTTAATAAAAAAAAAGGATAGCAACACAAAAAAAAAAAAATATTTTATTTGTACAAAAGTCAAATAAAAACTACAGGAAAATGGTATGGATATATTCAGGGTGACACTACTTGTGCAGTACATGAATCACATACAATATAAAACCTTTAAAATCAACCTCAGAACTGTATTCATTTTTTTTTTTAATTTCTCAACTTTAAGAGTTAATAAAACATTAGGTAATTTATATGTACCCCAAAATGGAGCCACTGACCAGTACAACTTCTCTCACAAAAAGCCCTCCGGCGTTACTTGCCAGTAAGTGCTTAGCCCCATAAGAATAAAGAACCACTAATTCATTAGTTGACAAAAACTTTGATTGTCGATATCTCTGCAATTAGCCATCCGCTATTCTTTCATTTGTAAAAGGATCAAGTTTTTTTTCTTACTGAATCAGTTTCAAATGGAAGATAAATAGCAATCAGGTAACAGATTTTTCCCCATAGACTCCCATGTTAAAAATCAGATCCAATTTGCATCAGATGTTTAAAAACGGCAAGAAAGTTGTGTCTGCGTAACTTTACTGCCAACAGATTGCTTCCGGTTCTAACGGATGATTACTGGACATGTGACGCTAGCCTAACAAACGCTTGAAACACTTTGATTATGTCACATGTTAACCCTATAACAACAGCAGATACAGATATAAAGCCCCGGAACGACCGCCGTTTTATCCCTTAATCAACGTTTTAAAATGGCAATCGAGAATACCACAGCTCCACAGGTCAAATTAACGTGACAGCTGTATAAGACGTCTGACAGTCACGGTCATCCGCCTTGACTGGTTTTGTAACGAAATGGGGCCAAATAACTCATTAAACACCGCTGTCAATCGTGACAGTGGTATATAAGTGGTTAAAGGGGGTTAAAAGACACTCTTTGGTAGGATCGGTCCCCATTATCAAAATCGTGGGTGCCGATCATTGCCATGGGGGTAAATCAGTGACAAGTCTCATGTGCTGCTGTACACACACAGCAGTGCATGAGACCAGTCAGTGATCAAACTAATAAAAATTAATGTCCCACAATAAAAAATAAAAAAAGGGTGTAAAAAAAAAAAAAATTTACAAAAACCCATTTTGCCAATAAAAACACAGACTGTGTTAAAGCAATAGGAAACGTGCATAATTAAAATTGTCATGTCCAAATCGACCCAATCTATGAAACTGTCACTTGATTTTTTTTATCATACTGACAAAAAAAGTGAGTAAAAAGCAATCAAAAAGTCATTTAAAAAAAATTAAAAAAAAAAAATGGTATAACTATAAACACCAAACCGTCCCACAACTAGGAAGCCCTAATGTGGCTGATTCAGGAAAAAAATAAAATATAGTTACAGCTCTCAGAATATGACAATGCAAAAACAAAAAGTTTTTATAAAAAAAAAAATCATTTTGGTTCCTAGCTGACCCAAAACAAGAAAGGTTTATTCTAATTTCATATCAAATAGTGAGAAAAACATGCAGATGTGTCTTTTTAGGTATGTAAACGTCTGGTTTCAACTGTATATCCTGTGTTCAATGTATGGGCACTGAGCTGGCATATTTGTAACTCTCCAGAAAAAGAGCGCGGCATTGATGCTACAAAATAGTCACTGCAGCCTTAGATGACGTCATTGAGTGGTGCCATTCCTACAGTAGGGTCACTTTTGGGGGTTTTCTGCTATTCTGGCACCTTAGGGGCTCTGCAAATGTCACCTGCAAATTATTCTAGTAAACTGCTCTAAAAGCCAAATAGCGCTCCTTCCTGCTCTGCAGTGGTTTCTGATTACATATGGGCATCACCACGATCGAGAATAATTGTGCAATAAATTGTGGGGTCCATTTACACCTTATAACCCTATATTTTTATGACTAGAGTGTTATACAGTCATATGAAAAAGTTTGGGCACCCCTATTAATGTTAACCTTTTTTCTTTATAACAATTTGGGTTTTTGCAACAGCTATTTCAGTTTCCTATATCTAATAACTGATGGACTGCGTAATATTTCTGGATTGGAATGAGGTTTATTGTACTAACAGAAAATGTGCAATCCGCATTTAAACTAAATTTGACCGGTGCAAAAGTATGGGCACCCTTATCAATTTCTTGATTTGAATACTCCTAATTACTTTTTACTGACTTACTAAAGCACTAAATTGGTTTTGTAACCTCATTGAGCTTTGAACTTCATAGGCAGGTATATCCAGTCATGAGAAAAGGTATTTAAGGTGGCCACTTACAAGTTGTTCTCCTATTTGAATCTCCTATGAAGAGTGGCATCATGGGCTCCTCAAAACAACTCTCAAATGATCTGAAAACAAAGATTATTCAACATAGTTGTTCAGGGGAAGGATATAAAAAGTTGTCTCAGAGATTTAACCTGTCAGTTTCCACTGTGAGGAACAAAGTAAGGAAATGGAAGAACACAGGTACAGTTCTTGTTAAGCCCAGAAGTGGCAGGCCAAGAAAAATATCAGAAAGGCAGAGAAGAAGAATGGTGAGAACAGTCCAGGACAATCCACAGACCACCTCCAAAGACCTGCATCTTCATCTTACTGCAAATGGTGTCAATGTGCATCAGTCAACAATACAGCGCACGTTGCACAAGGAGAAGCTGTATGGGAGAGTGATGCGAAAGAAGCCGTTTCTGCAAGCACACCACAAACAGTCACCTGAGGTATGCAAAAGCACATTTGGACAAGCCAGTTACATTTTGGAAGAAGGTCCTGTGGACTGATGAAACAAAGATTGAGTTGTTTGGTCATACAAAAAGGCGTTATTCATGGAGGCAAAAAAACACGGCATTCCAAGAAAAGCACTTGCTACCCCCAGTAAAATTTGGTGGAGGTTCCATCATGCTTTGGGGCTGTGTGGCCAATGCCGGCACCGGGAATCTTGTTAAAGTTGAGGGTCGCATGGATTCAACTCAGTATCAGCAGATTCTTGACAATAATGTGCAAGAATCAGTGACAAAGTTTAAGTTACGCAGGGGATGGATATTTCAGCAAGACAATGATCCAAAACACCGCTCCAAATCCTCTCAGGCATTCATGCAGAGGAACAATTACAATGTTCTGGAATGGCCATCCCAGTCCCCAGACCTGAATATCATTGAAAATCTGTGGGATGATTTGAAGCGTGCTGTCCATGCTCAGCAACCATCAAACTTAACTGAACTGGAATTGTTTTGTAAACAGGAATGGTCAAATATACCTGGATCCAGAAACTCAATAAAAGCTACAGGAAGCGACTAGAGGCTGTGATTTTTGCAAAAGGAGGATCTACAAAATATTAATGTCACTTTTATGTTGAGGTGCCCATACTTTTGCACCAGTCAAATTTTGTTTAAATGCGGATTGCACATTTTCTGTTAGTACAATAAACCTCATTTCAATCCAGAAATATTACTCAGTCCATCAGTTATTAGATATATGAAACTGAAATAGCTGTTGCAAAAACCCAAATTGTTATAAAGAAAAAAAGTTAACATTAATAGGGGTGCCCAAACTTTTTCATATGACTGTATTTCTACATCTCAGTTTTATAAAAATTCTGTAAGGTGCCTGTGGGTTCAAAATACTCACTATCCCCCTAGTGGAATGCCTTACACATGATGTTTCCAATATGGGGTCGCATGTGGGGTTTCTGCTGATCTGGCACCTCAGGGGCTAGGGTAATGGATTTCACAATTTATTCAAACAGATTTTGCATTCTACATGCTAAGTCGCGCTCCTTCCCGTCCAATCTTTGCTGTGTGCTCAAACAGTAGTGTATAACCACATATGGGGTTCTGCCACATTCAGTAAAAATTGCATAACAAATTATCCTGTCCTTTTCTCCTGTTACCCTTGGTGTGAGATAAAATGTTGAGGCTAAAAGTAAACTTTTTGCGGAAATACCCTACATTTTTCATTTTCAAAGCCCAATCTAATACACTTCTGTGTAGTTCGCAGGTTAAAAAATGCTCACCGCACCAATAGATGAATTCATTATAGGGTTCAGTTTGCCAAATGGAGTCATATGTGGGCGTTTCTGCATTTTGGCACCTCAGGGGCTCTGCAAATGCAAAAGGTATAAATGTGAGTTAAACAAAAAAAAATCAAATAGCGCTATTCGCTTTCCGAGCCCTGCCATGTACCCAAAGATTAGTTTTTAACCATGTACTGGGTATCACTGTGTTCAGGAAAAATTGCGTAACTAATTATGGGTTATGTTTTCTCCTATTATATTGTAAAAATTACAAAGTTAGGGGCTAAAATACCATTTTAAAGGAAAAAAAAAAACACTATCTTATTCATATCCATATTTTAAAACGTTCTGTGAAATGTCTGTGGGTTCAAAATGCTCAATACACCCCTACATAAATTCCTTGAGTGGTCTAGTTTCCAAAATGGGGTCACTTGTGGAGGTTTGTGATGTTTTGGTACCTTAGAAGCTCTGCCAATGTGACATGGTGCCCGCAATCTATTTCAGACAAATTTGCTTTACGAAATTCAAATATTGCTCCTTCTATTCCAAGACCTCCCATTTCTCCAAAGAGTGGTTTCTGACCACATGTGAGGTATCACCGCGCTCATAAAAAAGTGGATAACAAACTGTGTGGTCTACTTTTTGGTGGTACCTCTTGTTAAAGTGAGAAATTTTGGGTTAAAAAAAACAAAATTTTATGAAAATAAAGAAACTTTTTAATATGCCAACCTAATGTTATCAAATTCTGTGAAGTACCTGTGGGTTCAAACTGCTCAATATACCACTGGATAAAATCCTTGAGGGCTCTAGTTTTCAAAATGAGGTCACTTGTTAAGATTTTTTTATTTTTTGGTACCTTAGTGGTCCTGCAAATGTGACTGCAATTAGTTCAGCCAAATTTTCTTTCCAAAATTCAAACATTGCTCCTTCTGTTCCAAGCCCTGGTGTTTGTCCAAACAGAGGTTTTTGACCACATGTGGGGTATCCGTGTACTCAGGGGAAACTGAGTAACAAATTTTGGAGTCAATGTTATCATGTTATCCCTTGTAAAAAGTGAAGAAATTGGGGCTAAAGCAACATTTTTAGGTAAAACGTAATTTCTTTTTTCCCCATTTCACATTGTAATAATTCCTATCAAACACCTGAGGAGTTAATAAACTTCTTGGATGTGGTTTTGAGTACCTTGAGGGGTGCAGTTTTTAGAATGGGGTCACTTTTGGGCATTTTCTGTCACTTAGGCCTCTCAAAGTCACTTCAAATGTGATGTGGTCCCTAAAAAAAATGGGTTTTGTTAATTTTGTTGGAAAAAATGAGAAATTGCTGATAAACTTTGACCCCTTCTAATTTCTAATTAAAAAAAAAATGATATTTCAAAAATTGCAGTGATGTGAAATAGACATGTGGGAAATGTTATTTATTAACTATTTTGTGTGATATAACTCATTGGTTTAAGGGCATAAAATTTAAACGTTTGAAAAGTTTGCAATTTTCACCAAATTTTTTTTATTTTTTCCACAAATAAATGCAAAAAAATATCGTCCTAAATTTACTACTATGCAGACGTACAATATATCACGAAAAAACAATCACAGAATCACCGGAATCCGTTGAACACTTCCAGAGTTATTACATAAAGTGACAATGGTCAAAACTCTAAAATATGGCTTGGGTGTTAAGGGCAAAATTGGGTCTGTCTAGGGGAGAATATCACTGTACGAATGGTACCTAAGAGGGCGTGCTGTTTTTGCAAAATTAATATGAAATCTAAAAAAAAAGAAAACAAAAAAAAAAAAACAGTACGCATCTGGAAGCATAGGAGGTACAGTAGAGGTCTTTTGCACCTTTATAATCAGCTTTAAATAATAACAGTGCTCAAATATGGCCATATGCAACCAGAGCCCTAAGGCTATGTTCCACAGCCAAGTAAAATAAAAAATATGTAGCATGGAAAAGCTTAAGATTAGTTTCATTGAATGACAATGGGAATTATTCTCGTGCAGATCCATGGCAGTTCAAACTACAATCCAGCATCAGAAATCTAAGGGTTTAGACAAGAAATACAATGTCGCCCCCCTTGAATTTTTCAACCTTTTCCCACATTTCAGGCTTCAAACAAAGATTAAAATTTGATTGTTATAGTAAAGAATCACCAACAAGTGGGACACAATTGTAAAGTTGAATGAAATTTATTGCTTATTTTAAACCTTTTTTAAAAAATAATAAACTGAAAATTAGGGCGTGCAATATTATTCATCCCCTTTACTTTCAGTTCAGCAAACTCACTCCAGAAGTTCATTGAGGATCTCTGAATGATCCAATGTTGTCCTAAATGACTGATGATGATAAATATAATCCACCTGTCCATAATGTCGATGATGATAAATATAATCCACCAATCAAGTCTCTGCATAAATGCACCTGCTCTGTGATAGTCTTAGTGTTCTGTTTAAAGCACAGAGAGCATCATGAAGACCAAGGAACATAACAGGCAGGTCCATGATACTGTTGTGGAGAAGTTTAAAGCCGGATTTGGTTACAAAAAGATTTCCACAACTTTAAACATCCCAAGGAGCACTGTGCAAGCAATCATATTGAAATGAAAGGAGTATCATACCACTGCAAATCTACCAAGACCCGGCCGTCCCTCCAAACTTTCATCTCAAACAAGAAGACTGATAACTCTGGATGAACTGCAGAGATCTACAGCTGAGGTGGGAGAGTCTGTCCAAAGGACAACAATCAGTCGTACACTGCACAAATCCGGCCTTTATGGAAGAGTAGCAAGAAGAAAGCCATTTCTCAAAGATATCCATAAAGTGTTGTTTAAAGTTTGCCACAAGCCACCTGGGAGACACACCAAACATGTGGAAGAAGGTGCTCTGGTCAGACGAAACCAAAAACGAACTTTTTGGGCACAATGCCAAATGATATGTTTGGCGTAAAAGCAACACAGCTCATCACCATCCCCACTGTCAAACATGGTGGCAGCATCATGGTTTAGGCCTGCTTTTGTTCAGCAGGGACAGGGAAGATGGCTAAAATTGATGGGAAGATGGATAGAGCCAAATACAGGACCATTCTTGAAGAAAACTTGTTGGAGTCTGCAAAAGACCTGAGACTGGCACGGAGATTTGTCTTTCAACAAGACAATGATCCCAAACATAAAGCAAAATCTACAATGGAATGGTTCACAAATAAACGTATCCAGGTGTTAGAATGGCCAAGTCAAAGTCCAGACCTGAATCCAATCGAGAGTCTGTGGAAAGAGCTGAAAACTGCTGTTCACAAACGCTCTCCATCCAACCTCACTCAGCTCCAGCTGTTTGCAAATTAAGACTGGGCAAGAATTTCAGTCTCTCGATGTGCAAAACGGATAGAGACATACCCCAAGAGACTGCAGCTGTAATCGCAGCAAAGGGTGCCGCTACAAAGTATTAACTTAAAGGGGATGAATAATATTGCATGTCCCACTTTTCATTTTATTTTTTATAAACGTTTAAAATAAGAAACAAATATCGTTCAACTTCACAATTGTGTCCCACTTGTTGTTGATTCGTCACCTTAATATTAAAATTTTTATCTTTATGTTTGAAGCCTGAAATGTGGGAAAAGGTTGAAAAATTCAAAAGGGGCCGAATACTTTCGTAAGGCACTGTACATGCCAGAATTCTATTTCCATGAGCATACTCTAAAAGGCTCTGTGCACACAGAAATAATCCGCACCCTCTGGCAGAATACTGCACCCACGGCAAAAACTGCGGTAATAACGCACCCGGGGTTTTGCCGCAGTATTGCCCCTGCGTTTTTTTTATCATTATCTATGGCAAATACCGCAGGTACCTGCAGAAAAGAAGTGACATGCTCATTGTTTTTGCTTCAGACATTTTGCAGCAAAACCAAGAGGTAAAAAAAAACAAACAAAAAACGCAGTGTGCGCACAGCATTTTTTTCCCCATAAGTTTTGCTGGGGATGGACTGCAGCAAGGTTAGGAACAAAAACCGCACCTTTTCTGCGGCAAAAACCGCGGCAAATTCGCGGCAAAAAAACGCAGTGTGCGCACAGGGCCTAAGGCTGGTATACACAATACATAAAATGAGGTTTTCTTAAAGAGGTAATCTTTTGGAGACGTTTCACGATCATATTTTCAGGATATGCATATTGAAGTGGGGGGAATCCAATTTTTTTTCCCAAATGAGTGTTGTTAACGGGTGTCTAAAAATATAAATGAGAAAGGAAAGAAGATCCACAGAAAGAGCCAGTTTTGCAGAATGTTTCTGGTTGCTCCGTGGTGATGCACTACGGCGCAATATGGCAAAAAACGGATGCGGCTGCCGGAATCCGTTTTTGTAAACTGAGTATGCTCCAATGTTTTGAAAAAACAGATCCAGCAAAAAAAAAAAAAAAAGAAGGCCAAAACAGATGCAACAACGGATGCAAAACGGATGGGTTTTTTACGCATCCAGCATAACGGATCCGTTAAAAAACGGATACGGTGGATACGGTTTTTACATTTTTTGCCGGTTCCGTTGGATCAGGAAAAAAAAAAAAAAGGATTGTGCATGAATGCAGAAAACTGATGTGTGAAAGTAGCCTTAGGATTGTGAAACCAAGAAGTGGTTAAAAGAAGTATCACGTTTATTCTTGAGTAGGGTGAGCTGGCATCATTGTGTGCACATACGGCACAGTGGTATTTTTAGGCTACTTTCACACAGCCGGTTTGAGCCGTGCGGCTCAATCCGGCTGTGAAACCTATGCAACGGATGCGGCGAAAACACCGCATCTTTGCATGTTTTTACATGCGGGCGGTCCGTTTTTTTCTGGTTGTGGCACGCTACTGAGCATGCGCAGTGGAAGAAACCGCATGCAGCGGCCGATGCGTTTTTTCATCCGGCGTCCATAGGCATGCATTGAA